>NC_062557.1:26143822-26781814 GCF_016906955.1 Phacochoerus africanus | reverse complement strand
CATGGCGCAGGCTGAGGCGGGCAAAAGCGGTGTAAGCAGTGAGCATGACATCACTGAGCCCACTGGGACCATCGGCCACATCGTAGGTGTTCTCCCAGTAGGCCTTGAGGGCTGGGGTGCCAGGGGGGTAGCTGCCATAGAGGTGGAAGTCCAGGATTTCCAGTACCTCCTGGTTCACAGTCGACTCAAACTTCCGGGCGAAGAAGGTAGGTCTGGAGACTTGCTGGAGCAGGAGAGGCAAGGAGGGTGAAGGAGGCTGGAGGGTGCCAGAGAACATGGCAGGGGAGGGGCCCTTCCCGGCCCTGCTTAGAGATCAGCCTCCCAGGGCTGATCCCCGAGGGGTGCTCCCAGAGCACGGCCCTCAGATCCTCTGACCGGGCCACGCTGACTCATTTCTGACCCTGCAAAGAACCTGGCAAAAGCTGGGATGAGGGAGTTCCCATCGTGGCTCAGTGGTTAACGAATCCGACTAGAAACTATGAGGTTGCGGGTTCAATCCCTGGCCTTGCTCCGTGGGTTAAGGATCCGGCGTTGCCGTGAGCTGCGGTGTAGGTCGCAGACGAGGCTCGGATCCCACGTTGCTGTGGCTGTGGTGTAGGCCGGCGGCTACAGCTATAATTGGACCCCTAGCCTGGGAACCTCCATATGCCATGGGAGCGGCCCTAGAAATGGCAAAAAGACAAAAAAAAAAAAAAAAAAGACCTGGGATGAGGCCCTACCAAGGGGCGGAGGTTGGGGGTCACGGGGAAGCACCTGCAGCCGGAGGAAGTCCTGCGGCTTGAAGTCGTTGGGGGAGCAGCCGCACCAGTCCACGATGTGCTTGTACTGGCACTTGCAGCCCAGCTTGCGGTTCCAGTTGGTGACCCGCAGGTTGTTGTCCACGAGGCTCTCGCAGGCCGGGCTATTCTCCAGCACCGTGTGGAAGAAGGACTGCAGGTGGCAGGGCAGGGTGGAGACGGTGAGCCATGGCCACCCACCATGCGCCCTCCTCAGCCTGGGGGCGGGCCCAGGTCACCCACCTCGGCTGGGAGCAGTGTGTACGTGTAGAATTGACGGAGCTGGGCCACCAGCGGGTCGTCGGTGTACACCACGTACTCCACGAAGCTGCGTGTCAGCACAAACCAGTCCGAGCCGCCGTCCACCACGATGCCCGCTGGGATCTGCCGCTCGCCCAGGCGCCACATGTGCGAATCGCACTCATGGAAGAGCCGGTCCAAGCCCTGTTTCTTGATGAACCTATGGGAGGCAGTCAGGCCCGTGGCCAAAGGTCTTGCAGGATGGGGCCCTGGCTCCCACCCTTCTAGGAACGAGTGCTCCTCAATCCGTCCTTTTTTTTTTTTTTGTCTTTTTGGGGCTGCACCTGCGGCATATGGAGGTTCCCAGGCTACGGGTCCAATTGGAGCTGTAGCCGCAGGCCTACACCACAGCCACAGCAAGGCCAGATCCGAGCCGCATCTGCAACCTACACCATAGCTCACGGCAACGCCGGATCCTTAACCCACTGAGCGGCGCCAGGGATCGAACCCGCAACCTCATGGTTCCTAGTTGGGTTCATTTTCACTGCACCGTGACGGGAACTCTGTCAATCTGTGATTGGTTTGGAAACTCTGGAACCCAGGGCTGAGGCCTCCTCCCCTACCCCCTCACCTGGAGTTGTCCCGGCCATGGGACTTGAGGAAATTTTTGTCTCGGTTCTTGGACAGGAAAGCTACCAGCTCCTCATTGGTCCTGGAGAGGAAATGGGGTGTGGGCAGCTTTGTGAGGGTGGCTCAGTTACCGGCCCTCCAGCATCCTGAGCTTCACTCCTGGGCTCCTTCCTGTCTCACTGAGAGCCATTCTGACCAAGGGCTCTACCCCAGGTTGATGCTTTGGGGTGTGGGCCAAGGAAGACCACCCCGTCCTTGCTCCACCCCTTGCTGTCTGACCCAGGACCCCCAGTACAGACCTCTGGCTCCTCCTTCTTCCCATCCCGTGTCACTCAATCCTCACATCATCTTTTACCAACCCCTCCCCTAAAACATGGCTGGGGCCAAGGGACCACATCTGGGCCGTGCAGATCCCAGAATAAAGCTTTGGGGAGGGAAGGACTCTGAGTGCCCAGATGGGGCCCCCCCCTCCCATCCAGAGGGCTCAGAGCGCCACCTCACACCTGGTCGGGTAGTCAGTGGCACTGAGGTTGATGAAGAAGTCCCAGGCCCAGCCGGGCACCTCTAGCAGGTCCTGCATGCTCCGCAGATACATCCTCAGCAGGCTGGCCCCACCCCAGATGGTGATCATGCGCCAGGGTGTCACCCGCACGTTATCGTACTGCCGGGCCAGCTCTACCACCTCGCGGTGCAGGTAGTTGGAGCGCTGTGGGAGTTGGAGATGGCGATGGCAACTCCACAGGGGCAGACGGACCCCCAGCATTACGACCTCCCCATCCCACCCCAACCCAGGGCAGAGTACAAGCGACACGGAATGGAGAGGGCACAGGCCAGGGCTCCAGCTCCAAAGCGGCCGTGTCACCTGGTGTTGGCTTGCTCCCCCATCTCTAGGCCACCTGAAAGCAGGTCAGAGGTACTGTCTGTCTGTCACCTTCTGGGGCTCTGCTCTGCTCACTCAGGTGCCCTTGGTCTGCCCCGGCCATGGTACCTTGTCCACATGAATATAGAAGAAGTGCCGCTCGTGGTAGACAGCCTTGAGGAGACGCTTCAGCTGGCGGATGGCGCGGCCATGAACCACCAGCATGTAGGCGATCCGCACTGGGGGGCCGTCCACGGGCTGCTGGACCCGGGGCTCATCCCACTGGATGCCAGGACTCATCTTCCCTGAGAGCAGAAATCAAGGCCATTGGTGAGGTCCCATCCTGGGTGGCAGAATGCAGGCGAGAGAGGAAGAGGGGGCTGCCTGCCTCCCAGAGGAAGAACCCTGGACTTGGAGCCTGAGGCTCCTGGGCCCCAGCTCCATCTCTGCCACTTAGGGCAGAGAGGTGGGCCCCTCTGAGCTTTCCCCCTTGAGAAACAGGGGTGAGGGTTCCTGCCATGCTCCCTCCCAGGCTGCCACCCCTCCACCCACACATCGCTTACCAGCCCGCTGGCAGTGCCGGGGCACAGCCTTGGGCATGAGGCTCCCGGCCTGGTGCAGGCACACCACGTTGGCGATCTCCTGCTGGCACTGCTTGGAGCTGGCCCGGGCCAGTGCAGACAGCGCATCCTTGCCCACGATCTCACACTTGGGCGTGAAGCCATTGTCTGTAGGCTGGGGGGCGCCCTCCACACTCCCTGTGTCTCCATGCGGGAAGCCAGCTGCCCCAACCAGGGCCTCCCCGGCCGCTGCCCCACTCAGGTTCTGGCGGCCTGGGGCCTCTGGGGGCAGGGGGGGCGGGACCCGCCGGCTGGCTCTGTGCCGGCTGGTTACTGCCCGTACCACCTTGGCCACAGGCACGCCGGGGCTCTCAGCACGGCCCCGCCAGCGCCCATGCCTTCTGCCCGCACTGCCCCGCCGCCCAGCTGAACTATCTGTGTCCTTGGAGCCCTCGCCGGGGTCTAGTGGCCGTGGCTTCTTCTGCCTTCCTTTCTGTAAAAAATAGGCAGACACAGGTCACTGGGACAGCCTCCTGCTGGCCTTGGGCCTAGAAGCCCCTGCCACCCTTTGCTAGAAAAGCACGATTCGCCCAAGGACTCTACAGCACTTCTGCTGAGACCAGCGCCCGGGCATCATGGCACCTCCATACCCACGACCACACAGATCACAGGGCACTACGTCTCTTTTATGCCTTGGGTTCAAATACCTTTCTTTCTTTCTTTCTTCCTTCTTTCCTTCCTTCCTCTTTCTTTCTTTTTGATAGGCACCCTTATTAAGACAGGGTGCTTGTGAGAGATGCAAGTGGGCGGGCAAGGAGACTGCCTCAGAAACCACTATCTTTTTCAGCAAATATGAAAGTGAACATCCACATATTTCACAAGAAAAGTGCGTAAGGGCCCTGCAGAAGACACAAGAACACTGGTCCTTCCGCCCAGTCCTGGCTGGGAAGAGACAGTTTTTCTCAGAAGGAAAGCATCCTGCAGACTACAGTATTTCCACGTGGGAGTGCAGAGGCCACAATCGAGCAAAGGGGTCCTGCCTGGTGCAGAGGAGAGAGGTGAAATCTGAGACCCCCTTACTGCCTGTGTCTTCTGGGAAACAGAGAGCAAGAGAGTCAGAGTGCAAGAGCTTTACTGGGCGGGAGTCACATCTCAGGATGATGAGGAAGCAGGAGCAGAAAGCCTGCAGACGGCCAGGCCGGCTTGACATCTGTGCAAGGAGGGGAAGGAAGTGCTTCCAAAGACAGTTTGGCTTACAGAGGGCCTTGGCCAGCTAATGGGAAGCTCCAGGGCAAAGAGGGCCTGGAGATGGGAGCCCTAGGACCACCGCAGAGGCGGGGGGGTGTGGGTGGCCCAGGAGGTGCAAGGCCACAGCTAGAAGGCTGAGGTGCAGCCTGCAGGCACTGCAGCTGGAGGCTGGGACCTCACTGTTCCTTGTGGCAGGGTCACTCTTGAAGGAAAAGCTAAGCGCTCTACCTCCATGGCTCCATGCTTGCTTCCTGGCTCCTGCAGCCTCTACCCAAACCCAGGCACTTCCCTAGATGGTCCTGTCACCCTTGAAGTGTGTATACCCACCCTCTTCCCAACTCTCTCTGTCCTCCCACTTTTTTTTGGCTGCACCCATGGCAGGTGGAAGTTCCCAGGCCAGGGATCAAACCCACACCACAGCAGTAACAACACTGGACCCTTAACCTGCTGTACCACCTGGGAACTTCCTGTCCCCGCGCCCTTCCCCCCTTTAAGGGCTGCACCCGTGGCATATGGAGGTTCCCAGGCTAGGGGTCACATTGGAGCCATAGCCGCCGGCCTTTGCCACAGCCCCAAGCAACACCAGACCCAAGCCATGTCTGCGACCTACACTGCAGCTCGTGGCAACACTGGATCCTTAACCCACTGAGTGAGGCCAGGGATCAAACCTGTGTCCTGGATACTAGTGGATTGTTTCCGCTGAGCCACGATGGGAACTCCCCTTCCCTGCCTGACCAAATCCCATCTATCCTGTAAGATCCAGCCCTGAGTCCCCTTGTGTGAAGCCATCCCATCTGCCCCATGGCAGGATGTTCTAGCTCACTGACCCCTTGGGAGAGGCTGTCATGTCAGCCCCATCTCCCCAGTGCTTAGCGGAGTGGCTGGAACATAGGAGGTCAGGTTGGTGTCTGGTGGGTGAGACATGGAAGGGATGGAGGGGTGAGAGGCACCGTGAGACTAGCCTGCAGTCTCCCAAGCTCCCTGCCCAGCTCTGCCACAGGTACCCACCTCTGAGCGGGTGCTCTCAGCTATAAAATACAAGAATGAGTGTCCAATGAGACAGAGCGGGAGACAGCGCAGTTAGAAAGAGCTGGTTCCGCCAGCTGTCCCCTTCCTCTCTCAGCACTCTCTGTGCAAGAGTCCTCTCCTGGCCTGGCCTCCCAGCAGCATGACTCGCTGGACCACAGCCTCTGAAGCACCCCTCTCCCTCGGCCTCCTTCCAGGATGCCCTCCTGGTGTTTTCCCTGTCCCCCTGGCCACTCTTTATCAGCCCTCTTGGCTGACCCTTCCTTAACTCCAAGGCTACTCTGGGGTCTTTCCTCATCCTGGCTTCCCAGGAGACCTCATTCCATTTCCTAATTCCATCCACTTCCAGATCTCTCTGGCCTGGATCGCTCCCCTGAACCTTGAGGTGTCTAACTGCCAGCCTCCCTGATGCCTCCCCTGGGAGCTTCAGAGACCATGCGCTCAACCCCCAAATGTGAGCTCCTGATGGTCCCCCAGCTGGCTCCTACTTCAGCCCACCCCATCCCAGTTAACGACCACTCCATCCTTCAAGGCGCTCAAGCCCGAAACTTTGGGAAGTCAGATTTGACTCACTTCCCTCCCACTTCGGCAATCAGTAAACCCTGTTGGGGTGCCCTTAAGGGCACCTCCAGAATTTGATCACCTCTCACTGCCCCAAGGCTACCACCCCTGCCTAGAAGCTGCTCTCACTCTGGCTTCCTACAGTCCCCTCCCGTCACAGCTGCCAGGGTTCCTTTTTTTTTTTTTTTTTTTTTTACCATTTCTAGGGCCGCTCCCATGGCATATGGAAGTTCCCAGGCTAGGGGTCGAATTGGAGCTGTAGCCAGCGGCCTATGCCAGAGCCACAGCAACTCGGGATCCAAGCCACATCTGCGACCTACACCACAGCTCACGGCAACGCCGGATCCTTAACGCACTGAGCAAGGCCAGGGATCGAACCTGCAACCTCATGGTTCCTAGTCGGATTCGTTGACCACTGAGCCACGACGGGAACTCTCAGGATTCCCTTTAAAACAAGTCCCATCTCACCACGCCTCTGCCTGAAGCCACCCATGGTTCCCCCTCTGAGGACAAAGCCCAAAGCCCTTACATGAGCCTACAAAGGCCACGTGAGCCGCGTGTGGCTGCCCCCCTCCCTTCTCTGACCTCACCTCCTAACAAGGCTAACTCTCCTCCAGCCACAGTGGCCTTGTCAGCGTCCCTCCATCCCACCTGGCACTCACTGTCCCCTGTGCCTGGAATGCTCTCCCCTAGGTGTCCCCACAGCCCCTGGCTCAGGTGGCCTCTTCTCAGGGAGGCTGTCCTGACCACTGTATTTAAAACTCCTGGAGTTCCCGTCACTGCACAGTGGTTAACGAATCTAACTAGGAACCATGAGGTTGCAGGTTCGATCCCTGGCCTCGCTCAGTGGGTTAAGGATCCAGCGTTGCCGTTAGCTGTGGTGTAGGTCGCAGACGCGGCTCGGATCCCGCATTGCTGTGGCTGTGGCGTAGGCCGGTGGCTACAGCTCCGATTCGACCCCTAGCCTGGGAACCTCCACACGCCGAGGGAAGGGCCCTAGAAAAGGCAAAAAGACAAAAAAAAAAAAAAAACCTCCAGCCCTCCCTCATCCTCCACTTTGTTTCTCCCAGAGCAAATATTACCATCTCTCATCCTATAATGTACTTTATTTATATGTGTAAGTGTGTATTATGTCACTCTGTGTCTCTCCCTTTTCAAGAATGTATTGTCCACAAGGCTGGTTTTTTTGTTGTTTTGTTCAGGGATATATTCCTAGAGCCCAGAAGAATGTCTGGCAATGAGAGACACGCAGTATTTGTAGAATGAATGAATGAATGAATGAATGATGAATGAACGAAGAGCTCTTGGCACAGGCTCAGCGTTTAGTTAATGCTGTTATCATCATTAGCATTAAACAAAGGGGAATAGGAAACAGTCAAACGTGAGGTCAGGAGAGAAGCCAAGGTCTTTAGACACTTTGGACCATTGGGTTGAGTTTTCCCTGCCCCTCCCCTCGCTAGGACCTCCCTCTCCTCCCCGGCCAGCGTGGCAGGGGCCTCACATGACAAACTCACAGCCACCTTAGGGCTATCCAGGGGCCACCCCTATACCCTGGCACCCAAGCCTTCTGTACCTGGCAGCCTCTGATCTCTTGGGAGGCACCCAGTGAGAGCAGGGGATAGTTAGCTCCATCTGAGGAAAAAACACCTGCAAGAGGGAGGTGAGGGAAGCGGCAGCAGACCCCCTGCTGCAACCACACTGGGGAGGGCACCCTGGACCGGGCAGCCCCCCGGAAAGGTGGCGGCGGCCCCACTGAACTGAGGGTGCATCAACCTAGTGATGTCTGACCTGGCCACACGGTGGGCAGAGAAAGACATGTTCAAGCTTAGGTGGGTAGAGATGGCAGAAGAGCTGTGGGCTCTCAGGATGGAAGCCAGTGTCAGCGAGTCAGGAAGCTGGTCAGGAGGGCAGGGCCTGGGGCATGGGGCCAGGCTAGCGGTGGTGGGGGACGGGATGTGGGAGGAGATGGGCATGACGGTGGCCTGCACTGCAGCAGGGAGCTGGCTGACCCTGAGAAGGACAATCCCAGAGGAGGCTGGGGGACCAGAAGGCAGCAGCAAGGAACTGGGGCGGGGAGCAGCCAGCCCTCACCACTGCCCCACACCAAGCATGTGCACAGGTGCAGCCGCAGGCCCCATACTGTGCCCCTAGAGGAGCTGCCCCCAGTAGCCCCTGAGGCCAGAGTCCCCTCTAATTACTGAGGACGGGGACTAGCCCTCTGACAATTGCCTGGATATATTCTGGCCTCCAAGGCCCCTTCCTCCCCACTGGGGACGGAGGAATTCAAAGTCCTCTGCCATTTTCTGGCTTTGCAGCTTCTCCTTGGAATCCTTCTCTGAGCCACGGAGACAGAGGACCCAGCAATGCACCTTTGGACTTCTCAGACCGTGTTAAAAGTACGTGGTGAGACAACATTTGTGAGCGCTTTGAAAACCATAAAACGGCTCTTTGGATGTTAATGGTCATCTCTTGTCTCCACTCTAGCCCCTCCATAGACGGGCAGAGCACACGTCTAAATGCACATCTCATCCCACCGCCGCAAAACCCCTTTGGACTAAGTGCTCTCCCCCTGCACTTAGAACAAAGCCTCAGCCTCTCTGCATCTCCAGGCTGTGCCTGGACTAACTCCGGAAGCTTCTTCTTGGGATCCCACCATACACGCCTTCCCATTCCCTGAAATCACCTCCAGCTAAGCCCATTGTCCTCAGGCTCATCTGCCTGAACGCTGGCCACGTATTCCCCAGACTGGAGCTTTCAGTGCACAGGCCACATCCTGCAGAAGCCTTCCCCAACCACCTCTCTAAACCGGTCCCCTTGTTACTGCGTTTCCTTTTCACGGTCAGCCTCTCCCTGCAGACTGTCTGCCCATGAGGACCAAGACCTCGTCTATTAATTTCTTTCTTTCTTCTTTTTGGTGCCACACCTGCGGCATATGGAAGTTCTCAGGCTTGGGGTTGAATCAGAGCTGTAGCTCCCAGCCTACACCACAGCCACAGCAACACGGGATCTGACCCATGCCTGTGACCTACACCACAGCTCATGGCAATGCTGGATCCTTAACCTACTGAGAGAGGCCAGGGAGCGAACCTGCGTCCTTATGGATACTAGCTGGGTTTGTTACCACTGAGCCACAATAGGAACTCCTAGTTAATTTTTGTATCCCCGGTATTATGAGCACAATATATGGTATGAAGTAGGACTTAATAGTTGTTGACTGACTGACTGAATCCCTACTACCATTGGGCAGTGTTGACATAATAAGAGTTATTTACCGACAGTTTAGCATGTGCCAGCAACTCCTGCAACTACTTCCCAGGCATCACCCAATGAGAGAGGCGCTATTATTACTTCCATCTTGGGGGCAGGGGATACCAATGAGGACCTGAAAGAGCTTAGGTGATTTGCTGGTGGTCACATCACGTACTAGCAGCAGCACTGGATGGTGAAGTGGGGTGGTCCAACTTCCACACTCACCGTCCAGAGCACCAGGTTATGCTGCGGCAACCCTGAGGTGGCTGCCGAAGGGGTTCAAGCACCAATGGCTACTTGCACTGCACAACCTCTAGGTCATCAAGGATCTTGTTTCCATTCTAGTCCAGGGATTCCCCCTATCGGGTTCTGCTAGGAAGCTGGACGAGGAGGTAGGAGGCAGGATTCCAGGCGACTCTACTGCCCCAGTTCTCTGCCCCCTTCCCCTCCCCCCCGAGGCTGGGGGCAGAACAGCAGGGACTTTGAGGCCTGGACAATCTCTCAGCCTATCCAGAGATTCACAGAGCCAAGCGGCTCAGGGCCATTTGTTTCTGAGCAGCCTCCCAGGCTTTGCCATGCCCCTCTCCAGGGGGGGTCACCAGCCTCTTCTCACATAATCCAGGGTCCCAGGACTACCCAACTCCTCGGCAGCCCCTTCCATCGCAGAATGCTTTATCTGCCCAAAGAATCTTCACGCACTGAGTCCAGAATATTCTCTTCCCCTTCCTCCTAATCACCCGACCACAGCTCACTCCTTTCAGATGTCAGAGTCAGCCTCCCCCACCCCCCACCCTCGGCTCCCTTTGGAGCTGGGGTCTCATGTGACACTGTCCCAGCTCCCCTCACCATCCCAGTCTCTTGGTTCTTCCAAAAAGGCAAAGGCAGCTCCCAGTGTCCACCCCAGGCCTTCCAGTCCGCCCAGATGCAGGAAGGGGAAGCGGACATCAGGGCTCCTCTGGCCTTCACCTGTCCAGGTGGAGGGGCCCGAAAGGACATGGCCAGCAGAGGGTCTGACACAGAGCCCTACAGGCACCAGAACCAAGGCATGAGGGCAGAGAAGGCCTGCCCTCTGGCCCAAAGCTTAGGGCCAGAGTTTGGCCTATCCTCCCCCATCCTCCAAGGTGGTCCCAGACCCCACTGGACCCTCCGACCATGTTAGGGAAGACAGGTCTGGACCTCCAGCTGAAATCACAACAGCCAAGAGTGAGTGAGACCCTCCGGGCAAGGGCCTAGGGACTCAGCAGGACAGGGTTTGCCCCTGCCCCAGGCCTGGGGCTCTGCTAAACCAGCTACTGCTGTCACCCTTCGAGGGGCAGCCCCCAATTCCTAATGTTCTGAGGCCATCTCACCAGCTCGAGCCCTCTGCCAGCCACTCCTGGAGACCCAGCAGGTTCCTCAGATCCCAGACTGAAGAAGCCACGCCTCAGGGACACTCCAATTCTCTCCCCTGGGGTCACTGCCTCTTCCCTCAGTTGTCAGAGTTCCACACCCAAGCTCTACTTCCCCACTGGCCAGTGCCCCTCAGGCGGGGCTGGGCATGGATTCCTGGGGTCCCTCCGCCCCACTCCTCTGCCCATGGCGCGCAAACCCCCGCCCCCTCCCAACTTCAGAAAGTTTGGCCTGGGGCTCCCCATCTCCCGAGCAGGCTCGGACCCGGACCCGCCTCCCTGCCCCACTCTCCGCCACTAGCGCCTGACCTTCATTGCTCCGCTGGCTGGAGACCACCCCACTAACACCTGCTCCCCTCTTCCTGGGCCCCTGTCCCCCGCGGCCCGGGCCTTCGGGTCCCGCACCGCCCCCGCGCACAGGGCCCTGGGCCCTCCTGGGAAGGGAGCGCCAGGGGTCTGAAGTCCTGCTCCAGGCGGCCGCTCTCGTGCGAGACTCAGGCGGCGGGTGCCCCACTTCCCGGCTGGGGCCGCCTGCAGCCCCGCCAGGACCCCGCGCGCCCCCGCGCCGGGCCTGCCCGCCTGCCCGCCCGGCCATCGGAGCACCTCGCCCGGCTCGTCGTCCTCCAGGACGCTGAAGCTCCACACCACCAGGCCCTGTAGCAGCAAAATGGCCAGCGCCGTGGCTATTGCCAGCTTGTAGCGCCGAACCAGCTTCTGCACCCGCGCGCTCGCCACCATCTTCCTGCCCCGGACGCGGGGCGCGCGCCCAGCCCTGCAACCCGGCCGCGGGCGCGCGCACGGGCGCGGGCAGAACAGGCTTGCCCCAAGGGAGGAGGGACTGGCGCGCGCTGGGGGCGGGGCCAGGGGCGGGGCCCGCGGGCCCGAAATGCCGCGCCCTGCAGGCCAGGGGCGGAGTCTGGGCCCGCGGAGCTGCCGGCCTCTGCTCCCCGGTGTTTGGAGCGGGTTTCGGGCCTCCCTCTCCAGGTCTGCTTCCCGGGCGGTACCTTCCGCGTCTCGGTCCCTGCACCAGCTCCTACGTGTGTGGTCACCTCCTCCTGGAACAAGGGTGCGGATAAGTCTGCGGCCCGACCTCTCTCTGGCTAGCCGCCTGGTGTCGCTGGGGATGGGGGAGCTCAGCCCCGCGCAGATCAGCTCTCGCGCAGTCCTCGAATGCACAGGGAATGCTGGAGCTCCTAGAAGCGCTGAGTTGGGGGAGATTGAGTGCCACAGCCCGTGCCTAAAAACCCTGGAGGCCGCACCTAAGGAACAAAGTCTAACTACTTTGACTGGCGTCTGAGGCCCTTCGCAAAGTCTTGCTTTCACTCTCCTCTAAGCACCCTCTGACCTGTACTGGAGCCGTGGTTCTCTGTCAGATTCTGACGGGGTGCTGTCGGAATCACCCCCGAGGACTTGATAAAACAGATTGCTGTTCCCCATTCCCAGAGTTTCTGCTCTGGTAGGTCGGGAGTGGAAGCCGAGAATTCGAATTTTCAAGTTCCCAGGTGATGGTGAAGCTCCTAGTCTGGGAACACACTTAGAGAATCACTAGACCTTCGCACGAGCTCTTTCCTGTGCCCAACACTTAGCAGCTGCTCCTCTGCTCCACTCCCCCTTCTCATTGGTGGTATCCTCCCCAAAGGCTTCCCTAGCACTGGGCAGTCGCGTACTGTTCATATACTCGGTTGCGATTTCTCTGGAATCATGCCTTCTTCACCTTTGAACCCTTAGCCCGGCAATGGACACCCAGCAATGCTCAATAAATGCTGCGAAAGAAAGAGCAAGTGCAGTCCAACTTTCCGTTTCATCAGCTCGTCCTACCATTTTTGGAAAATCTGACATGTTCAAGCACCGTAGAGACAAGGCCTGAACCCCTGGAACCCTCCCCCAAACCTGGCAGGTGCACTGAGAAAGAAAAGGGAAGAAGACGGAGAGCAGCGCCCAGGGTAGCCAGGCGCAAGCTCTGTGAGCAGGAAGCAATAAAAAGAACAATGCCAAGACTGAAGATTTGCAATGAAGACTTTAAGAATCACTACACAGAAGTCTGAAAAAAGAAACGGTTTAGGAGTTCCCATCGTGGCGAAGTGGAAACGAATCCGACTAAGAACCGTGAGGTTGCGGGTTCGATCCCTGGCCTTGCTGAGTGGGTTAAGGATCTGGCGATGCCCTGAGCTGTGGTGGAGGTTGCAGACACGGCTCGGATCTGGCATTGCTGTGGCTGTGGCGTAGGCTGGTGGCTGCAACTCCTCTTAGACCCCTAGCCTGGGAACCTCCATATACCGTGGGTGCCGCGGTATAAAAAAGGACAAAAGACAAAAAAAATTTAAAGATTAAAAAAAATTTTTTTTAAAGTTTGAAAGCATTGATCAAAGGGTTTGGAAGTTGCCAGAAGATTAGCTTGATGAGGGAATGCTAAACTGTGATAAGTACAGGAGATGCAGTTATTTGATGGCACTTAAATAAAACCTCCTTTAATCATCTCCTGTGCCTTTGGTATTTGTAATCATTCCATTCTTCAGCATTAGTTAAGTGGGAGAATTGTAAACAATGTTTCGGATGACAGTTTGGCTACTTAAGAGAATCTACACTTCAAGATTTTTGGAGCCATCAGTTGGCATGCCAGCCATTGATATGTTAATTAAATATCGGTCTTTTTGCTCATTAAATCAGGTCCCCTAGGGACTGTCTACCCGCCAATTCTCCCATGTACCCAACAATGAAAATAGCTTTATTTTCCACTGATTGTATAATATATAGTAATTATATAACATTTCAAACATAGAAAAAAATAAGGGAAGAAAGGAGTTCCCGTCGTGGCTCAGTGGTTAAGGAATCCGACTAGGAACCTTGAGATTGCGGGTTTGATCCCTGGCCTTGCTCAGTGCGTTAAGGATCCAGCGTTGCCGTGAGCTGTGGTGTAGGTCGCAGATGCGGCTCGGATCCCACGTTGCTGTGGCTCTGGCCTAGACCGGTGGCTACAGCTCTGATTCGACCCCTAGCCTGGGAACCTCCATATGCTGTGGGAGCGGCCCAAGAAATGGCAAAAAGAAAAAAAAAGGGGGGGAAGATGTAAAAGTTACCTGCAATCCTTCTCCCTGAGATAATCATCATTAATATTTGATGATGATCCTGTCCCCTTCTCTTTGTGTGTACAGAACATTGCATGAATGGTATCACGTTGCACAAACAGGTTTTTGTCTTTTTAGGGCTGCACCCAAGGCATATGGAAGTTCCCAGGCTAGGGGTCGAATCAGAGCTGCAGCTGCCAGCCTACACCACAGCCACAGCCACGCCAGATCCGAGTCACTGTTGTGACCTACACCACAGCCTGTGGCAATGCCAGATTCTTTACTCCATCGAATGAGTCCAAGGATTGAACCCACATCCTCATGGATATTAGTCAGAGTCTTAACCCGCTAAGCCACAGCCAGAACTCCCCACAAATGATTTTTAAATGTAGAAACTTACTTCTATTATTATTATTTTTTTGTCTTTTTGCCATTTCTTGGGCCGCTCCCGTGGCATATGGACGTTCCCAGGCTAGGGGTTGAATCGGAGCTGTAGCCACCGGCCTACGCCAGAGCCACAGCAACGCGGGATCCAAGCCGCGTCTGCAACCTACACCACAGCTCACGGCAATGCCGGATCCTTAACCCACTGAGCAAGGGCAGGGATCAAACCCGCAACCTCATGGTCCTTAGTTGGATTCGTTAACCATTGTGCCACGACGGGAACTCCCAGAAACTTACTTTTAAATATTTCTGTCCCCTTCCCCTCCATATTAAGTCTGACTTCCCTCATACCTTCTTTCCTTCCTTCCTCCTTCTTTTGTAACAATTCGAGTTCATGCATGCATGGGTTTTTTATTTGAGGGGGAGAGATTTATTTTATTTTATTTTATTTTATTCTTTGTCTTTTTGTCTTTTCTAGGACCGCACCCGTGGCATATGGAGGTTCCCAGGCTAGAGGTCAAATCAGAGCTGTAGCCGCAGGCCTATGCCAGAACCGCGGGAAGGCCAGATCCGAGCCATGTCAGCAACCTATACCACAGCTCACGGCAACACCGGATCCTTAACCCACTGAGCAAGGCCAGGGATCAAACCTGCAATCTCATGGTTCCTAGTTGGATTCGTTTCCACTGTGCTACGATAGGAACTCCTGTCATTATATTTTTAAAGTTGAATAATATTACATGTATTCATCCGTGTTACACTTGTATCTTGCTTTTCTCCCTTAACCATAAATACGTAGTCGAAATTCCCCCAGGACAGACTGGGCAGATTTAACCCATTCCTTTTTTTTTTGGGCTCTCAGGCCAGGGATTAAACCGACACCACAGCAGTTATCAAGCCACAGTAGTGACAATGCCAGACCTTAACTCACTGAGCCACCAGGGAACTCTTGTCACTCTTCTTGAATGGGCATTCATTTGGTTTCCAGGGTTTTTTTTTTTTGTTTTTTGTGGGGTTTTTTGTCTTCTTGCCTTTTTTAGGGCCGCTATTGTGGCATATGGAGGTTCCCAGGCTAGGGGTTGAATTGGAGCTGTAGCCGCTGGCCTACACCAGAGCCACAGAAACACGGGATCCAAGCTGCGTCTGCGAACTACACCACAGCTCACGGCAATGCCAGATCGTTAACCCACTGAGCAAGGGCAGGGACCGAACCCGCAACCTCATGGTTCCTAGTCGGATTCGTTAACCACTGCGCCATGACGGGAACTCCTGGTTTCCAGTTTTGCGACTACCACAGCTATAATAAACATGGTCTTACATTTATCCCTATGCACTGATGTGTTCATTTCTATGGTAGTGTTTCCTAGGAATGGAATTACTGGGGCAAAGGGCATTTTAAGTGTTAATAGCTATTGCCAGACAGCTTTTTCAAAGTGGACAATTCATTTTTCCATCAGCGTTATATGAGAGTCTGATATTCCTGCATCTCTTCCAACAGCAGGTGTTATCACTGTTTAATTTTTGCTAATGTGATAGAAAGATGAATGCCTTGGCTTTTCATTTGTGATTTTCTGGTTTCTCGATTGGATTTTTTTCCCCTAGAATTACCTCTTCACAATCTTTGTGAGTTTATTATCTATTGCTATTGCACTATTTGTCTTTTTCTTAACAATTTTGAGAGTTTTTATCCTTTTAAAATTGAAAGTTTCCTTCAATTTACCACTGCATTTTGACTTCTTAGGATCTTTTAACAATTTTAAAGTTTTTTTTTGGTAACCAATTATATTCCTCTTGTTTTATGGCTTCTCATTTTCTCTTCTGGCTAAGCTGATCTCCTTGATCCTTGACGAGTTATACGGTCTCATATTTTTTTTCCCATGATATTTCTTTTATATTTAAGTCTTTATGACATGTCTTTTATATTTAAGTCTTTAATCCATCTAAAAATTTTGGTGTATATGGTATGAGATATAGGTGTGCAATCCTGCTCTTATTCCTTGTCTCTTAAATTCTACTATTTATTTAAAACGAATTAGTTATTGAGGTATTACATGCCTTGATTGATTTAGATTTGACCATATAAAATGTGAGGTTCATGGCTCACCCCCACGCCTCTTCTCTCCAGTTCCCCTGTAACTTCCATGTGCGTGTGTGGTTTTTTTCTCTTTTATTGTAGAAAGTCTTGAAAATACAAAATGGCTCCTCAGAAAAGCCAAGTAGGAAAGCATTTTTTCATTTTAGATGGGCTGCTTCTGTGACATATCCTTTCTCAAGTGAGAACATAATCCTTAGAGCTTTAGTTTTAGGAGAAATATTATGGGAGACATGGATACTGAATGTTTTCAAATGTGTTTTCAGCAGCTAGAGTCCCACCTTGGCTCAGGACCAGAGGAAGAGGAGGCCCCTGCAGTAAAGTCCCCATGTTGTGTTTCCTAAGCATCTCCCCTGGCCCTGCCTTCTTGTCTTTATCTAATTTTGGCTTATCTGTCCAGTTTTTTGGGTCGACATTTCACTGGGCTGTTTGACTGTCGGGACTGGTTCTAATTTTACCCCTAGATGCTACCTTTGGGAGACCACTTGCCAGTGGTCTCCCAACATAGCTCTGGATACCTGGGCCCCTGTTTGTCAGGAATTAAGTTCTAATATCTATTGAAATGATTATATGGATTTTTCTAATGTGAGATGATGGATTATTGTAAAAATAATTTCTGCATATTAAAACATTTTTGCATCCTGTTTTTTGTTTGTTTGATTTTTGTTTTTGTCTTTTTGCCATTTCTTGGGCCGCTCCCGCGGCATATGGAGGTTCCCAGGCTAGGGGTCGAATCGGAGCTGTAGCCACCGGCCTATGCCAGGGCCACAGCAACGCGGGATCCAAGCCACGGCTGCAACCTACACCACAGCTCACCGCAACACCGGACAGTTAACTCTCTGAGCAAAGGTAGGGATGGAACCCGCAACCTCATGGTTCCTAGTCGGATTTGTTAACCACTGCGCCACGACAGGAACTCCCATTTTTGTATCCTTTAGAGTAAAGGTCTTAGTCTTAACAGATTTTTTTGGTGCATGTGTGGTCTTTTTAGGGCCGTGCCCACGGCATGTGGAAGTTCCCAGGCTAGGGGTCCAATCAGAGCTGCAGCCTATGCCACAGCCACAGCAAAGTGGGATCCAAGCCATGTCTGTGACCACAGCTCATGACAATGCCAGATCCTTAACCCAGCAAGTGGGGCCAAAGATCGAACCCACATCTTTATGGATACTAGTAGGGTTCGTTTCCACTGAGCCACAATGGGAACTCCAGATGTTTTTTTAAAAATTGCAGTATATGTTGAATTTCCTTTTTTTTTTTTTAATTTTATTTAGGATTTTTACATCTGTTTTATGACAGAGATGGACCTATGCCAGAGACTGCAAACTGGTGACTCATGGGACTTAAGCGATCAGCACAAGGTTTTGAAGCATTTGATTTTGACTTTTTATTTTATTTTATTTTTTTGCTGTGCCGGTAGCATGGGCCAGGGACTGAACCCACACCACAGCAGTGACCTGAGCCACAGCAGTGACAATGCAGGATACTTAACCCTCTAGGCCACTAGGGGACTCTGATTCTGAATTCTTGAATAAAGGGTGCACATGCTCTAGGTCCTACAGCTCCCACTTTTTCCTGAAATTTCACACACCAACCAACTTCACCCATTTATATTACTTTCTGGCTCTTAGAGACACTTGAGTTTGCAACCCCTGGTTTATCACTTTCTTTTCTTTTCTTTCTTTTCTTTTTTCTTTTTAGGGCCACACTCTCGGCATGTGGAGTCTCCCAGGCTAGAGGTCCAATTGGAGCTGTAGCTGCCAGCCACAGCCACAGCCATAGCCACGGCCACACAGGATCCAAGCCATGTCTGTGACCTACCCCACAGCTCACGGCAACGCCAGATCCTTTACCCACTGAGTGAGGCCAGGAGTCGAACCTGAAACCTCATGGTTCCTAGTTGGATTCATTTCCAATGTGCCATGACAGAACTCCTAAAATTGGTTTTTAAAAAGCACATGGTGTTTTAAAAAACAAACAAACAATAGAACTGAGGATATAAAAAGAAAAATAAAATCTTTCTCCCCCGTCCGTTCCTTGTTCCAAGGTTGCGTGTGTGTGGGTGTGGGTGTGGGTGTTCCAGAAATTTTCTGAACTTTTTTTACTTTGAGAATTACACCACCACGGTGTGTCAAAATGTGGTCTTCGTTCCATTAACTTTGCTCAGGATTCAGAACATACTCTTATTTCCAACTGAGTTCTTTGTGTGGACCAAAAATTTCCCTCCTCTCATGTCTTTGATTATTGCTTTTGCTGCATCTATTCTTTTCTCTCTGGAATTCCCATCATCCCCAGGTTATACCCCCTGTGTCTGACTGCCTGTCTCTTTCCTTTTCATCTCTTTACCGTTTTACCCTTGACCATGTTAATTCTATTTTCTCCAGTGTCTTGGCTGCTATTTACAGCCTGTATCGTGGGTTTGTTTTAACCCAGCTATTGTGGTTTCTGTCTCCCTGCTATACTTCCTGCTCTTATTTTCTGCCTTATTATAATGGTCTTTTCTAGTTTCTAGATCTTTTCCAGAGGCCCCTGGAATCTCATTGAGAATTCAAGTCAGACATTCAGATGGTTTAAAAAAAAAAAAAAAACTTGTGTTGCCATAAATATTTTTTGTTTTTGTTTCCCCCTGGGAGGCGGTTTACTCAGAACCTTTAACCTTTAGGGGTTGTTTAGCTTTTGAGCTGCAGAACCAGATCCAAAGAGGTTTCTTTGCCTCATCCTTACAGAGGAATGTCTGTCTGCCCAGCAAGGCGGTGAGGGGGGAATCTTGATTTCTCTGGTTTCATTCCTCCATATGGGGATGAGGTCAGGAGTGGGGGTGAGGGGCAATGTCTGCCCCCCATTCTCAGAGGAATCTGATTGGTGAATGTGGCTGCTCCTTAGAGTGTTTGCTCTTTGCTGGCAATAATTGGCTTGGCCCTACAGGGGGCAGTGTATCAGGGCCTGATGGCAAAATGAATCTAGTTCAGGTGGCAAGGACTAGGGAGCCCATTTGCCTAAGGAGCGGATGTCACATTCTCCAGTCCCCTTTGTTAGTGAGGACCCTGACTGTTTCACACCCATTTGCCTAATTGCTGTCACTTTTCTTCAGATGATCTCGTGCTCAGGAGGGGAAGAAAGGGAATAGCATTTTTTGGCCTATCCAACAACGACTCAGATTACGTGAAAGAGCAGCGGCCTGAATCTCCCCCAGAGGATCATTAAGACTCAGATCAAAGGAATGGAGGCGTTCCTGTTGTGGCTCAGCAGTAACAAACCCGACTAGTATCCATAAGGACACGGTTCGATCCCTGGCCTCGCTCAGTGGGTTAAAAGAATCCAGCGTTGCTGTGGCTGTGGTGTAGGCTGGTGGTTACAGCTCCAATTTGACTCTTATCCTGGGAACTTCCATATGCCGAGGGTGCAGCCCTAAAAAGACAAAAAAAAAAAAAAAGGATCGGAGGAAAATTGACAGGAGACACAGCAGGAATGGACATTTCAGATGTGTGATGCCCTGGAGGAGCGGGAGAAAGCAGGAGCTGAGCTCGCACTGCTGGAGATTTAGTGCCTCCTACATGGATGCACTTCTAGAAAAGGGGGAAAAAAGGGACTTACTTTTAAATTCTCCAGAAGACATAACCTCTGCAAATAAGTTCATCAAAGGCTTTTGGGAATTCCTGGCAAGGTGCTGGCATGCTTTTCTGCTTCATGGAGCCACCAGCTGCTTCTCAGGGGTTCTGGATGGCTGAGCCCAGGAGTGGCCGGCCAGGCACCCAGGGAGCACTTGGGGTGGTGCAAAAGCTGCTGGGGTGCACTCTCACCCCATCATTCCTGAGCCACCCTGGCTTCCAGCCCTTGCCCGCTGAGTGCAGGGGACTCCCCAGGCAGCCAGCATCTCTTATTTGTCCCAAACACATGGCCCCTGCCTGATAGGGTAGCAGGCTGCCTCCTCTCAATGATGCCTTCTGTTTCCGCAGTCTTGCAGAAAGTCGTCAAGTTTCCTTGTTGTGGATGGCTAGTGTCCAGTGCTGTGCAAGCCTTCCACTTTGCTGATGGCTATTTCAGGGGTTTTCAGTTCATTCTCATCCCAAGAATGATGTTGGGAGAGCCCTATGCCAGCCACCATCCTGCAGGAATTCCCAGCTAGGTACCACTCACTCATGCACAATTCTTTGGTCTACCAGAACACTTGAAAACAAGAAACTTAATTTTTCTTCTACTCTAACTCCATATTCCAGGCTTTTTGGATCTTTTTCTCCCAGTTACCATGACACAATTTTCTGATGATTAAAGGCACTGAAGATGAAGATTTCTACATGAAAATGGTGTTGGATGGAGTTACCACTGTGGCTCAGCAACTTAGGAACCCAACTAGTATCCATGAGGATGCCAGTTCAATCCCTGGACCTGCTCAGTGGGTTAGGATCTGCCATTGCTCTGGCTGTGGGGTAGGCTGGCTGCTGCAGCTCCAGTTCGACTCCTAGCCTGGGAACCTCCTTATGCCGTGGGTGCAGCCCTAAAAAGACAAAATAAAAAATAATTAAAAAAAATAAAAAATTATCATAGACAGGCTAAAAGGACTAAAGCCATTTTCAGGTCATCGAGCCTCCCCCGTGTTTCTGCACCAGAGGAGATAATGCAGGCAAATCTGCTTCCCAACAGCAAAGCCCAGGGCAGGACTGTAACAGGGTGTAGGGGTGTCATGGTGGCCTGGAGGCCTTGTGAAAGCTTGATGGCAGGGCCTGAAAACACTGACTTTTGTCTTTTTTTTTTCTTGTCTTTTTGAGGGCCACAGCCATGGCGTATGGAGGTTCCCAGGCTAGGGGTCTAATTGGAGCTGTAGCCACAGACCTAAGCCACAGCCACAGCAACGCAGGATCCTTAACCCACTGAGCAAGGCCAGGGATCGAACCCGCAACCTCATGGTTCCTAGTTGGATTCGTTTCCGCTGCGCCATGATGGAAACTCTAAAACACCGCCTTTTGAAGAGTGGAAGCAGTTGTGCTAAACACTTGAGTTCACATTTGTGCCAAGGGGATTGTTATTCTGAGCAAAACACCAAGAGGAGATATGATTTACATGGATGAATAGCAAGTTCCCACTTGTCCTGCTGTGGGTGCCCATTGAGTCACTGACCACTTCATGCCTGAAAATGAAGTGAGTGATCTGCTTCCAAAAGTTAATGAGGCGCGTGTCTGCATGTAACAGGACCTTGGTCTGCAGACTCACAGCTTTTCAGAAAGGATTTCAGGTGTTCTGTCATGGCTCAGCAGTGAGGAACCCATGAAGATATGGGTTCGATCCCCGGCCTCGCTCAGTGGGTCAAGGATCTGGCATTGCCGTGAGCTGTGGTGTAGGTTTGCAGCTGTGGCTCTGATTCGAACTTCCTGGGAACTTCCATATGCCATGGGTACAGCCCTGAAAAGCAAAAAAAACAAAGAAAGAACGAACGAACGAATGAACGAACGGAAGAAAGAAAGAAAGAAAGAAAGAAAGGAAGGAAGAGGAGTTCCCGTCGTGGTGCAGTGGTTAACGAATCCGACTAGGAACCATGAGGTTGCAGGTTCGATCCCTGGCCTTGCTCAGTGGGTTAAGGATCCAGCATTGCCGTGAGCTGTGGTGTAGGTCGCAGATGCGGCTCAGATCCCACGTTACTGTGGCTCTGGCGTAGCTGGCGGCTACAGCTCCGATTCGACCCCTAGGCTGGGAGCCTCCATATGCCATGGGAGCGGCCCAAGAAATGGCAAAAAGACAAAAAATAAATAAATAAATAAATAAAAGAAAGAAAGAAAGAAAAAGAAAAAAAAAGAGAAAGGGTTTCAACGTTTCTGTGTGTCTATGCATGTGCGTGTGTGTGTGTGTGTTTCACACACCCACAGATCAGGGCATCCAGGCTCTGAGGAAGATCATAGGCTTAGCACTGTATTTATGCTGATTGGCTGGAAGGACTGGTTTGGATTTGACAGGGCTTGACTTTGGCTGGCCCACTGATGCCCTCACGGAGCAGTCTTCAGTGCTAATGACCATCCCTAGGAAGCATACCGATGTTGGAGAATCTGTCTGGGTTGGCTGGGCCTAAGGGCTAGACCACACCCTGTGGCTTCCCCCCCTGAGGAGGTCAAGAGTTCCACCGTGAGGCAGGCTGGGAAGAGCCAGATCCCGTCACAGTACCTCAGAGGACAGAGCTCAGCTGAGAGGGGGACCTCTCCTCCCTGGGGTTGGTGGTGGCTGGACTGGGACTCCAAGTAAGGATTTTAGTTGAGTACTAACATTCTGAAAGTTGGGATACAGCAGGGAAGAGAACAAAGCCGTTGCTCGAATGGGCCTTATAATCGCCTGAAGGGATACATGGTACACAAGCAAAAATAAACAGACAAGGAGTTCCCATTGTGGCTAGGTTGGCTAAGAACCCAACATTGTCTCTGTGAGGATGTAGGTTCAATCCCTAGCCTTGATCAGTGGATTAAGGATCGGCGTTGCCACAACCTGTGGCACAGGTCGAAGATGCAGCAGGGATCTGCTGTTGCTGCCGCTGTGGCTGTGGCAGAGGCTGGCAGCTGTAGCTCCAATTCAATCACTGGCTTGGAAACTTCCATAGGCAACAGGTATGGCCCTAAAAAGAAAAAAAAAAAAAAGTAAAATTGACTCAAATAATAGCAAGTGTTATGAGGACCATAAAACAGGCAGAGGTGACAATGAGGGGCTAGATGGCAATTGCAGATGCTGGGTTCGGAGAAAGGCTCCTGGAGTGACATTAGGAAAGGTAGTAAAGGAGCTCCTGTCATGGCACAGTGGTTAACGAATCTGACTAGGAACCATGAGGTTGTGGGTTCGATCCCTGGCCTTGCTCAGTGGGATAAGGATCCAGTGTTGCCTCGAGCTGTGGTGTAGGTCGCAGACGCGTTGCTGTGGTTCTGGCGTAGGCTGGCAGCTGTTGCTCCAATTAGACCCCTAGCCTGGGAACCTCCATAGGCCACAGGTGCGGCCCTAAAAAAGACAAAAAAGTAAGGTAGTAAAGATCAGAAGAGGCCAACCAGGCAACAAATATCCTGAAGTAGGAGTTCCCGTCGTGGCGCAGTAGAAATGAATCCGACTAGGTTGCGGGTTCGATCCCTGGCCTTGCTCAGTGGGATAAGGATCCAGTTGCCGCGAGCTGTGGTGTAGGTTGCAAATGCGGCTGGGATCCCACGTTGCTGTGGCTGTGGTATAGGCTGGCAGCTACAGCTCCGATTAGACCTCTAGCCTGGGAACCACCATACGCAGCGGGAGCGGTCCAAGAAATGGCAAAAAGACAAAAAATATATATATATATCCTGAAGTAAATGTCCTGCAGCGGGAGTGAGCTGGCATTCTTGGAACAGAATGAAGGTCTCAGGGGGCTGCAGGTTGATGAGCAAGGAGAGGAAACGATGCAGGAATGATGGTCAAGGCCAGGCCATGCACCTGAAAGCAGCTGCCCTGTCCACGGCAGCCAGAGGGGGGTGGTCCAAGACATGGTAGAGGCCCTGGATAAAGGGCCCAGGGTCAGCGAGAGGCAGTCGAAAGTGGTTCTCTCTCTTTGCCTTTCCTCTTCTCCCCTCAAATATCCAGTCAAGTGTTTAGTAGTGGGAACCTAGTCTCCTGCTATTGTGTAGAACTGCACGAAGGGTCTGGGCCAGGGCTGGGGATGAGGAGGGCTGGCCTGAGGGCATCTGGGGACAGACTGAGACAGAGCAGGCAGTGGGTGACTTCAGAGAGCAGAACAGCAATAGGGGCAGAAGGCCAAGGGAGGCGATGAGGGGCACAGGATGGCATAAGGACAGCGGTCACCATCCCCCATGGATCCCTGGTGTACATGGGAGGCTGGACTTCCAATAGTTGAGTGGGAGGGCGACTGGAGCCCCGGCGACTTGGGCCCAATGTGTGGCACAGGCTGCTGAGGTCCGGGCATGCTGATAACACAGCTATGACCACAGCATCCTCCCAGAGCTGGGTGTCCTGGCTGAGGCCAGCTGAGCTGTAAAACCGGTGGATTGGTGGACTGGTGGACTGGGCTCTCTGTGACATGATACGCACGGGGACAGGGCCTTTCGTGCTGAGGGAGGAGCAGGAGGATTTCTTAGATTCACTTTTTTTTTTTTTCCCCCATTCATTCTCCAAAGTTTTGTCTTGTTTTGTTTTGCCTTTTTAGGGCTACTCCTGCAGCATGTGGAAGTTCCCAGGCCAGGGGTCGAATTGGAGCTACAGCCACCAGCCTACACCACAGCCACAGCAATGCCAGATCCGAGCCACGTCTGTGACCTACACCACAGCTCATGGCAACAGTGGTTCCTTAACCCACTGAGCGAGGCCAGGGATTGAACCTGCATCCTCATGGATGCTGGTTGGGTTCGTTACTGCTGAGCCACAACAGGAACTCCTGCAAAGTTTCTTGAGCATCATTATGTGCTGGGTACTCTTCTGGGTGAATGAAATGGCAAAAATAACCCTTTCCTCATGCAGCATGCTTATATGTACATGTGCACACGCGCGCGCACACACGCACACACACACACGCATACACACGCACACACACGAAAATCCAGGAGAGAGAGGAAGTGAGGGAGAATGACAAGGAAGGGTATGAAGTGGCCGTGTGTCCTGGCCCAGCTGGAGGAATTGGTTTGGGACCTCGGTGGCCACAGGGACAGGGCTGGTAGCTCAAGGACGTGGGGAGACTCTGGACACCCCTCTCCCCGCTGAAGTCCGTGTGACAGGACGTGTGTGGAGTGCGGTGGGGGCTGTCCCCCCTTGCTCCTCCACCCCTTGGGGTCCACGGACCTTGGACCCACAGCTTTCATGGCCCAAGGGCTCTGGGGCCCCCAGCACAGACCAGCTGGCCCTTGGGCATCAGGAGAGTCCTCAGTCAAAGCGGAAGCAGCACGCTTCTGGGCCCCCTTCGAGGAGGCGGTGCAGGAGGCCTGACAGGAGGCTTGTCCTTGGGCACAGAGAGGCCCCTCGCTCAGAGACTCTAGGGAGGGGGTGGCCGAGCCTCTGAGGTGCTGCCGGCCAGAGCAAAGAGCTTTTGTGGTTTGGGCACTAATGATAATGTGGCCTCACTGGCACCCACAGGCTGTTGAGGCCGAGAGCCCGGGGATGTGGTGGGGGCTGCTGAGAGATGGGGCTGCGCTTTCAAACTAGGATTCTCTAAACACTTGCTAAGTGTCGATGGAGAGAAACAGATGCTCTGTTAATAAAATCTGTGTGTATATTCCTTTATGTTAAAAATGAGGGATTTATTGCATGTATTTGTTACACTTTTTTTTTTTTTTTTTTTACTGAACCATTCAGACAATCTATGGGGAGGCATAGTGAACTGTTGAAATATTAGACAATAAAATAAATCTCTCCTTCCGGGTAAGCAGCCTTCCCCTGGTGTGATTTGGCTTTGCGATTTCAGCTGACTGCAGCTGCCGACTTCAGGGAAGCCCGTCAGCGTGGCCAGCTGGTTTAGAGTTGGTGCCGTGCCTGTGGCCGCACCTTCTGACTTACATGTTTGTAGAGATACTCAGAAGAGGGAGTTCCTGTTGTGGTGCATTGGAAACAAACCCAACTAGTATCCATGAGGATGCCAGTTCGATCCCTGGCCTCGCTCAGTGGGTTGGGGATCCGGTGTGGCCGTGAGCTATGGTGTAGGTCACAGATATGGTTCAGATCTGGCATTGCTGTGGCTGCGGTGTAGGCCGGTGGCTACAGCTCCAAATTGACCCCTAGCCTAGGAACTTCCATATGCCCCAGGTGCGGCCCTAAAAAAGAAAAAAAAAAAAAAAAACCAAAGAAACAAAGTAAAGAAATACTCAGAAAAATTGTTTGTGGCTGATGAATAGTATTTTAAAATTTGTACCCAAGGGCATTGCCCACTCAGGCCATCTTGTCTCATTATTTTTTATTTTTTTATTTTTTTATTTTTATGTTTTGTCTTTTTGCCATTTCTTGGGCTGCTCCCTCGGGATATGGAGGTTCCCAGGCTAGGGGTCCAATCGGAGCTGTAGCCACCGGCCCACGCCGCAGCCACAGCCACAGCAACGCGGGATCCGAGCCACGTCTGCAACCTACACCACAGCTCATGGCAATGCCGGATCGTTAAACCACTGCGCAAGGCAGGGATTGACCCCGAAACCTCATGGTTCCTAGTCGGATTCGTTAACCACTGCACCACGATGGGAACTCCTTTTTTTTTTTTTTTTTTTTCATCTTGTCTCTTTTGTAAGGAGTCACTTGTAGAAAACTGAGTTAACCAGCACCACCTTTATGGTCAATGCCAAGGGTCTACCCTAGGCAACTGCCATGCTGGCCTTCCTCTTAACCTGGCTCTACCAAGAGGCGTTTGGGTTATATTCAGAAATCATGAGTGCTGGTTTAAGCTAAAGGTAAGTATAACCCCTCAAATTGGAAAAGATGGGAAGGCAAAACCATACCATTAGACAATCAGCCCTACAGTCAGAACCTCCAGGATGGTGTAGGAAAATTTACTTCTTTTACTTTTTTTGTCCTTTTTAGGGCTATACCCGCAGCATATGGAAGTTACCAGGCCAGGGGTTGAATCGGAGCTACAGCTGCCAGCTATGCCACAGCCAGAGCAACGCTAGATCCGAGCCACTTCTAAACCACAACTCACGGCAACTTTGGATCCTTAACCCACTGAGTGAGGCCAGGGATTGAACTTGCATCCTTCATGGATCCTAGTCAGGTTTGTTAACTGCTGAGCCATGATGGCAACTCCCAGAAACTATCTTTTTATGGATTTCATACTAGACTGTTGACAGCTTTAATGAGTTACACTTTAATTTGTGTGTTTAAAACTCATGAAAACATGGTTAAGTCAAAGGATTGTGGTCATTTCCCGTACAGAGTCCAGAAAGCTAATTTTTTTTTTTTTTTGTCTTTTGAGGGCCACCTCTGCAGCATATGGAGGTTCCCAGGCTAGGGGTCGAATTGGAGCTGTTGCTGCCAGCCTACACCAGAGCCACAGCTACACGAGATCTGAGCTGTGTCTGCGACCTACACCGAAGCTCATGGCAATGCCAGATCCTTAACCCACTGAGCAAGGCCAGGGATCGAACCTGCAACCTCATGGTTCCTAGTCAGATTCATTTCCGCTGCACCACCAAGGGAACTCCCAATAGTTCACATTAAAAAAAATAATAATAATCCTGGCATTCCCGTTGTGGCGCAGTGGTTAACAAATCCGACTAGGAACCATGAGGTTGCAGCTTCGATCCCTGGCCTCGCTCAGTGGGTTAAGGATCCGGCGTTGCCATGAGCTGTGGTGTGGGTCGCAGACGTGGCTCGGATCCCTGTTGCTGTGGCTCTGGCGTAGGCCAGCGGCTACAGCTCCAAGTAGACCCCAGCCTGGGAACATCCATATGCCGCAGGAGCAGCCTTAGAAAAGGCAAAAAGACAAAAAAAAAAAGATCCTTCACAGGAATGTGTCCTAAGTAAATAATCAAGTATATGGACAAAGTTTTTGAACATAAAATTTTTCACAATATTATTTATAATAATGAAATTAGACATAGCCTAAGTAGTCAACAATGCAGGAATGGTTAAACCGAGCTGTGTCCATTAAATGGAATATTATATAGTCATTAAAATTATATTTTTGTAACTTTTTTAATGCTATAGGAAAATGCGGCATTTCTGCAGTGGAAAAAAACAAACTAGTTACAAAATTGTATGATGCCAGGTATATAAGAATGTATATCATATACATACAGGCATCACAGGGGGAAAAGCTGTTCCTGGTGGTTTCTTCTGGGTTGTGATATCATCAGTATTTTTTCTATTTTATACATTTCTGCATTTTTCAAGTTTTCTACAATGGCTATGTATAATAATACAGAAAAACACAGGTTATTAAAAAATTCTTCTGATGAACTGATAATTAGAATGTACTTGGGTATTAGAAATAGGTGGGAACCATACCACGGTGCTCATCTTCTATAACTTTTATGCAGTACATGCTCTTCTGATAATAATTTTACATTCCTGTTTGTTTTACGCATATTACAACACTTTAACAAAAGGTAATATCGTGATCAGATCACTGTTTCATAACCCAAACGAACACTGGTTTGACATCTAGGTTTTCCTATTTCCTCCTAGAAGATTGAAAGTTAATCTTTTTTGGAGTTCCCGTCGTGGCGCAGTGGTTAACGAATCCGACTAGGAACCATCAGGGTGCAGGTTCGGTCCCTGCCCTTGCTCAGTGGGTTAACGATCCAGCGTTGCTGTGAGCTGTGGTGTAGGTTGCAGACGTGGCTCGGGTCCCGCATTGCTGTGGCTCTGGCGTAGCCTGGCAGCTACAGCTCCGATTCAACCCCTAGGAACCTCCATATGCCGCGGGAGCGGCCCAAGAAATAGCAAAAAGACCAAAAAAATAATAAATAAATAAATAAAATTAAATTTTAAAAAAAGTTACTCTTTTGAAGTAAGGCGTACTGCATACACACATTACGTGCATGTTTTCTAAAAAAGTAATTCTAACTTACAGTTTTCCTACATAAGGAAAAAAATGGAGTTATGATAGTTCAAAAACAGTCTAGGAGTTGCCGCTGTGGCGCAGTGGAAAGGAATCTGACTAGGAGCCACGAGGTTTCGGGTTTGATCCCTGGCCTTGCTCAGTGGGATAAGGATCTGGCATTGCTGTGGCTGTGGCATAGGCTGGAAGCTGTAGCTCCGATTGGACCCCTAGCCTGGGCACCTCCGTATGACTCGCCGTCCTAAAAAGCAAAAAAACAAAAACAAACAAACAAACAAACAAAAAAAACCTGCAGCAGGCAGATTCACCATTAAGTAATAAACAGGAAAATGGAAGCGGCGGTTGACATAGATTGCCACCATGGCCAGTAGCTTGGCCAACATGATGAAGACACAGTGATTCCAAGTCCCATCACCAGCTTGCTCCTTGTGTTCCATTCTGTGGCAAGATAAAAAGGAGATGGATTCGTTGTAGAAGCACTGAGGTTCATTCATGGCTGTGAACTGGGGCTGTGAAATGACAGGGGTCGACATGGGGGCAGCAGCCATGGGCAGTCCGGAGTGTTGGGCAGTGACCAGGCCCCAGCACTAAGGCGCGGACCCAGGAGTCGGGTTCTTGTGGTTGTTGATCAGATCGCAGTCATGCCAGGGGCAACTGTACGTGTCACTTGGGCAGGTCCCGGACCCCGCGGGTAGGAGAGGGCCAAAGGCCCGGGCGGCTGCAGCAACTTCCCTCCTGAGGCTCGGTCACCTGGTTGGTTGGGGAGGCCGGGAGCGCGGTGCCTCCTGCTGGCTGGCGGGCAGGCGCACCCGCCCACAGCTGGAGAATCGCGCGCACATACACGCGCACTCGCAGCCACAAAGCCCACTGCAAGCGTAGCAACGCACTCCCGAGTGTGCCCTTGGGCAGCGGCCGCTGGCTCTGCGCCCAGGGGACACCTTCCGTCCCCTGCACGGGGTCCGGAAAGCAAAATTTTTAAAGTTCAGTAAATTTTTTTTTAAAATTAGAGTTGATTTACAATGTGTCAGTTTCTGCTGTATAGCAAAGTGACCCAGTCATAGGCACATACATATATATGTTCTTTTTCTCATATTCTCTTCCATCATGTTCTATCACAAGCGATTGAATATAGTTCCCTGCTCTATACAGCAGGACTTCATTGCTTATTCATTCTAAATGTAATATTTTGCATCTTCTATTGTGGATAGTAGCTAGTAATGTGGTCTTCTCTGGGAGTCTGAAGATGAAGCCAGCCAGCTGCTATAAAGTTTTTTTTTTTTTTTTTTTTTGCCCTTTAGGGCCGTAGCTGGGGGAATGGAAGTTCCCGGGTGAGGGGACTAATCGGAGCTACAGCTGCCAGCCACAGCCACAGCCACGCCAGATCCCAGCGGTGTCTGCGACCTACACCACCGTGCATGGCAACGCCTGGGTCCTTAACCCACTGAGCAAGGCCAGGGATCGAATCCTCAACCTCGTGGTTCCGGGTCAGCTGCATTTCCTCTGTGCCACAATGAGAACCCCTGCTATAAAGATTTGATCCTGTAAACTCGCCCTTTGGAGTCTACCCTGAAAATACACTTGAAGAGAAGCACTAAACTCCAAGACCTCGGGATGGTGGGCCTGCAGGTGATACACTGGAGGCAGAGGCCCTCCCAGACTGGAAGGAGCAAAGAAGAGGTCCGAGCACCGCCCTCTCCTCCCCCAGACTCAAAATGGCCACGCCCCTCTCGCTCGCCTCTTTAAAAAAGGCGCGGGAGCGCCTTGCGCAGGCGCAGTGCAGCGTGCTTTGAGCTGCGCACGCGCGGTGAGCGGAGAATGGCGGCGTTGATTCCTTTTGAGGTTCCCACCGGCAGTGACAAAACCTTGCTTGTGTGGGAGCTGAGCTCTGGACCCACGGCCGAGGACTTGCAAGTGAGCCGGGCTGGGGTGGAGGGAGGGAGGGATGGAGGAGGTCGCCCCCGCCCCAATAACTGGGACCCGGGGAGTCCCGCCTCAGCGCTCGGGCGCCCGTAGTCTCTGCTGGGAGGAATCTGAGCAGTTTGCTCGCCCCCAGAGAGTTGAGAGATAGCTCCCGACGGCCGGCACACTGCCTACTAGTATATTCGTTCGAAGCTTCGGATTTCAGAAGCAGACTCGTTCATGAAATGAGAAGCGTTTGGAGTTGCAGGCTCCCTCCGGTTGCCTGTGGTGAGGGGCTGGGGGAACCTAAGGCAATGTGTAGTTGTGTTTGCTGTGCGTGTTCTTTCCTGCACTTACTTAGCGTGGGACCACCCCACAGCATTTTCTGTTGACAGTCTTCTCCCAGTTTGGCCTTGTGTATTCGGTCCGAGTCTTCCCAAACGCTGTGGTGGCCGGTCCCGGGTTCTATGCCATCGTCAGGTTTTATTCAGCAAGGGATGCCCACAGAGCCCAGAAGGCATGCGACGGGAAGCAGCTTTTCCAGAACTCTCCAGTGAAGGTGGGTCCAAATGTGGAATTCCTCGGTCCACTGGGAGGAAGTGCTGACTTTAAAAATAACAGGCCAGCATTCGTACAGCCCTCTGGATTCCAGAATGCTTTCAGGTGCACTGCTCCACTGATTCCCCCTGGTTCCCCGTTTCTTTCTTTAAATTATTTTTAAATGTTTCTAGGGCTGCGCCCAGAGCATATGGAAGTTTCTAGGCTAGGGGTTGCATCGGAGATAGAGGTGCGGGCCCAGGCCACAGCCCCAGCAACTGCCAGATCCCAGCCGTGTCTTGGACCTATACCAGAGCTCAGGATCCTAATCTCCTTAAGCGAGGCCAGGGATGGAAGCCGAAACCTCATGGATCCTAGTCAGTTTGTTAACCGCTGAGCCACGAAAGGAGCTCCCTCTTTTATGTTTTAAGATGGAGAAACTTGAGGAGTTCCTGTCATGGCGCAGTGGTTGACGAATCCAACTAGGAACCATGAGGTTGCGGGTTCGATCCCTGCCCTTGGTCAGTGGGTAAAGGATCTGGTGTTGCCGTTAGCTGTGGTGTAGGCCGCAGATGCGGCTCGGATCCCCAGTTGCTGTGGCTGTGGCGTAGGCCAGTGGCTACAGCTCCGATTAGACCCCTAGCCTGGGAACCTCCATATGCCTCAGGAGCGGCCCTAGAAATCGCAAAAAGACAAAAACAAACGAAAAAAAAGATGGAGAAACTTGAATTCAGGATGGTTTAGTGACTTAGGGTTCATGATAATAAATGGGGAAGCTCGAGGTCAAACCCAAACTTCCTGCTGTTAAACCCCATGTGATTTTATCTGCCCCTTCATTTAAGACATTTTCACAAGTCTTGCTTATGTTTGCTTTTATGCGTGTGATCTTGATAAACCCCTCTGTCACTTATAACATAAATGATATGCTATCATCATCACCACCATTGCTCTCAAACTGCCTATTCAGAACTCCCTTCAGTGGAATTCTCCTGTGGCGCCGTAGGTTAAGGATCCGGCATTGTCACTGCAGTGGCTTGGGTCACTTGGCTCCACCCCTGGCCCGGGAACTTCCATATGTCACAGGCAAGGCCAAAACAAAAAAAAAAGTTTAGATACTCAGAACTCCCTTCACTTCCTGGAAAATGGTTCAAATATGCTTTTTTTTTTTTTGTCTTTTTGCTATTTCTTGGGCCGCTCCCATGGCATATGGAGGTTCCCAGGCTAGGGGTCGAATCGGAGCTGTAGCCGCCAGCTACGCCAGAGCCACAGTAACGTGGGATCTGAGCCGCATCTGCGACCTACACCACAGCTCATGGCAATGCAGGATCCTTAACCCACTGAGCAAGGCCAGGGATCGAACCTGTAACCTCATGGTTCCTAGTCGGATTCGTCAACCACTGAGCCACCACGGGAACTCCTGGTTCAACTATTCCTGAATGCATTGTAGAAACCTTATTCCGTATAAACATGCCATGCAGTTTTACTTCCCCAGATCCCCAGAATTACATTTCATTATGTGCCTCTATTCAGCCACCATTCCTTTCTCAGGGACTATTTCAGTTCCTCTGTATAGGTGAGAGAGGCTTACGTGTCTCAAACTCTTGGCTTTCTAGTTGATGTCTTCATAAGCTTTCTCTGACTGGCTTCTGGATCTGGCTCCTTCCTACTGACCTTGCTGCCATTTCTTACGCCTATGTCTTTCCTCACTGATTTAACCCTGATGCAGTCGGAGAGCTTTCCTCAGATGTGACTCAAGGACCCTGGAAATGATGCAGAGAAGTACTGACTTAGAAATAATAACATTTAATTAGGGCTTACTTGAATTCATGACTTAAAATGTTGTCCCATTTAATCTTCACTACCACTCTATGCAATTGGGATTGATAATTCTCGGGTGTATCCAAAATAAGTGTTGGAGTTCCTGTCGTGGCCCAGTGGTTAACAAACCCAACTAGAATCCATGAGGACGTGGGTTTGATCCCTGGCCTTGCTGAGTGGGTTAAAGATCCGGCGTTGCCGTGAACTGTGGTGTAGGTCACAGATGTGGCTCGGATCCTGTGTTGCTGTGGCTGTGGCTGGCAGCTGTAGCCTGGGAACTTCCATATGCTGCGGGTGTGGCCCTAAAAAGACCAAAACAAAAACAAAACCAGAAAAAGTAAGTCTCTGTGTCAGGTTGTGATATTTTAGGTCTCATGTCTTTAGGTTCGCCTTGGCACCAGACGTGAGGCAGTTCAAGAAAACGCCCTTGCCCTAAACAGCTCCAAATGCCAACAGGTGGCAAATTACTACTTTGGTTTCAATGGATGGTCAAAAAGGATTATCAAGGTAAACTTGACAGATTTTCTTTGACGCACCAGACTCCTTGTAATGTTGAAATCCTGGACTTTAGAGAGAAGACTAGAACTGGGCTGTGGGGAGGAGATGAGAGGCCCTCAAGGGAAAGCATCGGAGCACCGGCCTGCCTCCTAGCATGAGTGATGATCTCAATGACTTGGATGGTGGTGTCCATTATTTCCTCCGGTGTTTGTATGGTATATAATCAAAAAAAGTTGTCCCTATGTAGTAATTCATTTGCAAGTCTTGCTTGGTTTTGAAGCTGTAGGGCCTCTCAACGATTAACTGGGATTGCTGGAATGTAGTTTTTATTTCTAACGACAACATAGTTGGAAGTCTAGCCTTTAATTCCAAATCCTAACAGCTTCAGGATCTTTCCGACCTTGAAGAAAGGGAAAATGAAGATATTGTGGCACCAGTTGAGAAGCACAGCCTGAAGTTCTTCTGTGCTTTAGAGGTGGTGTTGCCATCCTATGAGTGCAGAAGTACTGGAGTTGGCATGGCTGAGGAACCTGTGGATAAGCTAGAGGAAGGTCTGTTTTCCTCTATGTATGGAGGGCTGGGAGGGGGTGGGGATTTCTCTTTTTCCCTCTCTTTCTAAAACATCTTTTCAGATACATCATCACCCTTGATAAGCAAATAAAGCCCTGGGCAGAGTTTTCCTGCCTTGCAAGATAGGCCGTACCTGACAGAACCTTGAACTTTAGAAATTTAGAGCTGACTGCCTGCCAAGAAGCTTAGGAGGAGGGAAAAAAATGTTTTTTCCCATTTTTGGTAAATTAACGTGCTTCATGTAAAATAGTCCTTCAAATACAGGTCTCTGTGACCTTTAGTTATCCCGACAAAATCATCATCTAAAGATTTCCATAATTCCTGTGTACATGTGTAGTCCTTGGCCTCCTCTAGAAGGGCCTGAATGGAAAAAGTCCACTGCAGATCTGTAGAAAGGGTATTCCAGTCGGTACTGAGTTTCTCCCTAGAATGTGTGGCACTGGGGCTTCAGGATGTAAGTCAGAGGCAGGGCTGTTAGTGAATGGAGTGGAGGAGGCGCCCCCATCCCCCTGAGTGGGGGATGCTTGCGGAGAGGCTGGATCATCTGCACTAGCACCAAATCTGTCTCGTTGTGCTGAATCCAGCCCTTTATGCCCAGGAGAGCAGGGCTCGTGGGACTGTAGCTTCTGCTTGTCCATTTGAAATCTGTGAGTAATGTGAGATGTGTGCCACGTTCTTGGCTTGCATCTCCCATCTAGTACTTCAGGAACTTCCAGAATAGATGTGAGCGATGAAAATGTGCCCTGAGAGGATATGCCTAACCATACCCTTGAGTTGTGCCTGCTCTTAATCAGATAATGACGCAAGAGTCACAGGTGCTTTTTTATTTTTAAATATGTAACAGAGAAATTGTCACCCAGATAGGCACTTTACATCCGCTTGTTTTGGTTGGATTTAGGGCCCTCATCCCTCCTTCTGAAAAGGAAGAGAACCCAGAAGCTTGCTCTTCAGAAGGCTATGACAGATGCGTTCCGGAAACTGCTGATTGTGGTTTTAGGTAAGACTTTTTTTTTTTTTTTTGTCTTTTTGCTATTTCTTTGGGCCGCTCCCACGGCATATGGAGGTTCCCAGGCTAGGGATCAAATCAGAGCTGTAGCTGCCGGCCTAAGCCAGAGCCACAGCAAAGCGGGATCCGAGCCGTGTCTGCAACCTACACCACAGCTCAACGCAACGCTGGATCGTTAACCCACTGAACAAGGGCAGGGATCGAACCCGTAACCTCATGGTTCCTAGTCGGATTCGTTAACCACTGCGCCAGGACGGGAACTCCAGGTAAGACTTTTTGGATGGTCCTTGAAGTACTTCAGTTTGACCGAGCAAATAAACTTATTTGAAAAGTAAATTGGGTGAAAATAATGGTTGCGTAAAACACTACCTATTCTTTCATTGGCCAGATGCTTTTACAGCAGTGGTCTCAAATTTGTTGCTTGTGGCATTTGTAAGAAAAATGACAGCAGATATTACCGTGTCCAGTGTTTAGATGTAGAATGACTTGCCTCACTCAGTTCATACAGAAAGGATTTGATCCAGTTCTTCTTTCTCAGTTGCTTGCTCATCACATGGAATAGTATAGTGATCATAAGCCTTGGACACCTATGTTTGAGTCCTGTCTTTGTCCTTAGATTTTTTTTTTTCAATTAAAAAAAAAATCTTTTTTTTTTTTTGGTGTCTTTTTTTGTCTTTTCTAGGGCCGCACCTGCGGCATATGGAGGTTCCCAGGCTAGGGGTCTAATTGGAGTTGTAGCGGCAGGCTGACGCCAGAGCCACAGCAACGCGGGATCCAAGCCGCATCTGTAACCTACACCACAGCTCACGGCAACGCCGGATCGTTAACCCACTGAGCAAGGCCAGGGATCGAATTCGCAACCTCATGGTTCCTAGTCGGATTCCTTAACCACTGAGCCACGACGGGAACTCCTAAATTTTAAATTTTTTTTATGAAAGCGTAGTTGATTTACAATGTTGTGCCAATTCTTAGATTTTTTAAAAATGCAATTTTAGGTTTTCTAGCCAGAGAGACTTGAAGGTATTTAATATCTCTATGCTGCAATTTCTTTATCTACAAAATAGAGTTAGTAATTTAGCTTACCTCTTGGGGGATATTGTAAGAGTCAATGAGATGATGAATGTAAAAAGCTTAAAACTATGCCTGGATGATGGTAAACAGACGATGGATAGATGTATATTTTAGGGCTGCAACTGTGGCACATGGAGGTTCCCAGGCCAGGGGTCAAATCGGAGCTAACGCTGCCGGCCTACACCACAGCCACAGCAACATGGGATCCAGCCCACATCTGCGACCTACACCACAGCTCATGGCAATGCTGGATCCTTGACCCCCTGAGCTCATACCCACGTCCTCATGGGTACTAGTCGGGTGTGCTGTGCCACACTGGGAACTGCCAAAATGTATTGACGATTATTATTATCATTGATGTTTTCCCATTGACGCGTTCATTAGATTATGTTTTTGGAATCCCTTTAGTTTCAGTTTTCATTCCTGATACATTGGGCGAGTATGATTCTTCCGTGCTAATCAGTTACCCTTGGGTGAGCCTGGAAAGTGGTCATGCTGTTGAATAGTGTTGACTGTGTTCAAAACAGTGGGAGACTATCACAGGCTGTGCCCAAAGGAAACGTGATGATTGGTAGATTCTCAGAACAGAACTGCTCCCCTGATTCACAGCCCTGGAGGCTGAGAGACTGAGAAACCCTAGCGAAGTTGTCAGAGACCTCATTTGCTTGTAATGGTGTTGAGCGTGGATTGGTCTCAGTCTTCCAGCCTGGGCACTCATTCCAGTGAAGGTTGACTTCCCTGGTCATCAGGCAGAAGCTTCATCAGCTGGCAACTCTGAGTAACAACCTTTAAGAACCAGATGAAACGCCTGGGTTGTTTGCCTATTCCTCATATGCTAAGGTACTTCCTTGTATGAGCTTAAAACTCCTTAGACCAAAAAGCCTTGTGTCTGTAGTTTGCCTTGAGGGAAGCTGTATTTTCCAAAAGGCGCATGAGCCAGTTTCTGCCTGTAGAGTGTTCAAACGTTGCCTCGGTCTCTCCAAAGCTGTGTTCATTGTATCTGGTGAGATTTGATCCCAAGGAGTAGACACTTGCCTTGCTTCTAATAGGAAGTAGCTATTATAGTCTAGGAGTTCCCTGGTGGCCTAGAGGTTAAGGACTCAGCATTGTCATTGCTGTGGCTCGGGTTTGATTCCTGACCTGGGCATTTCTATGTGCTACAGGTGCAGCCAAAAAAAAAAAAAAAAAAATAATAATAATAATGTAGCCCAATGGTATCTATCCCAGGTTTGCACTCACTTTGACCCCTACTTAATGCCTTACTATGTAGTCATATTAGGATGGAACATTTTTGTTCTCACAGCTTTTACTTCCTTTGTCATTATTCCTTAGTTCTTATTTCTAAGATCATACAGGTTTTTGAAGCAGGGTGGATACATCTTACATATGTTTTCATAAACAGTTGTGACAAAAACTGAAGTGTTGCACTTCAGTTGCCATTTTTTACTTTTTGAAATCAAAAGAATGTCTACTGATTGAGTGCTACTATTGTATACAGGAAGTTTTAAAAGAAGAAGATTTCTGCATTGATCCTTGTTAACTTTCTTTCAGAAAGTGGTAAAATAGCTGTGGTGTATAGACCCTGTGACGAGGTCACAGATGCTAGAACCGAAGAGGAACTTCAGGATTTAATTCAAGTATGTGGAGACAAAAACTCAAGGGGTATAGAGCCAGTGTAGCCATAATTGAGAACAACCAGCAGGATTCGGAAGACTCTGGCATGACGACTCAGCTCTGTCATCCCTAGGAAAGCATGAAACTCTGAAACTGCTTTTGAGGCAGGAGGAAGTTTCTGGGGCTTTTCCTGAAGTCCTGAGCCTTGGCTCTGACCCCTTATTTGAAATTTGGAGAGTGGGACTGAGGGCCTGGAGAGGACTTCTGCAGTCGGGGACACAGGAGAAGACACAGGCCTTTTAGAACTGCCGCAAACAGAATCCTAGGGATTTGGGAACAGAGGAACTATGGCCTTCAGCGGGGTTATACTGCAGGGTTTGAAAAGTATTAATGCCTTTCAAATAAGGTGTACTACCTGGATCTTAGTAACTTCTGTGTATCGTGTGTGAAATATTTTGCTGAAGAACCTTTCTGAGAGCCAGTTATGGATGCCCTAAAGTAGAGCTTAAATTGTCAAAGTAATGTCTAAAAGAAAACATTAATGTATTACATATAGATTTTTTTTTTTATGGCCGCACCCACAGCATATGGAAGTTCCCAGGCTAGGGGTTTCATGGACGCTATAGTCACCACAGCAACACAGGATCTGAGCCCTGTCTGTGACCTGCACCACAGCTCGTGGCAACGCCAGATCCTTAACCCAGCGAGCAAGGCCAGATTTGAAACTGCATCCTCATGGATCCTAGTCGGGTTCCTTACTGCCGAACCACGACAGGAACTCCTGGGATTTATTTTTTAAAGGAGCAAAAAGTGTGTTTCATAGCCTTGAGAACTTAATTTGCAACTAGGTTTCTGATTATTTAACTCACCCCAGTGTTGCCAAGTTGTTTTTTGTCTTTTGCCTTTTCTAGGGCCGCTTCCCGCGGCACATGGAGGTTCCCAGGCTAGGGGTCGAATCGGAGCTGCAGCCACCGGTCTAGGCCAGAGCCACAGCAACGTGGGATCCGAGCCGCATCTGCGACCCACACCACAGCTCACGGCAACGCCTGATCCCTAACTCACTGAGCAAGGGCAGGGATCGAACCCGCAACCCCATGGTTCCTAGTCGGATTCGTTAAGCACTGCTCCATGATGGGAACTCCGCCAAGCTTGTTTTGAAGGGAGGAAAGTAGAGAAAGAAAAGGTGGCTATGTTCTGAAAAATGTACATAGGAAAGATTTCCCATGCAGAATAATTAATTCAGTTTTAATCAAATCAGTCAAGGAACTGTCAAACATATCCAGTTTGGGCTTTAAGAATGTAAAATGTGAGAGGAAAGGATTCAGTATTGATGCTAAAGATTTCCGAAACCTGATTTTAATAGCAGATCCATTCCTAAATGAGGCCAATCAATTCCACTTAAAAACCATTTTGAGGGAGTTCCCATCGTGGTGCAGTGGTTTACGAATCCGACTAGGAACCATGAGGTTGCGGGTTCGATCCCTGCCCTTGCTCAGTGGATTAACGATCCGGCGTTGCCGTGAGCTGTGGTGTAGGTTGCAGACACGGCTCGGATCCCGAATTGCTGTGGCTGTGGTGTAGGCCGGTGGCTACAGCTCCAATTGGACCCCTAGCCTGGGAACCTCCATATGCCGCGGGAGCGGCCCAAGAAATAGCTAAAAAGACAAAAAAAAAAAAAAACCATTTTGAGTGTGGAGTTCCTGCTGTGGCTCAGCAGTAACGAACCTGACGAGCATCCATGGGATGTGGGTTCCACCCCTGGCTTGCGCAGTGGATAAGGATCTGGAATTGCCATGAGCTGTGGTGTAGGTCGCAGCTGTGGCTCGGATCTGGCATTGCAATGGCTGTGGTGTAGGCTGGCAGCTACAGTTCTGATTAGACCCCTAGCCTGGGAACTTCCATCTGCTGCGAGTGCAGCCCTAAAACAATACAAAACAAAACAAAAACAAAACCATTGTGTGCTAGACAGCAGGAAGAAGGTGACACTCCTCTCTCGGAGTTTAGCTGTTAGACGTTGCACCAGACAATTAAAAAGGACGAAACTTAAATTGATTATTAAAAGGGCTATGAAGGAAGTAACCTGGGTGCTAGTTACCGCTTTTCCAGAAACTTACTTATCGTGCCGACTTAACATCTTAAGTGTCTTCATGTGTGCACACACAGTAGCCCTCGGAATAGCGGCATTGTAAGTTTTTTCTAGGTTAATGGCTGGGTTGAGACAAGTGGATGGGGAAGTTTTCCCAGGCTAATAATGTAAAGGGCCATTCACTTGGTTTTAGACTCTTTCCCAGAATGAATTGTCCAGCCCCCAAAACCCTCTTAGAGAAATTTGGGCATCATCACTGATTCAGTGGCACCCCCTAATAATACACTGGTGAATTAGGGAGGTCCCGTGGTGGCGCAGGGGAAACATCCGACTAGGAACCGTGAGGTTGCGGGTTCCATCCGTGGTCTCACTCAGTGGATTAAAGCTCCGGCGTTGCCATGAGCTGTGGTGTAGGTCGCAAACATGGCTTGGATCCCACGTTGCTGTAGCTATGGCGTAGGCTGGCAGCTACAGCTCTGATTGGACCCCCTAGCCTGGGAACCTCCATATGCCCTTGGTATGACCCTAAAAAGCAATAAAATAAAATAAAATAAATAAAATACAGTTGTGAATTGATAATCACACATGGATACTGAGTTTAGGGGACATGGCATCATTGTAGAATAAGTAACTGTAAGGTGTGTTCCCCTCCTGCTCCCCTAACTGGTGCTCATTTTGCAGGTCAACTACTTCTCTTGGAAGCAGTGTGGCCAAGGGGAGGAAGACTGTCTCTCCGATTTCAGCTTTGAGGAGGAAGAGTTGAAATGACCAGAACTGGACTTGCGTTTTTGAGTTTCCTGGAATGCCAGGCCCCCCTGTGGCTCTCTTGGGAAGCTCTGCACCTTCCCTCCCGCCACCCCTGGGCCTCTGGAGTCCGGCGCCACTCGTGTCTGGCGCCCAAATACCGCCCAGTTGTGGGGGGTGGCGGGTGGGGGTGGGGCGGATGGGAGGGGTGGCACCGCGGGGCGGGGTGGGGCAAGGGGTTGGGGAGAGGGCTGGGCGGGAGGTAATTGTTGCCTTTGCAAGGGGCGGGTCCTGGTGTCCCTGGGAGAAATGCTCACTCCTGAGGCGCAGATTGGTTGGTTCCCCACCTGAACCTAATCAAGGGGGTGGAGCTAAAGGGACGTAGCCAAAGGGAACCGAACTAAGGGGGCGGGGCTGGGGGGCGTGTCAATGGAGGGCGGGGCTAAGCTGTGTGACGTGAGGCGGGGGAGGGGCACACGGTTGCTAACCGAGCCGTGCGCTTCATTCTGCTGCCTTATTGGTTCAGCTCCCGCTCAGGGAGCGTCCTATCATGTCTCGCATTTACCTTTGTTTCCCATGGTTCCTCCTTTCGTGGCAACCGTGGTGGCTTCTGGTCCAGGTAGCTCAGGCTTCGGACTGGGTCCTGGACCATGTCCCCTTGACCTCCGACCCCCGAGGTCTCACCGAACCCTGGCTTTCCCACTCCTCGGAACGCTCGCCGGAACTGCCCCCGGTGCTTCCACCCGGGGCCGAGCCAGGGGGCTTTGATTACTTGCCGGCCTTCCCTCCAGACCAGATGTTCGCGCCGCCCAATCCGGCGTTAACCGAGACTTTGGTTCCAGACCCGGCCTGGGATTCGGTTGGTGAGTTGCCCGCAGGGCCAGATCACTTTTCTGTGGAACCTCAGGATCTGAATGCCGGGCTAACCCCGCATCCAAATCTGCCAGAGGTTCCTCAAGTGCTGGGTTGGGGTCAGAATCAGGACTTAGTTCTGCCTCTACTCAAAAGTAAGACTGAAGGGATAGATCCAGATCAGGCTGAAGATCACCAGTTATTTGAAATACTTGTTCCGCCTCTAGGCAGTAAGAGTTCAAAGCCAACAAGACTTATTGTTTCACCCACCAACTTGAAAAAAGATCTGCTTCGGCATCGACAGCTTGCCAAAGTTGTTGTCGGCAACAGGGGCCAATCTGAAAAAAGTCAGCAACTAGAAGAGTTGGAGGATAATTTCTTAGATCCCAGTACGAACGTGTTTTATCCTGAGGATAACCTCCCTACAGCTTCTGTAGAGAGCCAAGCTCAACCTCCTGAGCCCACTGAGGAGGTTGAATCCTCAGCCCAGAAAGAGGCCCCTGCTCAGCATCCACAGGCCCCCGAGGAGTTTGACTCTTTTTCACTCCAGGCAGAGGCCCAGGCTCAGCATCCACAGCCCACCGAGGAGGTAGAATCCCCTCTGCTTGAGCAGGAGGCTCTCTTTCAGCCTTCAGAGGCTCCTGAGGAAGTGGAGGAGGCCCTAGCGGAGCCTTCAGAGACAATGAAGGAGGCTGGAGTTCAACCGTCAGTACATTTTAGGGTAAATGAAACTCAGCAGTCGGACTTGCACAGCATCACTGGTACACCTCTGGATCTGGCCCTTACCATAACCCCAGAGGTCACTAAAGAGTTTGAACCTGCTCCAGTCCAGCAGGAGGCCTTATCTCAGCCTCCAGTCCTGGAGTCCCCATCGCAGCCTCCAGAGCGCCCTGAGGAGGTTGAACCTTCTCCAATCCAGCTAGCGTCCCCAGCTCATGCTCCAGGGTTCCCTACCCAGGATGTACTTGAAAAGCCAGCAAGTGAAGAGCCAGGAGCTCCGCATCATCCGCCTCATCCCGTTCATTCACTCTTGCCCAATGTGACCCTTCAGCCTCTAGATTTGGGGCTTACGATTACTCCAGAGCCTACTAAGGAAACTGAGTCTACTCCAGTCCAGCAGGAGGCCCTGGCTCCGCCTGTTGAGCATCCTGAGGAGGTGGAACTTTCTCCAATCCAGCAGGAGACCTCAGAGAAGCCTCCAGAGCCTCCTGAGGAGGTTGAGCCTTTGAGTGAGCCGGAGCAACCAGCTCCGCCTTCTGAGCTTCCTGGGGAAGATGAACACTTTCCAACCCAGCAGGAGAGCCCAGCTCAGCTTTCAGAGTCCTTGGAACAAGCTGAAACATCTCCAACTGAGGAAGAGACCCCAGCTCTCTCTGCAGAGGAGGTAGAACCTTCTGCAGCCCTGCAGGAGCAACCAGCTCAGCCTCCAGAGCCAGCTTCTGGGGAGGCGGAATCTCCTCCACCTCAACAGGAACAGCCAGCTCAACCTGTGGAGCATCACGAAGTGACAGTCTCACCTCCAAGTCACCATCACGCTCAGCATTCAAACTTACCCAGTGTCACTGCCAATCCTGTGGATCCGGCACTTGTCTTAACTCTAGAGCCCATTAAGGAGGTTGAAACCTCTCCCGTGCAGCAGGAGGCCCCTGCTCAGACTCTAGATCCCCCTGGGGGAGTGGAGCTTCCTTTAGTCCAGGAGGAGGCTCCAGCTCAGTCTCCAGTTCCCCTGGGGGAGCCAGCTGTATCTCCTGAGCCCCCTAAGGAGGTAGAACCTTCTCCCACGCAGCAGGAGCTTCAGGCTCAGCCGTCAGAGCCTCCTGAGAAGGCGGAGCCATTTTTAGTCCCTCAAGGGACCCTTCCTGAGGTTCTGCAGTCCCATGAGGATGTAGAATCTCCCACCCAGCAGGAAACTTTGGAGCCCCTTGAAGAGGCGGAACCTTCTCCAGCCCAGCAGGAGGCCCAGTCTCAGCCTCCAGAGCCACCTAAGGAGGTTGAGGCACAAACTCCAGTGCATCCTGAGATGACAGTTCCGACACTAGGACAGGATCAAGCTCAGCCGAGTGTCACAGTTAAACCTCCAGAAGCTATTGCAGCAGACGGTAGCACCCTGCAGCAGACGACAGCTCCTCCAACATACCTTGAGGCAACACTTCCCCGTCCAGAGCAGCTTCAGGCTCAGCATCCATACCTGACTGAATTCACAGTTCAACCTTTGGACCTGGAACTTACCATAAGGGCAGAACCCACTAAGGAGGATGAACCTTCTGCAGCGATGCAAGAGACCCCAGCTCAGAGTCTGGAGCCACCTAAAGAGGTTGTAGCCCAGCCCACATTGTATCAGTCAGTGACAAATGCAGCTCCAGGTCCGGATCAAGCTCTGGATCCAACGTCGTCCAAAATCCCAGTTCAGCCTTTTGACGTGGTGCTTACTGTAACTCCAGAACCTACTACAGAGGTTGAACACTCTACAACTCCCCCTCCCAACCCCCCTGAGGTGACGCTTCCACGTCCAGAGCAGGTTCAGGCTCAGGATCCAACCTTGACTGAGGTCACCGTTCAACCTTTGGACCTGGAGCTTACCATACGTGCAGAACCCACCAAGGAGAATGAACCTTCTCCAACCATGCAGGAGACCCTAACCCAGCCTCCAGTGAGTCAGAGCCAGACAGTTCTAACACCAAATCAGGGTCAGGCTGAGCATCCACCGTCAGCCAGTGTCACAGTTAAGCCTGTGCACCAGGAGCCTACCGTAACTCCAGAACCTACCACGGAGGCCGAACATTCTACAGGCCTGCAGCAGGCTGCAGCTCCCCCTTTAGAACACCCTGAGGCCATACCTCCACATCCAGGCCTGACCCAAGTCACAGTTCAACCTGTGGACGTGGAACTTACTCTAACTCCAGGATCCAGTGTGGAGGCTGAACCTTCTCCAACCGGGCAAGAGACCCCACCTCAGCCTCCAGAGCCATTGCCTCAGGAGGCGACAGTTCCAAATCCAAGTAAGGATCAAGGTCAAGGGCCTACCACCACTCTACGCCCTCCTGCAGAGGCTGGACCTTCTACAGTCCTGCAAGAGACGACATCTCCCCTGCCAGGATACCCTGCAGGGACACTTCCTTACCCAGGCCTGACTCAACACACAGCTCCACCTGTTAGCATAACTTCTCAACCAGGATCAACTGAGACAATTCTTCTTCCTTCTACTCAGTCTTCAGTGGTGCATTCTGCAAAACATACCCCAGAAAAGGAGCAGTCAGAACAGAATGCCATCGACATATGTGAGCTCTGTACCTGCAGAAACGAGACGCTGTCGTGTACTGGTCTCAGCCCAAATCAGAGGCTCCGCAGTGTGCCTGTTCTAGGGCCCAACAGCTACAACCACACCTTCACCGTCTTGTAAGAATTGCCTTTTTTTTTTTTTTTTTGTCTTCTGTCTTTCTTTTTTTTTCGGACTGCACCCACAACATATGGAAGTTCCCAGGCTAGGGGTGGAATCGGAGCAGTAGCTGCCACCCAACACCACAGCCACAGCAACGTGGGATCCGAGCCGCATCTGTGACCTACACCACAGCTCACGGCAACGCTGGATCCTTAATCCACTGAGCGAGGCCAGGGATCGAACCCACAACCTCATGGTTCCCAGTTGGATTCATTAACCACTGCGCCATGACGGGAACTCCGGCAGCCTCTCTTAAAGGTCTTCCTCATCTCCCCAACCCGTGTTGACAGATTTTCTGTTTTTATTACTTTTTGTTTGTCAGTGATTCTGTATTTTCTTTCTTTTCACTGTTGTTCCCTCTTCTCCAGTCTATTGCATATAATTGCCCTTATCCTTTTTCATTCTCTATTTTTTACCCCATTATTTAGTTAATATCTGCTCTTCTCCTGCCTTTGCTCCATCCTCTTTACAGCAATGTCTCCATTTTCTACCCCATTATTTAGTTAACATCTGCTCTTCTCCTGCCTTTGCTCCATCCTCTTTACAGCAACGTGTCCCTTCCCCATCTTATTGGTGATAATACAACAAAATGGAGGTTCTGGAACCAGACTTTGTGGGTTGGAACCCAGATCTGTCATTTATTAGCTTTGTGACTTAATTTCCTCGTCTGTAAAATGGGAATTATGATAGTCACCATCTCACAGAATTATTGGGAGATTTAGATGAGTTAATGCAGGTAAATCTTTTATATCAGTGCCTAGCATATGTTTGATTGTTAGCTTTTTTTTTTTTTTTCTTTAGGGTCGCATCCGCAGCACATGGAAATTCCCAGGCTAAGGGTCGAATCAGAGCTACAGCTGTTGACCTGTGCCACAGCCCCAGCAACGCGGGATCTGAGTCATGTCTGCAACCTACCCCACAGCTCACAGCAACGCCGGATCCTTAACCCACTGAGCGGGGTCAGGGATCGAACGCGCATCCTCATGGATCCTAGTCGGGTTCGTTAACCGCTGATCCATAACGAGAACTCCTGATTGTTAGCTTTTATTCTTCAGTCCATCAGTTATGTCTAGAACTCATCTTTGTCACCTGGCTTTCTATAGATAGTTCCCATTTTGTGCCTAATTCAGGGCTGAATACTGTGAGAGCCACAGAAGTAGAGCATTGTCTCCAGAACAGGACAATGATAATGTGGGAAGCAAAGGATTATGCCTTTAAAGGGAGGTGATATAGAATGAAGTATTGGAAGAGCTATAGAAAGGTGCTATAACTCACAAGAACCTGTCATCCCTGGGGTGCGGAAGTCAAGGAAAGCTGCCTGGATAAGCTGAAACGTCAGCTGGGACTTAAAGATTAGCTGTGATTTGTTAGAGAAAAAATAGGGGGTACAGTTTCGGCAAAGGGGTGGCTGTAGGAATGATCAGGACGTAATAGATCCGTCTGGCTGCCCAGAATTGGGTTAGGCAACAGTGAAAAATATGATCATGGAAAACCCTTGACTGTCCGCCATGGAGGTTTGGAAGGTAACGCTCTAAGACATGGGGAGCCCCTGAAAGTTCTTAATAAAGCAAGAGACACAGATGATTGAAACAAGAGGATTATATTAGATGCCACATACAGAGTGATGTGGAGGGGAAAAGTTGAATTCAGGGAGCCCAAACTGAATGCTCCAGTGAAATGGAGGAGTAAAGTGAGAAGTTGGAGTGGTTGTGATAGGAGTGAGTAGAAAGGAAATGCTGAGAGCACGACGAAGGAAGAACTGACAAGATTTAGCAGGTGACTGGAGGTGGGGGTGGGGTACAGGAAAGAGAAAAATCTCGAATGTTGATGCGAGGGATGGTATAACAGGTGGAAACACAGCCGTTTGGAAGGAGAACTAGTTTGAGGGAGATGAGTGGAGTCATAGGCCTCTTTTACTGGTGAGCATAAGGCAATGAGAAGGCTTCTGTTTGAGTGGAAATGTCCCCTAGGCAGATGGGCATACAGGCATCTGTTTTGACTTGTTCTGACCCCCTGAAAAATGTGCACATAAACTGCATAGTTATGCTGTTGCTGAGGGAAGAGGACAAAGCTAAAGGTGAAGATTCAGAGTCATACGTGGTTGAAACTGAACTTCAGGTATTTAATAGCTTCTTTAAAAAAAATTTTTTTTTTCTTTTGGCTTTTTAGGGCTGCACCCTTGGCATATGGAGGTCTCCAGACTAGGGCTGAATTGGAGCTGCAGGTGCCGGCTATGCCACAGCCACAGCAACACAAGGTCCAAGCCACGTCTTTGACCTGCACCACAGCTCACAGCAATGCCGGATCTTTAACCCACTGAGCAAGGCCAGGGATCCGAACCTGTGTCCTCATGGATGCTAGTCAGATTGGATTCCGCTGAGCCATGATGGGAACTCCCTTAATAGCTTCATTTAAACATGTCTGATTCGTGGATACATTCTCACCGGTTTAAAAAAAAAAAATCACCAAAGTCTATAGAATAAATTGTGAAAATCCCACCCCATCCATAAGAAAAGTCCTGTTACTGTTTTGATGTATGTCTTTCCTTCCAGTCTCTTTCCTTTGCATTTTTCCCCAGGGAGGTCATAACTTTACTCCTTGTTCAGTGTGCTTTTTCCTATGCAGTGTGTCTAAGAGAGATGTCCACACTGGTCCCTCTAATTTCTAATTGCCTTTACCCTTCGAACGCCTGGAGAGATTCAGAGGCCACTGAGCCAAAGCGTTGATGTTGCTTGACTTAGGATTTCTTTATTTTGCTGATAATGATAAGTTTTTGCCATTTTCCTCATTGATTTGCAGAAGGAGTTATCTATTTATTTATTTTGCTCTTTAGGGCCACATCTGTGGCATATGGAAGTTCCCAGGCTAGGGGTCAAATCAGGGCTACAGTTGCCTATGCCACAGCCACAGCAACACCAGACAGGAGCCCGAGCCGTGTCTGCCATGTACACCATGGCCCATGGCAATGTGGGATCCTTAACCCACTGAGCAAGGCCAGGGATGGAACCTGCCTCCTCATGGATACTAGTCGGATTGGTTTCCGCTGAGCCATGACGGGAACTCCCAGGGGAGTCATTTTAAGTGATTTTGGGGAAAAATACTTACATTCAGAGTAATTGGCGTTATCTATCCAAGAAATTGGACAGCTAGGAAGTCAGGTTCTGAGGTAATGCCTCATTGTTTGTGCCAGTGGCCTCAAATTGCATCTTTATTAATTGTGCCCACGTGGAAGATGATAAGCCGCGAAATTGGGAAGCTGGTCTTTTCTGCATTTGAATAGTCCCCGCAAGGTGGCCATGATTCTCTTACTTATTCTCTTTGTTCTTTTGCTGCCTATTAAAGTTATGAACTGTGTTTCTTCACAGAGATTTCCAAGGAAACTCTATTTCTTACATTGATGGGAATACATGGAAGGGATTCCGTTGGGTTGAGAAACTGTGAGTATATTCTCTCCAAATAGGATTTTAAAATCTTAGGTTGTAAGATCCTTCTTGGTCCAGAATTTTGAGGTCAGTAGCTGTGAGAAAAGTATTTCCTTCTCCATATTCCAAAGCAACATATTGATTGAAATTCTAAGTTTATTCATTTATTTTTTGTCTTTTTTGTGGGGGGAGGGTCATACCCGCAGCATATGGAAGTTCCCAGGCCAGGGGTTGAATTGGAGCTGCAGCCGCATGCTTATGCCACAGCAACAGGGGATCTGAGGTGTATCTGTGACCTACACCGCAGCTCACAATTACGCTGGATCCTCAACCCACTGAGCAGAGTCAGGAATCAAACCTGCATCCTCACAGACAGTATGATGGGTTCTTAACCTGCAGAGCCACAATGGGAACTCCAATTTTTTTTTGTAATTTATGGATTTCCTAGATATTATATGTAGTTTTTATTGTCCATGATAGTATCTGACTTGGAGATTTTTTCAAACTTGTAAGAAAAATGAAAGTCCTTTGGCACAAGAAATAGATAATGTTAGTTTCCTCTGGGGAGTGGAGCGGGCTGGTAGACTGAGGGTGAGGGGTAAGAGAGGAACTTTGGACTGTGTACCTTTGGACTTTTGAGCCAGGTGAGCATATGTTACATATTTTTTTAAATTGAAATTTAAAAATATTTAAAAAGCATGTGTTTGGGAGTTGATACGCTATGACATGAATCTCGTAAGGTTTGAGGATTTCTAAGTCAGCTTGAGGTTTATGCCTTACAAACAGAGGTTCCTAACTTGGGGTCACCGGTTCCCCAGGGAAGGAATTCTTAACTTATGCCCAGTCCCCACATATACCTCTTTGGCAATCTATAAAAACTGTGTTCTTGGGATACTGTTTTTAAATGTATAAGTCAGGGAGTTCCCATTGTGGCTCAGCAGTAACACACCTGACTAGTATCCATGAGGATGCAGGTTTGATCCCTGGCCTTACTCAGTGGGTTAAGGCGCTGGCATTGCCTTAAGCTGTGGTGTAGGTCACAGACGCAGCTCAGAACTGGCGTTGCTGTGGCTGCGGCTGTGGCTGTGGCTGTGGCTGTGGCTGGCAGCTGCAGCTCTGATTCAACCGCTAGCTTGGGAACTTACATATGCCATGGGTGCCGCCCTACAAAGACAAAGAAACAAACAAACCCCACATGAACACTGGAGTTATGCTACCAGGAGTCAAAGAACTATGAGAAATTAGGAGAGGGGCCTGGAGCAGATCCTTCCCTAGGAACTTCAGAGAGGGCATGTCCCTGCCAACACCTTGATCTCAGACTTCTCACTTACAGAACTGAGACAATGCATTTTTTTAAAATGTAATGATCATAACAATCCAATTTCACAGGATCTCCATCCCATAACCCAAGCACATCCGCCCACCCCCCAAACTGTCTCCTCCGGAGACCATAGGTTTTTCAATGTCTGTGAGTCAGCATCTGTTCGGCAAAGAAGTTCAGTCTGTCCTTTTTTCAAATTCCACATGTCAGTGAAAGCATTTGATGTTGGTGTCTCGTTGTATGGCTGACTTGCCTTAGTGAGACAATGCATTTTTATAAAAAAATAAATTATAATGAGTTAAAGAATATAGAAAAACAAAGGAAACCAATTATATTGAAATGGGTTTTCAGCATATTTTTTAAATTAATGCCATAGGAGCTCCTGTCGTGGCTAACCAAATCTGACCAGCACCCATGAGGATGCAGGTTCGATCCCTGGCCTTGCTCAGTGGGTTAAGGATCTGGCGTTGCCACCGTGAGCTGTGGTGTAGGGTGCAGATGTGGCTCAGATCCTGCGTTGCCGTGACTGTGGCGCAGGCCAGCAGCTATAGCTCCACTTTAACCCTAGCCTGGGAACCTCCATGTGCCGTGGATGTGGCCCTAAGAAAAAAGAAAAAAAGACCAAAAAAAAAAAAATTAATGTTATAGCAATAAATAGGCTTCTCTTAACTCAAAGACCAAGATATAGTGATAGGTCTAATAACTATTGTAACTGCCAGGCAGTGATGAGAAGAAATGATATTTCAGGGTATGTGCAAGGGAAGTATTAACAGAGGAATTGAGCGGATGAGAGTCTTGCGGGGGTGGGAGGGGGAGGACGGGACACGTGTGCAATCAGGAATTAAAGGTAGTAAGCTTCCTAAGGTTAATTTGGTTTCTCTGGCATGCACATAGCATCAGGAAAAAGAACTCAGTTGAGGCTTTGCATCGTTGGGAAGTAGTAATAGTAGTGGGAGCTGCATGTGTGGGACTGTTGACGGTGCTGGACAGGGTCCTAAGCCCATTATGTGGCTCTGGTTCATTTACTCCTCACAACCACCCTGTGGGGGACGGCGTTATGATCCCCATGAAGAAGTTGTGTCTTGGCGAAATGAGGCATGTTGGCTAAGGTCTCTCTTTTTATAAAGTGAAGGAGCCAACATTTGAACCAAGGCCCTGGAACCCTGAGCTCCTATGTTGAACCACTAGGCCACCATTTACTTCAAAGCCACTGTGTTTTGGGTTCATTACATGCACCGGTACATGTAACTGTTGACATATTCATTAGGATGAGTGTAAAAAAAAAAAAATGTGCAGCAAATGTGTGATATGAAATGATCTGTGATTTCTACTGGGGACCAAATTCACCATGTTGCTATCTACTGTGGTTTGTTGCCTATATTCACAGTAGAAGGAAATGCTCATTTTAGTTAGAGATTAGTGAAAATCGAGATGTAATTTGATTTCCCATCCAAGTGTGGCCCTCTGAATTCAGTCGACTCAATTGCCAGACCTCTGCCATAAAGGGATAATCCACAAATGGAAATTGCATGCATATCTTTGCATGTATTCAAGAAAGTTCGGTTTTCTAGGGAAGAGGACCATTGCTTTTATGAAATTCTCGAGGGATTCTTGTCTCAAAAGATTGAGATGTTATACATATATGTACAATTTTCGTTGTGTAAGAAGTTAAAATATAGAGAAAAACAGGGATGCTGGTGGTATTCTTTCTTGACATGAATGGTGTTACATGAGGATTTGTTTTATGACTATTAAACGGAACAGTTCTGTATATTTTAGGCACACTTTAACCCACTGAGTGAGGCCAGGGATTGAACCCAGGTCCTCTTGGATGCTAGTTGGGTTGGCTGATCGCTGAGCCAGGATGGGAACTCCCACATTTTAGTGTTTTTAAAAAATTTAGGGCGTTCCCGTCGTGGCCCAGCAGAAACGAATCTGACCAGGAACCATGAGGCTGTGGGTTTGGTCCCTGGCCTCTCTCAGTGGGTTAAGGATCCGGTGTGTCTGTGAGCTGTGGTGTAGTCACAGACATGGCTCAGATCCCACATTGCTGTGGCTGTGGTGTAGGCCGGTAGCTATAGTTCTCATTGGAGCCCTAGCCTGGGAACCTCCGTATGCTGTGGGTGTGGCCCTAAAAAAAGGCGAAACAAAACAAAACAAATTTAATGTGGGAGAAAAATCAAAGGACTTCATATGCAACCTTCACAGAGTCCTGTGAGGGGCTTCCTAATAAGGTTTGGGAAGAGAAGGGAAGGGCAGCTCTGCAACATTGACGCCACCCAGATGCCACTCAGATGCCACTGATAGAGACTTTGTGATCTAAAGAGTAGACATTAACTATATGATTTGGTGGGAAGAGTGGATGTGAGTGTGTGTGAGAGAGAGAGAGAGGGAGAGATGGACACAAAAGGAGGGCACGAGAAGAAAGGTTTAAATGAAAACAGAGCAGAGAGTTTCCTGGTGGCCTAGCAGTGAAGGATCCGATGTCACCACTGCTGTGGTTCTGATTACAGCTGTGGTGCGGGTTTGATCCCTGGCCCGAGAACTTCCAAATGCTTGTGGGCACGGTCAAAATTTAAAAAGAAAATAAATTAAGACAGAGCAGAGATCACCATCCCTAAATAAGAATTGGGTTGCGCTAGAGCCTGATGGAGGATAATGTGAGAAAAAGAATATATATATGTATGACTGGTTCACTTTGCTGTACAGTAGAAATTGACAGACCACTGTAAATCGATTATAAAGGAAAACATAAAAATCATTAAAGAAATTGGGGCGGGAGTTCCTGCTGTGGCACAGTGGGTTAAGAATCCAACTGCAGGGGCTCAGGTCTCTATAGAGGCAAGGGTTTGATCCCTGGCCAGGCACAGTGGGTTAAAGGATCCGAGATTTGATGCAGCTGCAGCATAGGTTGCAGCTGCCACTCAGATTCAGTCCCTAGCCTGGGTGTGGCCATAAAATTTAAGAAATAATGATAATAAATTAAAAACAAGATTTAGGATGTTTAGGTGGCTCCCTTGCCCAGGTTTTCCCCACATCTGGGCGTTAAGTCCTATGTAGTAAATAAATAGTTGTGGTTGGTTTGCATTTTGATTCAGAAATAACCTTTTCATTTCAGAATTCTCAGGGATAATGCTTTGACGGAGTTACATAAGGATTCATTTGAAGGCTTGCTGTCCCTCCGGTATTTGTAAGTTAATTAGTTAATCCTATTTTCTTCTGAGTTCTTATCTAGACAGTCAATTATGTATAAAGTGACTGACTGGTTCAAGTTAGATAATCTCTACAGTTTCTACAAGCAATAAAATCTACAATTTTATAAGTCTGTGTAGGGCCCCAGCCCATCTCTACTTAAATATCTCCCGTTCATTTAAATTTTTTAAATGACCGAGATGAGATATATATAGAAAAACACCCTTTAGTTGTAGAGGAAGGGTGGTAATGAGGTCTGGGCCCTTATAGACACGCACAGGACCCTTAGAAGTGTTCCTCTATCATCCACTTATATTGAGTTTATGATCCATGGATCAAATCTGGCCCATGGTCCACTGTGATACAGTCCATAAGTTGAGGATGATTTTTAAAGGCCTGGAAATGAAAACAGGAGAGAGAGAAACAAAGAAAAATATGCAACAAACTGTATGTGGAAGGCAAATCCTAAATATGTACCCTCTGGCTTTTATAGAAAAGGTTTGAAAAAGGTAGTTGAGTAAAACAAGCGGAATTAAGGTTATCCTCAAATAGTCACCTATAGGACAAGAAAATACAGAACACTTAGATTAATCCAAATGCCACGAACTCATAATTTTGGGAATTTTTGTTTTTGGTTTTTTGTCTTTTTGCTATTTCTTGGGCCGCTCCCGCGGCATATGGAGGTTCCCAGGCTAGGGGTCCAATCGGCGCTGTAGCCACCGGCCTACGCCAGAGCCACAGCAACGCTGGATCCGAACTGCATCTGCAACCTACACCACAGCTCATGGCAACGCCGGATCATTAACCCACTGAGCAAGGGCAGGGACCGAACCCGCAACCTCATGGTTCCCAGTCGGGTTCGTTAACCACTGCGCCATGACGGGAACTCCAATTTTGGGAATTTAACCTAAATTAACTTTTAAATATTTAAGCAGGTGGATTATGTAAATGCTATTGTCAAGAACACATTAAATTACCAAAGGACAGACTGGTGTTGAGGATTTCAATACAGGAATTATTATACCAATATTAAAAATGTTTCAGGTGATGGGTAAGTGATATGTTTACCCTAAACAAGCATATCAGAAGTGCCCCTCACTTCACTAAGTAAAAATGAGTGTCTCTCTAGCCTCTTTGTTGAGGAGAAAATGCTTGTATCGTATTTCTGTTTATTTAGAGGTAAAGAGGTACTGTGTTCTTGGCTATAAAAGCTCAGGTTGTGTCATTTGTCCACAGCATCCACAGCTGTCTATGTCATTAATCATTATTAAGCTAAGGAATGATGCTCTTTAGCAACTAGGTCCTTCTTGCAAATACAGAAGGCTTAAGTGAATGGAATGGGTATACAAAGCCTCCTGTGGCCTTAAGAATAGTTCTTTGAATGATCAAACCTTTGAGGCCTTAAGGGGCAACCAGCGAATACAACCACTTTTGTTTGCGTCTTGTTGAGGGCCTCTGCCATCTGGGCTCCAAGCCTTTCAAACATAGTTTGGAGAAAAACAAGTCTGATAACTGCTCAGTGGATTAGGCCCTTCATTACTTCTACTGTGAAATGCTTTCTAAGCTGATGATTTCATGTGAGCCTAAGTGTTCTATTTCATTCAAAAAATACCAGTCCATAAAAAATCTAAACAAGAATACGTCAAGCACTGTGCCTCGTGTGGTAAACATAAAGGTGGGGAAGACAGGATTCCTTCTAGCAACTCACGATCTCCTAGGAAACATAAATATGTGAGTGCGAACCACAGGACACAAGCACCGGATGGATGACAGAGGGCTGTAGAGGCACAAAAGCGGGAGCCATGAAGTAATAAAAGCACACCTCTTTTCAAACAGTCACTTCCCTCCTATTTCTCTTACTTTTTCCCCCAGGTGTTTGTTTATGTTGTAAATATTAGAGTTTGCTTTATGTCCATGCATTGCCTTGAGAAATGACAGACAAGGTGTTTCCGTCGTGGCACAGCAGAAAGGAATCTGACTGGGAACCATGAGGTTGCAGGTTCGATCCCTGGCCTTGCTGGGTGGGTTAAGGATCCAGCGTTGCCATGAGCTGTAGTGTAGGTTGAAGACTCGGCTAGGATCTGACGTTGCTGTGGCTGTGGTGTAGGTCGGCAGCTGCAGCTCCAGTTAGACCCCTAGCCTGGGAATTCCATGTGCCGCAAGTGCAGCCAAGATAGACAGTGCACATGAGCATGATCCAGTCCATACTTTACGGTGTTTATGCTCAGAGGAAATGGGATGCAAAAATGGCTATCTTAAAAAGAAGAAATGGAGGAGTTCTCATTGTGGCGCAGGGGAAACGAGCCTGAATAGGAACCATGAGGTTGCGGGTTCGATCCCTGTCCTTGCTCAGCGGGTTCAGGATCCGGCGTTGCCGTGAGCTGTGGTGTAGGTTGCAGACTTGGCTCGGATCCCGTGTTGCTGTGGCTCTGTCGTAGGCCAGTGGCTACAGCTCTGATTCGACCCCTAGCCTGGGAACCTCCATATGCTGTGGGAGCGGCCCTAGAAAAGGCAAAAAGATAAAAAGAAAAAAAAAAGAAGAAGAAGAAGAAATGGATATGGGCAGTGAGAGCTGTAAGTTGATTTGGAGCACAGAAGGAGAGAACACTTCAAATTGGATCGGAAGAGATGTTAGGAAAACAGTGCTATTTAAATGGACCAAGAGGGCCATTGCGTATCATCAGACATCTTGGGAAGAATAAGCTTGCAAAGGACAGTGGGAGAAAGGCAAAACACAGAAGAATACTTTTGAGTACCTGTAGAGTCCAAGTAGGGAGAGTAGGAGATTAGAGCCAGATCCTCTGGGGTTTGGGAGGCCAAGCCAAGGCTAACAGGCCCTATCACATTCCCGCAGCAGAGCTCTAGAACAGACTTTAGCCTGCAGCAGCATCAGTCAGTTGGAGGCTTGTTAAAACACAAGCTCCACCCCCACAGGTACTGATTCAGTTGGTCCAGAGTAGCGCTGAGTATGTGTGTCTTCAGTAGTTCACAAATGGTGCTGATATTTGAGAACCACTTGTGTAGAGTTAATGTGGCGATTGTGTACAGGATGGCTTCGAAAGGGAGAGACTGGTGGTGAAGTACAGTACCGAGTTAGCTGGGAGTCACGCATTCATGAGAGGAGTGCCTTCCTTTCAAGTTGTATCGAAGGATATCTTTGGATTGGATTTTGCGGGCGACACCCACGGCATATGGAGGTTCCCAGGCTAGGGATGGAAGGGTTCAACTGGAGCTGAAGTCTCCAGGCTGCAACAGCAACGCCAGATGCTGGCCATGTCTGTGACCTACACCATAGCTCACGGCAATACCAGCTCCTTAACCCACTGCGTGAGGCCAGGGATGGAACCTGCATCCTCATGGATGCTAGTCAGATTTGTCTCTGCCGAGCCCTGATGGGAACTCCCAAGAAGGCTATCTTTTATTTCTTCAGGTATGGAATTGGCCTAGAAAAACAGAACGAAACTGGAAGGGGTGTAAATGTTAGAATAGTCCTTTTGGAGTTCACGCCGTGGCGCAGTGGTTATCAAATCCGACTAGGAACCATGAGGTTGAGGGTTCGGTCCCTGCCCTTGCTCAGTGGGTCAACGCTCCAGCGTTGCTGTGAGCTGTGGTGTAGGTTGCAGACTTGGCTTGGATCCCGCGTTGCTGTGGCTCTGGTGAAGGCCGGTGGCTACAGCTCTGACTGGACCCCTAGCCTGGGAACCTCCATGTTCCGCAGAAGCGGCCCAAGAAATAGCAAATGACAAAAAAAAAAAAAAAAAGTGTCTCTTTAAAAAAAAAAAAAAAGAACAGTCCTTTTAATATAAGAAATGGTAATTAAATGTGGAGACTAAAACTTTGAGCTCATAATCTAGAATTTGATGAGACCGTGAAAGTTCATTAATCAATTCTTCTGCTCTCAGGAAAGATTACCTCCCAGATCTATCAAGGTCTATAGTTGTATGTTTTGTTTATGAAGCTCGTGAAGGTGTGACACTTCAGAGAGGCAAAGACAGGGTTTGGGGCTCTGGAAGGTTCAAATAACATTTCCTGAGGTTTAGAGTTTAGACGAAAGCTGCTTGGTCATTGTTCTCATTCTGACCTCTACTGGTTATTCCTTCGATTGGATGTCTAACAGCTAACTGAGGCCCTCTTTTCCTTTTGCTTTTCCTAGGGACTTATCCTGCAATAAAATACAGTCTATTGAGAGACGTACCTTTGAATCACTACCCTTTTTGCAATATGTGTAAGTTACAAATAGAAGTTCATTATATTGGAATTTTTGTAAAAGTGATTTGTTTAAAGAAATGAATGTGTTACTCATTTTGAAACATTAAAAGTTTAACTGCAAAAATTAGGAAGGAAACCTTTTTTGTCTCTAAGCAAAGATTCATGTGAGAATGATTATGCATATGGGAGTGAATCATGATAGAGCAGCGGTTCTCCCCCAGGAACCAGGGTGATGTTGCACGCCGGTGACATCTGGCCATGTCTGGAGCTGTGTGTGGTTGTCAGAACTGTAGATACGCTCCTGGCATCCAGTGGACGGAGGCCAGGGGTGCGGCTCAACATCCTGCAGTATACGGGAGAGCCCCCAACGAAGAATCATCCGGCCCTGAATGTCAAGAGCGCTGCCCTTTTCTGGAGAAATACAAATCACTTGACACACATGTTTATTGAACATCTGCTGGTTGGTATCTAAGGCACCGCATATAGAATCCTAAGCAAATGCCTTCCCCAGTGAGGTTTCTCTAAAGTGTGGAGGGGGTGTTGAGGTTATGTGTCATCATATATAGATTAGAATGACTGGCAATGGTGAAATGTTCTGAAAGAATAAATGTTTTGCTTCTTGTGCTTGTGTCTTTTGTAGAAATCTTGGTTGCAATTTAATCACAGAAGTGAGCTTTGGAACGTTTCAGGCCTGGCATGGAATGCAGTTTTTACACAAGTTGTAAGTGAAATAGAAGATGAATACATGTAAAAAACACCATGCATTAAAACCTAAGACAGGCGTTCCTGCTGTGGAGCAGTGGGATCGGTGGCATCTGAGGAGCATTGGGATGTAGGTTCGAGCCCCGGCCCAGCACAATGGGTTAAGGATCCTTCCTTACTGCCGCTGCTGCCTAAGTCACAACTTCGGCTCGTATGTGATCCCTGGCCTGGGAACTCCATATGCCCTGGGGTGGCCAAAAAAAAAAAAAAAAAAAAAAAGGGAAAAAGAAATCAGGCAGTTATTGGTGAGTTGGGCGTAAGCCCAGTATGAATTCTGGAAAGTACGTCTTGAGGTCCATTTATGTATATATTTTCCAAATGAGGAAACGAAGGTACAAAGAGGCCAAGAGCCTTGTCCAACTCAGAGGTGAAATGCTCTACTCTCCATCGTACTGGTGTTTGGCAGGGGCAGCAAAAGGCACCAAGCAGATCATCCAAATTAGCATTGTCATGGAATCCCATTGATGCTGCTCCAGTCTGTGGCCGGTCCATGAAATTGCCCTTCTTCTTTTTTTTTTTTTTTTTGTCTTTTTGCCATTTCTTGGGCCTGCTCCCGTGGCATAGGGGAGGTTCCCAGGCTGGAGGTCTAATTGGAGCTGTAGCTGCCAGCCTACGCCAGAGCCACAGCAACGCAGGATCCGAGCCGAGTCAGCTCACAGCAACGCCGGATCGTTGACCCACTGAGCAAGGCCAGGGATTGATCCAACAACCTCATGGTTCCTAGTCGGATTTGTTAACCACTGGGCCACAGCGGGAACTCCCAAATTCCCCTTCTGAATTGACCTTTGCTTCCTGCTCCTGTGCTGAGTTCCTAGCTGCTTAAACTATATGCAGCACAGAGGTGCAAAGAACCATGTTTAGCATAAAGTTCTCCAGGGAGCAAAAGGTGTGGCTGCTTCCTCACCATGAGCTACTTTTAAGTAGCAAAGCAGAAGGAATTCCTGAACGCCCACCACGGGCACTTCGCTCCCCAACCGCCCAGAACATTATTGTTCAGCAAGTATACACCTCTAAGGTGAGTTATCTGTGGCCAACAGGAACCTTGAAGTATGGCCAGAGATGCGGTTTGTGTTCAGCTGTAGTGTGGAAAACATCAAGAAAACACATACGTACAAGCACATACGATTCTATATGCTTTCTTTCCTGCCTACTCTTCAGCAGGAGAGGTGGGTTTTATACTCCTGCAGCTAGAAAATTCTGTGATTTCTCTGTGACTCAAGGGAATCAGAGTGGGTACGTTCAGTGGCCTGCCTGTGGATTTTAGACCTAAGGTGAAGAGCGTCTTCTAAACCTGGCTTTGGAAAAGACTCCCTTCCCTGAATTCAGACATCCAGCTTCACATGGTTCCCTTCAGGGTAATGATGGTCTTGAGGGTGTGCCTGGAGCTAGAGGAACAGTTCCTGCAGCTGCCTGTCTGTGGTGGCCTCCCTCATCCCCTCATTAATTTGCTGACACCTGCTTGGGGAGTGAGCAGCAGGGTCAGTGGTTTTTTTGTGTTTTTTGTTTGTTTGTAACTGACACATCCAAGAGCAGGCTCATTAGGGCCCTCCACCAGGAGTTTTAGTAACAGCATCAATACAGGGTCTTAAACTCACCACATTTTCTGAACATTTTATAACACCGAGAGTCCCTTATAGGAGAGTGTCACTATGGTAATGTAGGCAGCACAGGGAAATAAATTGTGGAATCACAGTTGATGAAAGTTCATGGATTCCTTCAAAATCATTTACTGAGGGCCATGCCCACCGTGTGTCAGCACTGTGATAAGTACTGGGGGTGTGAAGAAGAGTAGGACAGGGACTTTGTCCCTGAGAACCTTCCACACCGGAGGGAGAAAGATGGATATGTGGATGAAAACATGAAAGCCATGCAGCCGGGTAGCAGGTGGGGGTGGGGGAGGAGGTGGAGAATGGGTAGTGGGAATGGGAAGTAGAGAATTGGAAAAGATGCCTATGGAAGAGGCACCCACTGGTTCCTCTTGAATCTCTGAGTTCATCTTGGTTTTTTTCCCCTCCTTTTTCGGGCCACACCTGTGGCACATGGATGTTCCCAGGCTAGGCGTTGAATGGGCGCTCCAACAGCTGGCCTACACCGCAGCCACAGCACTGCCAGATCCTTAGTCCGTGGAGCAAGGCCAGGGATCGAACCCACATCTTCATGGATACTAGTGAGATTCATTTCCACTGAACCACAACGGGAACTCCTGTGTTCATCCTAAATGACAGAAAAGGGTAATGAAAAATCAGAGCTATCTGGTGTTGAACATGACACCATAGTTCTAAAGCTCATTCCAAGTTACGTTCAAGTGGTTGTCATAATATAGTTCAGTGTGAGCTGTGGTTGGGCTAAATTTTTCTAGTAGACAAAGCTCATTTGCTTCAGGAAGCAGTTGCCATTGTGAGGTGTAAACTTGATTGCTAAAGTCTTTCCAAAGGCAAGCCACCAAGGGAAGGTTTCACCCCTCTGGTTATGTCATTTTAATACCTCTAATGAAAGAAGACTGGGTGTTTAGAAGTTGAAACTTTGTTTTTACCCTGCATTAAATAAGTTTGGAAAGGGGCCTCAGCTGAGGTTGATTTATCATGCATTGAATGAAGCTTAAGCTTCAGGGCTCCTCACTTACATCGGTCCCTTCTAAGGTCTTCGGAGGGGTCCTAGCGATTTTTTTTCCTTTTATTAATTTTTTCTTGAAGTGTCGTTGATTTACTATATATATATGTATATGTATATATATGTATATATGTATATATATGTGTATATATATGTATATATGTATGTGTATATATGTGTGTATATATATATAAAACTCAATGAATTTTATTACATTTATAGTTGTACAACAGTCATCACAACCAAGTTCTATAGCATTTCCATCCCAAACCCTCCGTGCATCCCCCCACCCCCCGAAGTGTATTCTTTGGATACCATATGTTTTTCAAAGTCCTTGAGTCAGTATCTGCTCTGCAAAGAAGGTCGTTGTATCCCTTTTTTAGATTCCTCATGTAAGTGACAGCATATGATGTTGGTGTCTCTGTCTGACTGACTTTGCTTAGCATGATCATTTCTAGGTCCATCCATGTTGCTAAAAATGCTGGTATTTCTTTGCTTTTAATGGCTGAGTAATATTCCACTGTGTATATGTACCATATCTTCTTGATCTGCTCCTCTGTTGGACATTTAGGTTGTTTCCATGTCTTGGCTATTGTATATAGTGCTGCAGTGAACACTGGAGTACATGCATCTTTGCGAGTCATGGTTTTCTGTGGATCAATGCCCAGGAGTGGGATTGCTGGGTCAAATAGTAGTTCTCTTTGTAGTTTTCTGAGGAATCTCCATACTGTTTTCCACAGTGGCGGCATCAATTTACATTCCCACCAACAGTGTGACAGGGTTCCTTTTTCTCTACACCCTCTCCAGCACTTCTTGTTTGTAGACTTTTGGATGATGGCCATTCTGGCCAGTGTAAGGTGGTACCTCATAGTGGTTTTGATTTGCATTTCTCTAATAATGGGTGATGCTGAACATGTTTTCATGTGTTTTTTGGCCATCCGTATGTCTTCTTTGGCAAATTGTCTGTTTCAATCGTCTGCCCATTTTTGTTTTTTTGGTTTTTTTGGGGTTTTTTTTGGTCTTTTTGCTATTTCTTGGGCCGCTCCCGTGGCATATGGAGGTTCCCAGGCTAAGGGTCGAATTGGAGCTGCAGCCACCAGCCTACGCCAGAGCCACAGCAACGCTGGATCCGAGCCGCGTCTGCAACCTACACCACAGCTCACGGCAACGCCGGGTGGTTAACCCACTGAGCAAGGGCAGGGACCGAACCCGCAACCTCATGGTTCCTAGTCGGATTTGTTAACCACTGCGCCACAACGGCAACTTCTTCTGCCCATTTGTAATGGGGTTGTTTGTTTTTTTGGTATTGAGGTGTAGGAGGTGTTTATAAATTTTGGAGATTAATCCCTTGTCAGTTGCTTCATTTGCAAATATGTTCTCCCATTCTGTGGGTTGTCTTTTCGTTTTGTTTAGGGTTTCCTTTGCTGTGCAGACATCTTTACGCTTAATTAAGTCCCATTTGTTTATTTTTGTTTTTATTGTCATTACTGTAGGAGGTGGATCTGAGGAGATGTTGCTGTTGTTTATGTTGGAGAGTGTTTGGCCTGCGTTTCCCTCTAAGAGTTTGATGGTACCTGGTCTTATATTTAGGTCTTTAATCCATTTTGAGTTTGTTTTTGTGTATGGTGTTAGGAAGTGTTCTAATTGCATTCTTTTCCAGTTTTCCCGGTACCACTTATTGAATGGGCTGTCTTTTCTCCATTGTGTATTTTTGCCTCCTTTGTCATAGATTAGTTGACTGTAGGTCTGGGAGTTTATTTCTGGGCTTTCTATCCTGCTCCGCTGATGTATATGACTGTCTTTGTGCCAGTACCATAGGGTTTTGATGACTGTAGCTTTGTAGTATGGTCTGGAATCCGGGACCCTGATTCCTCTGACTCCATTTTTCTTTTTCAGGACGTCTTTGGCTATTCTGGGTCTTTTGTGCTTCCAAACAAACTAAAATATTTTGTTTGAGTTCTGTGAAAAATGTCCTTGGTGATCTGATAGGGATTGCATTGAATCTGTAGATTGCCTTGGGTAGTATAGTCATTTGGATAAAATTGACTCTTCCACTCCAAGAGCATGATATGTCTTTCCATCTCTATGTGCCATCTTTAATTTCTTTCATCAGTGTCTTACAGTTTTTGTCTTTTTATCTTTTTTAGGGCCACACCTGTGGCATATGGAGGTTCCCCGGCTGGGGGTCTAATCAGAGCAGTTGCTGCTGGCCTACGCCAGAGCCATAGCAATGCCAGATCCGAGCCACGTCTGTGACCTACACCACAGATCTTGGCAATGCCGCATCCTTAACCTGCTGAGCGAGGCCAGGGATCAAACCCACAACCTCATGGTTCCTAGTTGGATTCGTTTTCTTCTGCGCCACAACAGGAACTCCTCTTTTGTCTCTTTAGGTAGGTTTATTCCTAAGCGTTTTATTCTTTTTGATGTGATGGTAAACAGAATTGCTTCCCTAATTTCTCTTTCTGATCTTTTGTAGTCTGTAGAAATGCAGTCGATTTCTGTGTATTAATTTTGTATGCTGAGACTTTGCGAAATTCACTGATGAGCTCTAACAGTTTTCTGGCAGAGTCTTTAGGATTCTCTAGGTACAGTATCATGTCATCTTCGAATAGTGATCATTTTACTTCTTCCTTTCCAATTTGGATTCCTTTTATTTCTTTTACTTCTCCGATTGCCGTGGCTAGGACTTCCAAAACTATGTTGAAGAGTAGTGGCGAGAGCGGACATTCTTGTCTCGTTCCTGATCTCAGCAGGAATTCTTTCAGCTTTTCACCATTGAGAATGCTGTTAGCTCTGGGTTTGTCATATGTGGCCTCTATTATGTTGAGGTAAGTTCCCTCTCTGCCCACTTTTTGGAGGGTTTTTATCAGCAACGGGTGTTGGCTTTTGTCAAAGGCTTTTTCCGCATCTATTGAGAGGATCATATGGTTTTCAATTCTTCAGTTTGTTAATGTGGTGTATCACACTGATGGATTTGTGGATATTGAAGAATCCTTGAATCCCTGGGAGAAATCCCACGGGATCATGATGCACAGTCCTTTTAATGTATTGTTGGATTTGGTTTGCTGATATTCTGTTGAGGATGTTTGCATCTCTGTTGATGAGTGAAATTGGCCTGTAGTTTTCTTTTTTGTGTGTGGTATCTTTGTCTGGTTTTAGTGTCAGGGTGATGCCCTCAGAGAATGAGTTTGGGAGTGTTCCTTCCTCTGCAATTTTTTGGAATAGTTTCAGAAGGAGAGGTGTTAGCTCTTCTCTAAATGTTTGATAGAATTCCCCTGTGAAGCCATCTGGTCCTGGACTTTTGTTTGTTGGAAGGTTTTAAATCACAGTTTCCATTTCAGTACTTGTGATGGGTCTATTCATCTTTTCTTTTTCATCTTGGTTCCGTCTTGGAAGATTGTACTTTTCTAGGAATTTGTCCATTTCTTCCAGGTTTTCCGTTTTATTGGCATATGGTTGCACACAGCAATGTCTGAGGGTTCCAGTTTCTCCATATACTTGCCAGCATTTGTTACTGTGTGACTATAGCTATTGTAGTGAGTACTTAGCGAGTATCTCATTGTGGCTTTGATTTGTATTTCCCTAATGATTTTAATACACTGAGAAGTTTTCATGTTCTTACTGGCCATTAGTATGTCTTCTTTGGAGAAATGTCTTTTCAAATTTTCTGCCCGTTTCACTTTGTGTGTGTGTGTGTGTGTTTTAGGGCCGCACCTGCGGCATGTGGAATTTCCCAGGCTAGGGGTCTAATCTGCAGCTGCCAACCACAGCCACAACAATGCAGGATCTAAGCCGCATCTGCAACCTACATCACAGCTCACGGCAACGCCAGATCCTTGACCCACCGAGCAAGGTCAGAAATCGAACCTGCGTCCTCATGGATATGATTCCGGCTCATGTCCACCGTGCCACAATGGGAACTCCTACCCATTTTACTTGCTAAATTTTTACCTTTTTTTTGGGCCACATCCACAGTGTGTGGAAGTTCCCAGGCAAGGGATAGAACCTGTGCCTCAGCGTCAGCTGGAGCCACAGCCATGACAACAATGGATGCTTAACGTGCTGAGGCACTAGGGAACCCCACTGTGCCCATTTTAAAATTAGTTATCTTTGGAGTTCCTGTTGTGGTGCAGCAGAAACGAATCCGACTAGTGTGTGGATTCGGGTTCAATCCCTGACCTTGCTCAGTGGGTTAAGGATCCAGCATTGCCATGAACTGTGGTGTAGGTCATAGATGTGGCTTGGATCCCACATTGCTGTGGCGTAGGCTGGTAGCCATAGCTCCAATTCAACTCCTAGCCTGGGAATTTCCATGTGCCATGGGTTCAGCCCTAAAAAGCAAAAAAAGGAAATTAGTCATCTTATTATTGAGCTGTAAGATTTCTTGATGTACTCTGGAAGTTCTGGATACTAGACCTTTATCAGATATATCATTTGCAAATATTTTCTCCCATACATGAGTTGTTTTTCACTTTCTTGATAGTGTCCTTTGAAGACAAACACTTTTAATTTTTACAAAGTCCAATTTATCTCTGTTTTCCTTTGGTTGGGTGGTTGTAAGAAACTGTTGCCTCATATAAGGTCATACATATTTACTCCTGCGTTTTCTTCGAAGAATTTTGTAGCTTTTGCTCTTACATTTGGCTATTTGATCCATTTTGAGTTCATTTTCGTACATAATGTCCAGTGTAGGAGTCCAGCCTCGTTATTTTGTGTGTGGATGTACAGTTGTCCCAGCACCAATTAGGACTCTTCTTTCCACACTGAATTACTTTGGCACCTTGTTGAAAATCAATAGGCCATAAATATGAGGATTTATTTCTGTGGTGTCAATTCCGTTCCCTTGATTTCCGTGTATGTTCTCATTCCAGTCCCACCCTGTGACTGCAGTGGCTTTGACCTGGGTTTGCAAACCAGGACGTGTGAGGCCTCCTACTTTGCTCTTTACCAACATGGTTTTGGTTATTCCGGGTCCCTTCAATTGCCATGTGGATTTTAGAATCAGCTTGGCAATTTCTGGAATGAAGTCAGCTGGGATTTGGGTAGGCCTTTCCCTGCAAATGTAGATCAGCTTGGGAAGGAGTAAAAATTTAATGATACTGTCTTCTGAGCCGTGAACATGACGTCTTTCACTTATTTGGATCTTCAACTTCTTTCAACAGTGTGTTGCACTTTGCCGTGTGAGTCTTGCATTTCTTTGGTTAAAGTTTTTTCCTAAGCATTTGATTCTTTTTGATGCTGTTATACATGGAATTGTTTTCTCAGTTTCATTTTTAGATTCCGTATTACTGGGGTATAGAAATCCAGCTACGTTTTGCATCTCGATGTTATATCCTGCAGCCTTGCTGAACTCATTTCTTAAAGCTAATAGTTATTAGTTATTCAGTTTTTTGCCCCAAGCTGTTATCTACTCCTTCATGCAACTGCCCTGTTAAAACATTGACCTGCAAATATTTTCCGAAAATGCCACCCGAGGGGAGGCTTTTAGCACTAGGCAGCTCTCAGTGGGGTCAGAGGCAAGCCTTTCAAATGAGGTCTTCCAGGGAACCACCAGACATGCACAACAATGACAGAGCCTTGGGAATGAGTCTTTGAGGGAACTCAAGCTCCATTCTGCTCCCTCTGGTACTGGGAACGTGGGCTCTTTTTCCAGGCCTCCACTGGCATGGAGGGCAGAGGTCTAAGACAAGTTAAGGCAACACATCTCATTGTTCTTACAGAAATTAATTTGTTTTCCTTAACTAAAGTGCTCCCCAGTTTGCTGCAGGCCTGTTGGCTGAATTTCCAGCGTTCTGCAAAAAGGTGTCTCTGACCACTTTTGTCAACTTTGTTGTTGTTGTTGTTTTTATGGAGGGATGACTTTTCGGATGTTATTACTCCAGCTTTTTTTAATGATTTGCCTGCCACGTGGTTTAAAATCTCTAAGGAGTTCCTTTTGTGGCTCAGCGGGTTAGGAATCTGACCAGTATCCATGAGGATGAGGCTTTGATCCCTGGCCTTGCTCAGTGTGTTTAAGGATTCTGTGTTTCTGCGGCTGTGGCGTAGGCTGGCAGAGGCTGCTCCAATTTGACCCCTAGCCTGGGACCTTCCAAATGCCAAGGGTGCAGCCCTAAGAAAGCAATGAATGAATGAATGAATGAATGAATGAATGAATAAAAAATGTCACAAGTCTCAATGACCACAGGCTAATGTTTTAATCATGGGAGATGATGAGGGAAAATAAAAGGAGAAAATATAATTCTCACAGAGGCTCTCCCAGACGGGTTGATGAAGTCTGAAAAGGTATTTTCTATATGTAGTACTCTCAACATTAAGGTGAAGATAACACATTTTAACCCCCCTTTTTTTTTTCATACAGGTTAGACACAGGCTTTAGAGTCAGAACTGAGTTCAAATTACAGCTGTCCCTCTTCTGAGCTTGATGAGGTTAGGACAAGTTATCTACCCTCTCTGTGCCTCAGTTGCCTCATTTGTACAATGGGGTAATAATAATATCTATCCCATAAGGTTACTGTGAGAATTAAATGTTAAATGCTAATCACAGGTGCCTGGCAACCCCCCAAACATTAGTTATGATCATTATCTTTACAATATTCTGCAAAAATACACGAATGATTTTTGAATGAAGTTAACCCAAGAAAGATTTTTATTTTCTTTCTTTCTTTCTTTTTTTTTTTTTGTCTTTTTGCTCTTTCTTAGGCTGCTCCCACGGCATATGGAGGTTCCCAGGCTAGGGGTCAAATCGCAGCTGTAGCCCCTGTCCTACGCCAGAGCCACAGCAACTCAGGACCCGAGCCGCGTCTGTGACCTACCCCACAGCTCACGGCAATGCCGGATCCCCAACCCACTGAGCAAGGTCAGGGATCAAACCCACAACCTCATGGTTTCTAGTCGGATTCGTTAACCACTGGGCCACGACGGGAACTCCATTTTTATTTTCTTTCTTCCTGTTCTGGGGTTTTTGTTTTGTTTGTTTTGGTTTGGTTTTGCTTATTTATTTTAAAGAGTTGAGAAGAAAATCTATTCCAGCATTTTGGAATAAAAATGTATTCCAAAAGCGAATGTGTTCATTTTATTGATATATAAACAAATGTTATTGACTTATCCAACAAATACTTATTAAATACCTAGTAAATATTAGGCGCCATGACTAACACAGAGACAGCAATGACACTAAAGTGTGGTTCGTGCTGTCAAGGAGCTAGCATTCCAGGAGACTGACAGATAAAGAAGCGATGACACACACAGTAACAAAGGCTGTGGTACAGGAATACCCATGGGAGGAGTTCCCAGAGTGGCTCAGCGGTAACCAACCCTAGTAGTATCCATGAGGATGTGGGTTCAATCCCTGGCCTTGCTCCGTGGGTTAAGGGTCTGATGTTGCCGTGAGCTGTGGTGTAGGTCATAGATGCGTCTTGGATCCGGTGTTGCTGTGGTGGAGGCCAGCAGCTAGAGCTCCAATTTGACCCCTAGCCTGGGAACTTCCACGTGCCATGGGTACAGCTTTTATAAAAAGAAGAAAAAAGAATACATATGGGATCATGTGAAGGGGGTATGGCTTTTACCAGTTTCTCTTGGATTTCTCTCCTCCTCTTTGGCTCCTATTTTTGTTTTCAGCTATGTAGTTTAAACCATGAAATGTAAAAAAATTTCTAGAGATGAAAAACACTTTGAATTATGGAGGACACTAAAAAATGGCATTTCTTCAAGTTCCTGCTGAGGTGCAACGGGATCGGTGGCCTCTTGGGAGTGCTGGGTGGCAGATTTGATCTCCACCTGACGGTGGGTTAAGGATCCCGCAGCTGTGGCTCAGGTCATGACTGAAACTCAGATCTGATCCCTGGCCCAGGAACTCCATGTGCCGCAGGACAGCCCAAAATGAAAAAAAAAAGAGAAGCATTTCTTACAGAGCAAGGGCTTCCTGCCAGCGTAGTCACTTCTAGGGTCTTTGAACTAAAAAGTTCTTTGGAATATTTTTTCTTTGCTATCGGCTTTTTTTTTTTTTCCATTTCTTTCTCTTGTCTTTATCTCCTGGATACGTGGGTAGTTTCCAAAGAAAGAGTGCTTTATGGATTCGAAGGGTGATTTATAAGTAAAGACGGAAAATGATTTTTTCCTTCAAGTTCCATACCAAAAAAATGAATATAAACTTTCATGGAAGTAATTGAAAATGCAGATAATTTTAATTCCATTCCATTTTTCAGAGTTCTCAGCCGTAATCCTTTGACAACGGTTGAAGATTCATATCTTTATAAATTACCAGCATTAAGATATTTGTAAGTATCCCAACAGTCTCATGGCTCATGAGATGATTTCTGTTCTTTTGCACTTTCATCAGAGATTGAGTATTTTTGCCTAGAAAGTGACAATTTAAATTTTAACTGGTGTGAGTTCCTGTCCTGGCTCAGTGGTAATGAAGCTGACTAGTATCCATGAGGACCTGGGTTTGCTCTCTGGCCTCGCTTAGTGGGTTGGGGATCCGGTGTTGCCGTGAGCTGTGGTGTAGGCCGCAGACACGCCTCGGATCACTAGTTGCTGTGGCTGTGGTGTGGGCCGGCAGCTCCAGCTCTGATTCGACCCTCAGCCTAGGAACTTCCATATGCCACACCTGTGGCCCTAAAAAGACCAAAAAAATAATAAAAAAAGATTATACTGTTCAGCACCAAGGCCATTAATTTGATGATGCAAGTAAATTTAAATTTCTTCAACAAGAGCTCCCAAGGGCATTATCATCGATGGCAAGTAGGAAGCCAGAATGGAAGTCATTCCATGTTAAGCATCTTTTTTTAAGGCTAGGATTTTTGTCTTTGTGTTTATATCATGCATGTTTGGGCTTTTCCTTCAGAGACCTGGGAACGACGCAAGTGTCACTTACAACAGTTGAAAGTATCCTCATGATGACCCTTGAGTTGGAGAAACTGTGAGTTGATTTTTCTTACATTTGTTTTCCCTTAGTTTTTTTAGGTTTGTTTTATTATTTTCCGACGTCAGATTGATTCATGTGTAATTTTCATCAATAAAATTCCTGACTAGTATAGGAAACTTAAACGAATGTCCTTTCATTTCTCCCCTCCCAGCCTTTATGTGATTTCTGTTGTTTTGTTACCCTCTGTGTTTCATTGTGGATAGTTTCTATGCCTTAAGGTTTACTGACCCTTTCTTCTGCAGTGTCTAGTCTGCCCTCAACACCGTCCTGTATCTTTTTCATTTAGAAATTGTTTTTAATCTCTAGAAGCTCAATTTGGGTGTGTTTTACATCTTCTGTGCTTCTACTTTATATTTTCAGACTTCCGCCTGGATTTTTTGAACATACGAAATACAGTTATAATAACTTGTTTCCTATGTAAATACAATTTTAAATGTTCTTTTCTGCTAATTCTAACATCTGCATAGATTATGGGTTGGTTTTGATTCCTTTTTCGCCTCGATGTGGGTCCTATTTTCCTGCTGCTTTGCATGCTTGGTGATTTTTCTCAAATTCCAGACATTGTGAATTTTGGTTTATTGTGTGCTATATATTGGTATATTCTTATAAAATGCCTGAGCTTTGTTTTATCTTTTAGGTCTAGGGTTTGTTGTTGTTGTTGTTGCTTTTTAAGGCTGCACCTGTGGCACATGGAAGTCCTCAGGCTAGGGGTCGAACCAGAGCTACAGCTGCCAGCCCACACCACAGCCACAGCAACGCCGGATCCAAGCCGTGTCGTGACCTATACCACAGCTCATGGCAGTGCCACATCCCTGACCCACTCGAGCGAGGTCAGGGATTGAAAGCTCATCCTCATGGATACTAGTCAGATTAATTTCCGCTGCACCACGACGGGAACTCCCTAGGTCTAGTTTTTAAGATTTGTTAGGTATGACCCCAAGTAGCCCTTAGTCTGGAGCTCATTATTTGCAGCTACGGAGACAAGTCCTTCCTGCGTATCATAAGGTTTTCCTGTCTGGCTTGTAGGAACAGGTGCTGTTTCCATTGCTGTGTGATAGTGCGATAGCCATTTATTATTATTACTCCTTTCATGTGGTTATTTTCCTGGCCTCAAGTACGTCCTCACACACCTGCACTGCCCAACACTTTGTTGAATACTCAAGACATCCCTCTGCCTATCTCCAGAGTTCTGTGTCTGTGCATTTCTTTTCTCTCTAGTACTTTGCTTTGTGAAGCCGTTCACCTTGGTTTTCCCGGCCTCTCAGCTCCATTTCATCAGTCAGGGAGTCCATCAGTCTCTGCTTGGGTTTCTCTTCCCTGTCCTATGACCGGGAAACTCTCTCAAAGAAGTGAACGGGGCAATCATAGGGCTCACTCCCTTCTGTTCCATCACTTGGGGATCACTGAACCTTACTGCCTGAGATGCAGTTTCTTGAAAAACTGTTGTTTCATATTTTTGGCCACTCCGTAGCATATGGAGTTCCCAGGCCAGATCAGATCTGAGCTGCAGTTGCAACCTAAGCCACAGCTGTGGATCCTTAACCCACTGGGCCAGGCTGGGGATCAAACCTGCATCCCAGTGCTCCCAGGACGCCACCTAATCGCATTGTCCCACAGCGGGAACCCCACCAATGACATTCTTTAAGTCTGTTTTGTTTTGCTACAGGGTCCAATCAAAGATTAGGCATCTCATGTCATATCTTTGTCTCTTTTAATTGAGAGTATTTCTCTACTATTTTTCTTTTTTCTTTTCGGTCTTTTCTGAAATTGGCATTTTGGAAGAGTCCAAGCCAGTTGTCTTGTAAGTTGCCCTACAATCTGGATTTGTTTGTTTCTTCATTAGATTCAAAGTAAACATTTTGGGGATGACTACTTCATAGACATTGTATCCTTCCTACTTCCTCAGTTTCGGTGGCCCAGTGCTATGTTTGATCATTTGCTTAGGGTGATATGTTCCATGTCTCTCCATTGTAAAGTTATTTTCCCCCTTGGTAATTAATAAATAATCCGGGTGATGCTTTGGGATCAGTGAGGATCCTACTGTCAAACGACTCGTCACCCAGCTGTGCATCCATGATAATCTCTGTCGGAATCAGTTATTACATTGGTAGTTGCAAAATGACACTTTCCCTTTTTTTGGCTGCCCCCACAGCATATGGAAGCTCCTGGGCCAGGGATCAGATCTGAGCCAGAGCTGCTACAGCTGTGGCGATTCCAGATCCTTTACCATGGCACTCGGCCAGGAATCAAACCGGCGCCTCCACAGAGACAACCAGGTCCTTAACCCGCTGTACCGCAGCGGGAATTCCCAAGATGACGCTATCATTCCTTATGCATTTATTAGCTAATATTACTCTGTAAAGAAGAGCTCTCCCTCTTTTCTTTATAAGAATCATTAGGGACTCATGTGCTCTTCTTCGAATTAGTTATGTTATACCTTATTGTAATGCTCATATTCTTCTTTTGAATGTTCAGATTGTCCGGATTTGGCCACTACAATCTCTGTTATTGTTTAGCCACATGTTGATTAGTAATTTCTAATATCTTTACGACTCACAACTAGGAATTGAGAAAGGGACTCCAGAAGTTGGGGACTTGTTCAGACTTTTCTTAGAAGTCTGCCCTCTTCGTGTGTTCTGTCAACTCTGTTGGAAATTACAATAACTCTGGCTCAGGTCGTCAGTGTCGGAAAGTGAGACACGTGGACAAGGAGAAATCTCGACAAGGCTCTTTACTTCTGCAGAAGGGCGCGGGCTCTCCAAAAAGTGTGCACGCCGAACAAAGGACCCTCCCCTATTTATCCCTAACGCAGGTGATGAACCTGTCCCCTTCCCATGGGCCGGGTCAGGGCGCACATTCTTCCCGGTTGGTTAATTTGAAACAAATTGTTACTGGGAAAATAGGTAAAGAGGAAGGGGCAAATTGTTACTGGGAAAATAGGTAAAGAGGAAGGGGGTCGCAGGGTTGATTCAGCGGAGGCCGGAGGAGCTGGAGCAAAATGGAGTAACCAAGATTTCCTTTGATAGAAAAGACACTATGTTACCTTCCACAACCCCAAGTGAGCTTTTGGGTTGGGAGGAGATACTTCTGAATTAAACTACAGGCCAGTGTCACCCTACTCTAATACGTATCACCTTTTTCTCTAGGCACGCTCTATCTGCTGCCATCCTTATCCTTCTGTGGGGAACCTCTGTCGTCCTCCATAATTTACAACAGCCAAGAGCAGCAATTGACCAACTAGTCCCTCTCCAATTCTCCAGTTCTTCTGCCCCAAGACCTCCTTTTGGCACCACCCTGTGGTGGCTGTGGCCTGCCTCTCCTCCCTACTCAAATAACTCCTCTACCACAAATTTAATTCTCTGCATTTCCATTTACAGGATCTTGCCTAGCCATATGGCTTGCTGCCTCTGCCAATTTAAAAGTAACATTGAAGTTGTCTGCAAGACAGTCAAGCTGCATTGTGACAGATGCCTGAAAAACAGCACACGTTGTGGTGAGTCCGAATCGCCTGATGATGAACTTTTTCATGTTTGTTTTTCATCAATTATGATAAATTGTTAAATTAATGATGTAATTGCATTCTTTTTATTCATTCAGAGTTCCAACTCCCTAGATTCTTGGTTACATTATTAAGCTAATAATAGCTCAGCTACCTTAGCTTAATTATGTGACAGATCCACATACAGGAGCAAGAGAAAGGAATGCAGAGGGGAAGGGAATTAACATATTATATTCGGTGCTCCCTGCAAATGAGAACTTATTCCTCTAGTGCATCCCAGTTTGTAAACTGATTTTATATACGTTAAGTCTCAAGTACCCTTTGTCTTACACAATGAGTGTAAATGTATTTTTATTTTGTTTTTTTGCAATTGTATAAAAGAGTACAAGTGATGCTGTTTTATGTTTTATTTGGAATCTGAGAATTTTTGGTTCCATAACCAGAAGCTGTGATCTAGCCCTTCTAATGGGTAGGAGAGCTATTTTATTCTTAGACTGTCCAGCTCTGAACTTGCTCTAAATCTCAAGCTTCTCTAGCCACAAAACACTTGGGTGCTTTCAACTATTTTTCTATATAGTAGATTTATCGACACTAACTTAGCAACTTCCCAAACCTGCTTTCCTGCCCAGATGGCTTGAATACGCGTCTCTATCAATGATCCTAGAACACATTATAGATAACACTTTGCTATTTATATAAAGTCGAGGTTGCTTATTTTTCAAAAAAAAATTTTTAACCAATGGTATTACTCCCTTCTCCCCCAGAAGTGGGCAGAAAAGGCATTTTTATTTTTATTTCATTTTATTTTATTTTGTTGTTGTTGTTGTTGCTATTTCTTGGGCCGCTCCCGCAGCATATGGAGGTTCCCAGACTAGGGGTCTAATCGGAGCCGTAGCCACTGGCCTACACCAGAGCCACAGCAACGTGGGATCCGAGCCGCGTCTGCAACCTACACCACAGCTCACGGCAACGCCGGATCGTTAACCCACTGAGCAAGGGCAGGGACCGAACCCGCAACCTCATGGTTCCTAGTCGGATTCGTTAACCACTGCGCCACAACGGGAACTCCAGAAAAGGCATTTTTAATCTCCTTTTACAGGTGAGGAAAAGCAAGATCAGAGGCGTTAAGTGCTCAGAGGCCTAGTGCCCAGACCTCCTGTCCCCGGTTTTGGGCTCTCTCCCGACCTGTGCTCCTCCTTTCTTGTGACTCTTACCTCCTCCCCTGACCCTCACCACCACCCCCCCAAATGCTTTTAATCCTTCTGGAGGAGAAGCCCAGCTACACAGTGGTACACATTACCTTCACCTAGTCAGAAGCTTTGGATGGTTCCACAAGCAGAGCTGGAGATATTCAAAGTGAAATGAAAGCAAAGTAGGCTTCTGACAGAAGTTGCTTTTTCCCTTTTGCCTTCTAGGGCCTCACATATTAACCTTCCACATTGGCATACAGCCTGGAAAATCTCTTAACCTGCACCCCAGATCCCTGCCCAAATTTTCGCAAAGAACCGGGGTGGACATAGTGTTTTTTTCTGGGTAGAGCCTTCTGTCGTGAGGGCTGGGATATATGGAAGCAGGGGCCGAGCAAAGGACTCGGTGGGCAGATGGAGAAAGACAAGTCCAGGCGAGGACCTGGGAGCTGCAGGTGTGGTCGTGGTCATCTGTGATAGCAGCCAGAACACAAGCACACTGAAGAGGTGGGGGGAGGCAGCCCCTCTGCTTCTGAGGCAGGACAGGATGGGGTGTGTGAGCCTGAGGGAGGAGTCGCAGTAGACCCGCAGGGCCCGGCTGAGTCGGGGAGTGTTTGTCTTCCAGCCTCGGCTTTTCTCGAGTCCTGGGCAGTTGGCCCCTGGGGACCCGGGGAATACTCCTAAATATAGTTGCTGTATTTCAGACGTTATGGAATTCTCTGAATAAAGAGCCGCTTTTTCGGAGGCTATCTTTTGCACCTTTGGTTGTTGCCAATCATAGGTCGAAGTTTGGGTTTCTTTGTCTGCTCTCTAAGTGGCACTCAGAGGTTTGCTGATGCCTAATGTATTTGACTGGAATGCACGGCTGTGGACAAGAGCCGTGCCATCAGCCTTCAAGGATCAAAAGCAGTCTCTTCTCTTTTGACAGATAAAGAGACATCTCTAGGGGATGTAGAAGGATCGTTCATGAAGGTGTTACAAGCCCGGAAGAAGAACACCAGCACCGAGCTGATGATTGAACCAGAGAGGCCGTCCTCAGACAAGAGTGGTGTCAGCTTGCCAGCCCTCATGAATGAGCAGTTGGACTTTAGTGACGAAAGTGATGTTATCAGTGCACTCAATTACATCCTGCCGTATTTCTCAGAGGGAAATCTAGAAGATGTGGAATCAACATTACTGCCATTCATCCAGCTTCTGTTTTCAAATGTAGCAGAGGCAGACCTCCCACCGGGCCACTTGAAAACCCACACCGGGAACCCTCCTGTTAACCCTGAATCCGGCACGTCAGGTTATACAAATAAATTGAGGCAACTCCGTTTTCTGGAAAATTTGTTAGATGCAGAAATTCAAGAAAAAATTGATGAAGTTGTAAAGAAAGAAAAAACTGCCATGCTGATATATTCCAACATCTTAAGTCCAAAACTGAGACGCCAGATCCTTCGAAAGAAATTGGAAACCGCCCGAACACAGGCAGAGAGCCTCGAGGAGATTGAGAGCGTAGACAAAAGGCCGCTGAAGGTGAACAGGGTCCTCAAGGGCCCAAGGGGCATAAAGAAAAGGCACTTCAGAGCAATGAGAAGGCAGAGCATCAGGAGAAAAGAGACCGCCCAGCCATTTGTAGAGACCACTACCAAAGGAAGCAAGCTCGGGGGGCCCTCTGCCAGGGAACTGGAACAGCTGCGCATGGTGCAGAGGCCCAGGAAGCGAGTGGCAGACTCCTTGCAAAAAGAGCCTTTATTCGGAAGGGAACAGGAAGCAGAAGTCTCTTCTTTCCTGAAACAGTACTCGAGGGGCAGGCCTGCTGCCTCTATCCATCCAAAAGCCCCAGCAACAGTCAAAAAGACATCAGAGGACCTATCGGACACACTTTTTGTTCTGGTAGATGCCAATGCGAGAGTCAAGAATAGGAAGGCTTCTGAGACAATCTCATATCCCAGAAAAATAGACTCCTTCCATCCTTCTCACTCTCCTGTGCTTCACAGAACACCTGAGCCCCAAAACAGACAGGCGTTCAGAGACAAAGGCTCAAGGTACAGACTGCTGCTTGCATTGAGGCCTCTGTCCTCTGCCATGAGGAGCCTCATAAACTCCCCTTCGCAAGAGGCTTCCTCACCTTCAGGAGAACTGACTCTTCAGGAAAAGCCTTCTCCAGAATCCTTTTCTCCTTCAGAACCTTCTACAGAACACATCTCAGAAAACAATACTCCACAGGTTGTTTTTGAAGAACTTGCTACTGCTTCAGGCACAACTACTTTGTCGGGCACTCTCCCTGCAAGCACCGCCCAGAGCACTCTTCCTTCAGGATATTCTGCTACTCCTGCAGACAACGTTATGCCCACTGTTCAACAACACACCCACAAAATACAGTGGGAGTACCACGGTGTGGGCACTGACATGGCCTCTACGCCCACAAGCTTCATTGCCCCAGGAGTTCCCTCCCCGGGGACTCAGTTTGAAGCTCAGCTGAACCAGCAGCTGCAGTCCCTCATCCCCAACAATGACGTGAGGCAGCTTATTTCGCATGTTATCCGGACGTTGAAGATGGACTGCTCCGAGCCCCAAGTGCAGCTGGCCTGTGCCAAGCTCATCTCCAGGACAGGCCTCCTGATGAAGCTTCTCAGTGAGCAGCAAGAAGCCAAGGCGTCCAAGGCAGAATGGGATACGGACCAGTGGAAAACCGAGAACTACATCAACGAGAACACAGAAGCCCAGGGGGAACAGAAGGAGTCGAGTGAGGTGAAGACAATGCCTGAAACATGGGAGCTGGGCTTTTCGTCCGCTTAGGACAGGCCCATAAAGTGCCCACGCAGGAAGACCAGGGGCTCCTAGTCTGTATTTTGTCTCAGCCCTAAAACTGGCTAAGCCAGTGCTCTCCCTCTTTGCTCATTCAGGGCATGTGCCACTATTCCTAGGGAGAGGAGAAGAGGGCCTAAGATGCAAGATACACAAGTGGTAGAAGGAAATGCTGACCATAAGCGTAATAGCATTTTGGATTTGCTCTCTTCTTAAGAACTATAAGCTGCTTACCTGAAAGAATGGGGTTTTGGAATAGTTTAAGAAGAATTAGCTATTGGAGTTCCCTTGCGATGCAGCGGGTGAAGGATCCAGAGCTGTCATTGCTATGGCTTGGGTCACTCCTGTGGGGCAGATTTGGTCCCTGGCCCGGAACTTCTGCATGCATGCTCGGCCAAAAAAAAAAGGGAATGGCTAGCTATTGTTTAGAATAGGTTTAAAAATAGTTAGCTTGTATCCTTTCTCTCCCCTTGTTTTTTAAAACATTGTTCTTTATTTTTTTTTAGCTCACAAAAGATGTTCCAGGATATGGCTATAATAACAAACTCATCTTGACAATATCTGTGGCTGTAGTGGTGATGCTTTTGATTGTAATTTTATGTCTCATCGAGGTAAGGACAACAATTCATTCAGATTCAGAACCCGCAGACTGAAAATCACAGCCACCTTTCCGCTTACTACTGCTCGAACCCCCTCCTTAGTCATGAGGACTGAAATACGTGTGGTTCTTTTACTGAAAGTATATTCCCAGGATTTTTAAAGGAGATCTCTGTAGAGTTGATCTCAAGATAAAATAAAAAGGAATGAATAAAGATTGGGAGAAAATGGTTGTGATGGCTAATCGTGGTCATGTTTTCTTCCCAAACAGGTTTATTCTCGAAGGAGAACATTACGGGAAGGGAAAGTAGGCCGCAAAAGGTAAACACTGGTCTTTTAAAACAGCGTTTTTTGGAACTAGAGAACTTAGAACTCATCTCTTTCGGTCTCCTCATTTTACAGTGAAGAAACGGCTGAAGGCGGGAAGACTGTGTCTTTACCTAAATGCAGAATTAGCTCCCAGCCAAAGCTGAGTTCGAATGAGACTGGTGCAGCTTCATCCGCTTTCTCTAGTCCTTTAAGGGACAAGGGTGGAGGGGCAGCAGTTTGGGTGGTACCTGTTCCTGCTGGTGGTGGGCATCAGACCAGGAGAGGCCTTCGTGGAGGCTCTGGGGTAGGGAAGGCCGCATGGTTTTGGGAGTTTGGGGGCTAGACTCACTCAAAGCGGATGAAATGTAGAGTATGACCCTTCCGATAAAGTGGCAGGAAAACTTCCCTTTCCGTCCTGCTGGCCTTCCGGCCCCCGTTCTCTATTCCCTTTACCCAAACCTCATAGAATTTGAACTGGAAGAAACTTGAGACAGTAGTTTGTTTCTGCCTTTTCTAATAAGGAAGTGGAGAAAGAGCAAGGGAAAATGTCTTGCCCCGTTGCCTTACCGCTAGTGAGCATCAAAAAGAAGACGGGCCCTTTCCACTGGGGACGTCCCACCAAGCCTGGGCTGTGAGCCCCATTTTCTATCACAAGTCAGTATACACATACTATATGGACGTCAGTCATTTCTAAAACAAACTTAGCATACACTCTGACTTTTTTTCTATTCTCTTTGCATTCAACAAGAAGATTTTTTGTGGCTAGTCCTGGCCTTTAACTGATCTCACAATTCAGTGACAGCCTGCAGTATGAAAGTTGGCAAGCTGGGAGTTCCTGTCTTGGCTCGGGGGAAACGAATCCAGCTAGTAACCACGAGGACACGGGTTCGATCCCTGGCCTCACTCAGTGAGTTAAGGGTCCAGCGTTGCTGTGAGCCGTGGTGTAGGTCACAGACATGGCTTGGATCCTGCTGTGCTGTGGCTGTGGTGTAGGCCGGCAGCTGCAGCTCCAATTTGACCCCTAGCCTGGGAACTTCCATATGTCGCAGATTTGGCCCTAAAAAGCAACAAAACAAACCAAAAAACCAAAGTCAGCAAGCTAGATAACTTTACTGGTTGGACTCAGGTGTTTACTTGGTGGGATTCAACTTCTGGAGTAAAGCACCTAGGAAAAGAGAATCACCTTCTCCCCTACCGCCCAGCAAATGCCACACGAGACCCTAGGTCTGAAGGGGACTCGTGTAAAATGCTTCTAGAGGGTTAATGCTCTTCTGCCCCGCCTGACTGGGGCAGTGTTTGCGCTGCACAGGGGCACTTGGGGAAGGGCCACAAAGCTGAGTGGGGCTGAAAATCCCACCCATGCTCCGTGCTAAGCCACAGGCCAAAGGCTCCCCAGAGACACAACGGGAGGGCCGTTTTGGACAGACATGGACAACTTCTGGAAGGCCAGCCTGCACGGCATTATTTTCCCGATCGCAGATCTGGGGTGATTGTGCTTGTTGTGATCATGGACTGAGTTATCCATTTCGTCCTAATAGGACCAGAGCAAGCACACGGGAAGGGAGATGGAGAGCGCGTGGGTCACTCACTGTGTGTGTTTTCCTCCAAGGGGCTTTTTTGGATTTCTGCTGCGTAAGAGACGCTCAGGAGAAAGCGAGAGCGAGGTAAATTTCGGGAGCATAACGTCCCGTGGCCGGAGAAAGCAGGGGAGATGCAGACTTAACATTTCCCTTTCTGTGTTGCCGAGGCAGGGGTTTTTCTGGAGAAGGCGGCCACTCTGGCTTCGGGATACGTACAGACCTCTCAGTGCTACACGCAAGAAAAACATGGCAGAGAAGCTGCACGATAAGGAGTCTTCTGATGAGGAAGAGATCTTCAACACGGGTGCAGGGTAAATGACTGGGGACAGTTTGAAGTTCTCGTCTAAAATGAGGACACAGGAGTTCCTCTTATGGTTCCGTGGGGTATGAACCCGACCAGTATCCATGAGGACTTGGGTTCCATCCCCAGCCCCGCTCAGTGGGTTAAGGATCCAGCACTGCCGTGAGCTGTGGTGTAGGTCACAGATGAGGCTCAGGCCTGTTGTTGCTGTGGCTGTGGGGTAGGCCAGCAGCTGCAGCTCTGATGTGACCCCTAGCCTGGGAACTTCCATATGCCACTAGTGCGGCCCTCAAAAGCAACAGTAAAATAAGGAAATAATGAAAAGTTTACGTGCTGCTTCGGAGAGTAAAAGCCTTGGCATTATTCTTGTCATTCCAGGGAGGTCAGTGAAGCCCCGGCAGATGTGATTCTGACCATAGAATCGGATGTGGAAGACCTGGGGGAGGAGACTGACACGGCACCCGAGGGTCCTCCCGAGTGAGCCCTTTCCTGGCTCAGGCCACCTGCAGAGTATAACCCTCGATTCTGGGAATCGCTTTTAAAATATACATTGATAAGCAATTCTGGCCATGTGGTGAGGAATTAAAATGTAAACAGCTGAATTATTTCTATGGCAGTCACAAGGGCCACAGGCAAGAAAACGCAGCGCTGAAGCTAGAACCCCTCGTGGTAGCCGGTACTTCCACAGGAGGAAATGTGGGCCGAGGAGGAGGAAGGGGAGGATGAAGAGGGGCTTCTCTCCCTCGTTGCCCCAGTAGCATCAGTCCCTGGGAACTTGCAAACTTGTCATTCTCAAGGGGCGTCGAGGGTTCAATTACATAACAGCGTGTCCTGGTGCTCGCTCTCTCCTGGTTCTTCAACTACCAGTTGTTTACAGCATGTTTACAGGCCCTAACAAGCAAAAAAAAAGGAGCAGGAGGTGTGAGAGCAGCCACTGCCCAAGCAAGGGCAGGCCTCACAAGGGCCTCCCTGGCCTCTCCTGACCCCGCTGAGGGTCTGCCGTGTGCCGCTCAGCCCAGCACCAAACCTTCCCACTTCCTCCCTCACCCAGCACAGGCCCACGGCTGCAAGATTCCAAGTGTTTATGTAATGCCAGTAGTTGCAAAGGCGCTTCTGTTCCTGCAAAGACAGTCATTATTCAGTCACATGGAGTAAGTCCACGAGAGTTAAATACATTAGGGAGTAAAAGACATTCTCAATGAACAAGCTGTGGTAATCTGCCAAAAATGACCACAAATAGTGCTATTGGTTTGGTAACGTGAGCTAAGGAATGGCGCAAACCGCAGGACAACAGCACAGGGTCCCCGGAGGAGCGGAGGGCCCGGGAGACAGCCAGCAGGGTCTAGCAGCTGGGTGGGGTTCCGGGCAAAGTGGACAGCCCATCAGTCCCTCTTCTGATGTGTTAGTTTGCTGATGCTGCGGGAGAGACGTCTCTTCTCTCCAGGCCTGCCAAGTTGCCTCCCAAAGCTTCTTCCTGAGAATGAAAAACAAGTGTTTTTCTCTGGGTCATCTGAATTTCAGTGAGCCAATGAATACTGACTGTGTTTGGAGTTCCCACTGTGGTGCAGCAGGTTAAGAATCCAGCGTTGTGTCTGGGGCAACACAAGTTCAATCCCTGGCCCAGTGCAGTGGGTTTGGGTTAAGGATCGGGGGTTTGCAGCGGCTGTGGTGTCGGTTGCAGCTGTGGCTCGGATTCCATCCCTGGTCCAGGATCTTCCATCTGCTGTGGGTGTGGCCATTAAGAAAAAGGTACTGTGTTGAAAGCGTACAACTGGAGTTCCCTGGTGGCTCAGTAGGTTAAGGATCTGGTGTTGTCACTGCCGTAGCTCGAGTCACTGCTGTGGTGCAGGTTCCATCCCTGGCCTGGGAACCCCTGCGTGCCATGGGCGCAGCCAAAACATAAATAAAGTGCACAAGTAAGTAGTAGCGATACTAGGAGGCAGCAGCAGCTAACACTTACTATTCGCTTACTTGGTGGCAAGCCCTGGGTTAGGCATTTCACGGTCTTATTTAGCCCAACAACCCTGGCAGCATATGTTGTTGTTCTCACTTGACAGACAGGGAACAGTGTTCAAAAACAGAGGGAACCTGTGCGAGTGCCCAAAGCCACACATCCAACATTTCGAGCTAGGATTGTAGCCCAGGACAGTTAGACGCCAAACCTGCAAACCATCACAGTGCCCTGAGTGTAGGGATGCAGAGAAATGTAAGCTGCGGTTGCCACCCAAGAGTCAACAATAACAGTGATGACAGTAATGAGGGGGAAGATGATGGCAGTGACTGTTCATCGAGCACCTGCTGTGGGCCAGGGACAATACTAGGTGCTTTGGCTGCACGATTAGGTCACAAGAGCAGAAAGTCCCCATGCTGCTCAAACTCTGTTCTGGGGAGGGGGGGTTGATTTCAGTAAGAGGTGGACACAAAGACAGGGAGCTGAAGAGAAACCAAGGAGCAAGATCCTTGCACTGTGGGGCTTACCAAAGTGTGGGCCAGGATCCCAGGTAGCTCCAGCTATACCCAAAGGGGTATTTCCATTCTTTCAGAGGTGGTACAGAAAGTGAGGCTTAGATGCTATTTTTTTATATCCCACTACCTCAGATTTGCACAATACTTTTTTGTTTTGTTTTGTTTTGCCTTTTCTAGGGCCGCTCCCATGGCATATGGAGGTTCCCAGGTTAGGGGTCCTATCGGAACTGTAGCCGCCAGCCTACCCCAGAGCCACAGCAATGTGGGATCCAGGCCGTGTCCGCAACCTACACCACAGCTCACAGCAACGCCAGATCCTCAACGCACTGAGCGAGGCCAGGGACCAGACCTGCAACCCCATGGTTCCTAGTCGGATTTGCTAACCACTGAGCCACGACGGGGACTCCCACAATTCTTTATTAGTCTCCAGTGCTACCCTACCCTATTTCTGAATTCACTTTCCCAGGAGTGAGATTCTGCTTTGCCCACCTAGTCCTGGACTGGACAGTGTTTGAGCCAGAGCCCAGAGATTTCACCTAGCCAGCCTGTGCGTGAGCGGTCTCCTCCTGAGTTGGGCCACACCTTCGGCTATAGCCTGGAAGGGAGAGGGGTGCCCAGGGCCAGGTGGTACAAAACAGAACTGCCTAGGACTGCCTCTGTCTCCACCTTAGCAATGGACAAGCTGGCTCAGATCCCAGCTCCTTACTGAGATCTGAGTGATGGAAAGCCCCCAAGGTAGGCACAGGCCCTGTAAGACACAGTGAGCAGGTCGGTGTTAGGGACTTGTTTTTTAGGTTTTTTTTTTTTTTTTCTTTCAAATGGCTGCACCCACAGCATATGAAAGTTCCTGGGCCAGAGATCGAATCCGAGCCACTGCTGCCGCAATGTCATACTTTAACCCACTGGGCCGGCCTGGGGATTGAACCCATGCCTTGGCAGCGACCAGAGCTGCTACAGTCGGATTCTTGGCCCACTGTACCACAGTGGGAACTCCGGGTCTTGGTTTTTGCCTCTGGTGCACTTGGCTGCACTTCTTTTGATGGGGAAGGGAATAGCAGAATCTTAAGGACTATATCTAGAATCTCTTTGTGCTTATGGCAGTGAGCTAAGGGTTGAGTTATTTGCAACAAATCTCTTGGTTTTCTCCACAATATCCGGCTGCCACACACAGTCTCTGGGCTCAGTGGAGCAAAGTTTTTTTTAATCACTGAGATTCCTTCTGGTGCCTGCTATGGACCCGACTGGATAAGCAGCCTCCCCTCCCTGAAAACTGCCTCGTCAGCATCTTCCTCCTAGATGGGCCAGTGGAGCACATGGGATTGGGTCTCGTTTTCCATTTGCTTTAGATCCAGCCCAGTCTTGGGCTAGGAATTATTTGTGAGGTAATGGAGGCTCAGAGATGCCTACTTCTGCAAATCATGTTACACACGGATGGTGGTGTCTGTACTGGGGAGGGGGCAACGCATTGGAATAGGGATTTTCCTTATATAGATGTTGGATTTAGAGCAATTCAGTGGACATCTGGACTCTGTGTGTGTGTGTGTGTGTGTGTGTGTGTGTGTGTGCACGCGCACACACATGCACATGTGTGTGTTGTAAGACTGAGTGAGAACGCTATGGCAGGAGGTTTTCACATGGCCAACTTTTAACAACAAAAAAAGAGCAGTTTGTGGCCAAGCTGTCAGTCTTGAGGGACAAACAAATACCGCAGGGGGCTGAGAAAGGCAGGGATGGATTTACTGAGCTGCTCCTGGGTTGGGGGAAGAAACACAGAATGCTGGGCATTTCCATCTGGTTGCCAACACGCACCGTGTGTAGCCAACTCCTCCTCCTCCTTGGTAAGGAGAACCCCGGTTCTAATAAGACAGCCATCCTCGCTAGGGAAGGGATCACCACCTCAGGGGTAAACCCGGATTCACCTAAGCCACATGTGGTCAGTCCCGTCAGAGATTAATTTGAGCATGGGCAGGTGATAAAAACACCAGCCAATGAGAGTTGAAGGCAATTTCTTGTGGGCTTGTGGGAACCATCTCCTCTCTCTTAAAAAGAGACAACAGAAGAAACGTCCTCTCATGCTTCAGTTGTTTACAGTATTGGCCTGCAATACCTGGATGTGTGGCAGCCACTTTGATACCATGAGGTGAGATGGCTGGCACTTGGAGGGTAGTCAGGCAGAAATTAAAAAAAAAAAAAGAAAATCCAGGCTCTCAGTAATACCACTGAGTCTCTAAATTGACTAATCCCAGAGCCTCTCCCGCTGGCCTTCTTGCCATGTGAAATAAGTTTCCCTTGTTATTTAAGCCAGTTCAGCAGGGCTCCCAGGTTCTTCTAACCAATGTTCATTTCCTCACTGGAAAACAATTTGAAAGTAAGGGCCTTGGCTTCCTCGCTTCTAGCTCACTAGCACCCACGGCCAAGCCTGCCTTATTGTGGATGCTCAGCGGATGGACAGGTGGACAGATGCACAGAGCTCACCTTCTCTCACAGCATCTTTTTTGTTGTAGTATCTGCTCTTCTAGTTTGCATTTTATCCTGATCAGAGGTCACTGAAGAAGCATAGTCTCAGACTCAGGAGACCTGCATGAAGCCTCTATGTGAACACAGACCTGAACTATGCCTGGGGCTGCCAGGAAAACCATCGTCTTTCTCACAAAGATCTCAGAAAGAGCCTCTTGCCTAGAACTCTGCCCCTCCCCTGGGGATGAGGCATTCATGCCTCCTTGGGGTCCTTTGCGCTCACCATGGGGTGGTTACAGACGCGTTCCCGGCCTGTCAGACCCTCCCTGAGCCGTGAGAGGCAGCTAGCCCACCCCAGCCCAGCTCCCACTCACGAGAAACCAGTGCAGGTAAGGAGCTGCTGGTCCTGACCAGCGCTGATGGCAGGGTGGGAGACAAGGAGCAGCCGCCAAGCCAAGTCCTTCACCCGGCCTCTTCAGGAGCTTGGGTCCTGCCTACCCATCTTATAAGGAAATAGACACAGGGTCAGAAAGGACTTCCCTAACCTAGCAGGACGAGCCCTGGGCCGGGGCCAGCAGGTGGATGGTGAGCATCTCTGGTCAGGAAAGGTGGTCAATAAACTTCACCTGTTAAAACACTCCTGCAGGAGTTCCCGTCGTGGCGCAGTGGGTAGCGAATCCGACTAGGAACCATGGGGTTGCGGGTTCGATCCCTGGCCTTGTTCAGTGGGTTAAGGATATGGCGTTGCCATGAGCTGTGGTGTCGGTCGCAAACACGGCTAGCATCCTGCATTGCTCTGGCGTAGGGCAGTGGCTACAGCTCCAATTAGACCCCTAGTCTGGGAACTTCCATATGCCATGAGTGTGGCCCTAGAAAAGACCAAAACCAAAACCAAGAACACTCCTGTAGCATGTATCATGTGCCCTTTGGAATTATCACCTTCTTTAAACCCCACGACAACCCTAAGAGCAAGGTGCCATCATTATGCCCATTTTACTAATGAGGAGGTTGAGGCACAGAGAAGTATCTAGCCTGAGGATGCCCAGCCAGTAAATGGCAGAGTCCAGATTTGAACTCAGGCTGCAGAGTTATGCTCGGAACTAATATGCAACCCTACCTCCCCAAGATATAAACATAAGCACATTGCCTGAGCACCACAAGGGTACTAGGCTCTGTTACGGGGTCCTGCCAGGAGCCCACCACTTGGGAGCCCTGCATATAACGATGCCTTAGCTCCACTGTAGTTAGGGCGGTTAGTGTGATCAGGGCTACCTTGTGAAAGTACCGAGAGAAGTGGGAGGGCAGGAGGGAGAAGGAGGAATTCCATCTAATGGCAGCATCCACTGTGTATTGCGCCAGGTCTTTTCAATTCCTGGATTTCACTGAATCCTTGTAGAAGTTCATAAGGAAAATAAAGATCAGAGTAGTCAAGTCTCCAAGGATGCACAGGTAGCCACCGGCCCAACCCACATCTCTCTGATAGGAAGGCCAGCTGGCTTTCCACGCTACCAAGAATACATGCGGAGCATGGCAATTAAAGAAATGGGGCTAAGTTAGGAGTCGGACGCAGGCCTTTCTGATGCCTCCAGGAGCAATGGCCAAGGCTTGGGGTGTTTCTTGGCCCTGCTGTAGTCAGGACAGCAGACCCCCAGCCAGGGCTCCCTTGCGTGGGAAGGAGAGAAGGGAAGTCCACACTCTTGTCCCACCTGGCAGGGAGGACCTGGCTGTGAGCACTCAGGGCACCTGAGGCCGGCTGACCCCTGGTCAGCTTCAGGAGACCGAGCCAGGTGCAGGTGTCAGGCTGGGTAGGCAGGACGGGGGGTCCTCTGCTTTCATTTCAGGGATCCCTCCCACACTGCCCAGCCCCAGCTCTTGGTATAAACAAAGCTGTGGAGATCCTCTGTACAATCCAGCTCTTCTGACTTAAAAAAAGACAAGACAGTCAAGACTGTGTCTCCATGTGTGTGCTATTTTCTGAAAAGCAGAGGCAGACGAAGCGGCCCTGCCAATTTCTATTTTGCCCTGGGCCCCTTAACCACAGCTCCAGCTGGGGGTGGGGTGGGGCGTATAGGAGATGGGTCACTGCACTGTGTGGGTGGGGCAGCCCAGCCTGGGTTGCCGACCCCCTAATCCCCCACCAGTGGAATGTGCTTGATTCCAGGAGGCTAAGGTTTGGAGGGTGGGGTGGGGGTGCAGAAGGCCCCTTGAAACAGCCTGTGGCCCTGCTGTTTGATGGTTCTTGATGGATGAGCTCCCGACCCTCCTGGCGCGCCCCCTCCCTCTGTGAGGTCTGGCTTGTGCGAGAAAGCCTGTTGGTGTTGGGACGTGTTGGCTCTGAGGGATGCCTGCTGTCTGGCTCTCTCCTCAGAGGGCTCCTCTAGCCCCAGGCCTAGGGGCTTTGGGGCGCTTCCCTTTCCAAGCGGCAACATTATCGCCATGAATGCAGCTCGTCTCCCAGAGGCCCTGAATGTCAGGCGAGAAAGCCTTGGCTACTGAAGACTCCTGGCTTGATCATTCGAGGCCAATGTGGTGTCTGTTGAGTGGGGGTTTTGCCCATGGGATGTGGGGGCTGTGAGGACCTCTCTGGGACTGTGCTGAGTTCAGCCATGGACCTCTGGGGAGATGTGGCTCCTGCCTGGGTCCTTAACCTACTGTGCTATAAGAGGACTCCTCATTTTAATGATACATTTCATTTAAGCCTGACATCTAAACCTTTGTTTCAACATGAGTCAATGTAAAAGAAGTACTGATGTCTTTTGCAGTTTGCTGTATTAAGTTTTTGGAAGTCAGTGGGTGTCTTACACTTGCAGCAAAAGCCAATTCGCACCCTTCCAGTACTCAATAGCCACATGTGGTTAGCAGACAGCATATTGGACAGGGCAGCCCCAGACCACGTGGCTTGGGCTATGGTGACAGCATCTTCATTTCAAGTGGAGAAAAAAAACAGGATGGCTCCTGAGCAGGAGACATGCCCTGGGTGAGGTTTAGGCAGGTGAATATGAAGGCAATATTCCTGAGAGACAGGAGGTCGAAGGGGCTGAACACTGGAGGCAAGAAATTCACTCAGGAGGTCCCACGACAATCACTGTGAATATAATTAGCCTTCAAATCATGGGCAGAGCCCTTCTCATTTAATCCTCCTTCACCCTGGAGAAATACTGAGAGTGGATACTACTAGTGTCCCCATCTAACAGATAAAGAAACTGAGGCTTGGAGGAATTAACCGATTTGGCGAAAGGGCACAAGTTGGAGAAACAAACCCACACTCTCTGTATCACACTCTGAACTCTTGCTACTATGCCATGCTCAGGGGCCCAGGAAAATGGGGGCCCCAAAGGAGACAGAGATGACCACGGAAGGCCCCCTGGAGGGATTCACACTCAAACACCGATGGGGGGCATCTGGTCCAACTGACCTGAAGTGCCCAGGCTGGGATCAGCCAGGCCTGAGTTCAGTTCCCAGCGGGCCACTGACCCACTGTTTACTTTGGACACTTGACTTAATCTCTGGTTTCTCAGCTATAAGACACCTGCACACAAGGGGTCTGTAAGGAATGAATGAGATCATTAGGGTCCAGAGAGATGGAGCCCTCGGTCAGTCCCTCAAGTCTACATTAAGGCACTTGTGATGGAACGTGATGGAGAGAATGTGAGAAAAAAAAAATGTGTGTGTGTGTGTATATATGTATGTATGACGGGGTCACTTTGCTGGACAGCAGAAAATGACAGAACACTGTACATCAGCTAGAATAAACGTAAACAAATTTAGCCAACCCACTGCTCCATGTGCTGACCCTCAAGCCTCCCCACCTCCATGATTAAGCAGGAAAGTAAGCTGCTCCTGCAACTGCCTCCGGCCTCCCACTGCCTCTGCCTTCTTCCAGACCCCTCTCCTTCCAAGGATGCCCACACGCAGGCCCCACTCCAGGGGACCCCAGGAGACACTTCTCCCGTCTGGCTCAGGGCTCCCTAGAAACTGTGCTGAGCCCCACAAAGGCTTAATGACCATTGGGCTCACTTAGCAAGGGGAAAAGCCAGAGCTTTGCCCTGGCTCTGCCCCTGATCCAATTCCCATGGGGTTCATCGGGAATTCCTTTGCACTCAGGGCTACTGGTGGGGGTCCAGCTTCCCGAGGACCCGGGGACACATTAGTCAGTGATAAGTGGGGCTTTCCACCCCTCTTCTCCTGTTGACAATACACTGGCTCTCCTCAGACCAAACTCTGCTCCCCTGACCTTGCTCCTGGCTGTTCTGGCTACAGGAGACAATTTGCGGATGGACTCTCTGCAGGGGGGCAGTTTCCTTGGTGCCTCCTCCCTGCTTCCCCCCAACCCTCACCCCCCACCCTGGGCAACATCTCCTCCACCTGGTGGGTCCTGGAAGGAGCCACAGATGCTTGTTTTTCTCAGCTCATTGCAGCCTCTGAATTCAGAGATGTCATAATTTCTGTCTGCTCAGCTTTAACGGAAGGGGCTGGGGAGAAAATCAGAGGCAGTGGGATTATGTTTCTGGCTTTGGGGACGGGAGGTGACCAGGGTTTTGTGGCTGTCCACAACAGAAGCCATCAGAGGTGTTGTACTTATCTGGGCAAGACCCTCTTGGAGTCAAAAAGACAGGATGACAGAGCAGCTGCCCGGAGGGGGTGTGAGACTGCAGCCTGGACTTAGCTCCCCTCTGCCGCGGTCAGCGCGGGCAAGTGCGTCTCTGCAGCTCAGTACACTGTGCAGAAAACCGGGGTGCTGCCGCCTGTCCTGCCTCCAGTCAGGTGGTTGTGAGCACAGAATGAGAAACCGTCGTGAAGGTGCTCGAAGAGGAGGCAATTTTGTTTCCCCCTCTGCTCGGATTCCAAGCGACGAGGCTTTCGGCACAAATGGCTCTCCTGATGCAGGCAGTTTATAATACCTACAAGTCAACTTTCCCAGGCGTTTGCACGGTGGCTGAGGTGGGTTAAGCAGCTGACATAAGGTCTGTGAGAATGCGGGTTCAATCCCGGGCCTTGCTCAGTGGGTTAAGGAGCTGGCGTTGCCGCAAGCCACAGCGTAGGTCACAGACGTGGCTCGGATCTGGTGTTGCCGTGGCATTGGCCAGCAGCTGCAGCTTCAACTTAACCTCTAGTCTGGGAACTTCCATATGCCACAAGTGTGGCCCTTCCCAGTCAAGAAAAAAAAGTCAACTTTCAAATAGCTGGGCTTCCGAACTGGCAGGCAGGTGGAATACTTGGGTGGTGTGACTAGATGGAGTCCATTTCAAGGCAATAGATATGTAATAAGCACCTAACTCGTACCAACCTCTGAGCTGGATGCTAGGAAGATACAGGAATGAAAGACACACCTCCTGCTCCCGGGCTGGTGGACAGAGACTGGGGCTACTTGTGATAAGCACTGAGAAGGAGCACCAGGTGCCAAGGGGCACCAGGGCTGAGTTCCAATCAGCCTGGGTGTCAGGGGCCCAAGGAGGTGTAACCAGAGATGAGACTTGAATGAGTTAGTCAGGCTTGAGGCAGAAGGAAGGGTGTTTGAAGCACAGGGAACAATGCATGCAAAGGCCAGAGGACACAAAAGCCCTTGTGAGAATATAATTACTCTAGTTAGGATGGGGGAGGTGGCCAGACATATGGCCAGTGAAGAGGGCTCTGTCTGCCAAGATCAGACTTTGTCACTGTGTTCTTTAGGCACCAGGGAGCTATCGAAAGGCTGAACACACGGACTTCCCATCGTGGCACAGCAGAAACGAATCCGACTAGAAACCATGAGGTTGTGGGTTCGATCCCTGGCCTCGCTCAGTGAGTTAAGGATCCGGCGTTGCCCTGAGCTGTGGTGTAGGTCGCAGATGCGGCTTGGATCTGGCATTACTGTGGCTGTGGTGTAGGCTGGCAGCTGTAGTTCCGGTTAGACCCCTGGCCTGGGAACCTCCGTATGCCGCGGGAGCAGCCCTAGAAAAGGCAAAAAGATAAAAAAAAAAGAAGAAGAAATGGATATGGGCAGTGAGAGCTGTAAGTTGATTTGGAACACAGAAGGAGAGAACACTTCAAATTGGATCGGGAGAGATGTTACGAAAACAGTGCTGTTTAAATGGACCAAGAGGGCCATTGCGTATCATCAGACATCTTGGGAAGAATAAGCTTGCAAAGGACAGTGGGAGAAAGGCAAAACACAGAAAAATACTTTTGAGTACCTGTAGAGTCCAAGTAGGGAGAGTAGGAGATTAGAGCCAGATCCTCTGGGGTTTGGGAGGCCAAGCCAAGGCTAACAGGCCCTATCACATTCCCGCAGCAGAGCTCTAGAACAGACTTTAGCCTGCAGCAGCATCAGTCAGTTGGCTTGTTAAAACACAAGCTCCACCCCCACAGGTACTGATTCAATTGGTCCAGAGTAGCGCTGAGTATGTGTGTCTTCAGTGAGTTCACAAATGGTGCTGATATTTGAGAACCATTGTGTAGAGTTAATGTGGCGATTGTGTACAGGATGGCTTCGAAAGGGAGAGACTGGTGGTGAAGTATAGTACCGAGTTAGCTGGGAGTCACGCATTCATGAGAGGAGTGCCTTCCTTTCAAGTTGTATCGAAGGATATCTTTGGATTGGATTTTGCGGGCGACACCCACGGCATATGGAGGTTCCCAGGCTAGGGGTGGAAGGGTTCAACTGGAGCTGAAGTCTCCAGGCTGCAACAGCAACGCCAGATGCTGGCCATGTCTGTGACCTACACCATAGCTCACGGCAATACCAGCTCCTTAACCCACTGCGTGAGGTCAGGGATGGAACCTGCATCCTCATGGATGCTAGTTAGATTTGTCTCTGCCGAGCCCTGATGGGAACTCCCAAGAAGGCTATCTTTTATTTCTTCAGGTATGGAATTAGCCTAGAAAAACAGAACGAAACTGGAAGGGGTGTAAATGTTAGAATAGTCCTTTTGGAGTTCACGCCGTGGCGCAGTGGTTATCAAATCCAACTAGGAACCATGAGGTTGAGGGTTCGGTCCCTGCCCTTGCTCAGTGGGTCAACGATCCGGCGTTGCTGTGAGCTGTGGTGTAGGTTGCAGACTTGGCTCGGATCCCGCGTTGCTGTGGCTCTGGCGAAGGCCGGTGGCTACAGCTCTGATTGGACCCCTAGCCTGGGAACCTCCATGTTCCGCAGAAGCGGCCCAAGAAATAGCAAATGACAAAAAAAAAAAAAAAAAAAGTGTCTCTTTAAAAAAAAAAAAAAAGAACAGTCCTTTTAATATAAGAAATGGTAATTAAATGTGGAGACTAAAACTTTGAGCTCATAATCTAGAATTTGTTGAGACCGTGAAAGTTCATTAATCAATTCTTCTGCTCTCAGGAAAGATTACCTCCCAGATCTATCAAGGTCTATAGTTTGTTTATGAAGCTCGTGAAGGTGTGACACTTCAGAGAGGCAAAGACAGGGTTTGGGGCTCTGGAAGGTTCAAATAACATTTCCTGAGGTTTAGAGTTTAGACGAAAGCTGCTTGGTCATTGTTCTCATTCTGACCTCTACTGGTTATTCCTACGAATTGGATGTCTAACAGCTAACTGAGGCCCTCTTTTCCTTTTGCTTTTCCTAGGGACTTATCCTGCAATAAAATACAGTCTATTGAGAGACGTACCTTTGAATCACTACCCTTTTTGCAATATGTGTAAGTTACAAATAGAAGTTCATTATATTGGAATTTTTGTAAAAGTGATTTGTTTAAAGAAATGAATGTGTTACTCATTTTGAAACATTAAAAGTTTAACTGCAAAAATTAGGAAGGAAACCTTTTTTGTCTCTAAGCAAAGATTCATGTGAGAATGATTATGCATATGGGAGTGAATCATGATAGGGCAGCGGTTCTCCCCCAGGAACCAGGGTGATGTTGCACGCCGGTGACATCTGGCCATGTCTGGAGCTGTGTGTGGTTGTCAGAACTGTAGATACGCTCCTGGCATCCAGTGGACGGAGGCCAGGGGTGCGGCTCAACATCCTGCAGTATACGGGAGAGCCCCCAACGAAGAATCATCCGGCCCCGAGTGTCAAGAGCGCTGCCCTTTTCTGGAGAAATACAAATCACTTGACACACATGTTTATTGAACATCTGCTGGTTGGTATCTAAGGCACCGCATATAGAATCCTAAGCAAATGCCTTCCCCAGTGAGGTTTCTCTAAAGTGTGGAGGGGGTGTTGAGGTTATGTGTCATCATATATAGATTAGAATGACTGGCAATGGTGAAATGTTCTGAAAGAATAAATGTTTTGCTTCTTGTGCTTGTGTCTTTTGTAGAAATCTTGGTTGCAATTTAATCACAGAAGTGAGCTTTGGAACGTTTCAGGCCTGGCATGGAATGCAGTTTTTACACAAGTTGTAAGTGAAATAGAAGATGAATACATGTAAAAAACACCATGCATTAAAACCTAAGACAGGCGTTCCTGCTGTGGAGCAGTGGGATCGGCGGCATCTGAGGAGCATTGGGATGTAGGTTCGAGCCCCGGCCCAGCACAATGGGTTAAGGATCCTTCCTTACTGCCGCTGCTGCCTAAGTCACAACTGCGGCTCGTATGTGATCCCTGGCCTGGGAACTCCGTATGCCCTGGGGTGGCCAAAAAAAAAAAAAAAAAAAAAAGGGAAAAAGAAATCAGGCAGTTATTGGTGAGTTGGGCGTAAGCCCAGTATGAATTCTGGAAAGTACGTCTTGAGGTCCATTTATGTATATATTTTCCAAATGAGGAAACGAAGGTACAAAGAGGCCAAGAGCCTTGTCCAACTCAGAGGTGAAATGCTCTACTCTCCATCGTACTGGTGTTTGGCAGGGGCAGCAAAAGGCACCAAGCAGATCATCCAAATTAGCATTGTCATGGAATCCCATTGATGCTGCTCCAGTCTGTGGCCGGTCCATGAAATTGCCCTTCTTTTTTTTTTTTTTTTTTGTCTTTTTGCCATTTCTTGGGCCTGCTCCCGCGGCATAGGGGAGGTTCCCAGGCTGGAGGTCTAATTGGAGCTGTAGCTGCCAGCCTACGCCAGAGCCACAGCAACGCAGGATCCGAGCCGAGTCAGCTCACAGCAACGCCGGATCGTTGACCCACTGAGCAAGGCCAGGGATTGATCCAACAACCCCATGGTTCCTAGTCGGATTTGTTAACCACTGGGCCACAGCGGGAACTCCCAAATTCCCCTTCTGAATTGACCTTTGCTTCCTGCTCCTGTGCTGAGTTCCTAGCTGCTTAAACTATATGCAGCACAGAGGTGCAAAGAACCATGTTTAGCATAAAGTTCTTTAGGGAGCAAAAGGTGTGGCTGCTTCCTCACCATGAGCTACTTTTAAGTAGCAAAGCAGAAGGAATTCCTGAACGCCCACCACGGGCACTTCGCTCCCCAACCGCCCAGAACATTATTGTTCAGCAAGTATACACCTCTAAGGTGAGTTATCTGTGGCCAACAGGAACCTTGAAGTATGGCCAGAGATGCGGTTTGTGTTCAGCTGTAGTGTGGAAAACATCAAGAAAACACATACATACAAGCACATACGATTCTATATGCTTTCTTTCCTGCTTACTCTTCAGCAGGAGAGGTGGGTTTTATACTCCTGCAGCTAGAAAATTCTGTGATTTCTCTGTGACTCAAGGGAATCAGAGTGGGTACGTTCAGTGGCCTGCCTGTGGATTTTAGACCTAAGGTGAAGAGCGTCTTCTAAACCTGGCTTTGGAAAAGACTCCCTTCCCTGAATTCAGACATCCAGCTTCACATGGTTCCCTTCAGGGTAATGATGGTCTTGAGGGTGTGCCTGGAGCTAGAGGAACAGTTCCTGCAGCTGCCTGTCTGTGGTGGCCTCCCTCATCCCCTCATTAATTTGCTGACACCTGCTTGGGGAGTGAGCAGCAGGGTCAGTGGTTTTTTGTTTGTGTGTTTGTCTTTTTTAGGGCCGCACCTGTGGCATATGGAGGTTTCCAGGCTATGGGTCTAATCAGATGGAGCTATAGCTGCTGGCCTACTCTGTAGCCACTGCAATGCCAGATCTGAGCCGTGTCTGTGAACTACACCACGGCTCTTGGCAACCCTGGATCCTTAACCCACTGAGCGAGACTGGTGATGGAACCCCTGCAACCTCACAGTTCCTAGTCGAATTCATTTCCACTGCACCACAATGGGAACTCCTGTTTTTTGTTTGTTTTTTTAACTGACCCATCTGAGAGCAGGCTCATTAGGGCCCTCCACCAGGAGGTTTTAGTAACAGCATCAATACAGGGTCTTAAACTCACCACATTTTCTGAACATTTTATAACACCGAGAGTCCCTTATAGGAGAGTGTCACTATGGTAACGTAGGCAGCACAGGGAAATAAATTGTGGAATCACAGTTGATGAAAGTTCATGGATTCCTTCAAAATCATTTACTGAGGGCCATGCCCACTGTGTGTCAGCACTGTGATAAGTACTGGGGGTGTGAAGAAGAGTAGGACAGGGACTTTGTCCCTGAGAACCTTCCACACCGGAGGGAGAAAGATGGATATGTGGATGAAAACATGAAAGCCATGCAGCCGGGTAGCAGGTGGGGGTGGGGGAGGAGGTGGAGAATGGGTAGTGGGAATGGGAAGTAGAGAATTGGAAAAGATGCCTATGGAAGAGGCACCCAGTGGTTCCTCTTGAATCTCTGAGTTCATCTTGGTTTTTTTCCCCTCCTTTTTCGGGCCACACCTGTGGCACATGGATGTTCCCAGGCTAGGCGTTGAATGGGAGCTCCAACAGCTGGCCTACACCACAGCCACAGCACTGCCAGATCCAAGCCACCTCTGTGACCCACACCGCAGCTCATAGCACTGCCAGATCCTTAGTCCATGGAGCAGGGCCAGGGATCGAACCCGCATCTTCATGGATACTAGTGAGATTCATTTCCACTGAACCACAACGGGAACTCCTGTGTTCATCTTAAATGATAGAAAAAGGACAGGAATTCTAAGCAGTGCTCTTTCTGGTTGCCTCCTTGTCTTGCCTCTAGGAACACCATGTCCTATAACCATTTCCATGGCTCTCTGAGTGTCAGGGCCTCTGGCTGCCTGTCTGAACTTGCTGCTCATTATTAGAATCATGGCCACTTCTGACAGATAAATGCTACCACTTGGCCTCTGTTAGTCTAGGCTGCTCTTATCCCCATTACTCTCAGGGAGCCCTGATCTGTAACAGCATCTCCCACCCTCAGCCTTGGCCTGTGGAGCATACGGCCAGCATGAACTTCTCAGTGATGCTGATGCCCCTCCTACAGGCTTGGCTAAGAGTGTCCCATGTGCCCTCCCAGAGAACACAGCTGGGCAGTCTTGCAGGCCCTCCGTTGGATAACCCGGTCTAGTAGGCCCTCTCCTTTGAGCCATTTTGGAACAGAGCAGACCCTGTGGTCCTTCCGCTCCATGTCTTCCATCTGCTTTTTCTCTGTAGAAAAACTTTAGCTAAAGAATAAGTTTAATCAGAGAAGTGAGAAAATGCAGGAGTAAAGGAAAACAGTCAAATGAGAGCAAATAATAATAGTTTAGCCATTAAGCAAAGTCAAGGACCTTTCATTCCTCCTCAAGGGCTATAGATAATTTTCTGAGCCATGTCCTACGAGCTGTCTTACAGTTACTGAAAACTTGGGAGTTCCTGTTGTGGCTCAGTGGTTAACGAATCCAACTAGGAACCATGAGGTTGCAGGTTCGATCCCTGGCCTTGCTCAGTGGGTTAAGGATCCGGCGTTGCCGTGAGCTGTGGTGTGGGTCGCAGACGTGACTCGGATCCTGAGTTGCTATGGCTCTGGTGTAGGCTGGCGGCTACAGCTCTGATTCGACCCCTAGCCTGGAAACCTCCATATGCCGTGGGAGCAGCCCCAGAGAAAGGCAAGAAGACAAAAAAAAAAAAAAGAAACCCCCATGAGGTGGAAGAAGTTAACTACATGATGACCAGCCTGTGGTAGCCATGCCATTAAGCTGCCACAACTCCAAGAACTGGCCTCAAAGAAATGGGAACAAACCTTGGAACTGGAGTTCCTCTTGTGGCCCAGTGGTTAACAAAGGATGTGGGTTTGATCTTTGACCTCACTTAGTGGGTTAAGCATCTGGTGTTGCTGTGGCTGTGGTGTAGGTTGACAGCTACAGCTCCGGTTAGACTCCCTAGCCTGGGAACCTCCATGTGGCAGGAAAAAAAAAAAAAAAAAAAGGCAACAAAAACTGTTGGAGACCACTGAACTGCTGAACTCTGCAGAAAGCAAACTTGGTGTACTTACAAAAGCACAATAAACGAAGGAATGCTTACGATGGCAAAGCCAGAAAAGCATGTCTGCTGACGCAGAGTTCTAAGGTACAGGGTCTTCTTCAAAGACAAAGGAGTTATGCCTTAGCCATGCTGTTCTATAAGCAGCTGCGCTATGCCCCAGAGGTGTGCAGCAGTAACTTTGATGCTAGCAGTGTCCTTCGTTATTCACTACGAGATAGCTTTGTCATTGCCTACGCCTGATTTTGCTCACTAACCTACATACGTCACCTTCCCTTAATAAAAGTCATGTGGGCTAAAGCCTAGGCACCTTTGTTCTGCAGAACAGAGTGCCTCCTGGTCCCCCACTTTCTAGATGTAACAGAGTCTTGTGTGTTTTGTTATACCGCGCTGTTCCTCTTTCAGGATCTCCCATTCCCCTGCAGTGCTGGATGTGGCAAGAATCCTTGGAACTAAAGATTAACTGTACTTAAACTATCAAGGTAACACTGGTTAGACCACTGCAGGACCAATTTCAAGAGGACTGTCAGAGCTGACTGTGCTGTTTCTGCATGTAGCCCCTCCCTCCACCTATAAAATCTTTGCCCACTGATTGTCAATGAGGGGGAGTTGGCCTTTGGACAGGAGTCCACCCACACCCCAGACCCCCATTGCTGGCATATGAAATAAAGCAAACTTTCCTTTCCACCAGCCTTGCCTCTTTATTGGCTTTAGAGCAGGGAGCATCCAGACCTCACTTTTTTTTTCTTTTTTCTTTTTGTCTTTTCTAGGGCTGTACCCGTGGCATATGGAGGTTCCCAGGCTAGGGGTCTAGTCAGAGCTGTAGCCACTGGCCTACACCACAGCCACAGCAACACCAGATCTGAGCCGTGTCTGTGACCTACAGCACAGCTCACGGCAATGCCAGATCCTTAACCCACTGAGTGAGGCCAGGGATTGATCCCTCAACCTCATGCAGACCTCACTTTCTATAACAGTTTCACCCCTTCTTCTACCACCAGCCATGGCAGTTTGGGCCTTTTCACTTCACTTAGGGTGGGCCATTGCCATGCTCAGGCTTCAGGAGCTATCCTAGCACCTTTCTCTGGGGTTCTTGGCAGGGAGTGAAATCCTGCATCAGGAGAGTGCTCCATACTAATAAAATCTCTCTAATAAAACTTTATATTCTGCCCCTTTGGTCCTCATTTTCAGAATCCAGTCCCGTATTTGCTCTGACTCCTGCCAGTACATGTTGGCAAGTTCTTGTAATACTTTCCAGGCTGGATGTTGTGACTTGACTCTGGTTCTTTGCCTGGTGGCCAGGAGGCGGATGCATCCTGTCTTACAAAGCAGAGGCTCTGTATCACCTAAAAGCAAGAGGGAGCCCTTAACATGGAGGAAGGGTCACCTCTGTAGGTCCAAAGGGTTCAGTGGAATCTGGAGATTCAAGATTATCGAGTGCATCGACCCAGATGTTGCCATCCCAAGTCTCTGAGTCCCACTCCTTCTTTATCAAGGTTGATAAAGGTCTTGGTTGAGAACTTGACCTTCTCCAGAGCTCCAGAGCTTCTCCTGGGATGGTTAAATCCCAGACCTGATGAGAATCTTTACTTGCTGCCAAGGAGAGTTTCACGTGTTGCCTTGAATTGGTGATTAAGTATCCTCAGGCTTTCTCCCTTTTTGCAAGGAGGGGCTGGCGGTGGGAACACACTGCTGGCATGCAAAAGTTCCCCAGCCAGGAATAGAACCGAGCCACAGCAATGACCTGAGCCATAGCATTGACAATGCTGGATCCTTAACCTGCTAGGCCACCAGGGAACTCCTCATTGTCTTTCTTTAAGCCGTGTGATTCCTCTGTCCTTATGACTTCCCTTGAACTTATTAAATGCCAGGGAATTTTCTTCCACCAGTGCCTTCTATCAGTTAGAACATGAATACGCTCCATGATCTATGAATCCAAGCACAGACATTAATAGTTTATTGCCTTTTTAAAAACCAGAAGCTATGATTAAGTTTGTGAACTGGAAAATTTATTAGTAAACTAAGTTACTTATTTATTTGTCTTTTTAGGGCCACACCAGGGGCTTAACCCACTGAGTGAAGCCAGTGATTGAACCCGCATCCTCACAGACACTATGTTGGGTTCCTAAGGTACTGAGCTGCAATGAGAACTCCCTGATGACAGCCATTCTGACCCATATGGGGTGATGCCTAATTGTGGTTTTGATTTGCTAACAATTAGTGAGGTTGAGCATTTTTTCATGTGCTTGTTGGCCATCTGTATGTCTTCTTTGGCAATATGTCTATTTAGGTCTTCTCACCACTTTTTTGATTGGGTTATTTTGGGGTTTTTTGATAATGCGTTGTATGAACCATATATATTTTGGTTATTAACCCCTTGTCAATTGCATTACCTGTAAATATCTTCTCCCATTCCATATGTTGTCTTTTCATTTTGTCGATGGTGTCCTTTGCTGTGCAAAAACTTTTAAATTTCATTTGTTTATTTATGCTTTTATTTCTTTTGCCTCGTGAGACTGACCTAAGAAAATATTGCTATGACTTGGGCCTGAGAATGCTTTGCCTATGTTCTCTTCTAGGAGCTATATGGCATCATGTCTTATATTTAAGTCATGAAACCATTTTGAGTTTATTTTTATATATATACACGAGTGAATGTTCTAATTTCATTGATTTACATGCAGCTGTCCGGCTTTCCCTACATTACTTGCTGAAGGGCTTGTCTCTTCTCCATTGTATAGTCTCGCCTCCTTTGTCATAGATTAATTGATCATAGATGTGTAGGCTTATTTCTGGGCTATTTTTTTCCATTGATCTATGTGTCTTTTGGGGGCTGATACCATACTGTTTTGATGACTGTAGCTTTGCAATATCTTCTGAACTCGCTAGCTTTGTTCTTTTACCTCAGAATTGCTTTGACAATTCTGGGGTTTTTGTGGTTCCATATAAATTTTAGCATTATTTTTTCTAGTTCTGTGAAAAAATGTTGTGGGCCTTCCAATAGAGATTACATTAAATCTGTAGATTGCTTCAGGTCGTATGGCCATTTTTAACAATATTAACACTTCCCATCTAAGAACATGGGAATATCTTTCCATTTCCTTGCATAATCTTCAGTTTCCCTTATCAGTGTTTTATAGTTTTCAGCGTATAGGTCTTTTAACTCTTTGGTTAAATTTATTCATAGGTGCTTTTTGGGGAAGTGATTGTAAATGGCTTTTTTTTTTTTTTTTTTTTTTACTGTCTCCTTCTGATATTTCATTGTCAGTGTAATGAAATGCAACAGATTTCTGTATGTTAATGTATCCTGCGACCTTGCTGAATTCATGTATTGGTTCTACTAGTTTTGTGCAAGGTGGTGACTTGGGTGTGGTGAGCAGCAAGCTTTGTCTTATCAGTAGGTTATGTAGGTGATATCAGAGGAGCCAGTCCTTGATGATAAGGTGGGCGATTCCCCTCATTAGGGAGAGGGTTGAGCCCCAACCTCAGAAAACCTTGTAAGTGCTGGTGAGAAGGTTAAGGGGTCTTTTTGAGATACATCCCAGGTCCAGAGCACACAGAAGCCGGGTCAGCACCTTGAACTCCACCCCTGGACTGCTCAGAAAGGAAACCTTGGTTAGTGGAAAGGGGGTGGGGGAGGGCTTCTCTGGGTGGAAGCAGATGCTGAGGGGTGGGGTTTGGCCTGCAGGGTATTTCTTACACCTGAATAAGGGAAGGGGAGGGAGCGAGAGTGGGCAGAGGGGCTAGGCAGGTGTGGTACCTCTCAGCAGGGCCATGGCCAGTCCTGGCATCAGGTGTGGGGGCTGCTCCTGGTGAAGCCGCGAGGCAAAACCTGAGGGAGACTACAGGGTGGCCAGCAGCTGGGGCGGCAAGTCCTTGTTGAAGCAGCAAAGCCGATGCCCCTGCCTCTCTCCAGACACAGATTTCACCCCAGCATGGGCCCCAGTTTGGAGAGAAGTCTTGAAAAAAAGGATTGCTGTTTCCACTGTTTTGTGGAACTTGACCTTTTAATGACGAAAGGGACAATGTTTTGTGACTTGAAGGGACTGGAAGAAAGGATGACCAGAGGGGTCAGAGTGGGTTTTCAGCCAAGGCTGGAAGCCCTGGTCCAGGGGAATTGAGAGGCAGTGGGAAACCACAGGGAAGCTGCTTTAGAATGGCTCTTCCTCAGGAGTCCTCCTTGTTCAGCTTCACAGGAACAGTTAAATGTATCTCAGCCGCAGGTATGCGGCCCTAGCGTCAAAACCCATCTGTGCTCTTCAAGATAACATATTAAACCAGCCCCTCCCTGCAAGACAATGCAACTGCCATTTACAAAAAAGTCGTACTTATTTATTTATTTATTGGCCATGCCCAAGGCACCTGGAAGTTCCTGGGCCAGGGCTCAAACCCACACCACAGCAAGTGGACCCGAGCCGCAGCAGTGACAATGCCAGATCCTTAACTCACCGAGGCGCCGGAAACTCTGCAACTGCCATTGAACAGAGATTAGGTCAGGGAGTCTCCCCTTCCGTACAAAAGGAAGGAGGGACAGGAGACCCTGACGTTTGATGCCTGGAGGCACACCGGCTGGAGAGAACATGCAGCTCTTCTAGATTGAGTCAGATCCTCCAAATAATGAAAGATGAAAGGCATCATCATCTCAGCAAGAGCAAGAGGCCATTGGGAGACGGATCCCTAAGTGCCAGGCACCACTGAGAGTTAACCTGGTACAGGGCCAGCTCCAAATCTGGTCCATGGTATGATATTTATTTATTCATTCATTCATTCAGGTTTTTTTTTTTTTTGTCTTTTTGCTATTTCTTTGGGCCGCTCCCGCAGCATATGGAGGTTTCCAGGCTAGGGGTCGAATCAGAGCCGTAGTCATCCGCCTACGCCAGAGCCACAGCAACACGGGATCCGAGCCGCATCTGCAACCTACACCACAGCTCACGGCAACGCCGGATCCTTAACCCACTGAGCAAGGGCAGGGACCGAACCCACAACCTCATGGTTCCTAGTCGGATTTGTTAACCACTGCACCACGACGGGAACTCCCCATTTAGTTTTTATGTTTTGCTCTTTTTAGGGCTGCATGGGTGGCTCATGGAGGTTCCCAGGCTAGGGGTTGAATTGGAAGCTGTAACTGCCAGCCTACGCCACAGCCATAGCAACGCCAGATCCAAGCCTCATCTGGGACCTGCCCCACAGCTCACGGCAACGCTGGGATCCTTAACCCACTGATCAAGGCCAGGGATCCAACCTGTGTCCTCATGGAGCCTAGTTGAGTTCATTACTGCTGAGCCACCAAGGGAACTACATATTTAGATTTTTTCTGCTGCCTAAGTTAGTTTGTGTTGGGTTTCTGTTGCTCTCAACCAAAAGTGACACCAGCATGTAGATTTGCTGAGAGGATTCTGTCCAGGAGCTCGAGGCTAGGACTGTGGGTAACTGTCTCCCATAGCCTCAGAAGACGACAATGCCACTAATCTGCTGAGTTCCTCAGGTGCCACCATGTGGCTATATGGAATTGAGGGGCTGAGCATATCCTGGCCACCTCTTCGGAGGCTGTCAGTGAGGAACCAATTTGACCTGCTTCCTAGAATTGGGAGGAAGTGGACATGGCATAGGAAGGGGCACAATATAACTTCTACTTTCTAAAAGGAGGAGGAGTTCCCCTATTGGCTCAGTGGGTTAAGGATCTGGTATTGTCACTGCGGTGGCTCGGGTCTAGTTCCTGGCCCCAGGAACTTCCACATGCCATGGGTGTGGCCCAAAATACATAAATAAGTACAGAAATAAATACACAAATACATAAAAGAAAGTGGAGGCGTCCCCTGATGGCTGGGCAAGTTAAGGCTCCAATGTTGTCACTGCCATGACTCGAATTTCCGCGTGCCACAGGTGCAGCCAAAAAAGAAAAAAAAGCAGAGGAGAAAATCGCTTAAAACTAAAGTCTTCCTTCTACAAATCTACGTACAATAGGGGGAGCACAGGGGATTTTTAGGGCAGTGAAATTATTCTGAGTGATGTAATACTGGTGGGTCCATGTCATTACACGTTTGTCCACATGCCTGGAATGTGCAACAGGCAGAGCGAACCCTAATATAAATACGGACTTCAGTGAATGATAATGCATCACTCTTGGCTCAATGATAACAAATAGACCACAATAATACAAGATACTAACAACAGGGAAACTGCAGGCGTGGGGGGCGAGGGGTGTGTGTGTGAGAACTTCCTGTACTTTTCCCTGAATGTTATTGTAAATCTAAAACTGCTCTAAAAAATAAAGTCTGTTAATTAATTAAAATAAAACAAACCTACTAATAGAAGATTATATTTCTAGTCTCCTCCAATTAAAAATTATACTGCATTATCACTATATCTATATTCTCTGCAAAGAAAACCATTTAACACACAGGGGAAAAAAAAAAAGACGTAAGCCTCAAAGTTTATCACTTTTTTTTTTGGTCTTTTTGCCATTTCTTGGGCCACTCCCGCGGCATATGGAGGTTCCCAGGCTAGGAGTCAAATCAGAGCTATAGCCACCGGCCTACACCAGAGCCACAGCAACGAGGGATCTGAGCCACATCTGCAACCTACACCACAGCTCACGGCAACGCCGGATCCTTAACCCACTGAGCAAGGCCAGGGATTGAATCCGCAACCTCATGGTTCCTAGTCAAATTCGTTAACCACTGAGCCACAATGAGAACTCCAAGTTTATCACTTTTAAAAGAAGTTCCAGGAAGTTCCCATTGTGGCTCAGTGGTAATGAATCCGACTAACATCCATGAGGATGCGGGTTTGATCCCTGGCCTTGCTCAGGGGGTTATGGATCTGGCGTTGCCACAAGTGGTGGCAAAGCTCACAGACATGGCCCGGATCCTGTGTTGCTGTGGCTGTGCCATAGGCCAGCAGCTGCATCTCTGACTGGCCCCCTAGCCTGGGAACCTCCATATGCCACATGTGGGCCCTAAAAAAGCAAAATAATAATAATAACAATAAAATAAGCAGTTACTGTATACACGAGCTTCACCAACACAGACCCATGGACTTATACACTAGAATTCTTCCGAAGTTTACACAAGTGTTCATTTTCACAGTTTCAGCAATTCAATTACTTATCTTAGAAAAATACCAGAGCGGTGGATAAATACACTGTATCTAGAACTCTGGGAAATGAAAGCACCTACATGTTCCCGTCTCTGGGCAATGTCTCTTTCGCCGAGACAGTGTTCTTTGCCAAATAAGTCTTGAGTCCAACTTGGAAGGGGGTTTGTTTCTGAACACCCACAAATGCTGCCAGGAATCACCAGCTCATGAGTCCAGCGTGCTTGTCCAAGTTCCCAGACCTCTACCTCAGTTGCTGCACCTCACTCTTTTCCCCATTTGTCTCTGGTCCTCATTCCAGGGCCCCCTCCTCCAGGCAGGCGGCAGGGCTCTTGCTGCAGGGGGAGGCAGCCTCTCTCCAGTCTTTGTCGGCACGCCTGTGCCCCTCACAGCTTCCACAGCCCAGACCCCATCAGCCTTCCTTGCATGTAATGTTTTGTTCTAACGGCCCCATTTCACTGTTTCCTCAGCTTTGTCCATACATGGCTTGCTAGCTCCCTGCCACTCATCTGGGGGCCACATAGTTCTGCTGCTACTAAAATAGCCCTCTTCCAGCCCTGCAGTGGGGCAGAGGATGTATTTTTTTCTTTTTCTTTTTACCATCACACCCCTGGCATATGGAAGTTCCCAGAGAAGGGGTGGAATTGGAGCTGCCCCGAAGATCTACCCCACAGCCACAGCAACACGGGGTCTGAGCTGCGTCTGCAACCTATCCCACAGCTTGTGGCCACACCAGATCCTTAACCCACTGAGGGAGGCCAGGGGTCCAACATGCATCCCCTTGGAAACTATGTCAGGTTCTTAACCCGCTGAGCCACAGTGGGCACTCAGAGGGATACAGAGAAAGAGCTGTGCAGCCCTGCGTCCCACAGAGTTCTTCCTTTTTGGAATCAAAGTCCTTGACAGGCTCCTCCCCCAGGTGCCAGACATCGAGGTCCCAGTGCTGCCTCATGCGTGCCCACGCCTGGCCCCTGGACACATTTTGTCCACCATGGTCTGTGGCATCCCAGGTCCTCTCATGGGCTTTAGAGCCAAGCAACCTGGGTCCGGATCCTGGATGTCTCCAGATATAGCTGAGTGACCCTGGACAAATCACAGAGCCTCTCTGAGCCTCCAGTTCTTACCCCTAAGCTGAGGATGAGTCACGCCTATTGTCTAAGGTTGTACTAAGGGGAGTTCCCATTGAGGCTCAGCGGTAACAAACCCAACTAGTATCCATGAGGATTCGGGTTCCATCCCTGGCTTCGCTCAGCAGGTTAAGGTTCCAGGGTTGCAGTGAGCTCTGGTGTAGCTTGCAGATGTGGCTTGGACCCTGTGTTGCTGTGACTGTGGTATAGGCCAGCAGCTGCAGCTCGGATTCTACCCATAGCCTGGGAACTTCCATATGCAGTGGGTGTGGCCCTAAAAGGGGAAAGGAAAAAAAAAAAAAAGTTTACCAGGGGAAACGCAAGCACAGGCCTGGCCCCTGGGAGTCATCGTATTGTATTACTCCTACATTCTGATTTGTCCCCACAAGACAGTGAGCAACACCCCCCCTCCCCTGGCAATGTCACCTTGCTGGGTTGAGGGCTGAGCAGGGCTGAGCAGGGCTGAGCCACACCTGTGCCCAAACTGCTGCAGTTTACAGGTGTTTTTCTGAAGGCTGCCCTCTTCTCACAGCCAAAGATGGGCCAGCCAGCCGGGGAGCCGAGGCCACCTGTGAATGAGGGCTTCACCTGGGACGACGGCTGTGTTACACTCATGGTTTTGCCTTTGATTCTCGTGGCAGGTGTGGAGAAGCATGGCAGCACCAGAGCTGGCTGGAAGCCGAGGTTGGGCAGAGACCCTCAAGAACACACATCAGGGTAATACCCTCTCCTTGCTCCATGAAGAAGCAATGAGTTTGAATGAGGGAGCGATGATTGCAGCCTCTTTGGGGATTTAATAAAGCCCACCTAAACATATCCCACCTTGGGCTCTTGCCAGATACTCTTCCATCCCCCTGAACTTTCTTCCAGACAGACAGACAGACGCACACACCCGTGAACCTGATAAACTACCATTCCCTCCTTCACACACACACACACACACACACACACACCCCTGAACCTAATAAACTACCACTCCCTCCTTCAATTCTTACCTAAAAAGTCAGTTCCCCAGGGCTTCACACACGGCCTGGCAAATGGTTTCACTTGACATGAGCTGGGCACAAATACTGTCCCAGCCTATAAGGGGGTGGTATGCACCATGAGAAAACTGGTCAACAGCGAATGCCACCCCCACCAAACCTTGCCTGCATACCTGGCCCCACCCCCACGCAGCTTCCTCTGTCAGTTTCCAGCCTCCTCATCAGCTCCTGTTCTTTCCCATCTGAATTCCACAGACTTGGTCCCACGCTTGGGCACCTGCTCTTCTTAAAAAACTCTAGAACTTTTGCGCTTAGAGCAACAGACAAATCTCCAAAGAAAAACTGACTGATTTGACTACATCCAAGCGTAGAACTTTTCCTGGCGTTCCCTTGTGGCTCAGTGGGTTAAGAATCTGGCATTGCCACTGCAGCTGCTCTGATAACTGCTGTGACATAGATTCAATCCCTGGCCCAGGAACTTCCACATGCAAAAAAAAAAAAAAAAAAAAGTTATTAAAAAAAAAAATGTAAGGAGTTCCCGTTGTGGTTCAGTGGAAATGAATCTGACTAGTGTCCGTGAGGATGCAGGTTCGATCCCAGGCCTTGCTCAGTGGGTTAAGGATCCGGCATCCAGTTGCCATGAGCTGTGGTGTAGGTGGCGGACATGGCTTGGATCCCACGTTACTGTGGTTGTGGTGTAGGCCTGGCAGCTGCAGCTCCGATTTAACCCCTAGCCTGAGAACCTCCATTATGCAGCAGGTGCGGCCTTAAAAAAAAAAAAAATGTAAAACTTCTGAAGGTTGAATTTAAGCAAAGTTAAAGGCAATCACAATCTAGGGGGGAAATATTTGCCACTAGTGTAAGGCATAAACAATATCAGAGATACAAAAGTTGAACAAATGTTTATTGAGGGCTGTTTACTGGGCACTGGGGAGCAGAAAGGAAGGCTGGAGTAGCAGCTTTGTGAGTGGCCTGTGTGTGCATGTAAGTGTGGTGGTGAAGGGGCCTGGATGGAGGGCCGGTCAGAGGGAACTGCATCCGGGGAGAAGTCCAGGTGGGACAAAGCTTGGCACACAGGAGGGGCTGAGAGAGGGAGGTAAGGAGACAAAGCCAGGAGGTGAAGGTGGGCTTTGAAGACCTTTTCTTGTTTAATTTTTTATACTTTATTCTAAGAGCCATAGGAAACTGCGGATGGATATTAAGCAGGGGCCATAAGATTGGATTTGCCTTGTCTAAGCGCACTCTGGCTGGCAAATGAAAAGATGGTTGAGGTGGGGTGGGAGGTAAGCACAGATGTTGGGGGAATTGACAGGACATGTGGCCATTGTATGACGTCAGGTAAGTGACAGCGAGGGCTTCGAGTGGGAGGTGACACTGCCTTCAGATGACTGTGCCCATCTACAACTGAAGTCAATGCCCTGAGAGCCTGAGAGCCGGCATCACCCCTTCTAGGCCATTCCCAGATCCTGGCCCTCAGAGACACTCTGAAGTAAAAAGTATTTGTTGTTTCCAACTACTAAGTTTTGGAGTAACTTTTAATGTAGCGGTAGATAAACTAATACTCCTGATTTTTTAATTTTTTTTAAGGGCAGCACCTGAAGCATATGGAAATTCCCAGGCTAAGGGTGGAATCTGAGCTGCAGCTGCTGGCCTATGCCACAGCCACAGCAATGCCAGATCTGAGCTGTATCTGCAACCTATGCCATAGCTCATGGCGATGCCAATCCTTAACCCACTGAGCTAGGCCAGGGATTGAACCTGCATCCTCATGGATGGTAGTTGGGTTTGTAGCCCGCTAAGCCACAACAGTAACTCCTGTTTACTCTGTTTTTTTCATTTGACAAATATTCACTGAGCAAGTGCTCATTTAAAGCATCTTAAGTAAGGAGTTCCCTTGTGGCTCAATGGGTTAAGGATCTGGCATTGTCACTGCTATGGAACAGGTTCAATCCCTGGCCCAGGAACCTCTGCATATCGCAAAGAAAAGAATCTTAGGAGTTCCCATCGTGGCTCAATTGCTAACAAACCCATCTAGGATCCATGAGGACATAGGTTTGATCCCTGGCCTCACTCAGTGGGTTAAGGATCCGGCATTGCCGTGAGCTGTGGGGTAGGTTGCAGATGCGGCTCGGATCCGGTTGCTGTGGCCATGGCGTAGACTGGCAGCTACAGCTCCGACTTGACCCCTAGCCTGGGAACGTCCATATGCCTCAGGTGGGCCCTTAAAAAGACAAAAAGACAAAAAACTAAAATTAAAATTAAAAAAAGAGAAGAGAATCTTAAGTAAAAAGCAGACTATAAGAGAGTATTTAGAATACAATCTGATTTTTGTAAAAGTGTCTGTGTACGCACATGGTAGATGTTTAGAAGGATATTTATACATCACAATATTTATGGCTTTCCACTTTAAATGTTCCTATATTGTCTGAATTTCTTTATAAGCAGGGAAAAACAATATGATTTTCATTGGGGGAAATAAGCATTGTAATGTGCCTAGGAGAATTGGAAGGCAGTGTGTTCAAAGTCACTGCTCCATGTGCTCTCACACACGTGCCTGTGGGACCTATTAAAATGCTGATTTGATAGATTTCTGCTGGGACTGAGATTCTGCCTTTTTCTAACAAGTTTCCAGATGATGCAGTGGCAGCTGGTCCGAGGACTGTACTCTGAGGAGCCAGGCTCTAAAACAACCCTGGATTTGGATTTAGGGCTGTGAGTTGGAATTCTGATTCTACCCTGTGGTGTAGTTCAGCCTTGGGGAAGGCGGTGGACTAGATCTCTCATTGTTAGGACTTCCTCCTTGGAGAGTGAACCATCTGTGGGTGCTGAAAAAGGGCCTATAAACCAAGCTTTTCAAGCCACACCACTTGCCTTTTCATGCGAGATGCACTGCTGGCCTCTGTGGGGTACGTCCAGAGCCTCCATACCGGCAAGAAGGGTCCTTGCTAATTGTCCTCTCCATGGGTCTCCCTCCCTCTGTGTCCCTGCAGTCCCTCTTCCTTCCAGGCGATGGCAGCAGAGGACAAGGAGTCCCAGAGGGCAAGCTGCCCAGCAACCAAGGGAGTCAAGTGGGCATTAGGCCATGTCCTTTTGAATGGTTACAAGGTGAACGGTGCCAGCTGTTTCATGAGTTTTATTTGTTTAGGATTTAGGCTCCAACATTTTTTCCCCAGCATTATTCTAAGTGGAAGAATTCAGTATTAAAAAATAGACAAAGCCATGCAGAGATTTCACCTGGCACCTGAGCTGCCTGTGGATTTGAGATCTGGGGGGAGACAGGGGGCATGGCCATATGCTGAGGGCTGGGGGCTTGTTTTTGAATTCTAGCCTCATAGTCTTGGAGGTTATCTCCCCATTTTACATATGTGGAAGCAGATGCAGTGAGGCCAGCATGGGGACTTGTTCTAAGTGGCAGAACTGGGACCCTTCCTGCACATCCCTCTGCCTCCTTTGGGTGACACAATTTTCATTTTCTGGCCCATTTTCATTTTTTACCCCCCTTTGCAGAGAGAAGGGTTTGCTTGTTTCCTTGAGATTAAACCCTTCAGAATGTAGTAAAGTGACCCGGGACCACAGTGTTGCCCAGGACAGTTGTTTAGGCCCAGACTCTAAGTCACAAATGGGTATGTGCTAAACCACATCAAAGGCTGGAGTTATCAGGAAAACTGAATCCACTGGTTCAGTCCTGTTATTTTCTTTTTTGTCTTTTTAGGGCTGCACCTGAGGCATATGGAGGTTCCCAGGCTAGGGGTCTAATCAGAGCTGTAGCCGCCAGCCTACGCCACAGCCACAGCAATGCCAGATCTGAGCCGCGTCTGCAACCTACACTACAACTCCTGGCAACGCCGGATCCCCGACCCACTGAGCAAGGCCAGGGATCGAACCTTTGTCTTCATGGATGCTAGCCATATTCATTTCCACTGAGCCACAAAGGGAGCACCCAGTCGTATTATTTTCTGAAGATCTCCTCCACTGCAGCCACGCCGGCCTCCTCAATGTCCGCCAACACTCCTGATGTGATCCTACTGCTGGCTTTCGGCACCTGCTGTTCCCTCTTCCTGGAACAAGTTTCCTTGATATCAACAAAGGTCGCTTATTTGCCTCCTTCAAGTCTTTGCTCAAATGACTCTTCAAAGGGCTCCCCTGGCCTCCCTGCTTTTGGTTGCATCCATTCTGCCCCACAGCCCTATTCCCCTTGCCCTGTTTTTTCCCATAGCAGTCCTCACCCTCTAGGACACTCTGCACAACTGATGAGGCATTATGCTATTTATTTATTTATATGCTTACTACTACTATGTTGTTATAGGTTGAATAGTAATTTTCAATGGGATGTTGAATGAGTTACCCTGACAGCTACGTGTCAAGCACCTGCTGGCCTATGAGGGAAATATTACCCAGGGGACAAATGGCTAACACATGAAATCCATATGTGGACATGGAGCTGACATATGGGGGGCACATGACCCACTGGGGCAGGCACTGGACCAAAATGTGACAGAGCCTTGAAAGGAACATGCAGCACACATGCAGACACATGTAAACCAAGTGACAAGATGTAAGAGGGGATGGGAACGTGACGGCACAGCCCGAGGGAACAGAGGGGACAGAACGTGACAGTGACAGAGGGGACCACACAGATGGCAAGTGCATGGAAGGTGAGGCTCGTCACACCCTACAGAAATGCCACTGCAGGGACCTCGTGAGCCTTCCTCCTTACAATGCAGAAGTCTCTGCATAAAGAGACGCCCCTTCCAAGCAAACAATTTTTGCTTTCCTTACAAAAAGCAGATTTTTTTGTAGAAACATCCTTATGCATGGACTCTATCCCCAAAGTTCAGAGATCTTTGATTTTTTTTTTGTCTTTTTTTTTGCCATTTCTTGGGCCGCTCCCACAGCTATGGAGGTTCCCAGGCTAGGGGTCTAATCAGAGCTGCAGCCACCAGCCTACAGCAACGTGGGATCCGAGCCGCATCCACAACCCACACCACAGCTCACTCATGGCAACGCTGGATCCTTAACCCACTGAGCAAGGCCAGGGACCAAACCCGCAACCTCATGGTTCCTAGTTGGATTCATTAACCACTGCACCACGACGGGAACTCCCCAGATCTTTGATTTTTATTTTTCATTTTTTGCCCTGGGCCCCTTTGTCAATCTGGTGAAGTCTGTGCACCCCTTCTCTGAAAAATGCATAAATGCATTTTCACTGCATAAAATTAAAAAAATTGGAACAAAGGGAACGAATTGTGTTAAAATGCAATAACCAAAATATTCAGAAAATTGCAATAAAATAATACATGTACTATTTTATTTTTATTTTAATTTTTGTCTTTTGTCTTTTTAGGGCCATGCCCAGGGCATATGGAGGTTCCCAGGCTAGAGGTTGAATTGGAGCTGTAGCTGCCGGCCTACACCATAGCTACAGCAACACCAGATCCCAGCTGCATCTGCAACCACAGCTCACGGCAACACCGGATCCTTAATCCGCTGAGCAAGGCCAGGGATCAAACCCGAAACCTCATGGATGCTAGTCGGGTTCATTAACTGCTGATCCACGACGGGAACTCCAATACATGTACTTTTTAATAAAATACTAAATTGGAGTTCCCTTTGTGGCTCAGGGGTAATGAACCCAGCTGGTAGCCATGAAGATGTGGGTCCGATCCCTGGCCTTGTTCAGTAGGTTAAGGATTCGGTGTTGCCATGTGTAGGTCACAGATGAGGCTCGGATCCAGCATTGCTTCCATGTGCCTCGGAAGAAAAAAAAAATAAGAATACTAAAAAGAATAAAAGAAAGACTACTCTTTTCCAACAAGGATGTAAAATGTTGGAATCTTAGTGAAGAAGAACAGCAGACCTGCAAGGCTTGATTTTGGTTGGATCTGGAAGGAGTGAGAAACAGGTCTCTCACCAGTCAGGCATTCTGCCACCTGCTTGCAGGCTATCTGGACACTACTCCTGCCGGAGACCGGGACAGGTGGGGTGTCCTACCCTTTGTGGCTGGGATTGGAAGGGACCCCCAAGCGAAGATGGAGCTGGAGTGCTCCACAAGTTTTGTGGGTCAGTCCCAGGGGACCTGGTGGGACTGGAACTGAACAGGAGCTAAAGGAGGAGAAACCCCAAAGAGGAATGTGGTTGGTGGTCAGCCTGCACGTTGTGTCCAGGGCCTCTGAGGATAATTGTCATGCAGGAGTTTTCTGTGGGACAGCTAGGAGTGCTTGAAATTAAACCCATCTGATTCTCACAGCTTATTCTTGGAGTCTAAAGGCTCCCCAAGGCATTCTCCCGTGACCAAGACTCTGACTTCTCTGCGAGTCCTGAGGCTTCCCAGGCAAAGGAGAGTCAAGGAATGGATCCATTTCCATTTCAAGTGTGAGTGGTAGATGTACAGAAAGTAGATTGGATGACAGTACATCCTGAATTTCTAGGATAGTTCTTTTTTTTTTTTTGCTTTTTTGGGCCGAACTCACGGCATATGGAGGGTCCCAGGCTAGGGCTCAAGTCAGAGCTACAGCTGCCAAGCCTACACCACAGCTCACGGCAACACCAGATCCTTCACCCACTGAGCGAGGCCAGGGATCGAACCCGCAACCTCATAGTTCCTAGTCCGATTCATTTCTACTGCACCAAGACGGGAACTCCTCTAGGATAGTTCTGATCAAGAAAATTCTGTCCCGTTGTCAGAATATCTGTCCCAGCGTGGAATATGGGAAGTGGAATGACATGGGCCTGGTTGTTGATTTGGAGATGGGGGTCAGGGGCATTTTTTGCTATTTAAAAATGTTTGCTAGGGTTTCTGAATTGCAGCTGTTGGTCCAGAATCAGGCGGACTGGCCTTTAGAGAGACAATTATTACTCTTTGGATGAAAAAAACACCTTGATGAACACGTTCCTTCCTGGAAGGCAAGATCTCCAAGGAATGGAACGTCTTAGAGAAAGGGGGTTAAAATGACCTTCAGAGGGGCCGTAGGTGAGGGTTTGGGGGTTCTGTTGGGAACTCGAAGGGAAGAAGGGAAGCCCAGCCTCAGGGGGGCCCAGGAAAAGACCAGGTGAGGTGTCCCTGAGGTCGAGGTCAGGGATAACTGATAAGGTGTCGTGTATGTGCATGAAATATGACCCTCTGGACAAGTTCTGCGGAGGGTGGGGTTGGGAGTTGCCTTGAAATTGCCTCTTGCCCTGGAAAGCCACCGAAGTACCATTAGACTGTGGGAGACTCAAAAATGATCAGAAGACAATAAGCAAGGAGGTGTCAGCCATTGTGGCTTCTTGGGTCCCCCTGGGTCCTTAAAGTGGTGGCCAAGGAATTCTGCCTGTCCTGGGTACAGATCTGCCTCGTCCTGAGTAGCTCTAAGGAGGTCTCACCAACCTGTTCCTCCAGCCACTTCTTCCTGAGTAATTGCCACTTCTTCCCTGCATAATCGTCTCACGGGTTGTAAAACCTGCTTGTAGTGTGGCAGGTCACAGGGCTGTAACTAACGCTGGGAACCAAAACACCCACAGACCTGCCAGGGCCCCTCACCCCTCTCCGTCATCCCAAACCTTTAGGGACAGCTACATACACACGACTTTGTCAGGGGTGCTTGGGACATGGGAAGTGGGAAGGACGGCTGTGTCTAGCGTGGGGTGAGGAATAAGGGGGACTGTCCTATTTTATATTCAAGGTAAGGGTGACCTCTGATGGGTAGAAGGCTTGTGGCAGCCAGCACCTGGTCTCTGATCTCCCTTTAGCCTCAGCTAGGGGATCTATTAGCTCAGTTTAATCTGAATCCTGCATGAGCATTTTGCAGGAGGTGAAGATTTCCTTTGATCCCGTCTTCCTCGTGTGAGAGCTCAGCCACAAATAGCGTGGCTTCCTTTTAGTTTTCACTTCTGAGTCTGACTTTGTTCTTCGCTGTCTCCATTTCCTGTGCCAACCCTCCAGATCCCAGGTCTCCAGTTGTAGTTTGATGGTCTATTTTTAGCTTTTCTTCTTTGTTCTGTGCATTTCCCTCCAACTGAGGACAGTGGAAATCTCTGCCAGGTGTTAGAAATGCACATGGGAGCTACAGCTAGAGACACACATGGGAGCTCTAATCAGGAGACTTTGGGTTTAATTCCAGCCAAGCTACTCACTAATCTTGTAGACCCAGAGAACTTATAGTTTTACTCAGAATCTATTTTTTCGGAGTTCCCGTTGTGGCTCAGTGGTTAACGAATCCGACTAGGAACCATGAGGTTGCGGGTTCGATCCCTGCCCTTGCTCAGTGGGTTAAGGATCTGGCGTTGCCATGAGCTGTGATGTAGGTCGCAGATGCGGCTCAGATCCCACGTTGCTGTGGCTGCGGTGTAGGCCAGCAGCTACAGCTCCGATTGAACCCCTAGCCTGGGAACCTCCATATGCCGAGGGAGTGGCCCAAGAAATGGCAAAAAGACAAAAAAAAAAAAAAGAGAATCTGTTTTTTCGTCTGTGAAGTAAAGGGGTTGATCTAGCAGGCTACTCTGGGCTCTTTGGGTTGCAAGTGACAATAAATCAACTCACACTAACTTGAGCTAGGGATGCATAGCTATTGGTTGCCAAAGAATGGTGGAGTCGGCAGGCTATGAGAAGGTGCTGGACCTCAGGAACAAATGGAACCAGGCATCTCATGGCCATTAGGACATTCTCTGTCTCCTGTCTCTGTTTTCTTCTGAATACTGGCTTTTTTCTCATTCAACCAGTTTTGTAACAGTGAAGAACAAACCTGACTCCATTTTGGATTTGTTCTTTTAGCTCTATCCTTTGTGCTCTGCTGCCTTGTGCTGAGTCATGCTGGCTCTGCACCTTTGTAAAAGAATGTTGCCTATAGCTTGAAATATGTGTAATAGCCCATTCCCAAGGCTCTGACCTTTAAATGTATAACATTTTTCTATTCATATAGAGATAAAAAGTTGCAGACAAGGAGTTCCTTTGTGACTCAGTGGGTTAAGGATCTGGCATTGTCACTGCAGCAGCTTGGTTTGCTGCTGTGATGTGAGTTCAGTCCCTGGCCCAGGAACTTCTGCGTGCAGCAGGTACAACCAAAAAAAAAAAAAAAAAAAGTTCAGAGTTCCTGCTGTGGTGCAGCAGGTTAAGGATCTGGCTTTGTCTCTGTGGTGGCACCAGTTCAATCCCTAGCCTGGCACAGTGGTTAAGAATCCAGGGTTTTTCCCATCGTGCCTCACTGGAAAGGAATCTGACTAGCATCCATGAGGATGCAGGTTCGATCCCTGGCCTCGCTCAGTGGGTTAAGGATTGTTGTGAGCTGTGGTGTAGGCTGCAGACTCGGCTTGGATCTGTCATTGGTGTGACTGTGGTATAGGCCAGCAGCTATGGCTCCAATTTCACCTCTACCTGGGAACCTCCACATGCCTTGGGTGGAGCCCCCCCCCCCCCAAAAAAAGAATCCAGGGTTGCCATGGCTGTGGCATACATAGGTCACTGTGGCCTAGGTCGAAGCTGTGGCTCAGATTCAATCCCTGGCCAAGGAACTCCCATATGCTGGGGGTGCGACTGAAAAAGAAAAAAGTCATAGATAGATAATAACTCCTGTCTTGCTGGTAGTTTATAGGCAAACGTTGACCCGTCCTACGTGGACAGCTGCAAGAAGAAAGGAACTGGGCAGCAAGAAGTTTGCACCAGCCAGCCACACCTGCTCCACTTCAGTATAAAAGCAGCTTGAATTCTAACTTGGGTAAGATGGTTTTGGGGGACACTAGTCTACCATCTTCTCCGACTGCTGCCTTTCCTAATAAAGTTGCTCTTCCTTGCCCCAACAGCTTTATTCATTGGCCTGGAGTGTGGCTAGCAGTTATGAGCTTGGACTGGGTGACAGTTTCTTCACAAAGTGGCTAACAGAGGCCCCAGTCGCTCCTCTCCATCTAATGGACTTCTGGGGTTGTTTTTGGCCACAGCCAGTGGTAGAACCCACACGACAGCAGTAACCCAAGCCACAGCAGTGACAATGTTGTATCCTTTACCCGCTAGACCACCAGGGTACTCCTCAAATGGCTTTCTTTTTTGTTTGGGGGTTTCTTTGTTTTTAATTTTTTTTCTTTTTAGGGCCGTGCCCGCAGCATATGGAGGTTCCCAGGCTAGGGGTCCAATTGGAGCTGCAGCTGCTGGCCTACCCCACAGCCACAGCAAAGCAGGATCCAAGCCTCGTCTGCAACCTATACCACAGCTCTTGGCAACGCTGGATCCTTAACACACTGAGCAAGGTCAGGGATCAAACCGGCATCCTCATGGATTCTAATCAGGTTCTTAACCCACTGAGTCACTATGGGAACTCTCTAATGGCTTTCTTCTTGAGCAGTCTAGAGATTATAGACACTGAGCTCCAAATCCAAAATTCTCATGGAAGGGCTCTTATGGCCCAGACTGGATCACTACCCAGCCCCAAACCAGTCAGCTGTGGTCCGAGAAGTAGAACCGCTTTGTGAAAAATGGCTGCTCTGCCATCCCAACAGTCATTATGGAGGGAGCAGGTGGAGTCAGTTATAAGAAAATCTAGGGGACTGGGCATATGGAAAAAATGTGCAGTGTGACAAGTTTGCGGTTTACTTGTTGAAAGTTCTGCTCTTGCTGTGTCAAAACCTAAAATGATCTTAGGCCTCTGATCAAATTTCTTAACATCCTTTACTCTGAGAAAATGTTGGCAGGGAAGTTCCCATTGTGATGCAGCAGAAACGAATCTGACTAGGAACCATGAGGTTGCGGGTTCGATCCTTGGCTTCGCTCAGTGAGTTAAGCATCCGGCTTTGCCAAGAGCTGTGGTATAGGTCGCAGATGTGGCTTGGATCTGGCATTGCTGTGGCTGTGGCGTAGACCAGCAGCTATAGCTCCGATTCGACCCCTAGCCAGGGGACCTTCATATGCTGCAGGTGCAGCCCTAAAAAGCAAAAATAAATAAATAAATAAATAAAAGAAAAAAGAAAAAAAGAAAATGTTGGCAGAAAACTAAAGCAAGTTTTGAATAAATTATTGGTCAAATCTCAGCTAACACAATTGAATATTTTCTAATGGGCATTCTTAAATTATAATCCTGCTGAAAGGATTCTGGGAATTTGATGGAGCTGGAAGAAGCAGAAACTGTCTGATTAACTGTTTTGGAGCTCTGGAATTTATTTATTTTTTCTTTTATTTTCTTTTTTTTTTTCATTTTCTTTCTTCTTCTTTTTTTTTTGTCTTTTTGCTATTTCTTGGGCTGCTCCAGCAGCATATGGAGGTTCGGAGGTTCCCAGGCTAGGGGTCTAATCGGAGCTGTAGCCACCAGCCTACACCAGAGCCACACCAACGCGGGATCCGAGCCAAGTCTGCAACCTACACCACAGCTCACGGCGACGCCGGATCGTCAACCCACTGAGCAAGGGCAGGGACCGAACCCGCAACCTCATGGTTCCTAGTCGGATTCGCTGACCACTTCACCAAGACGGGAACGCGGCAGCTCTGTAATTTATAAATGGCTTGCAACTTCCAGGGGAAGGCTCAGCCGGTAAATTGCAGTTAATTTCAGTCAGTTTCAGCTCTAAGCCCAGTAGCATATACCCATCCCCCATCCTCAGCCAGGTTGCAGGCAGCTGTGTCTGTGTTCCTGGAGCACTTTGCACACAGCTGTAGGAAGCAGAGTGGACAAAAAGAACCCTCTTCTCCAAGCATCAGATCTATGCTCTGATGGCCGATTTCCGCTTCTGATCTTAGAGGGGCAGACCGAGAGGAGAACCATCATTGTTGCTGCCCTCCTTCTTTCCCTCTTAGTAACACAAACTACCAAGACTAGATCATGAAGAAATAGAATATTTGAACAGATCTAGGACTAGATCCCAAATCCCCGATGGTTTTGGGGGAAGAGTTTTTATAGCAAGCTTTGGGGGGAGGTCTGCAAGGTGTGTGACCTTTCTCTACTAACCTTCCTTCCAATTCTAACTAGTGTGGGGTCATGTGCTTATGCTCAGCCTGAAGTTACCATCCTCCAGCTCTGCGGGAGGCTGTGGGAGGAGTATGCCAAGATATGTATCAGATTGTCATACATATTCCTTGAGGAGGAAACAGAACCCTGCCCCATCAGTGCACTATTTGTTTCTTTTTTTTTTTCTTTTTTTTTCTTTTTTTGCCTTTTCAAGGCTGCACCTGCAGCACATGGAAGTTCCCATGCTAGGGGTTGAATCAGAGCTATAGCTGCTGGCCTATGCCACAGCCGCAGCAACACAGGATCCAAGCTGTGTCTGTGACCTACACCACAGCTCACAATAACGCTGGATCCCTGATCCACTGAGTGAGGCCAGGGATTGAACCCAAATTCTTATGGCTGCTAGTTGGGTTCTTAACTGGCTGAGCCACAATGGGAACTCCTGAACTACTGTTTCCTTTATAATCCCTCACACCCCTAATTAGTGGCTATTTAGATATGCCCTTTGAATCTCAGGGGCGGTCTAGGAGGCTAAAACCTTCTTCTCACAAACAAGAAATGGGGGGCACGGAAACACTTTTGCACTGGGGAGGGCTATATAGAGCCCTGCTTGGTTTCAAATTCAGCAAAGTAGCAGGATACAAAAGTCAATACACAAAAATCATGGACTTTGGCACTGTGGGCTAAGAATCCAACTAATATCCATGAGGACACAGGTTCGAGGCCTGGCCTTGCTCAGTGCGTTAAGGATCCAGCGTTGCTGTGAGCTATGGTGTAGGTTGCAGACTCGGCTCAGATCTGGCATCGCTGTGGCTGTGGTATAGACAGGCAACTACAGCTCTGATTCGACCCCTAGCCTGGAAATTTTCATGTGCCACAGGTGCAGCCCTAAAAAAAAAAAAAAGATCCTTCCCTTAATTTCATCTGCAAAGACCCTTATTCCAAATCAGGTCATGTTCTGAGCTTCTGAGTGGACATATCTTTGGGGAGCACGATTCAACCCACTATAGACATCATTCTCACCAGGAAGGCACCTCAGAGAGCCTCTGAAACAACCTATCTCAAAGTATAACCCTTGAAAAACTAGTTCTAGAAGATTTTTTTTTAAAGGTGGGAGTGGCATTCTGTGTTCAAATAAGTTTGGAAAATGCTGCATACACATCTTACACTGTAAGAGTGACAATTCACCTTAGCATATTTTAAAAATTATCTTATTTTTTATGGCCACACCCACGGCATATGGAAGTTCCTGGGCCAGGGATTGCATCTGAGCAGGAGCTGGCTCTGCCATAGGCTGGCAGCTGCAGATCAAATTGGACCCCAACCTGGGAACTTCCATATGCCACAGGTGGGGCCCTAAAAAAGCAAAGCAAAACAAAACAAAAATCAGTTGCATTTCTATATACTAGCAATGAACACTCTGAAAAGGAAATTATAAAAACAGTTCTGGCCATTATTAATAAGTCCACAGATAATGAATGCTAGAGGGGGGTGTGGAGTTGCACTGTTGGTGGGAATGTAAGCTGGTACAACCACCATGGAGAACAGTATGGAGGTACCATAGGAAACTGTACGTAGAACTACCATAAGACCCAGCAATCTCACTCTTGGACATATATCCGGACAAAACTTCCCTTGAAAAAGACACATGCACCCGCATGTCCATTGCAACACTATTCACAATAGCCAAGACATGGAAACAACCCAGATGTCCATGACAGATGATTAGATTAGGAAGATGTGGTATATATACACAAAGGAATACTACTCAGCCATAAAAAGAACAAAATAATGCCATTTGCAGCAACATGGATGGAACTAGAGACTCTCGTACTGAGTGAAATAAGTCAGAAAGAGAAAGACAAATACCATGTGATATCACTTATATCTGGAATCTAATGAACCTTTCCACGGAAAAGAAACTCATGGACTTGGAGAGTAGACTTGTGGTTGTCAAGGGGAAGGGGGAGGGAGTGGCATGGATTGGGAGCTTGGGGTAAACAAATGCAGACTATTGCCTTCGGAATGGATTAGTAATGAGATTCTGCTATGTAGCACTGGGAACTATGTCTAGTCACTTATGATGGAACATGATAATGTGAGAAAAAAGAATGTATTCATGTATGTGTAACTGGGTCACCATGCTGTACAGCAGAAAAAAAAAGTTAAAAAAATTTTTAAATTAAAAAAAATAAATAAAAATAAAAACATTTCTAAAATAGGGCAAGACCCCGTAGGGCCCTCCCTGGTTCAAATCCTTTCCAAGTCCCAGTTTCTTATGTGCAGAAAAAAAACTTCAGCCTCCTTGACCTTCCTGGAGTTCCAAAGGGCAGACTCAAACAGTTGCTAATCAGGAAAGGGAAGGAGTGCAGAAACAAAGGAGGATTAGTCTAGAAACTATTGGACAGCCTCGAGACAGGTCCTGGTTCTTCCTGAAGGAATATAAATAACAATATCTTTGAGTTCTTCTGCAGGAACTAAGGCCCCCCCCCTTCCCCCCCCTCCCCCCCGCCCCGTCCAGGTGTGGGCTGATAACTTCAGGCTGAGCCGTGGAGCACCGCCCTGTTACCTCAACTCCAACAGTCAGAGGAAAGTCACACCCGCTGCAGCCCTCACCCCAAATTTTGCCTTGTAAAAACTTCTCCCTAAAACCCGTCAGAGAGTTCAGGGGTTTTGAGAATGAGCCACTCATTCTCCACACTTGGCCCTGCAGTAAACTTTGCTCCAAACTCTCATCTTTCTGGTTTCTTTATCTTCATTGTTCATCAAACACACAAACTTGCATTCAGTAGCAATTTCATTTACAATAATATCAAAAAGAGGAGTTCCTACTGTGGCGCAGAGGGTTAAGGATCCAGTGTTGTCTCTGCAGCAGCACAGTTTCAATCCCAAGCTCAGTGCAGTGGGTTAAAGATCTGGTGTTGCTAAAGTTGTGGTGTAGGTTGCAGCTGCAGCTCAGCTTTGATCCCCTGGCCCTAGAATTTCCATATATTATGAATGCGGCCAAAAAAAAGAGTATCAAAAAGATTAAAGTATTGGAGTTCCCGTCATGGCGCAGCAGAAACAAATCTGACTAGGAACTACCGTGGGGTTGCAGGTTCGATCCCTGGCCTTGAAAAGTGGGTTAAGGATCTGGCGTTGCCATGAGCTGTGATGTAGGTCACAGATGTGGCTCAGATCGAGCATTGCTGTGGCTGTGGTGTAGGCCGGCAGCTGTAGCTCCGATTTGACCCCTAGCCTGGGAACCTCCATGTGCTGTGGGTGCGGCCCTAAAAACCAAAAAAAAAAAAAAAAAGTATTAAGGTATTAACCAAGGAGGTGAAAGACAGGTACAATGAAAACTGCAATACATTGCTGAGAGAAATTAAAGAAGGTAGAAATTAATGGAAACACACATCTCCTGTTTATGGACTGGAAGACTTAGTATTGTTACGATGTCAGTACTACCCAAAACAATCTACAGATGCAATGTAAATTCTTGTCAATATCCCAATGATTTTTTGTTTGTTTCTTCAGAAATAGAAAAATCCAACCTAAAATTCATATGGAATCTCAAGGGACTCCAAATAACCAAAGCAATCTTAAAAAACAGAAGCAAAGCTGGAGGACTCACAATTCTTGGTTTCAAACTTACTACAAACCTGCAGTCATCAAAGCAGTGTGATATAACCTTGTAAATTAACTATACTTCAATAAAACAAAAAAAAAAGAAGTTTCTTAGTGAAATATGCATACTTCATCTATAATCTTTTATCATAGTAAAACCTAACAATTTAAAAGAAATCCACATGATATTTAAGAAGTTCTATCCAGCTATTTTAACCATTTCAATGTACCTTTTTTTTTAAAAACTCAAACTTCGTATATTTTGTAAATGTTGTGAAATCAATACATTTGGCCTTGACTTAAAAAAAAAGGAGTGTGATAAAGACAGATATATGGAATAGAATAGAAATACACCCTCCCATATCTGATCAAATGATTTTTGACAAGGGAGCCAAGACCCTTCAATGGAGGAAAGGACGGTCTTCCAACAAATGCTGCTGAGAAAAAGATATTTACACACAAAAGAGTGAAGTTGGACTCTTACCTAACATTATGTTCAAAAATTAACTCAAAATGGATCAAAGACCTAAATGTAAGACCTAAAACTATTAAACTCTTGGAAGAAAACTCAGGGAAAAATCTTCATGATGATGGATTTGGTAATAATTTCTTGGATATGATACTCCTAAAGACACAATAAAAGGAAAAATAGACAAACTGGACTTCATGAAACAAGTTTTCATGAAATTTTGTGCATCAAAGACAGTAGAGTAACAAGGCAACCTACTGAATGTGAGAAAATATTCCAAAATCATGTACCTGAAAAGGGGTAATATCCAGAATAGATATTATGGAACTTCTAAATCTCAACAACAAAAAAGCAAAAAATCTGATTTAAAAATGGGCAAAAGACTTTAAAAAACATTTCTCTGAAGAAGATACACAAATGGCAGATAAATTCATGAAAAGATGCTCAACAGCACAAATCTTTCAGAAAAGGGAAATCGAAACTACAGTGAGCTATCAGCTCACTCCCATTAGGATAGCTACAATAAACAAACAAACAAACAAACAAAAAAACAGAAAACAAGGAGTTCCTGTTGGGGCACAGTGAAAACAAATCTGACTAGTATCCATGAGGATGTGGGTTCAATCCCTGGCCTTGCTCAGTGGGTTGGCGATCCCGCATTGCTGTGAGCTGTGGTGTAGGTCGCAGACGTGACTTGGATCCTGTGTTGCTGTGGCTGTGGGGTAGACTGGCAGCTGTAGCTCTGATTCAACCTCTATCTAGCCTGGGAACTTCCGTATGCCATGGGTGTGGCCCTAAAAAGCAAAGAAAAAAAAAAGTCCAGAAAACAAGAGGATATGGAGAAACTCAAACTCATGGGCACTAATGGTAGAAACACAAAATGGTGTGCAGCTGCTGTGGAAGACAGCATGGCAGTTCCTTAAAAAACTAAAAATCAAATTACCATATGATCCAGCAATTCTGCTTGTGAGTATATACAAGCAAGTTATTGAAAGCACGTTCTCGAAGAACCTTGTGTACATCCGTGTCCATAGCATATCGTGTTCATGATGGCTAGAATGTGGATGCCATTCATGTGTCTATCAACAGATGAATGAAGAAGCAAAATGTAGTACGTACATACAATGGAACATCATCCAACTTTAAAAAGGAAGGAAATTCTGACACATGACACAACATGGATGAAACTTGAGAATGTTATGCTAAGTGAAATAAGCCAGACCCAAAAGACAAACATTGTATGACTCCATTTATATGGGGTACTTAGAGGAATCAAAATCATAGAGACAGAAAGTAGAATAGTGGTTGCTAGGGGCTGGGGGGAAGGGAGATAGAAGGGAGAATTGTTTAACGGGTCCAGTTTTATTAAGATGAAAGGAGTTATGGAGATGGATGGTGGTAATGGTTGCACAAAATCATGAATATATTTGATACCATTGAACATGCAATTAAAATGGTTAAGGAGTTCCCTGGTGGCCTCGTGGTTAAGAAGCTGGTGTTGTCACTGCTGTGGCTCAGGTCATTGCTGTGGGTTTGTTTCCTGGCCCAGGAACTTCCGCATGCTGCAGGCATGGCCATAAAAAAATGATTACGATGCAAATAACCAAGAAGGACCTGTATAGCATATGTTACAATAATCAATATCTCATAATCAATATTTTATAATAATCTATAATGGAAGAGAATGTAAAGAACATAAAATTGAATCACTTTGCTGTATACCTGAAACTAACACAACATTGTAAATCAACTACATTTCAAAAAAGTTTTAAATAAAATTAAAAACTGAAAAATAGTTAAGATGATAAATTTTATATTATTTATATTTTACTGCAATTAAAAAATCGAAAAGAAATTTGAAAAACAAAACAAGACAGCAACAAAAACAATCAAGTGCTCAAGCAAGCTGGATAGAGGATAAGAGGTGGAAAAATGACTTATTTATATCTTTTAATTAAGAAGTCTAACTGTTCTATTATGTCACTTAGGATTTCCGATGCTTTATTGATTTTCTGTCTCAAAAATCTGTCAATAGATGTGGGTGTTAAAATCTCCTATTATTATTATATTCCCATCATTTTCTCTTTATTTTTCTGTTAGTACTTGTTTTATGTATTTGGGTGCTTCTATATTAGGTGCGTATATTTTGACAAGTGTAATATCCTCTTCTTGAATTGCTCCTTTTATCGTTAGTCTTTATTTATCTTTCTTTATGGACTTTGTTTTAAAGTCTTTTTTGTCTGATATGAGTAGTGCTACTCCTGCTTCCTTGTCATTTCCATTTGCACGAGATATCCTTTTACATCCCCTCACTTTCAAACTATGTTTAACTTTTGCCCTAAAGTGGGTCTTTTGTATGCAACATATTGTTGGTTCTTGTTTTTTTGTGGTTTCTTTCCTTTTTTTTTATTATTCAATGAATTTATTACATTTGTAGTTGTACAATGATCATCACAATCCAATTTTATAGGATTTCCATCCCACAACCCCAGCACATCCCTCCACCCTCCAAACTGTCTCTTTTGGAGACCATAAGTTTTTCAAAGTCTGTGAGTCAGTATCTGTTCTGCAAAGAAGTTCATTCTGTCCTTTTTTAAGATTCCACATGTCAGTGAAAGCATTTGATGTTGGTGGCTCATTGTCTGACTGACTTCATTTAGCATGATAATTTCTAGGTCACATGATAATTTCTAGGTCACATGATAATTTCTAGATCGTTAACCCACTGAGCAAGGGCAGGGACCGAACCCACAACCTCATGGTTCCCAGTCGGATTCGTTAACCACTGCGCCACGACGGGAACGCCGATATTGCATTTCTTTTAATAATGAGTGATGTTGAACATCTTTTCATGCGTTTTTTGGCCATCTGTATGTCTTCTTTAGAAAATTGTCTGTTTAGATCTTCTGATGGGGTTGTTTTTTGGTATTGAGCTGCAGAAGGTGTTTATAAATTTTGGAGATTAATCCCTTGTCAGTTGATTCATTTGCAAATATTTTCTCCCATTCTGTGGGTTGTCTTTTCTTTTTTTTTAGGGTTTCCTTTGCTGTACAGAAACTTTTAAGCTTAATAGGTCCCATTTTAATTTTTGTTTTTACCGTCATTACTCTGAGAGGTGGATCTGAGAAGATATTGCTGTCATTTATGTCAGAGAGTGTTTGGCCTATGTTTTCCTCTAAGAGTTTTATAGTGTCTGGTCTTATATCTGGGTCTTTGGTTCTTGTTTTTTAAATCTAGTCAGCTAGTCTATGTCTTCTTCTTCTTTTTTTTTTTAATCTTTTTTCTTTTTTTCTTTTTAGAGCCACACCTGTAGCATATGGAAGTTCCCAGGCTAGGGATCAAATCGGAGCTGCAGCTGCCAGCCTACACCACAGCCACAGCAATGCCAGATCCAAGCTGCATCTGTGACCTACACCACAGCTCATGGCAATGCTGGATCCTTAATCCACTGAGCAAGACCAGGGATCGAACCTGCCTCCTCATGGATGCTAGTCAGATTCATTTCCACTGAGCCACGACAGGAACTCCACTTTTTGGGTTTTGTTGTTGTTGTTGTTGTTGTTGTTGTTGCTATTTCTTGGGCCGCTCCCGCGGCATATGGAGGTTCCCAGGCTAGGGGTCAAATCGGAGCTGTAGCCACTGGCCTACGCCAGAGACACAGCAACGTGGGATCCGAGCCGCATCTGCAACCTACACCACAGCTCACGGCAACGCCGGATCGTTAACCCACTGAGCAAGTGCAGGGACCGAACCCGCAACCTCATGGTTCCTAGTCGGATTCGTTAACCACTGCGCCACGACGGGAACTCCAACTTTTTGGTTTTTTAAAATTATATTTGTGGGAGAACTTGAGCTCCATATCCTACTCCTCTGCCATCTTGATTCCACTGTTTTACTTTTTTAGGGATGCACTTGTGGCATATGGAAGCTCCCAGGCTAGGGGTCCAATCAGAGCTGCAGCAGCTGGCCTATGCTACACCAACAGCAATGCTGGATACTTAACCCACTACGCAAGGCCAGGGATCAAACCTGCATCCTTATGGATACTTAGTTGGGTTCATTCCTGCTGAGCCACAGTGGGAACTCCTTGATTCCACTGTTTTCATTCAGAAGTCAGTAAACTATGGCTCATGAGCCAAGTCCAACCAGTTGTCTGTTTTTGTAAATAAGATTTATATCTTATATGCACATATTTATTATATATATACACACACACATATATATGTCAATACGTATATTACATCTATGTGTGATACACACACACACACATAGATTCCTGCCCCAAAGAGGTCCATCTAGATGACAAGCAACCCAGCTGAGGACTTCTTCCTCTTGTCTCTTCATCTCTATGTGAGCAAGGGCCACACACTTGGCTGCAAGAAAGTCATGGAAGGAGAAGAGCCACATAACATTGCATTCATCACTGCAGCGGAGTGTCTACAAATTGCCCCCCTCTACTCCCAAATTACTGCAGTTTAAATAAATTGCAAACTATAAAAAGCAGTAAACTCTGCTTTGCATTGGACCCTGGATGCCTAAACCGAAACTAAATGGGACCTAATAAACGTTAGCAATGTAAAAAGCTCTTGAACCTGGAGACAGGAACCTGATTTTGTGAAATCTTTTTCTTTTGAAATCGCTATAGATTCTGCAAAGATAGTACAAAGAGGGCCCAACTTCTTTTGGCCCATTTTCTCCCAATGGTTACATCTTACGCAAAATCAGGAAAATCAGGCAACTGACATTGGTACAACGTGTGTGTATAGCTCTATGTCATTTCATTGCCTGTGTGGATTCGTGTAACCATCTCTCATACGGAGAGAGTAGGATAAATAAATAGTTCAGAAATCCCAGTAAGGGATTAAAGACAGAAAGGGGATTTTAAGGGAGTTCCTAAGTTAATGACCACTCAAGAAAAGATTCTAGTAACCTATCAACAGTCTACTCTACCCTGAAGGAAGACCAGATGCATTTAAGTGCCAGGCATGCTCAAGCCACAGGTCTTGATAGTTAAAACCCAAGACAGGGAGTTCCCGTCGTGGCGCAGTGGTTAATGAATCTGACTAGGAACCACGAGGTTGTGGGTTCGATCCCTGGCCTTGCTCAGTGGGTTAAGGATCCGGTGTTGCTGTGAGCTATGGCGTGGGTTGCAGACTCGGCTCAGATCCCGAGTTGCTGTGGCTCTGGTGTAGGCCAGTGGCTATAGCTCCGCTTAGACCCCTAGCCTGGGAACCTCCATATGCCACGGGAGCAGCTCAAGAAAAGGCAAAAAGACAAAAAAAAACCCAAAAAAACAAAAACAAAACAAAAAAAAAATCACCAAGGCAATACATAGGGGGTCTGAGTCTTGTTTCATGAGGTCAGGGAGTTAATGGTCCTTGAAGAGGAGAATTTCTGCCTGTAGCCAAGACAGGAATATAGGTGAAGGGTTCCTGTTATGGCTCAGCAGCTTAAGGACCCAATGTTGTCTCTGTGAGGATGAGGGTTTGATTCCTGGCCTTGCTCAGTGGGTTAATGATCTGGTGTTGCCTTAAGCTGTGGCATAGGTTGCAGATGTGGCCCAGATCAGCTGCTGTTGTGGCTGTGGCGTAGCCCTCAGATGCAGCTCCGATTTGACCCCTAGCCTGGGAAAGCCCATATGCCGCGCAGGTATAGCCTTAAAAGGGAGGAAAGAAGAAGGAGTCGGGGAGGAAGAGAAAGAAGATGAAGGGGAAGGAGAAAAGGGAAAGAAACTAGGGGAAAGGGGACATCATACCAAAGCTTGAGATGAATGATCATATTGTAGTAATATGTCACTGCCCTTTCGCAAAAATACACAATTTTTTTACATATGTTCTTCCTTTATTGAATAGATGCGTTCAACCCAATTGATATTCGAACCATCTCTTTTCTTCTCTCTCTCTCTCTTTTTTCTTTTTGCTTTTTCTAGGGCTGCTTCCCGCGGCCACAGCAACACCAGATCCAAGCCGCGTCTGCGACCCACACCACAGCTCATGGCAACCCCGGATCCTTAACCCATTGAGCAAGGCCAGGGATCGAACCCGCCACCTCATGGTTCCTAGTCGGATTCCTTAACCGCTGAGCCAAGACGGGAACTCCTCTTCTCCTTTTTTAAAAGTTTTATTGAGGTATAGTTAATTTACAAGGTTGTGATAATTTCTGCTGTAAAATACATATGATTCAAATAACCCCATGACCATCCCAATTAGACCATATAGGCTCAAAGGAGGAACTAATGATGCAAGCCTTGATGTGTTAATGTCTACCCCAAAATGAGGAAGAAGGTGGTCCTCTCCCTTCCCCATTTTTTTCTTTGGTTATAAAAAATGTAGCCCTCTTTGTTCTCAAGGCTGTGCTCCCCCCTGCCTGCCCACTTGTATCGCTCACAAGAGTCCTATGTCAATAAGCTCATTCTTTACTTACTGCTTTGTTTTACACTGAATTCTTTCTGCAAAAAGACGGAAGAACCTAAGGAATTCCCTGGTGGCCCAACAGATTAAAGATCTGGCATTGTCACTGCAGTGGCTTGGATCATGGCTGTAGCAAGAGTTCAACCCCCGACCCCAGGAACTTCCGCATGCCACGAGTGCAACCAAAAAAAAACAAACAAAAAAAAAAAACCCAAAAAAACCTGACCTTCAGAAAGTCCTGACACCAGGTGAGCAGTTTTCAATTAAAAGACAGTTCGAACTTCTTGGAACTTGTGATAGAACACCACAGAAGAGGGAGTTCCTGTCGTGGCGCAGTGGTTAACGAATCCGACTAGGAACCATGAGGTTGTGGGTTCGATCCCTGGCCTTGCTCAGTGGGTTAAGGATCTGGCGTTGCCATGAGCTGTGGTGTAGGTCGAAGATGCGGCTTGGATCCCGCGTTGCTGTAGTTCTGGCGTAGGCTGGCGGCTACAGCTCCGATTGGACCCCTAGCCTGGGAACCTCCATATGCCAAGGGAGTGGCCCTAGAAAAGGCAAAAAAGACGAAAAAAAAAAAAAAAGAACATGATAGAAGATAATATGAGAAAAAGAATGTGTGTGTGTATATATATATATGTATACATACACAATTGAGTTGCTTTGCAGTAGAGCAGAAATTGAGAGAGTATTGTAAATCAAGTATAATAATAATAATAATAGTAATAATAATTAAAGATTTCCTGTTGTGGAGTTCCTGTCGTGGCGCAGTGGTTAACGAATTCAACCAGGAACCATGAGGTTGCAGGTTCGATTCCTGGCCTTGCTCAGTGGGTTAAGGATCCAGCATTGCCGTGAGCTGTGGTATAGGTTGCAGATGTGGCTCGGATCCCGAGTTGCTGTGGCTCTGGTGTAGGCCGGTGGCTATAGCTCTGATTTGACCCCTGGCCTGGAAACCTCCATATGCCGAGGGAGTGGCCCTAGAAAAGGCAAAAAGACAAAAAATAAAAAGATTTCCTGTTGTGGCTCAGCAGGTTAAGACCCTGACATACTGTCCATGAAGTATATGGATTCTACCCCTGGCTTTGCTCAGTGGGTTAAGGATCCAGTGTTGCTGCAAACTGTGGTGTAGTTCACAGATGTGGCTTGGACCTGGCATTGCTGTGGCTGTGGTATCGGCCAGCAGCTGCAGCTCCAATTCGACCCTTAGCCTGGGAACGTCCATATGCTACCATTGCAGCCCTAAAAAGAAAAAAAAAAAAGAAGAATCATGGGAGTATTTTTTTTTTTTCTTTTAGGGCCACACCTGCAGCATATGGAGGTTCCCAGGCTAGGGGTCAAATCAGCTGCAGCTGCTGGCCGACACCACAGCCATAGCAATGCAGGATCTGAGCCACATCTCTGACCTTCACCACAGCTTGTTGGCAATGCTGGATCCTAAACCCATGAGTGAGGCCAGGGATCGAACCCGCAGCCTCACAGACCCTATGTCATGTCCTTAACCGCTGAGCCACAATGGGAACGCCAAGAATCATGGGAGTATTTAAAAAAAAAAAAAAAAAAAGACAATGGTTTCGAGTTCCCTCCTAAGTCATGGGTTGTGGGTGCAAGTCCTATTCTGAGCTTTGGCTGGGTTCGTGTCTATCCAAGGAGTGGCGTTTCACCATATAATCACGGTGCAGAACTGTTCCGTCACCACAAAGATCCCCTCCTGCGCCTCCTTCATTGTCACCCCATCCCTGCTTCCCATCGCTTCTAACCCTTGGCCCTCAATAAATATCTCTTCATCTCTTTGAGGAGACCAAGGTTTTGTTTTGTTTTGTTGCTGAGCACTCCCACAGCATACGGATGTTCCCAGGCCAGGGGCCAGGGATCAGATCCGAGCCGCATCTGCCACCTACACTACAGCTGCAGCAACGCCAGATCTGTAGCCCTCTGTGCCACAGTGGGAACTCCTTGAGGAGACTGAGTTTTTTAAAATTTTTATTTATTTATTTTCTGTCTTTTTAGGGCCACACCTGCCCTAAACCTGGAGGTTCCCAGGCCAGGGGTCCAATCAGAGCTGTTACCACCAGCCTACGGCACAGCCACAGCAACACAGGATCCAAGCCATGTCTGAAACCTACACCACAGCTCATGACAATGCTGGATCCCCAGCCCAATGAGCGATGCCAGGAATCGAACCTGAAACCTTATGGTTCCTAGTTGGATTCATTTCCGCTGCACCACGACAGGAACTCCGAGACTGAATTTTTTTTTTTCTTTTGTCCTTTTTAGGGCTGCACCCGTGGCATATGAAGGTTCTCAGGCTAGGGGTCTAATCGGAACTGTAGCCACCAGCCTATGCCAGAGCCACAGCAATGCCAGATCTGAGCCTCGTCTGTGACCTACACCACAGCTCATGGTAACGCTGGATCCTTAACCCACTGAACAAGACCAGGAATCAAACCTGCAACCTCATGGTTCCTAGTCAGATTCGTTTCCACTGCGCCACAAGGGGAACTCCCAACACTGAGTTTTAAATCCAATTTCTGACCCTGCCAGCTGTGTGGCCTCGGATAAGTCACTTCTCTTTACTGGATTTTGGTCATTGCATCTATAAGACAACGTTGGACTATGTCAGCGTTTTTCTCAAATTTCTACAGGGATTATGAGAAAGAAAACAGTGTTTTATGATGAAATAAACTGGAGTCATTCTGCTTTGGATAATGAAAAGGTGGCCTATTTGCTGTGAATTCTCAACGCCTAGATATGTTAAAGTGAGGAGTTCCCGTTGTGGCTCAGTGGTTAATGAACCCGACTAGCATCCATGAAGCCATGGGTTTGATCCCTGGCCTTGCTCAGTAGGTTAAGGATCTGGTGTTGCCGTGAGCTGTGGTATAGGTCGCAGAGGCAGCTAGGATCCCAAGTTGCTGTGGCTGTGGTGTGGGCCAGTGGCTACAGCTCCAATTAGACCCCTAGCCTGGAAACCTCCAGATGCCTCAGGTGCAGCCCTAAAAAGACTCTGTGTGTGTGTGTGTGTGTGTATTAAAGTGAGGAATTCCTGGTATGGTACAGTGGATTAAAAGTACTACTGCAGCAGCTTGGGTCGCTGCAGAAGGATAGGTTCTATTCCCAGTCTAGCACAGTGGGTTAAATGATACGGTGTTTTTAAAGCTTCAGTGTAGGTTCCAACTGCTGCTCAGATTCAATCCCCAACCCAGGAACTTCCACATGCCATGGGTGTGGCCATAAAAAATAAAATAAAATACTTAAAAAATATGCTAAGGTGAATTGTGATTCTTACAGTGTGAGATGTGTATGCAGCATTTTCCAAACTTATTTATTTTTATCTTTTGTCTTTTTAGGGCCACACCCAGGGCACATGGAGGTTTCCAGGCAAGGGGTCCAATTAGAGCTACAGCTGCCGCCCTACGCCAGAGCCACAGCTACGCCAGATCCAAGCCGTGTCTGCGACCTACACCACTGCTCACAGCAACGCCCGATCCTTAATCCACTGAGTGAGGCCAGGGATGGAACCCGCAGCCTCATGGTTCCTAGTCGGATTCATTTCCGCTGTGCCATGACGGGAACGCCGCATTTTCCAAACTTATTTGAACACAGAATGCCACTCCACCTTTAAAAAGTATCTTCTAGAACTAGTTTTTTAGGGATTATACTTTGAGATATGTTGTTTCAGAGGATCTCTGAGGTGCCTTCTAGATGAGAATGACAAAAAGACAAAAACTAAGCCAAAAGAAAGAGAAGCAGACTGATGGGAAATAGCATCGAAAAGAGTGCTCACAGCAAAGGGGCCAGCATGTGCAAAGGCCCTGAGCAGGGAAGGAGCTTGGTGGCTCAAGATGCTTTTCAAAGGGACCCTCCTGGCTTCAAAATCCCCAAGATGCATTCTTTTTTTTTTTTTTTTGTCTTTTTAGGGCCATACCTGTGGCATCTGGAGGTTCCCAGGCTAGGGGTCTAATCAGAGCTGCAGCTGCCAGCCTACACCACGGCCACAGCAATGCAGGATCCGAGCCACATCTGCAACCTATACCACAGCTCACGGCAACGCCAGATCCTTAACCCACTGCGTGATGCCAGGAATCGAACCTGTGTTCTCATGGATGCTAGTCAGGTTTGTTAACTGCTGAGCCACAACAGGAATCAGGGATGCGTCTTATTGATGCTTTCTTTATTTATGCTTTATCTTGGGTGCAGTGAATGGGATAAACTGCAGGGGGCAGGATGGAGGCGCAGGTGCAAACCGGATAGGACATCAGTAGGACCGCCTAGGCTCTGCCTGACAGTGACTTGGTCTAGGGTTGTATCAGTGAAATGGGGAAAAGGGGACATGGATCTATTCTGGAGGCAGGATGAGGGGATGAAGGAAAGAGACAAATTGGAATAATCAGTTCTTAGGCCTGAACAGCAGGCTGGTGGGTAGTGCCATCTCTTTATGATGGAACAACTGGGAAGGACTGGATTTGGGGTGGGGTGGAGGGAAGTTAGAACCTGGTTTGGATTGTGAGATGCACCCAAGGAGGTGTTAGGTAGTTAAATATCTAAGTCTGGAACTCAGGGGCAATGTCTTGGCCAGAGATAAAGATCAGAGATTCATCAGACCATAGATGGTCTATGAAGCCTCGGAACTGGCTGAGACCCACTAAGGGAGTGAAGGTGAAGGTGAGAAGCTCAAAGACAGAACCTCAGTCAACTGTCATGCAGGGGGAGGGGGAAAGTGAAGGCACCTGAAAAGGAGGAGCGGTGAACAGGACGAAAACCAGGGGAGGTGGCTTCAGAGAAGTCCAGAGAAGATGGTACTTTAAGAAGGAGGATGGGAGTTCCCATTGTGGCGCAGCGGAACCGAATCTGCCTAGGAACCATGAGGTTGAGGGTTCGATGCCTGGCCTCACTGGGTGGGTTAAGGATTCAGTGTTGCTGTGAGCTGTGGTGTATGTTGCAGATGTGGCTTGGACTGGCGTTGCTGTAGCTGTGGTGTAGGCCAGCAGCTGGAGCTCCAATTAGACCCCTAGCCTGGGAACCTCCACATGCCGCGAGTTCGGCCCTAAAAAAAGGCCAAAAAAAAAAAAACATGGAGGATGCAAGTTCCCTTGTGGTGCAGTGGCTGAGGGATCCAGTGTTGCCACAGTTGTGGCACAGGTTGCAACTCTCGCCTGGGTTCAATCCCTGGCCCAGGAAATTCAACATGCTGCAGGTGTGGCCAAAAAAAAAAGTAAATAAAAAAGGAGGAAGTGGCCAAGTGTGTCCAATATCCAGAGACTGCATAAATGAGGCAGGAGACTTGACCTTTGGCCTCAGCAAGATGTAGGTCACAGGTGAGGCGGACAAGAGATACTTCCTGTAATGGTGGGGACAAAGGGCTGATTGGAGCAGGATGAAGTGATGGCAGGAGGCATGACAGTACCAACGGAGGGTTTCGTTGATGCACAGGTGATAATGATAAAGGTCCAATAATGGGGGAGAAATGGCTGAGGCAGGAAGTACTGCAGGGGTGAGGCTCCGAGGGGCTCTCGGGGGAGGGGCATCCAGTTGGACATGTGGAATGTGGTTTCCACTGTAGCCAGAGGTGGGGGCGTGGTGGGGACAGGACTGGTTCTGTCTTTTATTCTTTTTTTTTTTTTTTTGGTCTTTTTAGGGCCACACCTGCGACATATGGAGGTTCCCAGGCTAGGGGTCTAAGCAGAGCTCTAGCCGCAAGCCTACATCACAGTCAGAGCAACGCCGAATCCTTAGCCCACTGAGCAAGGCCAGGGATCGAACCCGCAACCTCATGGTTCCTAGTCGGATTCTCTAACCGCTGAGCCACGACGGGAACTCAGGGACTGGGTGTTTTTTGTGTGATCACATCCATTGTTTTCCTCTAAAGTCTGTGGCGCCATCATCACCTGACATCGAGACTGGGAGATGAGCGAGAAGAGTAGAATTGTCATCTCAAGAGTGAGGAAGTAAAGCTTCTGAGGCAGGGAGGGTTCCCTTGAGGTTTGGAGTTTTGATTTTGAAGTGAGTCCAGTCACACCGGTGTACTGGTCCTTGAGCAAAACTTGCTTCCAATCAGGGTTTGGGATTTTTCCAGGTGAGTACAACAGATGCAGAAAAGGGCAAAAGAATTAGATGCAGGGCACTATCAGGAGGGATCAAGGACTCCAAGCTGGGTAAGGACAGTGAGGACAGACTAAGAGGCCAAGGCCAATGGCTTGAGGGGCTCAGTGGGCTCAGAGATCTGCTGGCCTGGGGCTAGTACAGTACCCGGAGCGGGAGGCATAGGAAGTGACTGATGCTGGGGGGCAGGGGTGGGAGGTTTGAGGTTACCAGCGATGGCGGTTATTGCAAGGGAGTACACCCCTTCATTGTGCAGGGGATGGTGTGGGGCGCAGGGGACTGGGACCTGGAGATGCTGGATGTAGACGCTACCATGTTGGTTCTGACTCTCAGTCTCGGGTAAGATTCTTGGTGTCCTCCCTCCCCCTAGCTTCCCCTTTCTCCTCCCGCTTCCTCCCGGGAGTATAGGGTGCCCCTCCCTGCCCCCCCCCCCACCCTGCCCCTTGCTCCCTGCCTCTTAGCATTTCCTATACTCCCCAGTATAGGAGTATAGGAGCCCTGCAGAGAGGTCAAGTCCACAGCCACAAGGGGCACCTTCTCGGAGGTAACCAGGCTGCATCCCTCATCCCAAGTATCTCTGGCAGAACTTCACTTGTCCTCTTCATCCCTCAGTCACTCATTAAGGGACTCTGCCTTTAGTGATTTTTTTGTCGGTTTGAGCTGCTAACCCAAGTGCAAGGGATCAGTTCTCAATTGCTGTGCAATTGCTCACCCACCCAACCCGTGAGCCAGGCATCCGAGGTATCCAGAGTGCCCATCACAGTCCCACCTACGTGTGACACACAGGCATCACCTATCCTCACACCTGTCTGGTAGGTGTCCAGGCTTTCCCATATCCAGGGCTTATGTGTCCCCTGGGTCCCATCCATGTCATGTGTGTGCCCTGAGGCCGAGTCCTTTGAGCTTCTTCCTCATAGCAAGGCTGATAACATGTGAGTTGCCGTGGATCAAAGTTCACAAGATGAGTCTTCATTAACTTCTCAAGTTGCCTATATTTTGCATTAGATCTTTATATAAAGTTTGCCAAAGTCTCACTTGCCCATGGTGAAAGATGTAAACACTGACAGATCACGCAAAACAAAAAGCCTCCCTCAGCAGCGGAGGACTTCCATCCCTGCACCCCACAGTGCTGACCAGCGTGGTTTGGTTCCTATCTGTCTAGATATTTTCTTTTTGTTGTTGTTGTTGCCATTTCTTGGGCTGCTCCCGCGGCATATGGAGGTTCCCAGGCTAGGGGTCGAATCGGAGCTGTAGCCACCGGCCTACGCCAGAGCCACAGCAACGCAGGATCCGAGCCGCGTCTGCAACCTACGCCACAGCTCATGGCAACGCCGGATCCTTAACCCCCTGAGCAAGGCCAGGGATCGAACCCGCAACCTCATGGTTCCTAGTCGGATTGGTTAACCACTACGCCACAACGGGAACTCCTATCTAGATATTTTCTATACATGTGCAAAGCGGGAAAACATATGCCACATGAGGTGATAATAGGTTTACAAGTTGAGATCATAGACCATTGTTCTGCAATCTACCTTTTCTCTGTAATAATAAATAACGGACATCAGGCCAAGTTGGTGCTTCAGATCCACTTTTTTTTCTTTCTTTCTTTTTTTTTTTTGTCTTTTGTCCTTTTAGGGCCACACCTGCGGCATATGGGGGTTCCCAGGCTAGGGGTCTAATCAGAGCTACAGCTGCCAGCCTACACCACAGCCACAGCAACGCAGGATCTGAGCCGCATCTGCGACCTACACCACAGTTCACGGCAACACCAGATCCTTAACCCACTGAGCAAGGCCAGGGATCGAACCCTCAACCTCATGTTCCTAGTCAGATTTGTTTCCACTGTGCCACAACGGGAACTCCCTCCCAGCATGACATTCACAATGTGGGTGGACCTGGTACATCTAACAGGCTCCTATCGACGGATATTAAGGGTGCTCTCGTTTGCCCCCAGCTACGGTGGCGCAGTGGACATCGCTTTGAGCTCTTTTGTATGAGCGTTTCTGAAGGATCATTCCTAGAAGTGGAATTGCTGGGTCGTGTGCATTTTATTATATTTTGGCATTTGGAAGCTCCCCAGGCCAAGGATCAAACCAGCGCCACAGCAATGACGGTGCCAGATCCTTCATTGCGGGGCCATGAGAAAACTATGGGTTTTGTGCATTTAAAAAAAAAATTTTTTTTTGTTCAACGTCCCCATCAAACAAATCTGACTAGCATCCATGAGGATGAAGGTTCGATCCCTGGCCTTCTCAGTGGGTTAAGGATCCGGCGTTGCCGTGAGCTGTGGTGTAGGACACAGATGTGGCTCGGATCCTTCATTGCTGTGGCTGCGGTGTAGGCTGGCGGCTACAGCTCTGATTGAATCCCTACCCTGGGAGCCTCCATATGTGGCAGGTGTGGCCCTAAAAAAGCAAAAAAAAAGGGACCAGAAGTCAAAGCATCTACAAAGACCCTCTCTGGAGGGTGGCCCACAGATGTACTGAGCTCTCAGCCTCATCAATGATGGGGTTTCAGGCGCACTGCCCCCCCCCCCCCCCACCTAATGCCCCAGCAGGGCCTGGGCTCACCTCCCCACACAGAGACAGACACAGCAACAAGCAACTGAGCTTTAGTGAGTGCATGTGTTGGGAGGGGAGGGAACAGGGCGTCTTCCCTATTGGGGTGGAATCAGGTGGCTCAGAGCTCATGCAGCCCTGTCTCCCCGAGTACATCAGTGCCATGCAGCCCTGTCTCCCCGAGTACATCAGTGCCCCCCAACACATCTCAGAGCTGGCGGCCCAGCCGACGTTCTGGAAGCGGTCTCCACTCCTCAGAGTGGCCCATTCACTCCTGGGCCCCTCCAACTATTCACATTTTCCTCCTGGCAGCCTCGAACTTGGCATGGGGTGGGGGCGGTAGGAGGGGGTCCCTCCAGATCAGCTCTTGGGACTAGTGAGGCCACAGGCCTGGAACAGGGGTAGGAAAAGCAATAAGTTAAAACTGAGAATGGCCAGAGGTGTGGCAGGACCTTCTAGGCGGTTGGTCCCAGGAGTCTCTGGCTTGATCCAGGAGGTCTTGGAGAGGAGGTGACTGATGACAGGAGGGTTCCAGGCAGGAGGTGGCTCAGAAGGCTGGGTTGTCGATGCCTCTGCATGCCCTGGTGTATTCTTCAGGCCTGCAGCTGTATGGAGGGGGTGGCTCCGTGGGAGGCAGGCCCAGTTCCGGCTTCAGAATAACCTGCAGGGAGACGAGGGACACAGGGTCTTCTCAGGACCTGCCCCTGGCTGTCACCACCCGTGTGCTGGTGGTAGCACATTTACCAGGGAGAACGGTGACCTGCTGCTGGGTGCAGAGCTCTCCTTAGGGTCCGGGGCATGGTGTAAGGACGCCCTCCACTGTCCCTCTTGCTTCAAAAATCTTTTCGGGAGTTCCCTCGTGGCTCATTGGTAACAAACCCAACTAGTATCCATGAAGACGTGGGTTCAATCCCTGGCCTCCCTCACTGGGTTATGGATCCAGTGTTGCTGTGAGCTGTGGTGTAGGTCGCAGATGCAGCTCCGATCCCAAGTTGCTGTGGCTGTGGTGCAGGCCACCAGCTGCAGCTCCAATTCGACCCCTAGCCTGGGAACTTCCATAGGCTGCAAGGGCAGCCCCAAAAAGCAAAACAACAACAACAACAACAACACCAAAAAACCCCAAAACCCAAAACCAAAACAAAACCAACTTTTGTTTTTTTTTTTTCCTTTGGCCATGCCTGTGGCATATGGAAGTTCCCTGGCCAGGGATTGAACCTATGCCACAGCAGCGACCCAAGCTGCTGCAGGGGCGAATGCCAGATCCTTAACCTGCTGCATCACAAGAGAACTCTTCAAAGTCTGAATAAGGAGGCACAGAGGCCAGAGCGGGGATGAGGATGGATACCCACCTCGCTGTAGGGGGGTGGGGAGTCCGAAATGGGTGCTATGACCCTCTCTTCGGGAGCAAGGGAGGGCAGTTCCGGGGGCCCCTCATGCTCCATGGGGGGCTCATGCTCTGGCTCTCTGCAGTTGCGGAAGATGTGCTTAGCCAGGCCACAGATGCACATGAGCGATATGAAAATCAGGAAGATGATGACAAAGATCCTGGGAAGAGAAGCCACCACCATCACCCTGAGGCTTCAGAACATCCCACCGCACCCCGGTCCCTTCCTTTCCCTACACCCACCCCATCAGCAGGAAGTCCAGCCCAGTCCTGTGTAGACCAGACTCCTCAGAGGATGGTGCCCCTGTGCCCTAGGCTCACCTGAAGGGGCCAGAGAAGAACCCAAAGGGCTCCCGCTGGTATTCTGGGCAGCATGTGTCACCACAACACTTAAATCCTTTAGGGCAGGTGCTGGGGGGTGGGGGCGGGGGCAGAGAGAGGGCTGTTGGTACCAAGGTGGGGAGGCGGCAGGATCCCAGCTTCTCAAAACTTATCCATGCACTCAGGGCACAAGCCCCACCCCTAGCAGAGTCGGGGTACCGGCTCCCCCTGCGGGCTCAGCGGGAAGAACCTGAGGCTGGGCCAGGACCTGGGTTTCAGGCTCAGCTCACTGCTGGCCTTGTGGCCCTTCCTGGGCCTCACCTTCCTCATCTATAAAATGGGTGTAATGAATGTCCTGTCAATCTCAGGGGGCGGGTGTGGGGAAAGAGTGTTGCAGTGGCTTCAGCATCACTCCGAGGAGATGGGGGGGGGGGCAGTGGGGAGGGTCCGCAGCTAACTCCAGGAGGAGTGAGCTGTTTCTGGTGCCCATGGGGTGGGGTGGGGGGAAAGAGGGTGTTCCTGGAACATCCAGTGCTGTCTGGGTGGAAATATTTTTCTGCCCAGAGCCCACCCCCGTCAGCCCCTCCTCCCTGTGCTTCGGTTTCTTCGTATTTATATCTATTAAGAGTGTTAGCTCCTGCTTCCAGGGTACCCTCTGAGGGGAGATGGTCTAAGCCTGCAGTGAGAAGGATGAAACTGCCCCTGGGTTGGCTGGTGGAGGGAGGGAGGGGGTGGATTCAGGCTAGAAGGGGAGTGGCGGAGGAAGATGAAGGCAGCCAAGGCAGGATGTGGGGTGTCTCCTCCGCACACTGGAAGGGACAGCCCAAATCCCGGACTTACAGGAAGGGAGCACACGTGGCTGCAGCCTGTGGAAGAAAAGAGGCAGAGGCGTGGGTCACACACTGGGGGGCGCGCGCGCGCGCGGGGGGGGGGGGGCTTCCACCCAGATGCTACCCAGGTCCCTCACGGCCAGCAGGTCCCCATCGGCCCCCAAGCCTGTCCTCCACCTGACTCCACATGTTCCCCAGGTCAGTGGCTGGAGCCCCAGCTCCTTCCTCTCCTCACCGCACCTCCCACCGCACCGGCTCACCCCCAGGTCCAGAAACTCGTGCCGTCTCCCCAACCTTCCAATCCAACCCCATCACGGGCAGGATGCCAGGGCTCTCCCCTCACTTGCCATTTGTAACACGTTGGCTGAGCTCCTATCCAACAAATCCGATCACTCACAACTTTGCTGGGGGCCCCGCCCCCACCCCTGCCCACGTCCAGCCCTACCGGTCTCCCCTTCTTGCACACACACCCACTGGGAGTTCCCTGCACACACTCGGCTATCTTGCACCTGCCTGCAGGGGCGGGCCCTCTTCTTAGGGCTCAGGGCTTCTGAATTTCCATTCATCCCTCTGGTCCCTGCCCGGGGCTGGGGGCTGGAGGGTCCTCCTGGCTCTGAGGAGCACTGGACCCCCCTCTCTGGAATCAGCTCCTCCTCCTTCCCTCCCTCTTCTGTACTAGTTCTGTAGGTTAGGGCTATCATAGAATTTGACCTGATCAAGAGCAAATATGTGTACCAGCCCTGTTTGAAATGTTCTTCCCTCAGGTATCTGAGAGGCTGGCTCCAGCACCTCCCTCTCTGACGGTCTTATTTCTTTATTTATTTTGCTTCTTAGGGCTGCACCTGCAGCATATGGAAGTTCCCAGACTAGGGGTTGAATCAGAACTATAGCTGCCAGTCTATGCCACAGCCACAGCCACGCAGGATCTGAGCTGTGTCCGAGACCTACGCCGCAGCTCACGGCATCACCAGATCCTTAACCCACTGAATGAGGCCAGGGCTTGAACCCACATCCTCGTGGATACTAGTCAGGTTCGTTACTGTTGAGCCATAACGGGAACGTCTGACCATCATATGTAAAATTACACCCACTTCCCCAAAGCATCCCTTTTCCTCTAATTGCACCTCCTGTCTCTGCATAGCTCTTATCAACATCTAATATGCTTTTACTTTATCTTGTTACTTTTCTGTCTCTTCAGTAGAATGTAAACTTCACCCAGGAAGGGATTTGTGTTGAAAATCAACACTCATGATAACAGCAGAGGCAGAATGAATGAAAAAGCATGCATTGACCACTGGGTCTCATTTCATCCTGGCAGCTCTCAGACCGGGGTGGGGGTGGGGCAAAATGTGTGGTTATCTGTCCCCCCACTCTAACCTCGGGGTGGGGGGACCAAGCAGCCACACTCAAGAAAGAATAAGAAGCCAACAGTGGTCAGACCAAAGACTTGGAAATAACTTTTTTTTTTTTTTTTTTTTGCTTTCTAGGGCCGCACCTGCGGCATATGGAGGTTCCCAGGCTAGGGGTCTAACCCGAGCTGCATCTGCGACCTATACCACAGCTCACGGCAACACCAGATCTTTAACCCACTGATCAAGGCCAGGGATCGAACCCACACCCTCATGGTTCCTAGTAAGATTCGTTTCCGCCGCACCACAATGGGAATTCCAGAAATAACATTTTGATGGCCACTGACAACAATAGTAAAACCAAGAAGACCAATCACAGCCACTAACAGTTGGGCTGAAACCCCCGTTATGTGCTCTGTCCTGCACGTACAGCCCCTTCTCCCAAGTCTTGGCCAGTGGGCTCAGGAGCAGGGATAAACCCCAGCAGGAATGGCCCACACAGCACCCTGAGGCTGAGGGCCACACAGCACCCTGGAATGACTGCAGAGTTGGGGACCCCCAAAGGGATTCAGGCACTCAGGGTACTCCCTTCCCCTCAGATTCTAGCCCCTGTCCCTCCCCCGCCTCCTGGCCCCTAACTAAGAAAGACAATGAACAATTACTTTAATAAATTAAGGAGTTTCCATTGTGGCTCAGTAGTAACAAACCCAACCAGTATCCATGAGGATGGGGATTCCATCCCTGGCCTCAGTGAGTGGGTTAAGGATCCAGCATTGCTGTGAGCTGTGGTGTAGGTCGCAGAGGCGGCTCAGATCCTGAGTTGGTGTGGTTGTGGCTGGGGCTGGGGCTGGGGCTGGCAGCTGCAGCTCCAATTTGACCCCTAGCCTGGGAACTTCCATATGCCGTACCTGTGGCCCTAAAAAGCAAAATAATAGTAATAATAATAATAATCCTGCACTCCTGTGAGGAGTAGAGGACACTTTCCCAGATTCTCCCACCACCCCATTTTGTTTTGTTTTGTTTTGTTTTGGCTGTACCTGTAGCATGTGGAAGTTCCCTGGGCCAGGGATTGAACCTGAGCCACAACAGTGACAATGCCAGACCCTTAACCCATTGAACCACCAGGGAACTCCTCCCCCTACCATCCTGTTGTAAACAGAGGATGGTCTTATCTGAGGTGGTTCAGAGCCTGTGTTTTATCAAGTGTTGGGATAATCTTCGGCAACTGCTTACATGTGAACAGGGAGCATCAACTGCCTGCCCCCTGCAGTGGTTGGGAGGAATCGACCAGAGGATGCTCAGCCTAGAGCTGGCACAAACCCACAGCCTGGTGATAGAGAAGGAAGAGCAGGGCTTGGGGTGGGGTGGGGCAGAGCGGCTCAGCACAAGTTCATGAACGTGGGAAGCAGGCCTGCAACTTCCTTCGGACTCTGACACAGAAGTAATTTAAAAACCGTGTTCTAGACCCATGTCAGTTTCTAGGATCATCTCCCACCCCAGAATTGGATAGACTGCCCCCATTACTGGAGTCAGGGGCGGGATAAAGGGGTGCTGAAACCCTGCCTCACTTCAGAAATCACAGATTCCAGAGGTCACCCCAGCCTGGGGTCAGGCAGCCGGATCAAATCCTATCACCCGGCACCTAGAAAGGGACAAAGGAGCCTCCTTTCCTCCAGGGCACGCAGAGAGAAACAGTCCCAGAGAGGGGCAGGGCCTTCCCAAGGTCATCCCCAGCACTAGGAGCACAGAGCTGGGGGGGGGGGGAACAGGCTGGCCAGGCGTCCAGACCTTAGACACACCCCCCCACCACTGCCGCCCCGGCCCCCAGTCTCTGCTTTCTGACACAGCAGGAAGGAGCAAGAACGAGACAAGACTAACGAGACTAACGACGCCAGGATCAAAGTCCCCACTCAGAGAGGCACTAGGTGTCAGGCGGCGCAGGTCCCACGACACAGTCTCCCCCGCCCCTGCCTCCTCACGAGGTGAAGGAACCCAGGCCTTCTCAGGACCTCCTTCCACTGCCCTCACCTCCACCTCCCGGGCCAAAAGAGAAAGGAAGTTGCTAAATACGTGTGGTCATGAGGAAATCCTGACCATAGTAGGTGGTGATCCAGAGCCAGAAGCGGGGCCCCTGACCCACAAGGGTAGGGCCCCCCAAAATCTAACCGGCTTACCTCCCAAAAAGCTCACCTGTTGGAGGCCAGCCGGCAGGGCAAGCAGCAAGGTGGGCACGAGGCAGAGGACCCAGGTGTCAGACATCCTGGCAGGGGGGCCACTGAGCTTCCGTGTGGAGGGGAGGAGAGGAGAGGGCGGGGCCGTGACCTCTCCCACGACTCTCCACCTATAGGGCCCTGCCTTGGGTTGGGGGCGGAGCTGATGCACCCGGGGAAAGGCCAACCCAGAAGAGGAAGGGAGGGGCGGAGGTGAGGAGGGGGGAGGGGAGGAGGGAGGAGGAGGGGAGGGGGGAAGGGGGAGGGGGAAGGGGGAGGGGGGAGGGGAAGGGAAGACGTCTGGGAACGGTTTGGGGAATTGAGAGGTAGAAAGGATTATCTGATGAAAAATATTGTGGCATCAGTTCAAGACAGCTGAACTACCCCTTCCCAACCCCAACTGTTCCACCCCCTAAGCGGTCCTAGGCTTATGATAGGGACTGGCGGGAGTTCCCCTTGTGGCGCAGTGGAAGCAATCCACTAGGAACCAGGAGGTTGCAGGTTCGATCCCTGGCCTTGCTCAGTGGGTCAAGGCTTGGGCGTTGCCCGTTAGCTCTAGTGTAGGTCACAGACGAGGCTGGGATTCTGCATTGCTGTGGCTGTGGTGTAGGCTGGCAGCTGTAGCTCTGTAGCTCGGATTAGACCCCTAGCCTGGGAACCTCCATATGCCCCTGGTGCGGCCCCAAAAAGCCAAAAAAAAAAAAAAAAAAAAAGATAGGGACTGGTCGCACCTATCAGATGAGGGAGCTGGACCACTGGAAGTCCCTTCCCATAAGGACTTCTGGGGGGCAGAGGTTGAGAGAGGGGAGGCGAAGGACCTGGTGGGGCTAGGCGTCCTTTTTTTTTATGAGGAGGGAGGGGCGGCCTGGCAGATTTCTTGGGAAGGAGAACCTGGAGCTCATTACCAGCACATTCGTGCCCCCCACTCCACATCCTGGGAGGAGGTGTTGGTACACTTCCTCCGTTTGACTACAGGGAAAATGAAGACCCCAGCATTCAGAGACTAGTCCCTGGGTCCTGAACTGGGGCAGAGCGGCAGCCAGGAGAGATGGGGCGCAGGCGAGCAGGCCCATCCAGATTCCTGGAAAGACCCCGCGGAGGCGGGCTGGGCCAGGAGCCACCGGATTCCGACCCGGGGCGGCAGCGCCCAGCCCTCGAGGCACGCTGTGCTTTCCAGATCTTGCCAGCAGGTGGCAGCATCGTTCAACTCGCGATTCCCCCGGAGCCTGGCGGCGCGGGACCCGGGGCTTGGGGCGGATCTCCCCGGGCTCCCTCCCCGGGGGACCTGGCTGGAGGGTGGGGTGGGAAGCAGTCTCGGTGGGCGATTGGCGGAGGGTGAGAGCCAGACGCCCAAACACAGATGGGACGTATGGAGAAGACCTTGCGCGAGGTGGAGAGTCGGAGCCGGGACCCCTGGGGCGGGGGTGACGGGGGGGGGGAGTGCTGCTCCCTGACCTGGGGGAAGTCGGGGGAGGCTCGGTGCTTAGGTATGAGACGTCTCCTGCTGCCCCTCAGTTCTGACTTTACTACGGAAAACTCGTCCCAACCTAGTAAGAAGGGACAGCCGCCCTCTCTGGCTTTTTTGTTTTCTCTCACCGCTTTCTCCTTCTCGCTGTTTCTCATCTCTCTCCGACGTGTTATCTCTGTGCAACCTCTCCCCAGGTCTCCCCATCTCTGTCTTCCTGTTTCAATATCTCCCCATTTCTTTCTCTACGCACTTTCTCTCCATGCCTTAGTGTTCCCTGTTTTCCCATCTCTGTGTCTCCTCTTTGCTTATTTCTGTCTCACTGGAGGAATCTGTTTTTCTGTTTCCATTTCCCTTGCCTCTGGTTTGGTCCTGTGTCTCCCTGGCTCTGGGTCTTTTGCTCTCCAACCCTCCTGGTCTCTCTCGCAGTATATCTCTCCCTGGTCTCTCTGTTTTTCCCTGTCTCTGTTTCTCATTATCTCTTGGCTCCTAAGGACAGAATCTTCCAGTCTCCTGATCCAAGTGGAACTGGGGTCTGGCCTCAGAAAATGCCCTCTCTTTGGCAGTTCCTGGTGACTGATCTCGGAGAAGAATAGCAGGGGGTGTCGTCCCTTGGCCCCTGCAGTTGGCTTTGAACCCAGCCCCCCTTCTGCCAAGGGGACCCTAGTCCAGAGACTGCTAGAGCTTTTTCCTCGCAGCACCCACACTGCTGCTTCCTTAGTGACATTGTTGCTTCCCTTTGCTTCCATACTCAAGGCTTGAGGTGTCTCCCCCAAACACCCTGCCCCTCTGCCCAGGCCTGGAGCCCTGCAGAAGTTTGGCCTATAGAGCAGAGGAAGATGCGTGAGCTTAGGGGAAGAGCTTATCTTAGCAGGTGGAATGAGGGTGCTGAGAAGGGCATGGAGGAGCTTTGAGGGGTAGACAAGAGAGGCCGAGGAGGTGAAGGAACCAGGCAGATCGGTGCCCTGAGGAGGAGCGGGAGGAGGGCAGGAGGGTGGCCTTGTTTCCTCTGGCATCCAGTTGACACAGATGTAGGGTTACCAGACCACAGACAGGATGCCCGGTTAAATTTGAACTTCGGATAAACAATGAATAACTTTTTAGTATAGATAAATATGTCCTGTGCAATATTGGGGACATACTAAAATTTATTTGTTGTCTATCCGAAATTCTAATTTAGCTGGGTGTCCTGTATCTATTTGTTAAAACCAGCAACCCGCCAAGGGGGAGAAGGATCGAATGGGATGGACTGGGAGTTTGGGGTTAGTAGATACAAACGATTACATTTAGATGGATAAACAGGAGTCCCCGTCATGGCTCAGGAAGCAAATTTGACCAGCATCCATGAGGACACAATTTCGATCCCTGGCCTTACTCAGTGGGTTAAGGCTCCGGTGTTGCCTTGAGCTGTGCTGTAGGTCGTAGACGTGGCTCGGATCTGGTGCTGCTGTGTCTGTGGTGTGGGGCTGGCAGCTACAGCTCCAATGAGACCCCTAGCCTGGGAACCTCCATATGCTGCTGCAGGTGTGGCCCTAAAAAGACCAAAAAAAAAAAAAAAAAAGGAATGGAGGAACAAAGAGAGCCTACTGTATAGCTCTATTCTAAACTATTAGAATGTGCCTTTCTAAACTATTAGAACATAGAATATGATGGAAGATAATATGAGAAGAAACATATATGTGTATGACTGGGTCCCCTTGCTGTACAGCTGAAATTGGCACAACATTGTAAATTAACTATAATTACAAAGAAAAGAAAAATCTGGCCAGTCTCCCACATCTCTAAAATGTCCTAGGAGAACAGGGGCTCTACCCCCTGCCCCGCATCTCTCCAGTGGGAAAGCAAGCCCTGGGCAGAGTCCAGAGGGCTTCTGGAACCTGCCTCTGGATCCCCCGTTTTTTCATGACCTCAGACTTCCTTTCTAGGCTCCTTTCTGCAGATGGAAATAGGGTGAAGGGCTCGGAGGTGGGCCGTCCCTGCTCAGGCCGAGAACATCGAGCCCTGTTGTCCGAGGGCCCCAGCCTTCTTGGTGGATGAGGTCCGGTGGGGCTGGGGTTGCAATGGTGGGGGCCCCAGACAGAGCAGACGGGGGCCTGTTCTTGTCGAGAGGCAGGAGGGTCCCGGACAAGGACAGTGCCTTGCCTTCCACACTTAATCAGGCAGTGGGTGGGAAGTGTGCATGTGTGCACGGTCATGTGCAGATGTCTGGGGACACGGGGGCAGGGAGCCCCGGAGACCTTGTGCAATCAGTCGGTCCTTCTAGATTCCACACCTTCTGCTCCCTCTGGGGTTTCCCAAGAGGAACAGAGCTGCGATGTCTGCGCTCACTTGAGTCTCCCTGGCCCCATTCACTAAAGAAGGAGCTGATTGTGTGTCTGACAAGGGCCCCAGCTGGAAGGGCCTTGGGGGATCAGCTGGGCCACCCGCTCCCTTCTCAGAGAAGCCAGCTGGAGCCCAGAGGGGCAGAAAGGCCAAGTCACCAGGGACAGTGGGGCTGAGTGAGGACCTGACCATGCAGGTCTGAAGACCCCACACCCAGCGGCAGCCTCAGAGGCTGCACATATGGCAGGCCTGGGGAGCTGCTGCCTGGGGTGGAGGAACTATTTGCTGGGAGCTGCAGTGGGAGGCCTTGTGCAGACTGGCTCAGGCCAGCCCCGGGGGCCAGGCTCTGGAAGGGGGCAAGAGCCAGGCTGGGTTCCCCTCCTACCCACCATACGGTAATGGACACTGATACCCATAAATGGTTTATGGCACTGGGCTGGGATCTTTCCAAAGTCCCAAATGTCCTGCTCTAACCCTGCTCTGCCCGTACGATGTTGTGTTAGCAAGTGTGCTACTTGCTATGGTGTGCCGTGCAACTTTAGTCAAAGAAACCAAATTTCGCTGCGTCTTTCTTTTTTTTGTTTTTGTTTTTGTCTTTTTAGGGCCACACTTGCAGCATATGGAGGTTCCCAGGCCACAGGTCGAATTGGAGCTGCAGCTGCCGGCCTACTCCACAGCCACAGCAATGCGGGATCCAAGCCACGTCTGCGACCTACACCACAGCTCATGGCAATGCCAGATCCTTAACCCACTGAGCAAGGCCAAGGATCGAACCTGTGTTCTCATGGATGCTAGTCAGATTCGTTTCTACTGGGCCATGACGGGAACTTCTTTTTTGTTTCATTTTGTTTTTCAGAGCTGCTGCAGTGACAATGCCAGATCCTTAACCTGCTGCACCGCAAGGGAACTCCTGTCTGTGCCTTTCTAAACTCATCTGTGAAGGGGGTGCAGAGGTGAATAAACAGGACCTCCCTCATCACATGGGGTCATTGTGAGGATAAAATAAGTACCTCGGTGTCTAGCATAGAGTAATGGTAAATACATATTATCTTAATCGTAGTACACAAAAGGAGTTCCCATCGTGGCTCAGCGGTTAGCAAACTGGACTAACATCCACAAGGACATGGGTTCGATCCCTGACCTGGGTCAGTGGGTTAAGGATCCAGTATTGCCATGAGCTGTGGTGTAGGTTGCAGATGGAGCTCGTTCCCCAAGTTGCTGTGGCTGTGGCATAGGCTGGTGGCTTCAGCTGCCATTTGACTCCTAGCCTGGGAACCTCCATTGGCCGCAGGTGCGGCCCTAAAAAGACAAAAGACAGAAAAAAAAACACAAAAAATGTTTCACTCCCAGCAGAGGAAATGGACCCAAAGCCCTTTCTCTCCATTTCTCGTAGAGGCAGAATGAGGTGCCAAGGAATTAAGGGTCTCATGGCTTCCCTCTGCGAACTGTTCTCAGCCCTTTTAGATGGGTCACCAGAGTCCAGCTCCAAGTTCCCCAGAATGCCCTGCTCACTAGCCCCCCCTGCTGTCCATTAAGTTCTCTGGGCCCCCACTCCAGGGCCAGGTCAGGGAGGGGGTGGGGTGGGTGACGGACCTCAGAGGGTGACCTTGATTACTCCTGGAGGGCCACAGGGGACCAGATGAGGCAGTGGTGCTGGGTCCAGAGATTTGAGCAGTTCTCTCTCTTCCTGGCTTGTCCCCCACTTCTCTTCCCTCACTGCGGGGCACTGCCTGGGCTGGCCTCACAGTGTGGGTCCCCTAGACCTCAGGCTGAGAGCTCAGGGGGGACTGGGGACCGTATTTATCAGTTTCCCCCCTGCCACTGACTGCCCCCGTCCTGTGTGGCTCCCCAGGTCCATCACGGCTGTCCTCATAGCCTCCAACCTCACCCCTGAGGGGACATGTCACTCTCTTGCTCCCTGACTTCCAGAGGCTCCCCACTTCTTCCTGAATAAAGTCCCATCTCGGGGAGACCTTGGGGTCCTTCAAAACCAGCCCCACCTGTCCTCACTGCTCCCTCTCCTGACCCTTCTCCCTGCCCTGCCCACGGGCTCCCCAGCCACATGCCCCACCCTTTCTGCTTCCCTCCTTTCCCCTGCACCCAGCACACCTGCCCCATGCCCTCCCTGGAAACCTGACAAATGCTCCTCCATCCTTCCAGGCTCAGCTCGCATACCACCTCCTCCAGGAAGCCTCCCGGGACTTGGATCCTCCTGCAGGAAGTGATGGCCTGCTCCCTGCTCGCCCCCACCCAGGCCTTTCCTCTGGGCCTCTCTGACACCCTGGGCGGTTCTGCCTTGAAGATGTGTGTACATGTCCTCATGTTCCCAGCAGGCTGCGGGGGCCGGCCCAGTTCTGATTCAGCTTTCCTTTCCCATGGTGCTTTTTTCCAAGTAAACACAGGCTCTGTTGTCACTGAGTTGAAGCTGGTTGGGGGCCTCCCAGGGTCAGGAGCCAGATTTCTCCAAGGGATAGGGGATGAATTCCCAGAGTCCTTGCTGGAGCGCTCTTCCCCGTCCCCCCCCCCCCCCAGTGGGGCCGAGACCCATCCTGATCGGGCTCCCCATCTTCGTGGGCTGTGTGGTCTGGGGAAGCCACCTCTTCTGCTTCCTGTCCCCTCCCCAAGGCTACACAGACCCCCAGGTGAGTGAGAGGGTTCCCCAGGGATTGAGCAACTTCAAGGGGGTGGCCGGCAAGGAATGCTTGGCTCCCGGTCCACCTTCCAAGAGAGGCAGGATACACGCTAGGTTGCCAATAGCAATTCTTGGCCATGAGACCAGGGCCTGAGTCGCCTTCCCAGCATCTCTTTGAACACGGAAACCCATGGGCCCCTCACTTATTCGAGGTGATGGAGGTAGGGGCGAGGGGGTGACTTTTTTTTTTGCCTTTTCTTGGGCTGCTCCCGCGGCATATGGAGGTTCCCAGGCTAGGGGTCTAATCGAAGCTTTTGCTGCCGGCCTATGCCAGAGCCACAGCAACGCGGGATCCAAGCCGCGTCTGCAATCTACACCACAGCTCACAGCAACGCTGGATCCTTAACCCACTGTGCAAGGCCAGAGATTGAACCCGCAACCTCATGGTTCCTAGTCAGATTCATTAACCACTGCGCCACAACAGGAACTTCAAGGGGGTGACTTCTTGAATGGACCCCAGGTCTGAGCCACCAACCTGCGGGCCAGGAAGTTGGAGGGAGGCGTGCCACCTGCCAATTAACGACGGCCTTGCAGGGAGCTTATTATCCTAATGGATAGGTTGAAGGAGCACGACAAATGCTCACCTTCTTAGAGTCTTAGCAGAGACAAAAAACGGCATTTGGGAGCCATTATCCTTCTAAAGTGTAGGTTTCCGGGGCACGGCCAGGGGAGGGAAGAGAAACAGCTCCCAGAGGGAAGGTTGAGCTAATGCGCTTTGGCTGTGGGGGTGGCAGAGGGAGCACAGATGGGAGGGGCTAACTGAAGTGAAGGGTCTTGAGAGTCCCCCTCAGCTGGTCCCCTGGTTCTGGGGCTCCTTCTCCCCGCGCCGGCCCCCGTCTTCTCTGCCCTGCGCCCTCTCTACACCCCCACCCCTGCCCTCAGTGTTGAATCTGGGACAGGAACTCTGCAGTTAGAGAGAAGAAAGGGGTTGAGGATCGCCCTAGGACCCCCATTTTCTAGCTCTGCTCTTGTTGGCCCCTTGATTTTTATTTTATTTTATTTCTTTGTCTTTTTGCCTTTTCTAGGGCCGCTCCCGCAGCATATGGAAGTTCCCAGGCTAGGGGTCAAATCGGAGCTGTAGCTGCCAGCCTACACCAGAGCCACAGCAACGCGGGATCTGAGCCGTGTCTGCGACCCACACCACAGCTCACAGCAACACCGGATCCTTAACCCACTGAGCAAGGGCAGGGATCGAACCCGCAACCTCATGGTTCCTAGTTGGATTCGTTAAGCACTGCGCCAGGATGGGAACTCCTTGTTGGCCCCTTGAAAGAGGGCTCTTCTGCACCGGGCTTGTGGGTGCCTCAGCTCAGATCCAAATGTCACAGGGAATGTGGTTAGACTTCAGAAGAACTTCCCAGTTCCAAACAAGCTGGGGGTTCAGGGTGACCAGTGGAAAGGGGAACCCCTCTGAGGGCTGGGCACACGGAGGGGAAGGCATCTAAAGTGTTGAGGGACTCAGACTAAAATGCAGAGCAGGCCCAGCTTGGGACACCCCGGAAACTGGTTACCTCTTAGGGACCTGGGAGTTAGGCAAAGAATGAGTGTGAGCAGAAGGGGCAGGGCGGCGAGGTGAGCAGAGATCCCTTTCTTTTGCAAACATCAGAGCTCCTCTAAGCAGCCACATCATCTGGCCCCCAGCCGAGGACAGACTTGGCTGGAGTTGTGTGCAACGCACGCGTGGGTGGGCACAAGCAGCGTGTGTGCACATACGTGTATGCACACCACGCAGCCTCCCACCCCCGTGGATGCAGCAGCCGCCTCTCAGCAGCCCCACCAGCTTCCTTATCACCAGGCCAGCCTTTAAGGGGGGCTACCTCCAGGATCCCCCTCACCCCAGTGGCCCTGTTAGCACCCCCTCCCTCCCTTGTTAGCGCCTCATAGCCCCCTCTTCCTCCCCGGCCCCTGCTGTCCCCGGAGAGAGGCCTGTGGCTTGCAGCCCAGTTCTTTTCCGACTACATTTCAGCTTCTATTTTCTGAAGCTTCATCCCTCTCCCAACTGCTAAGCCCCCTGCCCTCTCCATCCTGCTGTTATCTGCATGGAGAGGTCTGTTCCTGAAGATGCTAGCCTGGGGTGGGGGTTGGGGTTGGGGGGAGGTGAAGTGGGTACACGCTCAGCTTCCAGGCTGTGGCTACAAGGCTGGGGCACAAAGTGAGCCCCCCATCAGAGGGGGAAAGGGACGAGTTTGGGAGGGAGCCTGCTCTCGGGACCAAAGCTAAGTCCTGATGCCAGCTGTGCCACCCTCACCAGGGCAAATCATCACCTTCTCTGCAGCACTGGGGTACGGGGGTGGGGGTAAAGGGAGACGAAAGGGGTCGAAGTGTCCTCTCCTGCCCACCCCCTCCGGGACAGCCTTGCCCAGTCTGAGGCTAGGCTGCCGAGTGGGACAGGGTGGTCCTGTGCCCGGAGCCAGGATGTCAGGCTGCCAGGATTGCAGGTTTCCTCTACTGAAGGGCCCCTTCCTGGCCAGCTTTGATGTGTCTGCGAGGTTAGTGAAGGATGTTTGGCTTCGGGGCCGGGTGCCAGGATAAACTCCCTCTGCCTGCTGGGCCAAACCACTGCCTGCTCAGCACCCGGCTTGCCTGCCTCCCTCAGCCCGGGACCTGGCCTCCCCCAAGGCCATCGCTGCCCTACCTGGGGAGAGACCCTGAGGTCCTTGGATGCCGTGTTGCCAAGGTTGACACTGGGGTGACCACCTGCCTGCTAGGTGACCAGGGGCCTGGCCCAGGTGGGGTTTGAGGGGCCGGAACCCAGCCGCTAGTAGAGGTGGCGGTAAGTTGCCATATGGGGGAGGGGTGTCCACGTGGAGCTGCCTGCACAGGCTTCAGCTCTTCCAGATGTGCTGAGGCTCCAGCTGTAAAGATGACTCAGCCTGGAAGGGGGAGGGGTGGGCCATCCATTGTGCGGGGTGGTGAGCAGAGGGAAGTGAGGCCCCTGAGCCACTGCCAGCTGCTGCTTCCCTTCCACGGGAACCCCCGGCCCCCAGAAGCCTGCAAGCTGGTGGAATGGTAGCTGCTGGGAGCCGCCCAGATGTGCAACAACCCTCATTTCCCATTGTGTGCAGATGGGGAGAGGAGCGATGAGGCCGCAGGGCAAGGGGCCCAGCTAGGGGGCTGCCCAGCAGGTTCTCAGAGAGAGAGAGAAAGGGAGGCTGAAGGTGGGGGGCAGCGACTGGGGAGGGGGGCAGGCCAAGGAGGTAGAGGGAATGGAGATGGGAGCAGGGAGAAGCTTGGGACTGAAGTGTTAGACCTCCTGGGGCCCCCTTCTGGGGGTGGCGGTGGGGGGCTGGAAGAAGGGTGTATGGGTGCCTGTGTGTCTCTGTGCATGCACGCATGCGTGTGTGTGTGTGTGTGCGCGCGCGCGTGCAAATGCGCGTTTAGGAGTGTAGGTTACATGTGGGAAAGGGGTATCTTTGGATGAGCATCATATAGGCTGACTCCCATAGGCTGTGTCTGTCCCGTGTATGCTGCGTCTGTCCCCTGTATGCTGCGTCTGTCCCCTGTATGCTGCGTCTGTCCCCTGTATGCTGCGTCTGTCTCCTATAGGCTGTGTATGACTCCTGTATGCTGCTGTGTCTGTCCCCTGTAGGCTGTGTCTGCCCCCTGTATGCTGTGTCTGTCCCCTGTATGCTGCGTCTGTCCCCTGTAGGCTGCGTCTGTTCCCTGTAGGCTGCATCTGTCCCCTATAGGCTGTGTCTGTCCCCTATAGGCTGTGTCTGTCCCCTATAGGCTGTGTCTGTCCCCTGTATGCTGTGTCTGTCCCCTATAGGCTGTGTCTGTCCCCTGTATGCTGTGTCTGTCTCCCATAGGCTGTGTCTGACTCCTATAGGCACCCCTGTAGGCTGCGTCTGTCCCCTGTAGGCTGCGTCTGTCCCCTATAGGCTGTGTCTGTCCCCTGTAGGCAGTGTCTGTCCCCTGTAGGTTGTGTCTGTCCCCTTAGGCAGTGTCTGTCCCCTGTAGGCTGTGTTTGTCCCCTGCAGGCAGTGTCTGACTCCCATAGGCTGTGTCTGCCTCCTGTGAGCTGGGTAGTAGACAGCTATGTGCTGGCCGTCGGGGGCTGTGGGCTATGCTCTCGCCGTCTGTGTGATAGAGAAAGAATGTGGAGACAGCTGTGTAGCGATGAGGGAGGGGCTGGGATGGAGCTGCCACGTGTGCCTTTCAGTGCTGAGGGTGGGTCCCTCGGACCTGGGGACTCAAGAGGTGTCCAGGCACACCGGACCAGGGCTCCAAAGTCCTGGGGTTTCCTCCACCTCCTCCAACCTCCCCACTTCCTAGGGGGCTCCGGGGAAGTTTCCAGAATCTTCAGAGCAACAGTGTCTCCTGCTGGGCCCGGGCCCTGTGATCTCTTGCAGAGCCGCTGAGAGGCCGCTGGGCTTTGGGGGGCTAGTGCCTAGCGGGCTGCAGGCAAGGGCCCTGGGCAACCCCCCTCCCCTAGCTCCGCAGAGCTGCTGTCCTGGCCTCCTCTTTGGCCTCCAGGTGGGTCTGCTGGCCAGGCCTCTGGGCCCTCCCTGGAGAGCCCCACCTGTGCCAGCTGCCCGTGCCAGGGTAAACAGGGCACTAAGTGTCTGGGCTGGTGCCGGCCGCGAGCTGGGCACAGCTTCCCCACGTAATGCGCACTGTGGCTCGGGTTGCCTCTTCCAGCTAAATGACAGGTCTGAGGCTCCAGGCCCCATAAACAGTGTCTTCTGGGCAGGTGGGGGCCTTGGGGACCGTGGTACACAGACGGATAATCAAGTTCCACAGGGAGACAAGTTGTCACCTCCGAGGAGGGCTGCTGAAGTCCTGGTCTGGTGTGTGCCTGGACACCTCTTTGCCCCCCAGGTCCTCGCCCCTCTCAGGCAGCCCTGGCGTGATCCTGCGCTACTCCCCCTCCTCCGCCCCCACCAGCACACACAGCCAGCCGGCTCCCCCAGGGTTTCAGCACCCACTTGCCCTGTGAATGCGGATTTTCCCGCAGCCCTGACTGGCTGATCCGCTCGTCTTGCAATCCGTGGGTGAAGCCCAGAGAGGGGGAGCCCTATCCCTTAAATCAGCCCCATGGGACGTGAACTTGGATGAGTCCATGGTCCTCCAGACGGCAGAACCAGCGCCCCCTCCACTCAATCCCTGGGTCCTCTTGCTCCCTCTTCCTGTGCCCCAGGCGGGAAGCCCGCTGTCTTTTCCAGATTCTCTCTTCCTCTCCTCCCCCTTCCTTTCAGCCCCCCGCCCCCCCACCTCTCCTCTGGGACTGACCCCAGATGATAAGGAGACATTTAGTTTGCTGCCCTTTCTCTGGATTGGCCACTGTGCCCCAACAGGCAGCCGAAGGGGGAGGAGGAGGAGGCTTAGCCCCACGGAGCCTCCCTGAGGGCGGGTAGAGGCCAGGTTTTGGGGGGAGTGGAGCAGGCTCCCCGGGGATAGGGTGGGGGGAGAGAATTGGGGGGCATGGAGGAGTAGGAGAGGCCTCTCCTGGGGCAGGCTGGAGGCCCTTCACTCACCCTCCTGGAGAGCAGGGGAGAGGGGCCGAGGAGACAGGGGGCAGTGGGTGGTGGGCAGGCGCCCAGGCCTGGGGGTGCCACGTGGTAAGACTGGGCTCCGGAAGCTCGCCTCTCTTCCTCTGTCATTATCCATCTCCATGCAGTCTCTCCCTCTCTTGTCTCTCTTGCCCTTTCCCTCCCGTCCCCTCTGCCCTCTGCAGTCCTCGGAGGGGAGCAGCCCAGAGTCTGAAGCCAGGTTCCCAGAGTGATCAGAAAGTCCTTGTCCTGAGCCCGTGGTCTCCAAAGAGCCACATTCAGCTCCCTGCTGTCTGGGGTGAGAACCTCCCCCAGTTCCCCTCTCTGCCCCGGGTCCTGAGCCACTCTCGCCCTTGTCAGGGGGCGTGGGGGGGGGTTGCGCTGTCTTCAGAACTGCTCCCCAGGGGGTGGAGGCAGCAAGTCCTCCCCCTCCACACCCCCCCACCCCTCTGGGAAGGCTGCGCTCTTGGAAGCTGGAGCCTGGGCTGCATTCCTGGGGGACCAGATGCCTGGTGCACCCAGGAGTCTTAATCTTTTTTTTTTTTTTTTTTTAAATCTTTTTAGGGCTGCAATCACAGCATATGGAGATTCCCAGGTTAGGGGTCAAATCAGAGCTATAGCTGCCAGCTTACACCAGAGCCACAGCAATGCCAGATCCCTAACCCACTGAGCGAGTCCAGGGATTGAACCCACGTCCTCGTGGATACTAGTCAGGTTCATTACCACTGAGCCACAGTGGAAACCCCAGGACAGTCTAGATCTGAGCCATAGCTGGGATTAACTCTTAGCAGCATCCCCAGGCATCCTGATTTGGACTCTAAATTATATCCCTATGGTCCTGTCAGTCTCTGGAGTCTCACAGCCTCCCCACCCGCTTCCACCTCCTGGGAGAGCTGTGTAGACTGCTTGGGCCTCACCCAAGGACAAGAAGGCCAGACAGCAAAGAGGGGAGCTGTATAAATAGCCTATTTGGGGGGAGGGCCCCCAGCGCTGGGAAGGGCGGGTCTGCTTACTGGAGAGGGAGGAAGGAGTGCGGTGGTTGCCCCCAGGCAGCATGTAATTTAAGGTTTATTTTGGGGCACTCTCTCCAGCTCCGGGTGGGGCTGAGGTTAATTTAAGGGTTTAATGGGGTGGGGGTTGGGTAGGGAGGAAGAGAGGGAAGCCCCCCCACTCTGGCCTGGCTCCGGGAGAGGGTCCTTTCTGAGATCCTCAATGCCCTTGGTCCCTGGGTCCCTCCACAGAGACCCCCGCAGACCCCTGTGGCCCCACCTCATCCAGGAGCAGGTGGTGGTTTGCAGTCTCCTCCAAGGCCTGGGCTCCAGGTCACGGGTCCCAGCCCACCTCACGCCCCCAGGCAACCAGCTGATGGTTGAAAGAAGTAATGATGGTGGGGTGGGGGTCTGGGGGATGGTGTCTCTGCTGGGGGGGTCCTCGGGCTGGAACAGCAGCCTGCATGGGAGGTTCTGGACCAGATCAGCTCTTGCTCCCGGCTATTCTACTCACTGTCCTTCCCCTGCTGGCCTCCCAGCCTGATGCAGAAGATGCTGGCTGCGCCCTTGGGAGCCCTTGGTCCCAGCGGAAGCAGGACACAGACTCTCCTTTCAGAGTGGCCACCAGTCATTGTTTTCGTCACAACCTCTGTCCTGATCTTAATTTTTTTTTTTGCTTTTTAGGGCCACACCTGAGTCATATGGAGGTTCCCAGGCTAGGGGTCAAATTGGAGCTGTAGCTGCTGGCCTATGCCACAGCCACAGCAACTCGGGATCCAAGCTGTGTCTGTGACCACTGCTCACGGCAACGCTGGATCCTTAACCCACTGAGCAAGGCCAGGGACTGAACCTGCGTCCTCATGGATGCTAGGCGGATTCGTTTCTGCTGAGCCACCACGGGAACTCTGAGTTTTTTCTTTTCATTTTTAAATTGCTCGTTTATATGCTAGTCAGATACGTTAAACATTGAGCCATGATGGGAACTCCCTGATCTTAATTTTTAGTCTTCTATTTGTTTACATCTTTGCAGTCTGTGTCTCTTGCTGGAACTTAAACTGTATCATGGGATTTCCTGTCGTTGCTCAGCAGTAACAAACCAGACTAGTATCCATGAGGACATGGGTTCGATCCCTGGACCCGCTCAGTGGGTTAAGGATCCGGCGTTGGTGTGAGCTGCAGTGTAGGTCCCAGATGGGGCTCAGAACTGGTGTTGTTGTGGCTGTGGCATAGGCTGGCAGCTGTAGCTCTGATTTGACCCCTAGCCTGGGAATGTCCATATGCCGTGGGCACGGCTCTAAACAGACAAAAAAAAAAAAAAAGAAAAGCTGGAAAATGGCAAGGACTTTATATCCTGTCCTTCAAAGTATCTTCAGTGCTTACCAAGCACATAGTGGGGGCTCAAGAAATATTTCTCAAGTGAATGAATGAATAAACAGCACCATATCAGAAAGCCCTGGAGAAGAGGCATCAGGGGACAAAGTCTGAAGTCTTCTCCCCTGGTGTTCTGGGCGATTTCACCTTTCAGCCTCCTGGCCCCTCTGGACCTACTTTTTGGGGCCACCAGTCACCCTGAACTATTGGCTGCCCCTCAAATATTGGGCCCTCTTTCTACCTTCACGCCCTTTCTCACCACATTCCCTCCTTCTGCAATCCCTTTGGCTCCCAGGGTCACTTGAACAAATCCTGCTAGTTTTCCAAGGCCCTTCCCAAGGTCACCTCCTCCATGAAGCCCACTTGGATCCCTCCACTGGATCTAACAAAGTTTTTTCTCTGTGTCTTTTCTGTCACTCTCTGGGGTCATCGCTTCTCTCTGCTTTAAACCAAAAGGCTTGGGGGCCAGGCTTGCCTGGAGCTGTCCTGGAGCCTGGAACCCCATGGGGGCTTAATTGGAGGAGGCAGTGAACTGTTCTGGGGGCCAGATGGAGGTGTGTGCTCCTCTCGGCCCTAGCTTCTAAGAGGACTCCTCCGATGAGGAGTCTATGTGATATTGTTGTTCTTGGGGGTCAGACGTGATCTCAGGAGCCGGAAAGGGCAACCAAGACCTGAGTGGGGTGGGGACAGCATGAAGTTTCCCTTAGAAGGACACTGAGCCGCCTTCTTCTGTTCCTCTTTCTTCTCCTTCTTCTGCCTCTGCCTCTTCTTCCTCTTCTGCCTCTGCCTCTTCTTCTTTCTCCTCTTCCTCTTCTTCTTCCTCTTCTTATTTTTTTTCCCCCCAGACCTGCTCCTGCAGCATATAGAAGTTCCCAGCCTAGAGGTCGAATCAGAGCTACAGCTGCTGGCCACAGCCGCAACCACAGCCACAGCAACATGGGATCTGAGCTGCTTCTGCAACCTACATGGCAGCTCACGGCAATGCCAGATCCTTAACCCACTGAGTGAGCCCGGGGATTGAACCCACATCCTCATGGATCCTAGTTGGATTCGTTAACCACTGAGCCACAATGGGAACTCCCATTGAGCCTTCTTCCGATCAGAGAGAAGAGGAGGGTACACAGAGAAAGAAGGAGGTAAAGAAGGGGGTGGGGGGGGAGCAAGGATGCTGAGGGAGCCTAGGGGTCCACGGGAGGGGAGACAGGACAGAGATGATGAGGCCAGAGGTGAGAGAGGCGAAACTCTCTTGGTCCCTAGACCACACATCCCTTCTCAGACCTCACCCCACCTCACCCCTGAAACCACTGGAGCCATTGGCCATGCTTCCTTTTTTTTTTTTTTTTGGTCTTTTTGTCTTTTCTAGGGCCGCTCCCGTGGCACATGGAGGTTCCCAGGCTAGGAGTTGAGTCGGAGCTATAGCCGCCGGCCTACGCCAGAGCCACAGCAACACGGGATCCAAGCTGCATCTGTGACCTACACCACAGCTCACGGCAACACCGGATCCTTAACCCACTGAGCAAGGCCAGGGACCGAACCCGCAACCTCATGGTTCCTAGTCGGATTCGTTAACCACTGTGCCATGACGGGAACTCCAGGTCATGCTTCCTTTAGGAGGCCCCTTGGGACTTTTGGAGGGCCTTACTCTCCTGGTTTCCCTCCTACCTCTCTGGTTACTCCTTCTCCAGCTCTTTCTTTCATCTTCTTCTTCTTTTTTTTTTTTGGTTTTTTTTGCCGTTTCTTGGGCCGCTTCCGCGGTATATGGAGGTTCCCAGGCTAGGGGTCTAATCGGAGCTGTAGCCACCAGCCTACACCAGAGCCACAGCAACGCAGGATCGTTAACCCGCTGAGCAAGGCCAGGGATCGAACCCTCAACCTCATGGTTCCTAGTCGGATTCGTTAACCACTGCGCCATGACAGGAACTCCTCCAGCTCTTTCATCAGCTCTGTCCTCTGCATCTTCCGTCGGGTTTGGGCCTGGCCTGTGTGCGCATGCTCTCCAGCAGACCCCACACAGCCAGCGCCCTAATGGGGATCCCTACTAGGATCCCTCCGGGAATTGCAAAGTCACCTGGTTCCACAGTAAACCACTCAGCCAGGAGTGCCAAGCAGAAGCCCGGGCCAGCCCTTATCCCTCTGCCGATCGGTCACCAAGCCCTATGACTTCTCCCAAATCCCCGTCAATCTGGCCATCTTTTTTCACACCACGGCCGAGGGCCAGGGCCTGGCTACCGTCACCTCCACCCTGACGTCTGTGGCAGCCTCTTAGCGGGCACCCCTCCTCCATCCTGATCCCTTTCCAACCAACCCTCCACACTCGTCTGGAGCTCTTCCTAAAAACACGTCTAGTCACGTCACCCTCCCCACCTTCACCCCAAGAGCTCCCTCAGAGCATCTCCGCTCCCGTGGGCTCTGCCCTCAGCTCTCTCTCACCTCTGGCCCATGGCAGTGCCGTGCCTTCTGCTTGCAGCACCCTTCCTCCAGACTCCTCCTCGTGTCACTTCCTCTGGGAAGTCTCCCCGATTGCTCTTCTCACCGAGCAGGGGTCAGAAGTCCCCTTCCAGCAGCCCACCGGAGCCTTAATCTCCCCCATCACAGAACTTGATGCATTGAATAGCGCGTCCCTCTTTCCTTCTGGAAGCTCCTCTAGAGTAGAGACGGTAACTGCCCACAACGAGGCCTGGCACCAGGCACCACCGCTGCCCAGGAACCGTTTGTTGATGGAAAATTCATTCGGGGGAGACTTAATGGGATGAGAGGGAAGACAGAGGGCGTCTCCCCTCCCCCTCCCCGGGCTGGGCCTCCGAGGCAGTGGGGTGGGAGAAGTTACAGGACTTGTGAGTGGAGCAGGAGGCCTTGGTTAAGGTTGTTGGGGTGCTGGCTCTGGAGTCAGGGTTGAGGCTGCCCACCACCTGTGCATGCGCCTTGGGGAAATTGCTTCCCTGAGAGGTCCCCAGAATTAGCAGGGACCTCCAGCTCTGGGCTCGGGGGTGGGCAAGCCTATCTGTTGGTGCCCACCAGCATCTTTGGTAGCAGCCTGGGGGCCACAGACCACAAATTAGATATGAACAGCCTCTCCCCCTCATTCATGGCCAGGTCCAGGGGGCGATGCTGCTGCTTGGGCTCTACCGACAGCCTCAAGTAGAGATCCTAGAATGTGTTTTCTGCCTTAAAAATTCAGAGCATCACTTCCTACTCTAGCCTATGTTCTTGTATGTTTTCATATTAAAATAATGCTTTAAATCACTTAGCATGGGGGGGGGCGGAGAACATTCTGGAAGGTGAGGGACATGCTCAAGCCTGATCTGTCCTTGTCCTCTTTCTGGGTTTGGAAAGACTGCAGGACCAGGAGCCACCAGCCCAGGTCCCAGGCCCTGCTCTGCACCCACGGAGCCTGGCTGTGTCATCCATGGAATGGGTGCTGAGCTGGTGCTGCCTCTGCTTAAGACAGTGGCCAGTGGGCGTGAAGACCGAATGATTCATTCACACATGGAACGTGAAGTGCCAGGCTGGCCAGGCGGGGGCCCAGGGCCTCTCCAGGCCCCTTTAGGGTCTGCAGGGGGGTGTCTGCTGACACCCCTAGCCTGCCCCCGCTCCCACTCCCCCATTCAGCTCGCCTGGAGCAGGCTGGGGGCTGGGGGTCCAGGCAGTGGCCACCCCCTCCCAGGCTGGAGGAAAGGGTGAGCTCAGCCTCTGGCCCAGGAAGAGCGAGCAAGTGAGCGAGCGAGCGGGTAGGAGAATAATTAAAATGCCAGAGGTTAGGAGGTGAAGTTACAATGGAAAGAATGAAGGCCCAGCGCTGTCAGCCGCGGCTGCTTCTCCCACCCCGTGCTCTCTGCCAAGCCCACATTTGATTTTTATTTCGGGAGCCGCCAGCGCAGCACTTGGGAGGGAGCGGAGAAACCTCACTCCCGCTCGCCCTGCCACGTCTGGAGCTGGGGCCCCACTTGGGGGAGGGGGCTCCTGGGACCCAGCGGAGGAGGCCTTGACCCCAGGACCAGGCTGGCCTCGGGGACTGGGCACAAGGGAAGGGTGGCCTTCAGAGCAGGGGTGGGAGACAAAGCAAAGGATGGCGACCCCAAAAGAATGAAGGCTCTTTCTTCCCATTCTCAATGGCTTCGGCTCCTTGGCTTCACTCATTTGAAGCAGAGGGAGAGAAAGATCATCCAGCCTCAGGCCGGCCCCCTCGCTCCCCCTTTTGCCCCCTACCCTGACTCAGGGGACGTTCAATGTCCACTGGTGTGTGCATACGTCAAAGGGCTCGAAACTTGATCTTTTTCCTCATGACTTGCTGTGTGACCCTGAGAAAGTCGCTCTCCCTCTCTGGACGTGGATCTCCTCTGTAAAAAGGGAGAGTGGGTGAGATCAGCCCTTTCAAACCGGGCCTGGCCCCACCTTCCCCAGGCTGCCCTCTCCCGCGCATCTCTCATCTGCCCCTTCCAGGGACTGGGGAGGTGGGGGGGGCAGCTGCCGGCCCACCCCCTGAAGAACATGGAGCCCCCTCTTCCTGCAGACAGGAGCAGCCGCCGGGGCCAACTCACATTTTCCTGCTCTCGGCTTTCTCTACTGCCCATAATACACTCCAGATGGTTTCTCCATCTGAAAGCCGAGGCAGCAGATTCCAGAGGGAAAGTGGTTGGGCTCCTCTCTGGGCTCCTCTTTCCATCAGGCTGGAGCGAGGAGGGGGCTGAGGCCAGGGACTGGGGCGGCTGGAAAAATGGAGTGGGGGTGGTGCTGGCTCTGCAGGAGGAGGATGGATGTGGGGAGGGCGCCCCAGGCATCTCCCGGCCAAATAAGGGACTGGGGACAGTAGGAGACACCAGGAGATGCGCTGAGATGGGGGCATGGCCCAAAGCACTGGTGGGGAGGGGGTAGGGATTCCAGCAAAACCCTTTTCCTTGACGGGGCGGCCCACCCAGGGAAGGGAGGCTTTCCAACATTCCCAGGGCAGGGAAAAGAGCAGCATCCAATGAGCTTGGGTTCAAATCCTGCCTCTGAAACCCTTGACTTCGTGGAGCCTCAGGCTCCTCACCTGTAAGATGGGGGTGGCTAACGCTGACCTTAAGGGGTCATGAAGGTGACATGGATAGGATACAGAAAGGCTTCCCCCATCCTCAGGGGTTCAGGAAATGCTCAGCAGTTGCCTGGGGAACGCTCTGAGGGAGCAGCAGTGTCCTCTCCCTTAGGACAAAGCTCTGTGGTCCCCTCTAGAAGTCCCAGGGGACTTTAAATCACCCTTTGGGGAGTTCCTGTTGTGGCGCAGCGGAATTGAATCCAACGAGTATCCATGAGAACGCAGGTTCGATCCCTGGCCTCGCTCGGTGGGTTAAGGGTCCGGTGATGCTGTGAGCTGTGGTGTAGGTTGCAGATGCAGCTTGGGTCTGGTGTTGCTGTGGCTGTGGTGTAGGCCTGGAGCTAGAGTTCCAATTGCACCCCTAGCCTGGGAACCTCCATATGCTGTGGGCATGCCCCTAAAAAGCAAAAAAAAAAAAAAAAAATCATACTCAGGACACTGTTCTCAGGACGACCTTGGGAGAGAGGGTGCTATGGGCCTAAGGCTGAGCCCAAGCCCAGGGCTTGCCTCCTCCCAGGGCCCAGCCCCCTCCACCTCAGACTCAGGACTTAGCCCTTAGCCACGTAGAAGCCCAGCGGGTTGAGAAGGGGGGCCGTCCATCCCTAGCCAGGCCCCGCCTGCCCCTCTACGTCCCTGCCAGGACAGCCTCCCAGCCAGGCTCGCCCTCTCCGCCTCAGCTGTACCAAGGGGAGCGCTTCGATTTTTCCACCAGAAGAGCCAAGAGCAAAATGAGAAAGCCAGCCTGGGGCTGCCAGTCCCCCTGCCTGCCCCCCGTGGTGAATGGAGGGGTGAGAGGAGAGTGAGCCCTCAGCCCCTTCCCTAAGTCCACTGCCACCCTCCACCCAGGACACCCACGGGCTCCAGGACCCCGGGGGGCACCAGGCTTAGCTGGGAAGGGAGGACCCTCACTTCCCCACACCTACTGTGAAACAGAAGGTCTGTGGCTCCCCACCCCCAGCCCCGGAAAAGAATTGAGGAGAGAAGCCACATCGCCGCCCGCCCCCCCCCTCCCCGCCCCAACAAGCTGAGGCTCTGGGCTGGGGACAGTGGGATGGAGGTGTATTGTCCCTTCCGAGTCCCTGCAGCCAGGTGCTCCCAGCTAGACAAAAAGATGAGACCTCTGGGCCCCTCCCGGTTAATAAGCCCCCTCTCCCTACCCAGCCCCCTCCCTCTCATTGAGCTCCCTCCCTGAGCCTCCTCCCCACGAAACTCCCCCCGCTTGTTGCGTCGATGTCCCCCATGCATCCCCCTCCCTTCTCCAGGCTTCTCTCCACCACGGCTGTCCCTCTGTAGTGACTTCATCTCCAGCTACTTCAGGAAACCACAGCCCCACAGACATGCAGGCAGGCAGCGTCCCGTGCACCTGGCAGGCCCGAACGAGGTGGTGGCCCCTCCCGTCCAAAGTCTCTGCTCCCGAGCCTAAGGGCCCCCCTTCCTGCCCCCCCATCCCTCCTCCTCCCCCCTTGGCACCCTGTTCTCCTGGGGCTGCCTGCCCCTCCCCCTTGGTGGGCCTCCTGCTCATCCGCCCACAAGTGCACCCTAGTGTCTCTTGCCAGCCTCCACGCCTGAGCCCTGGGTCACCTTGACACTTTCCTGCTCCTCCCAGCTGTACTTCTTGGGCCAGGGATCATCCAACCCACACCACAGCAGTGACCCGAGCCACAGCGGTGACATCACAGAACCCTTAACCGCTACCAGGGAACGCCATCCGCTTCCATTCATTCCCCCGCCTACAACTGCCACCCTGGAGAGGGCCACGCCCAGAAATCAGGGCAAACTAGACCAGCTTCACTGCATCAAAATGATTTACCTGGTCATGGGCCGCCAAAAGGAAATGAGATTTTCTGTGGAAGAGACAACATCCACCAGAGCCTCTGTGACCGCTCACACGCAATGCCTACCTTTCAATAAAAAATTGCCGGGCAACACTCTTCCTCTTCCTCCTACTCTTCTTCTTCCCTTCTGTTCCATTCCCTTCAAGGGCAGTTCAATCCAGAAGCCTTTAGATGCACCAAGCAGAGTTCCCATCGTGGCGCCGTGGTTAATGAATCTGACTAGGAACCATGAGGTTGCGGGTTCGATCCCTGCCCTTGCTCAGTGGGTTAAGGATCTGGCGTTGCTTTGAGCTGTGGTGTGGGTCGCAGACACAGCTCGGATCCCGTGTTGCTATGGCCCTGGTGTAGGCTGGTGGCAACAGCTCTGATTCGACCCCTAGCCTGGGAGCCTCCATATGCTGCAGGAGCGGCCCAAGAAATGGCCAAAAAAAAAAACAAAAGGAAAAAAAAAAAGGTGGACCAAGCAAGGTAGGCAGCCTGGGGGCGGGGATGGAGTGGAGGGAAGGCAATGGCCCAGCACAGGGTTTGAAAGCCCAAGGGAAGGGAGTTCCCATCGTGGTACAGCAGTAAGGAACCCAACTAAAATCCATGAGGATGCGGGGTCCATCCCTGGCCCGCTCAGTGGGTTAAGGTTCCGGGGTTACCATGAGCTGTGGTGTAGGTAGAAGATGCAGCTCGGCACCCACGTTCCTGTGGCTGTGGCTGTGGCTGGCAGCGACAGCTCCGATTCGACTCCTGGCCTGGGAACGTGCTGTGGGGGCGACCCTAAAAAGCAAAAAAAAAGAAGGCTTAAGTGAAGTAAGGAGGGCAGCTCCCATGGGGGCAAGTCAGAGCAGAGACAGAGAAATAGGGTCGGTCAAAGCTCAGTCTTGCGAAGGTCCGCTGGCCTGAACGTCAGAACTCCCGCAGAGGGAGGAGAGCCTCTAAGAGGATGGCAGCCTGGTGTGGGTGTCGAAGCCCAAGCAAAATAAGGAGGATGGGAGTTCCCGTCATGGCGCAGTGGTTAACAAATCCGACTAGGAACCATGAGGTTGCGGGTTCGGTCCCTGGCCTTGCTCAATGGGTTAAGGATCCGGCGTTGCCGTGAGCTGTGGTGTAGGTTGCAGACGCGGCTCGGATCCCGCGTTGCTGTGGCTCTGGCGTAGGCGGATGGCTACGGCTCCGATTCGACCCCTAGCCTGGGAACCTCCATATGCCGCGGGAGTGGCCCAAGAAATGGCAAAAGGACAAAAAACAAAAAAAAAGCGAGGATGTCCACGTGGGGCCAGCTCAGTAAAGGAGATCATACCCGGGAGGTGCAAAGAGGGCATCTGACCAGGGCAGTGGCCAAGCACCAGGACGTGGAGTCCCAGAGGGTGAGCAGGGCATCCCTAAAGGGGTGGAGCTTGGGAGGATGTCAGAGCCTGTCCCTGTGGGCGGAAGGGGTGGGGCGTGTGGCAGGTGGCCCGAGGCCTGGGTGTCAGAGCCCAGGAGGACCGAGCAGGGGTCTGTGTGGAGTGGGGAGCAGTGACCCAGTCCGTGCATTTGTGGAGGAAATGAACTGTTTCTCACTGTTGGCAGAAGGTGTTATAAATATGGAAAGGGAGAAAGCTTGATGAACCCTGTGGTGTTGGATTGGAACTGGTGGTATGAATGAGCACTTGGGATTTTCAAAATAAATAGATACAGGGAGTTCCCGATGTGGTGCAGCAGAAACGAATCTGACTAGGAACCATGAGGTTGTGAGTTCAATCCCTGGTCTCGCTCAGTAGGTTAAGCATCTGGCATTGCTGTGAGCTGTGGTGTAGGTTGCAGATGTGGCTCGGAGCTGGTGTTGGTGTTGCTGTAGCTGTGGTGTAGGCCGGCAGCTGCAGCTCTAATTCAACCTCTAACCTGGGAACCTCCATACGCTGCAAGTGTGGCCCTGAAAAGCAAAAAAAAAAAAAAAAGAAGTTATAGAAATAAATGTTGCCGTAATCATGTGTATATGAGTGTTTATATTGTGCATGTGTGTCAATGTGTTTATATACCTACATACATATTTTCCCAGCTTCATTCACTAAGAGGGCCTGGGGAGCAGTTACATCTGAGTACTCATGAGCATAACTAGCACTCGTGTCTTAATTTCTAAATACCACTCATAGTCCTCTAGAAGGAACTGGGGTTTCTTGGAGAAATGGCTGATTACAGGGCTGGGTCATGGAAAAGACAAGATAAGCCTGGGTCATCTTGAGCCAGGAAGTAAAGAAGCACTCAGAAACGATGAACCACACGACTTAGCAATTCCATTCCTAAGTGTACCCAAGAGAAATGAAAACATATCTTTATACAAAAACTTGTACCTGAATATTTATAGCAATATTATTCACAGTAGCTGAAAGATGGAATCAACCCAAATGCCCATAAGCTGATGAAAAAAAATGTGGTCTATCCATGTCATGGAGTATTAGTCAGCCATGAAAAAGGAATGAGGTAATTGTACATGCTATATCTTGGATGAGCCTTGAAAACATTATGATAAGTGAAAGAAGCCAGTCACAGACACCACATAATGCATGACCTCATTCAGATGAAAGTCAAGAATAGACAAATGTACAGAGACACAAAGTAGATGAATGGTTGCCCAGGGCTGAAGTGGGGACGGGAGGGTGGGGGATGGTAGCTAAAGGTTATGAGGTTTACTTTCGAGATGATGAAAACGTTCTAAAATTGACCATGGTGATGGTGGCACATATCTGTAAATGTGCTAAAACTTCATTAAGTTTACACTTAAGGAGTTCCCACTGTGGCACAGCAGAAATGAATCTGACTAGGAACCATGAGGTGGTGGGTTCGATCCCTGGCCTCACTCAGTGGGTTAAGGATCTGGTGTTGCCATGAGCTGTGGTGTAGGTGGCAGACATGGCTTGGATCTGGCGTTGCTGTGGCTCTGGTGTAGGCCGGCAGGAGCAACTCTAATTAGACCCCTAGCCTGGGAACCTCCATGTACTGTGGGTGCGGCCCTAAAAAGACAAAAGACAAAAAACAAACAAAAACACCAAGAATCTGGCTTGGCTGCAAGCTGTGGCTTAGGGAACAGAGGCGGCTCAGATCTGGTGTTGCTGTGACTGTGGCACAGGCCTGCAGCTCCAGTTCCCATTTGACCCCTAGCCCAGGAACTTCCACGTGCTTCAGGAAGCCCTAAAAAGAAAAAAAAAAAAATTTTTTTTTTAATAAAATAAGTGAATTTGTGGTATGCAAATTATGCCTCAATAAAGCTGTCTTTTGAAAAAGAATGATGGAGACTTAAAAGAATACAGAAGGCAGCTGGAAGGAATTTCCATTGGCTGGATATGGATAATTTGAGCATCCAAATAAATAATGATATTAGTGGATTATAACTGACTTAATAAAATAGGAATCTATGACTCCATATTGACATAAAAAATAAATACATGAAAAGTGGGTTGAGGAATGGAATATTTACCTAGTCTCAAAGCACTTCAGCACAAAATAATTACAAGGATAAAAAAGAGTAACTTTACAGGGCTACAGTGGAGAAGCCAGGCAGTGAATCAAGTGATCAAAGCAAACATGAATAGTAATGAGACAAATTAAAATCATGCATCACCCGAGAGGATGAAATGAGAGAGACGCTGCACTGCTTCAGTGATATTCCTGCATAAAACATAACCTGAATCTAACAATAAGGAAATTTTGGACGAGCCCAAATTAAGAGACAGTCTACAAAACAACTGACCTATAATCTGCATAAGTGTCACTAATAAATATTAAGAAAGGATGGAGAGGGAGTTCCTGCTGTGGCTCAGCTAAAATGAACCCAACCTGTATTCCTGAGGACAAAAGTTCAATTCCTGGCCCTGCTCAGTGGGTTAAGGATCCTGCATTGTCATGAGCTGTGGTGTAGGTTGTAGAGGCGGCTCAGGTCTGGTGCTGCTGTGCTTGTGGGGTAGGCTGGCAGCTGCGGCTCCCACTGGACTCCTAGCCTGGGAACTTCCATATGCCGCATGCGCGGCCCTAAAATAAAATCAGATAAAATACAAAATTTAAGAAAAGATAAAGGATGGAAGAACTAACTGTTCCATATTGTAGGAGATCTGAGATACCTGAGAACAAATGTAATATGTGATTCTCTAGTGGATCCTTTTGTTTTGTTTTGTTTTTTGTTTTGTCTTTTTGCCTTTTTCTTGAGCCGCTCCCTCGGCATATGGAGGTTCCCAGGCTAGGGGTCGAATCGGAGCTGTAGCTGCCAGCCTATGCCAGAGCCACAGCAACGCGGGATCCGAGCCGCGTCTGCAACCTACACCACAGCTCACACCAACGCCGGATCCTTAACCCACTGAGCAAGGCCAGGGATCGAGACCCGCAACCTCATGGTTCCTAGTTGGATTCGTTAACCACTGCGCCACGATGGGAACTCCTCTAGTGGATCCTTTTGCTGTAAAGATATTACTGGGTCCACTGGTGAAACTTGAGTAGAGTTTGTGGATTAGAGGGTAAGAAGGTAGTAATGTTAATTTCATGATTTTGATGGTGGTATTGCGGTTATCTAGGAGGACGTCCTAGTACATAGGATTTACACATTAAAGTGTTTGGGAGGTGAGAGCAGCTTACTCTCAAATGAGAAAGGAAAAAAAATTTTTTTTGTGCTATGTTTGTGATCTTTCTATGAGTTTGGGATTACTTTGAATGAAGAGAAATCAGAAGTTCCCATTGTGGCGCAGGGGAAACGAATCCGATGAGGAACCACGAGGTCGCAAATTCGATCCCTGGCCTCGCTAAGTGGGTTAAGGATCTGATGTTGCAGTGAGCTGTGGTGTAGGTTGCAGATGAGGCTTGGATCCTGTGATGCTGTGACTGTGGTGTAGGCCTACAGCTGTAGCTCCAATAGGAACCCTAGCCTGGGAACCTCCATATGCTGTGGGTGCGGCCCTAAAAAGCAAAATAAATAAATAAATAAATAAATAAATATTAAAAATCGTTGGAGTTCTCAAAAAAAAAAAAAAAAGAAAGAAAGAAAGAAAGAAAAATCAATTATCATGTGTGTGGAGAAACTGGGCTAATGAATGCCTGGAACCTAAAATAAAAGCAGATCTTAGAGGAGTTCTCATTGTGGCTCATCAGGTTAAGAATCTGACTCATATCCATGAAGATTTGGGTTCGATTCCGGGCCTCGCTCTGTCAGTTAAAGGATCCCCTGGTATTGCCCCAAACTGTGGTGTATGTTGCAGATGCAGCTCGGATCTGATGTTGCTGTGGATGTGGCATAAGCTGCAGCAGCAGCTCTGATTTAGCCCCTAGCAGGGGAACTTCCATATGCCAAACATGCGGCCTTAAAAAGAAAAAAAATAATCAATTCTTAGAAAATACAGTTTCACAGGAGACCCAGATACTGGAATTATCAGACAGGCTTTCTTTTTTTTTTGGCTGTGCCCACAGCATAAAAAATTTCCAGGGCCAGGGATTGAACCTGTGCCATAGCTGTCACCCAAGCCGCAGCAGTGACAAATGTCAGATCCTTAACCCACTGAGTGAGGCCAGGGATTGAACCCACATATTCATGGATATTAGTTGGGCCATAATGGAAACTCCTGGAAGATTTGTTTGATTGTTTCCCTTTGGCTTTTAGATCACAGGTGTGGGTATATGGATGTTCTCAGGATAGGAGTCGAATCAGAACTACAGCTGCCAGTCTACACCACAGCCACAGCAAACCGGGATCCAAGTCAGGTCTGCGACCTACACCACAGCTCACAGCAACATCGGATCTCCGACCCACTGAGTGAGGCCAGGGATAGAACCCATGTACTCATGGATACTAGTCAGATCCGTTTCCACTGCGCCACAACGGGAACTCCCCAGGGAGGTTTTTTAAAAAGAGAAAAATCTTAAAAACACCAAGAGAATAATGGCACATTACTTCAAAGAAACAGTGATTAATACTGACAAAAAGGCAGTTCCCCGAGTTCCCGTTGTAGCGCAGTGGAAACGAATATTACTAGGAACCATGAGGTTTCGGGTTCGATCCTTGGTGTTGCTCAGTGGGTTAAGGAGCTGGCGTGGCTGTGGCTGTGGCTGTAGCATCAGCCGGAGGTTACAGCTCCAATTTGACCCCTAGCCTGGGAACCTCCATATGCTGCAGGTGTGGCCTCCCCCCAAAAAAAGACAAAAAAAAAAAAAAAGAGTTCCTGTCATGGCTTGGTGGTTAACGAACCCGACTAGCATCCATGTGGATGCGGGTTCGATCCCTGGCTTCACACAGTGGGTTAAGGATCTGGTGTTGCTGTGAGCTGTGCTGTAGGTTGCAGATGCGGCTCAGGTCCCACGTTGCTGTGGCTGTGGCGTAGGCTGGCGGCTACAGCTCCGATTCAATCCCTAGCCTGGGAACCTCCATATGCCTTGGGTGCAGCCCTAAAAAGACCAAAAAAAAAAAAAGATTTTCCATTGTGGCTCAGCAGTAATGAAGCTGAATAATATCCATGAGGCTGCGGGTTTGATCCCTGGCCTCGCTCAGTGGGTTAAGGATCTGTCGTTGCCTAAGCTGTGGTGTAAGTGGCAGACGTGGCTTGGATCTCAAGATGCTGTGGCTGTGGTGTAGGTGGGCAGCTGCAGCTCTGATTCAACCCCTAGCCTGGGAACTTCCCTATGTTGAGGGTATGGCCCTAAAAAGAAAAAAAAAAAAAAAAAGACTGACAAATGGAAGTTCTAGAGATGAAAAGTACAAAATCTAGGGGTATTTTTGAATGTATTTCGAATGGGTGGCACTAACAGTAGATTAGACCTGGAGGAAGAAGAGATGAGTAAACGTGAAGCTAAATAAAGATGGAGCAGACTGTTTCCAGGGAGCACAGAGAGAAGTAAGGGAAGAGCACTGAATGTGGACGGAAGAGAACCCAGGGAGTTCCCGTCGTGGCTCAGTGGTTAACGAATCCGACTAGGAACCATGAGGTTGCGGGTTCGATCCCTGCCCTTGGTCAGTGGGTTGAGGATCTGGCGTTGCCTTGAGCTGTGGTGTAGGTCGCAGACACGGCTTGGATCCTGCGTTGCTGTGGCTCTGGTGTAGGCCGGCGGCTACAGCTCCGATTCGACCCCTAGCCTGGGAACCTCCATATGCCACGGCAGTGGCCCAAGAAATGGCAAAAAGCCAAAAAGCCAAAAAGCAAAAAAAAAAAAAAGGAGAGAACCCAATGACCTATGGGAGGTCATCAAGTGCTCCAGCGTACATGTCGCTTAAGTCCAGAGGCAGAGGGAAAGGAGTTCGCCTGTGACACGTAGGGTTAAGGATCTGGTGTTGTCACTGTAGCCGCTTGGGTCACTGCTGTGCTGAGGGTTTGATCCCTGGTCCAGGAACTTCCACACATGCCGAAGGCATGGCCAAAAAAAAAAAAATTAAAAAAATAAAAAAAAAAATAAAGAGGCAAACCGAAAGATAGTGACCAAAATTTTTCCAAATTTAATAAACCTAGAAACTCGAAGATCCAAAAATCCCAATACCACTCACAAAGACACAAAACAGACAGTGAGGTCTATTGTAGTTAAGTTGCTGAAAATCTGTGACAATGAGAAAATCGTAACAGGGACATTACACACTAAGAGAAAAAGATAAAATTATCGTGGACTTATTGTCCGAGACTCTACAAGCCAGAGGACAATAGAATACAACTGTTAAAGATGTGGGGGGAAGGGGACTATCAACCTAGGTCCCTAAACTCAGAGAAAACATCTTTAAAATGAAGGCAAAGCCTTTTTCATGTGTACAAAAAAGTGAGCGAATTGGAGATCTCCTGTGGCTCAGCAGGTTAAGGACCTGGCACTGTCACTGCTGAGGCTCTGGTTACAGTGGTGGCACAGGTTCAATCTCTGGTCGAGGAACTTCTGAAAGCCATGGGTGTGGCCAAAAAAAAGAAAAAGTGAGCAAATTCATCATCAGTTGACCTACATTATAAAAAAGTGTTGAGTTTTTTAGGCAGAAGAAGAACACCAGATGGAACTTTGGATCTACACAAAGGAATGAATAGAACTAGAAATGGAAATTGTGTAGATAAATATGAAATATATTTTTCTCATTTTAAAATTGTTTAAACACAATCGACTCATTTAAGAAAAAAGAATAACAGGTGTTCCCATTGTGGCTCAGTAGAAACAAATCCGACTAGGAACCATGAGGTTGCGGGGTCGATCCCTGGCCTCGCTCAGTGGGTTAAGGATCCGGTGTTGCCATGAGCTGTGGTGTAGGTCATAGATGTGGCTCAGATCTGGCGTTGCTGTGGCTCTGGCATAGGCCGGTGGCTGCAATTCCTCTTAGACCCCTAGCCTGGAAACCTCCATATGCCATGGGTGCGGCCCTAAAAGGACAAAAGACAAAAAAATAAAATAAAAAAAAAAGAAAGAAAGACAAGAAAGGAAAAAAGAAAAGGAACAACTATATTGTGGGTGTATAACACATGCATACAGTAAAATGAGTCACAACAATGACACAAAGTATTGGAGAGGGAAATGGGACAATACTCTTTTAAGTGTCCAACTTTTACACAAAGTGATACAATGCTATTTGAAAGAAAACTGTGATAGGTTAAAAATGCCCATTGTGGAGTTCCAGCTGTGGTTCAGTGGGTTAAGAACGTGATCCATGAGGATTCGGGTTCTATCCCTGGCCTTGCTCAGTGGTTAAGGATCCAGTGTTGCCACCAGCTGCAGCATAGATTGCAGACATGGCTCAGATCTGGTGTTGCTGTGGCTGTGGTGCAAGCTGGCAACTGCAGTTCCAGCTCCAATTTGAACCCCAGCCTGGGAACTTCCATATGCTGCAGGTGTGGCCCTGAAAAGGGGGCAGGGGGGAAAGAAAGAAGGAAAAGAAAGAAAGAGAAAAAGAAAGTAAAAAGCATATTGTAAACTTTAGAGCATGAGTCAGCAAAATTTTCCTGTAAAGGACCAGATAGTGAATATTTTAGATGCTGAAGGCCATATAGTCTCTGCTGCAACTGATAACTCTGCTGTTGTAGCATGAAAGCAGCCCTGGACGATATGTAATGAGTGAACAGGACTGTGTTCCAATAAAACTTTATTAGTAGACTCAAATCCAAATCATTTTTTATATCAAAATTTTTCTTCTTTTGAATTTTTTCAAAGTTTGAAAAATGTAAAAAACCATTCCTAACAAATAATTTAAGTAGATACCAAAAAAAAAAAAACCTCCCAATTTTAGGGAGTTCCTGTTGTGGAGTTCCTGACTAGTATCCATGAGGACATGGGTTTGATCCCTGGGCTCCCTCAGTGGGTCATGGATCCAGCATTGCTGTGAGCTATGGTGTGGGTCACAGATGCAGCTCAGATCTGGCATTGCTGTGGCTGTGGTGTAGGCCAGCAGCTGTAGCTCTGATTCGACTCCTACCCTTGGAACTTCCATATGCCATGGGGGCAGTCCTGAAAAGCAAAACAAAAAACAAACCAAAAAACCCAGCTATGATTAATGCACTATAATGATTAAATTTTTGTGGCTGCACCCACTGCATATGGATGTTCCTGGACCAGGGATCCAACCCATGCCAGAACAGTGACCCATGTCACAGCAGCAACCCCAGCCCCTGCAGTGACAATGCCAGGTCCTTAACCCACTGCACCACAAGGGAACTCCCAACTGTGATGTTGAATTTTATGTGTCAATTTGGGCTAGGAATGCCTAGATAGTTGGTGAAACGTTATTTTGGGCTGTGGCTGAGGGTTTCTGGAAGAGATGAATGTTTGGCTCAATAGACTGGATAAAGAAGATTCGCTCTCACCAATGTAGGCAGGCATTATCCAACCTGTGGAGGGTCTGAATAGAACACGGGAGAAGGATGAATAAATTCTGTCTCTCTCTTCTTGAGCTGGGATTTCCATCTTCTCCGGCCCTTGAACATTGGAGCTCCAGGGTCTCAGGCCTTTGGACTCCAGGACTTTCTTCAGTGGCTTCCCAGTTTTCAGGCTTTCAGCCTCACATTGGGAATTACATCACTTTTCCCCCGATTCTCAGGACTTGGGGCTCCGATTGAATTATATCACTGGCTCTTCTTGGTTCTCCAGATTACAGACAGCTGATGGTAGGACTTCTCACTTTCCATAACCACGTGAGTCTATTCCTATAATAAATTTCGTTATATATCTATATCTATAAAAATCCTATTGGTGCTGGTTTTTTTTTTTTTTTCTTCAGACAACCCTGACCATACCTATGCCAAGGGTTCTAATGAATAAAGCAGACAGCAGGTGATAACTGATGGAGGATGTAAGCAGAGAGATTGTAAGCAGAGGAATTCTGAGAAGGAATAAAGAAGAAATATTAGGAAGTTAAAACCCTGGAGCAGAAATAAAGAATGCCTTCGATGAGCTCATTAGTAGGCTGGACATGGCTGAGGAAAGACTCTCTAAGCTTGAAAATGTCAACAGAACAGCTTCAAGTGACATAGGTCACAGATGCGACTTGGATCTGGTGTTGCTGTGACTGTGGCGTAGGCTGGCAGCTGCAGCTGCTATTCGACCCCTAGCCTGGGACCTTCCCGATGCCAGAAGTGTGACCCTAAAAAGAAAGGGAAAAAAATGCAGATGAAATAAAGACTTTCTTTCACAAGCGAAAAATGGGATTTGTGGCCAGTAGATATCTGCCTTTCGAGAAAGGTTAAAAAGGAGTTCCCATCATGGCCTAGTGGTTAACAAATCTGACTAGGAACCGTGAGGTTGTGGGTTCAATCCCTGGCCTTGCTCAGTGGGTTAAGGATCTGGCGTTGCCGTGGGCTATGGTGGAGGTTGCAGACGCGGCCCAGATCCCGTGTTGCTGTGGCCTTGGCATAGGCCAGCGGCTACAGCTCTGATTAGACCCCTAGCCTGGGAACCTCCATATGCCTCAGGTGTGGCCCTAGAAAAGGCAAAAAGACCAAAAAAAAAAAAAAAAGGTTAAAAGTTCTTCAGAGAGGAGGAAAATAACATATGTCAGAAACTGGGAGCTAGGTAAAGAAAAGAGCACTGGAGAAAGAATAAGTAAAGGCAAAATAAAAACTTTTATTTCTCTTATTCTTAATTAATGTAATATATAACAGTTTGTTAAAAATTACAGCAACAATGTATTCGATTATATATATTATGTGTGTATATATACACCTTATATGTATGCCTGTAACTGAAATGAATGGCAGTGATAATACAAGAGACATAAGGAAAGGATTAGGATTATTTTGTTATTATAAGGTACTGCTCATGAAGCTGTATAATGTTATTTGAAAGGGAACTTGAATTAGCTGTGTGTATGTTGCAAACACTAGGGCAACCGCTGAAAAAAAGTATTGTTGATATGCTAAGAAAGGAAGGAAAAGAGAATCATAAAATGCTTGAAGTACAAAAGGCAGAAAAATTGTGGAAGACAAACATAGAAACAAAGAAAAAGGGCAGTGACAATAAAATAGTAAGAAGTAAGTAAATAGTAATCCAATTATATCAATAATCACATTAGGAGTTCAGTCATGGCTCAGCAGAAAACAAATCTGACTGGTATCCATGAGGATTCAGGTTCCATCTGTGTCCTCCCTCAGTGGGTTAAGGATCTGGAGTTGCTGTGAGCTTTGGTGTAGGCCACAGACGCGGCTCGGATCTGGTGTTGCTGTGGCTATGGTTTAGGCCAGCAGCTGTAGCTCTGATTTGCTCCCTAGCCTGGAAACCTCCATATGCCACAGGTGCAGCCCTAAAATTTAAAAAAAGCACTTTAAACCAATATTCTAAATACACCAATTAAAAGACAGAGATTAGGAGTTCCCGTTGTGGCTCAGTGGTTAATGAACCTGACTAGCAACCATGAGGTTGCGGGTTGGATCCTTGGCCTTGTTCAGTGGGTTAAGGAGCCAGCGTTGCCGTGAGCTGTGGTGTAGGTTGCAGATGCGGCTCGGATCCCGCGTTGCTGTGGTTCTGGCGTAGCTGGCGGTTACAGCTCCAATTCAACCCCTAGCCTGGGAACCTCCATATGCTGTGGGAGAGGCCCAAGAAATGGCAAAAAGACAAAAAAAAAAAAAGGCAGAGATTATCAGATTAGGTTTAAAAAAAATAGGACCCAACTATAGGTTGTCTACAAGAAAGTCACTTTAAATATAAAGACATATATGGATTAAAAGTAAATAGATGGAGAGACTACACCATGTTAATACTAATCAAAAGAAAGCAGAAGTAGCCGTATGATTTTCGGAAAGCAGACATCAGAACAAGGAAAGTTATTAGGAATAAAGTGCAACATTACACAATGATAGGGTCAATGCTCCATGAAGACATGTGACAAAGACTGATAGAACTGCAAGCAGAAACAGATGCACCACCATTATAGTTGGAGACCCCAACACTCCTTTATCAGAAATGGACAGATCCAGCAGGCAGAAACTCAGAAAGGACAGAGTTGATATCAGCATCACCATCAATCAACAGTACGTAAGGGTCATTGTTGACTCTTTCATCCAATAGCAGCAGAACACATATTCTTCTCAAGGTCACATGGAACATTCATCAAAATAGACCTCATTCTGAGATAAAACACATCTTATCAGGAGTTCCCATTGTGGCGCAGTGGAAAGGAATCCAACTAGGAACCATGAGGTTGCAGGTTCAATCCCTGGCCTTGCTCAGGGGGTTAAGGATCAGGCATTTAACAAATGTAAAAGAAGAGAACTAATACAATGCCTGCTCTCAGATCACAATGGAATTAAATTAGAAATCAGTTACAGAAAGATAGCTGGCAAATCCCAACTAAACAGCTTCTAAATAACACCTTAGTCAAGGAAGAAATCTCAAGGGATTTAAAAATCTTTTAAACTAAGTGAAAATGCAAACACATCAAAATGTGTGAGATGCAGAGAAAGTGGTGCTTAGAGGTAAATTTATAGCATTGAATGCATATATTAGAAAGGAAGAAAGATCTACAATCAATAACTAAGCTTTGATCTTAAGAAATGAGAAAAAAATAAGAGCAAATTAATTCCAAAGTAAGCAGATGAAAAGAAATAATAAAAATTAAAGTAGAAATCAATAAAAGCGAAAATAGGAAATCAATATAGAAATCCAACAAAACCACAACTGGTTCTTTGAAAAGATCAATAAAATCAATAACAGCAACCAGCTTCTAGCAAGGCTAACTAAGGAAAAAAGAGAGACACACAAATTACTAATATTAGAAAGGAAAGAGGAGTTCCCATTGTGGCTCAGTGGGTTAAGAAACTGACACAGTGTCCATGAGGATGTGGGTTCGATCCCTGGCCTTCCTCAGTGGGTTGGATCCTGCATTGCTGCAAGCTGTGGCATAGTCACAGGTCACAGACATAGGCCTCAGCTGCAGCTCTGGTTCAATCCCAGCCTGGGAACTTCCATGTGCTGCAGGTAGGGCCCCGAAAGAAAGAAAAAGAAAAGAAGGCATCACTACAGATCCCATGTACCTTAAAATAATAGTAAAGAAATGTGATGAACAAGTCTTTGCCCACAAATTTGGTAACCTAGGTGAAATAGGCCAATTTCTTGAAAGACAAAATCTGCCAAAATTCACACAAGGAAAAACAGACTATTTGTTATTTGTTCTTTTTTTTTCTTTTTTGGCCACCCCATAGCATATAGCGTTCCCAGGCCAACAATAAGATCCAAGCCTATGCTGCAGCTGTGGCAAGGTCAGATCCTTAACCTACTGTGCTGAGCTGCAGATCAAACCTGTGTCTCAGCGCTCCAGAGACACTGCTGGTCCCCTACCCCACTGTGGGAACTCCTTTTTTTTTTTTTTTTTTCTTTTAAAAGAATAGACAAAAAAAGAAAAGAAAAAAAAGGATAGGCTATTTGAAAAATAGGTCTATATTTATTAAATATATTGAGTTGATAATTAATAACCTTCCTAAACAGAAAGCACAAGGCCTGGATGGGTTCATTGGTGATTTGTACCAAGAATTTAAGGAGGCAATTACAACCATTTTCTATAATCTCTTCCCAAAGATTGTAGCAGAGGGAATATTTCCTATCTTATTCTATGAGGCCAACACTACCCTAATAGCAATACCAGGCAAAAACATTACAAGGAAACTACCGGCCAATATCTCTTATAAACATAGATGCAAAAATTCTTAGCAAAATACTAACAATTAAAATCTAACAATACATGAAAAGAAAAAGAATGTATGCATGGATGTGTAACTGGGTCACCATGCTGTATAATAGAAAAAAAAATAATGTATTGGGTCACCATGCTGTATAATAGAAAAAAAAAATAAAATGTTTTCCCCAAAAAATGCATAAAAAGAACTATACACCATGACCAAATAGGATTTATTCCAGGTAAACAAATTTGGTTCAATATTTGAAATCAGTTAATGTAATCCATCACATCAACAGGCATCAAAATAAAGATTTTTATTCTTTTTTTTTCTTTTTGCCTTTTTTTTGTCTCTTCTAGGGCTGCACCCATGGCATATGGAGGGGTCCAATTGGAGCTGTAGCCACTGGCCTATACCACAGCCATAGCAATGTGGGATCCGAGCCGCATCTGCAACCTACACCACAGCTCACGGCAATGCTGGAGCCTTAACTCACTGAGCAAGGCCAGGGATCAAACCTGCAACCTCATGGTTCCTAGTTGGATTCGTTAACCACTGAGCCACAATGGGAACTCCCAAGAATAAAAATCACATGATCATGTCAATTGATACAGGCAAAATCCAATACCTATTCATGATAAACGTTCTCAAACAAACTAGGAACAGAGGGAGTTCCCTTGTGGTGCAGTAGGTTAAGGATTTAGCATTGTCACTGCAGTGGCTTAGGTTGCTGCTGTGGCACAGGTTCAGTTCCTGGCCCAGGTAATTCCACATGCCATAGGTGCAGCCAAAAAACAAAACAAAACTAGGAATATAGGGGAACTTCTTCCTCTTGATAAACCATGTCAACAAAACATCTACAGCTAAACATCATACTTAATGAGAGAATCATGAAGCTTTCCTGCTAAAATAAGGAACAAGGCAAGGGTGGCTCCTCTCACTACTGTTTTTTGTTTGTTTGTTTGTTTGTCTTTTAGGGCCGCACATGTGGCATATGGAGGTTCCCAGGCTAGGGGTCCAATCTGAACTACAGCTGCCAACCTGAACCATAGCCACAGCAATGCCAGATCCGTGCCATGTCTGCGACCTACACCACAGCTCATGGCAATGCCAGATCCTTAACCTACTGAGCAAGGCCAAGGATTGAACCTGCGTCCTCTTGGATACTCGTCAGATTCGTTTCCACTGAGCCACCATGGGAACTCCAGGAAGACTCAACATTGATGAGATCCGTTTTTCCTAACTTGACGTATAGAGCCAAACAAATCAAGCTCTCAGAAAGTTATTTTGTGAATATCAACAAACTAAATGTAAAGTTTCTATGGAGAAGCAGAAGTCCAGAAATTGGCAACACAATATTGAAGGCGAACAGAGGTGAAGGATTGAGGCTACCCAACTTGAAGACTGACTATAAAGCTATAGCAATGAAGATAGTTTATAGCATTGGTGAAAACATAGACGAATAGATCGGTAGAACACACTACAGAGCCTAGAAATAGATCCCCATATATACAAGCAACTGATCTTTGATAAAATAATAAAGGCAGAGTTCCCGTAGTGGCTCAGTGGTTAACGAACCTGACTAGCATCCATGAGGACCCAGGTTTGATCCCTGGCCTCACTCAGTGGGTTAAGGATCCGGCGTTGCGGTGAGCCATGGTGTAGGTTGCAGACGCAGCTTGGATCCCGAGTGGCTGTGGCTGTGGTGTAGGCCAGCGGCTGCAGCTCCGATTCAACCCCTAGCCTGGGAACCTCCATATGCCACAGGTGCGGCCCTAAAAACACAGATAATAATAATAATAATAATGAAAATAATAAAGGCAATACAATGGAGCAAAGATAGTCTTTTCAACAAACGGTGCTGAAACAGCTGTACATCCACATGAAATTGAGTGTATCAACATATAGACCTAACACCCATCACAAAAATAAAGTCAGTATTAATCACAGACTTAAATGAAAGGTGCAAAGTTATAACCCTCCTAGAAGATAACATAACAGATAACCTTGGATATGGCGATGACTTTTTAGGAACACCAAAGTCATGATCTATGAAAGAAAGACTTGAAAAACTATATTTCAATAAAATTAACATTTTCAGCTCTGCAAAAGACCCTGTCAAGTGAATGAGAGGGCAAGCCACAGACTGGGAGAAAATTATTTATTTATTTATTTATTATTTTTGTCTTTTTAGGGCTGCACCTGCAGCATATGGAGGTTCCCAGGCTCGAGGTCGCATCAGAGATGTAGCCACTGGCCTACATCACAGCCAAAGCAATGCCAGATCCCGGCCACGACTGCAACCTACACCACAGCTCATGGCAACGCCGGGTCTTTAATCCATTGAGCGAGGCCAGGGATCGAACCCGCATCCTCATGGATACTAGTCAGATTTGTTTCCGCTGAGCCATGATGGAAACTCCTGAACAGCTATAAAATATAGCAACTTTATTCATAATTGCCGAAACTTGGAAGGAACCAAGATGTCCTTCACTAAATAAATAGACAAATGAACTGTGGTACATATAGATAATGGACTGGTATTCAGCACTAAAAAGAAACCAGCTATCAAGCTGTTAAAAGACACCGAGGGACGCTCAATACATAATACTAAGTGAAAAAAGCTAGTCTGAAAAATCTGCCTACTGATTCCAACTACATAACATTTTGGAAAAGGCTATAGTAACAGTTAAAAGATCATGGTTCCCAAGTGGAGGAAGGGGTGTGGAACATGGATTTTTTTTTTTTAACCAGTTGAATTTTTCTGTAGGATACTTTAATAGTGGACACAAGCTATTTTGCATTTGTTAAAATGTTAAAGAAAGAAAGAGTTTTACACAAAATTTTATGGAGAATAGAGGAGATAAAAAAAGCGATTTCCTAACTTTTTGGATGAGGGCAGCATAACGTTGATATTAAGACCAAACTAGCACATTACGAGAAAGGATACCTACAGAACAATTTCTGCAAAAACACACATATAAATTCTAAACAAGAGGATAGTGATCAAATCCAGTGTTCTATAAAGGTGATAATGGATGATGACAAATTTGACTTTATTCCAAGAATGTGACGTTGGCTTCACATTTGAGAAAAAATTTTGTAATTCACCGCATTAAAAGTATAAAGGAGCGAAGTCATACTTCAATAGATGTGAAAAAAGCACTTCATAAAAATTCAACATTTATTCATGATAAAATTTTCTATCAAATTAAGAATAAAGGGAAATTTTCTTAATCTGATAATATCAAACAGGAAATCTACAGCAAATTTCATATTTAATGGTAAAATATTTAAAAATATCTCCTTGAGATTGAAATAAGGATATCTACCATCACCACTTCTATTTAATATCGTCGAGGGACTCATAGCCAGTGCAATAAGGCAAGAAAAAGAAATAACAGCTGTAAGGCTTGATCAGGAAAAAAAAAAAAATTCCTGTGGCTATTCATTGATAGTACATTTATGTATATTGGATAGTAAAAAACAATCTATAGATATGCTTTAAAAATGCATAAATTTAGCAAGGTTACCAGAACAAGGTAATACACAAGAATCAATTGTATTTCTTTAAGCTGACAGTAAGCAATTAGAAAGTGAAAAAATATTTCATCAACATCAGCAGTTTTTAAGCTTAAAAATAGATAGAAATATATCTGAAAAAGTATTGTCATGATTCTACACATAAAACTACAGAATATTCCTGAGAGGAAAAGAAGACTTAAAAAAAACCCCACAAAAACAGAAACAGACATGAGCATTTCCTGGTGGCTCAGGGGGTTAAGGATCCAGTTTTCACTGCAGTGGCTTGGGTCATTGTTGTGGCAGGCACAGATTCATTTCTTGGCCCAATCACTTCCACAGGCCATGGGCAAGGCCCCAAAAGGAGACATATACTTTATTCATAGATTGGTATTATCAATACTGTAAAGCAGTCAATTCTTCTCCCAGTTGATCTACAGATTCAACTCACCCTCAATGAAACTTCATACAGTGGTGGGAATGTAAAATGGTTCAACCTTTCTGGACAACAATTTAGCAATTACTCCAAAGGATAAATATAATGCTACCATGTGAGCCAGCAATTCTTTTGTTGTTGTTGTTGTTGTTGCTATTTCTTGGGCCGCTCCCGCGGCATATGGAAATTCCCAGGCTAGGGGTTGAATCGGAGCTGTAGCCACTGGCCTACGCCAGAGCCACAGCAACGCAGGATCCGAGCCGCGTCTGCAACCTACACCACAGCTCACGGCAATGCCGGATCCTTAACCCACTGAGCAAGGGCAGGGACCGAACCCGCAACCCCATGGTTCCTACTCAGATTCGTTAACCACTGCGCCACGTCGGGAACTCCCAGCAATTCTAATATTAGGTATAAACCCAGGGGAAATGAAACCATATCTACACAAAAGCTTGTACATAAATGTTCACAGCAGCATTTTTATGAGACTGCAAATATTGAAACAACCCAGACAACTATCAGTTCATGAATGGATAAATAAAATGCACTATGTCCATTCAATAAAATTTTATTCAACCATAAAATGGAAAGAAGTACAGATATATGGTAAACATAGATGAACTTTACAAACATTATGCTACAGGAAAGCAGCAAGTCACAAAAGGCCACCCATTTCTCACTTATGTGAAATGTTCAGAATATGCAAAATATTAATTAGAAAATAGAATTAATAATTGCCTAGGGTTGAGAGAAGGAGTTGGTAAGAGAGGTGATTGCTAATGAGAAGGGGGTTTTTAATGAAGGATGATGAAAATGTTCTAAAATCGATTATGCTAATACTTATGCAAATCTGAATATACTGAGGTGTGTTGAATTATGCACTTTTCTTTTTCTTTTTCTTTTGTCTTTTTAGGGCCTCACATGGCACATGGAGGTTCCCAGGCCAGGGGTCAAATCAGAGCTGCAGTTGCTGGCCTACGCCACAGCCACAGCAACACTAGATCTGAGCCACATCTGGGACCTATAACACAGCTCACGGCAATGCCAGATCCTTAACCCACTATGTGAGGCCAAGGATTGAACCTGCATCTTCATGGAAACTAGTCAAATTCTTTTCCACTGAGCCATAACAGGAACTCCTATACACTTATGTAAGTGGGTGATTTGTGTGGTTTATGAAATAATTTCAAAGTTGTCATTTTGTTTTTATTTTTATTTTATTTTTTAGGGCTGCACCCATAGCATATAGAGGTTCCCAGGCTAGGGGTCTAATAAGCAGCTACAGCTGCTGGCCTACACCACAGCCATAGCAATGCCAGATCCTTAATTCACTGAGTGAGGCCAGGGATCAAACCCACATCCTCACGGATACTAGTCAGGTTACATAACCCACTGAGCCACAGTGGGAACTCCCCCAAAATGAACTTTGAGTCTTACCCCACATGATATGGAAAAATGAGCCCTAGATGGTTCATTGATCCAAATGTGAAGAACAATAGAAATATGCCTTCAAAATTCTAAAGGAAAAGTATTTGTCATCTAGAGTTATATACCCAGCAAAATTATCAATCAAACGTGAGGGTAGGAATTCCTGTCGTTGCACAGTAGTTAACGAATCCGACTAGGAACCATAAGGTTGTGGGTTCGATCCCTGCCCTTGCTCAGTGGGTTAAGGATCTGGCGTTGCTGTGAGCTGTGGTGTAGGTCGCAGATGTGGCTCAGATCCCATGTTGCTGTGGCTGTGGTATAGGCTGGCAGCTACAGCTCCAATTAGACCCCTAGCCTGGGAACCTCCATATGCCATGGGAAGCGGCCCTAGAAAAGAAAAAAAAAGAAAGAAAGAAAGAAAGAAATCAAACATGAGGATAAATTAAAGATATTTTCAATGTTTATAGTTTCAGAAATTATAATTATTTTGCACACCTTCTCAAGGAATTATTGGCAGATACACTCCTAAGCAACAAAAGATAAGACAAGAAAGAAGACATGAGTTTTAAAAAGTGAAGGGATCAGGAGTTCCCACTCTGGTGCAATGGGATTGGTGGCATGTTGGAAGCACTAAGTCGCAGGTTCAATCCCCAGCACACTGGGTTAAGGATCTAGGGTTGCCGCAGCTGTGGCTTAGGTTGCAACTACAATTCAGATCTGATCTCTGGCCCCCAAACTCCACATGCTGTGTGGCATCCAGAAAAGGGAAAAAAAAAGTGAAGGAATTGGATATAGAAAGGAGGCAAAGGGGAGTTCCCACTGTGGCTCAGTGGTAACAAACCTGACTAGTACCCATGAAGACTTGGGTTTGATCCCTGGCCTACTCAGTGGGTTAAGGATCTGGCATTGCCGTGAGCTATGTTGTAGGTCGCAGATGTGGCTGGGATCCCACGTTGCTGTGGCTGTGGTGTAGGCCAGCAGCTGCAGCTCTCATTCAACCCCTAGCCCAGGAATGCCCATATGTGGTGGGCAGGGCCCTAAAAAGACAAAAAATAAAATTAAAAATCGAAAAGACTGACAATACTAAGTATTCACAAGGACACGCCCACTGGAACTGTTGAACATCTGGGAGGAGTGCAAATTCTTACAACCACTTTGTTTATTTATTTATTTAGTCTTTTTGGAACCACATCCACAGCATATGGCGGTTCCCAGGCTAGGGGTCGAATGGGAGCTGTAGCTACTGGCCCACAGCAATGAGGGATCCAAGCCACGCCTGTGACCTACACCACTCTCACCAGAGTCTCAACCCACTGAGCAAGGCCAGGGATTGAACCCACAACCTCATGGTTCCTAGTTGGGTTCGTTAACCAGTGAGCCATGATGGGAACTCCCATACAACCATTTTAGAAAAAAAACTGGTAATAACTATTAAAGCTGAACACATGCATTCCCTATAAGCCAACTATTCCACTCTTGAGTACAGATCCAACAGAAGTGCCCATATATATGCCATGAAAGGGCATTGCAAGTTTGTTAGCAGCCGTGTTACTCCTCATGGTGAAAAACTAGAAAGGGAGTTCCCTGGTGGCTCAGTTAAGGAACCGGTGGTGTCACCGCTGTGGTAGGGGTTCAATCCCTGGCCTGGGAACCTGTGCATGCCATGGGCCTTGTCAAAAAACCCCAAAACCCCTGAAAGAATCCAAATGGCCATCAGTAATAGAATGGGTAGATAAAGGTGGTATATTCATTCAATGGAATACGATACAGCAATGCCAAAGAACAAACTACAGCTCATTGCAGCAATAGGGTTGATTCTCACAGACATAACATGGAAAAAAATGATGCCAGTCACAAACAAAAGAAGAAACCATATGTTTCCATTTACACGACGTTTAAAAATAAGCAGCTTTTATGGTCTCCGGAGGAGACAGTTTGGGGGGTGGGGGGATGTGCTTGGGATGTGGGATGGAAATCCTATGAAATCAGATTGTTATGATCATTATACAACTACAGATGAGATAAATTCATTTGAATAATAAAAAAATAAAGTAAAAAAATACAAATAAGCAGCTTGGAGTTCCTGTTGTGGCTCTGACTAGGACCCATGAGGTTGCGGGTTCCATCCCTGGCTTCGCTCAGTGGGTGAAGGATCTGGTGTTGCCGTGAGCCATGAAGTTCACAGACTTGGCTTGGATCTGGCGTTTCTGTGGCTCTGGCATAGCTGCAGCGCCGATTAGACCCCTAGCCTGGGAACCTTCATGTGCCGTAAGAAAGACAAAAAATAAAAAATAAAATAAGCAGCTTCTGTCTATAAGGACAGAAGTTAGTTTATCTTGGGAGGGCAATAATTGTATGAGGTTTGAGGGAGACTTCTAAGATGCTGGTCATCTTTTACTTTGTAAAAGTTCACTGATGCATGCACTTAGGATCTGTGCTATACTTTAATTTTTTGTGTGTCTTTTTAGGGCTGCACCTGTGGCATATGGAGATTCCCAGGCTAGGGGTAGAATTGCAGCGGCAGTCGCCAGCCTACACCACAGCCAGAGCAATGCCAGATCCTTAACCCACTAAGCAAGGCCAGGAATCGAGCCTGCGTCCCCAATGGATGCTAGTCAGATTCGTTTCCGCTGAGCCACGATGGGAACGCCTGCTTTGATTTTAAAAATTCCTCTTGCTCTCTCTTTCCCCTTCCCTCTTTCCTTTCCTTCTTTGCCTTTCCTTTCTTCTCCTCCACAGCTGAACAATTCTGCTCTAAAGCCATGAGGCAGGCCGGAGCAGGAGAGGTGTCCACAGCGATGGTTGTAGGAGCCATCGTAGTCTAGAGCAAGAAATCAAAGCCAGCGTTGGGTGATAAGGGCATCCTCCCCGGGGATCGTGTGGCTGCTGTGGCTAATCACCACTCTGATGGCAGGACAGCATGAGTGCAGTGGTACAGCCCCATGCAGTTGATGAGAGCGTGGCTGAGAAGAGTGTCCCTGTGTGGAGATGACCTAGCACGGGAGGTCAGAACCACAGCATGGGTTAATGCATATAGGGTGGCCAGGTGGGGGGTTTCAGCCTGAGAAGAGTAAGGGTGGCCGGGTGGGAGGAGTCAGCCTGAGGGGTATGGGAGGGGCATCCATGCAGTGGGGTGGCCTGGAATGGGATAACAGAGCCCAAGCCCAGAGTGGACAGAATCGACCCAAGCAGGAAGTGGTGGCAGAGATGGAGACTGGTGGGGACCTGATCAAATAATAAATATATTAAGGCTAATGGAAGTCAGTTTTGTGCTGTTGGAGAAGGATGTCACAAACAGGGAAAGAGAAAACTAGCATGAATCCTATCGTGTTGGATTGGGATTTAGAGGTATCTGCAGGCACCCATCATTTTCAACACATACAGGTAAAGATGATAACGCAGATGTGAATATGTGTAGGTGTGTGTATTCCCTAGTTCTGTCCTTCAAGAAGTCTTGGGAACAGTGACTTTGCACAAACAATGAGCACCCAGTACCCAATCTTGGTTTCTAAGTACCCCTCTGGAGTTCCCGTTGTGGCTCAGCAGTAAGGAACCCTGCAAGCATCCATGAGGATGCAGGTTTGATGCTTGGCCTCCCTCAGTGGGTTAAGGATCTGGCATTGCCATGAGCTGTAGTGTGGGTCACCGATGTGGCTCGGATCCCGAGTTGCTGTGGCTGTGGTGTAGGCCAGCAGCTAAAATCCGATTCGACCCCTAGCGTTGGCCCTAAAAAGCAAAAAAAAAAAAAAAAAGTACCACTCTCCATCAAAAGGAGCTAGAACTGTTTGGAGAAATGACTGGCTCCAGGACTGGGGTAGGTAAAATACAAAATGAGCCTGGAACGTCTAATGCCAGAAAGTAAGGAACCACTCAAAGAATGATAGAGATTTTATTCATTTGCTAAGGCTGCCAAAACAAAATACCACAGACTGGGGAGCTTCAACAACAGAAATGAATTTTCTCATGGTTCTAGAAGCTAGAAGTCCCAGATGAAGGTGTTGGCAGGTTTGGTTTCTCCCGAGGCCTCTTTCATTGGCTTGCAGATGGCCGCCTTCTGGCTGTGTCCTCGTATGGCCTTTCCTCTGGCGTCCTGGCGTCTGTTTCTCCTCTTGGAAGGACCCCAGTCTTACTGGATTAGGATCCCAACCTTACGACCTCCTTATTACCTCCTTAAAGGGCCTATTTCCCAGTAGAGTCACATTGGAGGTTAGAACTTCAATATGAATTTGAGGAGGGACATGATTCAGCCTATAGCAGAGACAAATAAAACAGACAGATGCGAGTTTGAAAAGGCTCCCACTGGCAGAATCTGGATGATGTGAGCATCAAAATAAATAATCCTGTGAATACTGATACAAATAAGGAGAGAAAAAGTCTTTTCCACTGAGTAGAATGACAAAAGGAAGGGTGGAATTAGATCATCAACATTTGGCAACGATCAGAACACAAAATATTTCAGCCAAGAGATATTAATGGCTACTGAAATTAATGGGTCCAAATTGGCCGAGGAATGGGACTCCACACAGCAGTTTACAAAGAACTTCCCACCAAAACACCTGTTAAGTACAATAGGAAAAGAAGTAACTTTAGAGCAGATAAATGTGGCAGACACTAGCTCATCAAAAGATCAAAATTAGGAGTTTCTGTAGTGGCTCAGCAGAAATGAATCCGACTAGTAACCATGAGGTTGCCAGTTCAATCCTTGGCCTCGCTCAGTGGGTTAAGGATTTGGCGTTGCCGTGAGCCATGGTGTAGGTTGCAGATGTGGCTTGGATCTGGCGCTGCTGTGGCTGTGGTGTAAGCCCGCAGCTACAGCTCTGATTCGACCCCTAGCCTGGGAACCTCCATGTGTCGCAGGTGTGACCCTAAAAAGACAAAAAAAAATCAAAATTAACATCATCCACAATGGGACAGTTTGAAATCATGCATCACCTGATAAGACACAGTGACAACATAGCATCACTTCTGTGATATTCCTGCCCCAAATCCATCACTTGAATCTAATCTTGAGAAAACTGTAGGCAAACCCAAATTGAGGAATATGCTACGAAATCATTGGCTTGTAATCTTCAAAATTTACAAGGTCATGATTGTCAAGGAACATCCACTTTTTTCTTTTTTTTGCCTTTTAGGGCCGCACCCGTGGCACACGGACATTCCCAGGCAAGGGGTCCAATCGGAGCTACAGCTGCCGCCTACACCAGAGCCACAGCAACACCAGATCCGAGCCATGTCTGTGACCTACACCACAGCTCATGCCCATGCCGGATCCTTTAACCCACTGAATGAGGCCAGGGATCGAACCTGCAACCTCACGATTCTGAGTCGTGTTCGTTTCCGCAGTACCACAACGGGAACTCCAAGGAACATCTACTTTCAATGTCGTCTCTTTCCACATTGAAAGAGACTGAAGAGGCATGGCAACTACATGCAATGCATGATACTGAATTAGGTCTTTTTGCTATAAATAACTTTACTGGGACAAATGGTGACATGTGAATAAGTTACAATAACACGTCTATAATTTTTATGGTTGCACGGTGGGTACTTAAGAGAAGGTCATTGTTTGCAGGAGTTATACTAAAGTATTCATGGAGGGTGGCATATCGCTTTAGCAATTCACCCTCAAACGCTTCAGGAAAAAAAAGGTTCTTTGCACTATTCTTGGAACGTTTCTGTAAGTGTGAAATGATTTCCAAACAAGAAGAAGAAATGGTGACAAAAAGCTGATAAATATCATGTGTATGGAAAGAGCATGTGTGAGGCGGGATATTGTGGCCATCCATTGTTTCTGCCTTTCCCAGCATTCATTCCTTCTTCCTCCAGAAACAGCACCCAGATTTTATTTTGTGGAACTGCCATCCCCAACGTTTGGTTTATGTGTCATTCATGTGGGCCAGTGCCCAGGTCAACCAGCATATTTCATCTGCTTGGACAGTCATTGGTTTAGGGAAGGGCTCAAGTTTGCTTAATATAGGTCAACCCTGGGATTTTTTTTTCCCCTGAAACTATTGTGAAAGAGGCTGTTTTTCTCCAAGGGTTACTCAGCTTTTAGAAAATAAACCTGGAACTGCCTGAGACCACCACATGGAGCCAGACTGCCCAGGGGGGGAAAAAGCCATTTCAAAGAAAAGTAGAAGGAACAGACAGAGAAACTGAGTCTTCCTGATATCATTTTAGCCCATAGATCCAGTGGTACTTTGACTTTTTTCTTAAATAACTCAAATATATTTACTTTTCTGCTTAAGCCACTTGGAGTTAAGCTGTTGGCGCTTGCAACCGAAAGATTCATGACTAATGTTAGGAAATTCCTAATTTGGCTGGACCGGCGTTTGGGGTGGGAGGGGGAGGGGAGGGAAGGAGAATGGTATTTGACAATCAGACATGGCAGGGCTTCTGGGCATCAGGATTCACCAGGAATCTTGGGACCTTCAAGAAAAGTGGTGCGAGCAGGTGGCAGAGACACAAGGACCAAACCGTAAGTCATTAGACTTGTCCCCAAACAACCCCACCTCGTAAGAGCTTGTCACCCAACCCACAGCCCAGTGGTCACACCCTTGGCACAGCCCTGACCAGAGATGCCGGCAGGCCTGCTCCTGGGCCCCACTTCCAACTCCATGGTAACTGTGCCTTGCCTTTCTTCACACTGTCTCTGTTTACAACGCACTCTGTCTCCAGTTTGCACAGTTGAGCCTCAAGGCAACTCTATGAGGGCGTTCTTGTCATGACTCAGTGGTAATGAAACTGACTAGTATCCATGAGGATGCGGGTTCGATCCCTGGCCCCACTCAGTGGGTTAAGGATGTGGTGTTGCCATGAGCTCTGGTGTAGGTCGCAGAGGCAGCTCAGATCTGTCGTTGCTGTGGCTGTGGTGTAGACAGGCAGCTGCCGCTCTGATTCAACCCGTGGCCTGGGAACCTCCATGTGCTGGGAGTGTAGCCCTAAAAAAGCCAAACACACACACACACACACACACAAACAAACAAACAAACAAAACCCAAAAAAGATAACTCTATGAGAAGGTAGAAGTGGGATTATTCCCGTTTTTCTCAGAAAGTTGAAGCAACCTGCCTAAAGTCACACAGCTGTTCAGTGGTGGAGCCAGGACTACGGGACAGCATTCCTCTTTCCAAGACCAGAGCTCTTTCTAGAGCTTTTTGAGCTTTGGAATTTCTGAGAAGGGTTAGGGTTCCAAGACCAGAGCTCTTTCTAGAGTTTTTTGAGCTTTGGAATTTCTGAGAAGGGCTGAGGGATGGGACGTGTGGTGAAATGCAGCTTCTCTCCCCTTGGGCTGTGGGACTGCCCTTGAGTGAATGAGGAGGGGGTCAGGCTTTGGGGGGGCACATGGGCCCTCAGGAGAGGGGTCAAGGGTGGGAACCCTGTCGGGGGTCAGGATGCTGGTTGGAGCAGAGTAGGGGAGCATCACAGAATCCTCGATCCCCAGGGAGCACCCAAGGGACAGCCTGACGTCATGCTTTGGGCACGGCTCTGGGGAGTCAGGAAATGAGGACTCCTCCCACACCCACCCAGTCTGCTGATTGGTGGAAGAGGCCCTTATAGGAAACAGTATGCTAACACCCTTAAGGCTAACAGGAATTCCATCATACCTAGTATTACTTATGCCAGGTACTGCCTCATGTTCTCACAACAATCCTGAAAAAAAAATCTATTTTTAGTCCTCAATAGAACTGAGGACACTGAGGCACAGAGAAGGGAAGTGAGTTGCCCAGAGTCACACAGCTGGGAAAAGGAAGGGTTGGGATATAACCTGGAAATCTGGGAGTTCCCCTTGTGGCTCAATGGTAACGAACCCATCTAGTATCCATGAGGACACGGGTTCAATCCCTGGCCTCGCTCAGTGGGTTAAGGCTCCAGGGAAGCTCGCAGACAAGGCTCAGATCCCGCGTTGGTGTGGCTGTGGTATAGGCCGGCAGTTGCAGCTCCAATTCCACCCCTGGTCTGGGGACTTCCAGATGCTGCAGGTGTGGCCCTAAAAAATAAAAAGAGAGAGAGAGACATAAACAAACTGGAAATCCAGCCCAGAGCCCAGATTCTCAAGAGCTCTGGTTACTCCTCCTGGCATATTCACCAAGCATCACTCCTCGCACAGGGCAGAGGAGAGGTTCAGGCCCAAAGGCCTCCAAGCCTTAGAATCAGTGTCCTGATGTCCCTTAAGCCCAACAGAGTTAAGGGGCTCCTGCTCCCCAGGGTCGGCGTAGGCAGCTTACTGGGGGTGGGGGTAGGGCAGCCTGGGAGGGCGGTGGGCCCCTGTTACAGAAATGTGGGCCAGGAGTTCCCATCGTGGCTCAGGGGTTAACAAATCCAACTAGGAACCATGCGGTTGTGGGTTCGGTCCCTGCCCTTGCTCAGTGGGTTAAGCATCCGGTGTTGCCGTGAGCTGTGGTGTAGGTTGCAGACGTGGCTCGGATCCCACGTTGCTGTGGCCCTGGTGTAGGCCAGTGGCTACAGCTCCGATTTGACCCCTAGCCTGGGAACCTCTATATGCCATGAGAGTGGCCCCAGATATGGCAAAAAGAAAAAAACAAAAAACAAAACAAAACAAAAAAGAAATGTGGGCCAGAGGCAGGGGGTCTGGGGTCAGGCAGGAAAAGCCCCAGATTTTACAGACGTTGAAGTCTACGGAAGTGACTGGGGACAGAGACGGGCCGGGGAGGAACATAGATTCATGAGTAACAGGAGTGGTCTATGCAGGAGAGTCACACCCGGGAAGAAAAGGCCGTGTTGGGCCCAGGGGCTGGCGGGGCATGGATATACACAGATCCCAGGGCGCTCACAGAAGCAGTGGGGCAGGGGGACAGGGCGTGCAGGGGCGGATGGGGCCCTTGCACCAGGGACCGAGCAGGGTATGCTTTCAGAAGGTCATCTGGGCCTTTTGGAGAAGCGGCTGGACGCTGATGGAGAGAGGGGTAGGGAGCTTCCCAGAGGTGGTGAGGGGGCCAAGAGAGAGCAGCTTGGAGCCGAGCCGGTGCATAGGGAGACTGCAGAGCCGGGAGAATTCTGAGCCCTCTGTCACGGCCATTTGTGGCGTGGGTTAAAAGCCCACTCCTGGCTGTCGGAGCTCGGTTTAGGCAGCTATTGCCACCCCCGGCACTGTGATGGAGGGCAAGTTACTGAACTCTCTGAACCTCAGTTTTCTTCTCTGTAAAGTGGAGCTAATCTCTATATCTCATACAGGATCTCTCATGGGGCTCTTATGGGGATTGAGGCGAGGTGAGCAGAGGGAGCGGGGCTGGCATTCAGTAGGTACACCGTAGCCATTATTATTCTGCAGTTTAGGCTGTTTGGCAGACCCTTAAGTGGCTTTGGAGAAAAGATCCCTGGGCTTCTGGGTCCTCGCCTTCAGATGGGAACACTAATACCTTCCACGTGGGGTGGAGCCGATGGGACAGCATGTGAGCCGGAGTTTGCAGCCCACTGGGAGAGGCCTTGTTGGAGCATCTGTCCAGCTGGCACATGGGCCTGCGCTGGACAGGCCGGGCTGCGGGATCTTAGGGGCCCCCCTGGATTCCCTTTAGGGATTTCGTTATCTGCGGTGGAATGCAGTCATGTTAGGCTGTAAGGGAGAATGTGTCTTGCACTTTGAGTGTGAGCAATCCCTTAATGGGCCTTGAGCTCCCACACCCACCGCCAAGTTTCAGCAAATTTTAAAAGAATGTGGTATTTCTAAAATAATAAAACAAAATGTAACTTTGCAGAAGTCTTATGAAGGATAATGTTTCGTATAAGTGAGAGATGATACCGTTGGAAAATTTCCACTGATCTGTCTCCGCTCTGGGTGACAATAAGGAGCCATGAATTTTCATATCCTGTCAGTTTCTTTTCTTATGCCTTATTTGCCCTAAATTAGAAAATCCTAAACCACAATTATAGGTCATTAGAAATGGCAGCAAACGTTTGGCGGCTATCAGAGGGTTGTGGATTCTGACCAAACAAGAGTCCAGAAATCTCAGACCTGTTTCTCCCTGAAGACTATTTTCTTCTCTCTGGGACACTAGGTCCACAGGTAGGAAGCTTCCAAAAGTTAGAGGACCGAGTACTTGACCTTGAGAAAGAGAGAGAGTGACAGAGCCATCCTCCTCTTTTTGGTTGACTCTGACTCTGGAAAGAATTCTTTAAGTTCTGATGTAATATTTGGATGCGGTTTTTAAATAATCTTAATAATATGTCACTGATTCCTTTCTCCCGCTCAGAAACAATAATCACCGCGTGCTGAGAAAGAATCAAACTCTGACAACGGAGCCGTCCCACTGCAGTTTGGTTTTAAGAAATTCTGCTTCACTTGATACGCATCAGTAAATGTAAGAGCTTAGGGATGTCTGGGCAATACAGATGTTGAACAAACTGCCCTCTGATGGAGCTCCCGCCGTGGCTCAGGGGTTAACGAATCCAACTAGGAACCATGAGGTTGCGGGTTCAATCCCTGGCCTTGCTCAGTGGATTAAGCATCTGGCGTTGCCATGAGCTGTGGTGTAGGTCGCAGAGGCGCCTCGGATCCCGCGTTGCTGTGGCTCTGGCGTAGGCCGGCGGCTACAGCTCCGATTCGACCCCTGGCCTGGGAACCTCCATATGCCCCGGGAGCAGCCCAAGAAATGGCAAAAAGACCAAAAAAACAAACAAACAAAAAAAACCTGCCTTCTGAGCAGGACCTTTAAGAACTTAGACGTGGTCTTGAGGGGCATTATCGACAACATGAAAAGAAAATGGTTTCTGTCATCATTCTTTTCAAAACTCCTGGTAGGAGCCTTTTCTTTCCATAGCTAGACTATCTCAGGGTGATAAAATGGGCTTTTGAACTTGCTGTCTTATCTTTGCCTAGAATGCTGAAAAGTATGCTTAGTGAAAGAGATTAGAGATCAATTTTCAGTACTTCCCTCAACTCCATATTGGGTGGGACAGAGATCCCGACTACTAAAGGCTTAAACAAGACAGCAATTGGAGTTCCCGTCATAGCTCAGGGGTTAAGGAATCCGACTAGGAACCATGAGGTTGCGGGTTCGATCCCTGGCCTTGCTCAGTGGGTTAAGGATCCAGTGTTGCCGTGAGCTGTGGTGTAGGTTGCAGACTCGGCTCAGATCCCACGTTGCTGGGGCTCTGGTGTAGGCTGGTAGCTACAGCTCCGATTGGACCCCTAGCCTGGGAACCTCCATATGCCACGGGAGTGGTCCTAGAAATGGCAAAAAGACAAAAAACAAAACAAAACAAAACAAGACAGCAATTGATTTCTCTTCCATCTCATAGTCCAGAGACAAGTAATCCAGTGCTAGAAAGGTGGTGCTTCTGCATTAGCTTGTCCAGAAACCCAGGCTCCTTCCGTCTTATTTTCCCACCACCTTTAGATCTTGCCCTCATTGTTGTGCTCCAGGGTAGCTCACCATGACATGAGGTTCTAGGCAACAGATGGAGGAAAGTGGATGGAAAGGCATGTTCTACAAGGACCTGAAGGTCATACTTCAGCTCACATCCCATTGGCCAGAACATTGTCACATGACCACATCCAGCTGAAAAGAAGGATGGGAAATGTAGTTTTTATTCTGGGTGGTCATGAATCTAGCTAAAAACTGGGAATACATTGTATTGTTGGGGAGCAATAGCTGGCATTGCCAAATGCTGGGGAGCGATCAGGAAACAGATAGGAATTGGCTTTCAGGCACAACTTCTTTGTTGTGGAAGATGGAGGAGTGCCTTTCCTGGTGCTCCCTCAGTAGTGATTGCCAAACCATCTTTTCAGTGCATATCGTGACTCACAAAATGATCGCTTCAGCAAAGAATCTTTTTTTCCTGAAGAGTGGGTTGTAAGTGATAAACCTAAAAGCTATGGAACACTTTTCTCTAATATATGAATCGCTTCGCACATACGCTAATTGTGTTTGGACTCAGCTCATCACTGGTTTTAACCAACTTCACACACATGGGTCCACATCTCTCTTTCTTTCTCTCTTTCTCTCCTTCTCCCTTTCTTCCTTTCTCTTTCTCTCTCTCTCTCTCTCTCTCTGTCTTTCTTTCTTTCTTATCACCTCGTAGCATATGGAGTTCCCCAGCCAGGGATCAGATCTGAGCCACATTGCATTGTGACCTACATGGCAGCCATGGCAACACTAGATCCTTTAACCCACTGTGTTGGGCCAGGGATCGAACCTGCGTCCTAGTGCTCTAGATGCCGCCAATCCTATTGCGCCACAGCGAGAACTCGCCACATTTCTTTTGAAAAGAGAGATGAGATAAAGTTATTTCTTCAAGTCATTGATTATGCTGCTTGAGATCGATTCTAAGATCTCAAACAGCTGGTTCAAGTGTCAATATGATCACTGCGACAGTACAAACTTAATCTTAGAAGAGCAAAAATATGCAATTTTAATGAGGAGTATAAGATAGCAGGATTTATTAAAACCAAACGAATTTCTCATAATGCATGTGCCATTGATACTGGGTGACCCCCGATACTGTCGTTTGAGAAAGGAAATTTGCCAAAAGCTGGTTCTGCCTGCTCTCCGAGAAATATGTGTGTCATTTGTTACATAGCTGTTTTACAAGCTTCTTCTCAGATAGTGTTACTTGTATCTGTGTTTTACCAAGAGGAATGCGATTTAAAATGCTGCCGACGTCGTTTTGTTTTTCTTCCTGCCTTTAGTGGGGGGGTGGGGGGGAAGTCCACTAATTTTGTCCTGGAAAGCTTTTTTGACTCTCGTTCTGGAAGAAAAAAGAAGACGAAGAAGGCCCTAATGGTTTACCAGAAAGGTCACTACGGTGCTTTGTTTGAAAATGATGTGAAAGCCTCTTAATGGCCTGATGTCATTATTTGACAACGTTTCATAAGCCAGCACCGTGGGGATTAGGATGGGACCAAGAGCCGGGTGTCAGAATTCAACATCATACTCACGATCCCACACTTTCCTTTCTCGGCTCCTCGTGTGAAATCATCATACACATCCGAGTTCTTAGATTTTTACGTATTTACGTCTTTCGGGAACTAGATTCTGGTTCACTCTCCACTTGTCCCACGCTGTTCTCAGCGGTCGTGTTTGGGTTACTCGTTTCATCACTCTTCCTCAGCTTTCATAAGCCCCTTTTGAACCCTTGACTTCCTGAGCAGAGGACTTTATGGGTCACACATTAATAACGAAATCCCTACAAGTGATAATAAAAATATATCGCTAGAGACAAGCTGCCAAGCAAACCAAATCTAGACCTTCCTTGGATTAGGCGCCATGTGGAAGAATGTGACAATATGACAGACACGATAGGATGGCCGTGGAAAGCCTCATCAATTTCGCACGTCGACTTTAAGAGAAAAATGATTTCATCCTTTCTTCCCTGGAGACCTCCACCACCCATGGACCCCTGATGGGGAACACCCAGGTTCTATCTTCAAGGAACCTCAGTTTTGTGGGAGAGACACGGTCCTTGTCCTTGGGGAGCCCTAGGTCTGAACCAAGAGACACACTCTGAGGGGGACACAGTTTCCTTCCCCAGTGTGAAGGGGGAGCCAGGTCACATTTCAGACATGGAGACTGGTGATATCAAGGCTGGATTTCAGTGGACAGGGAGATCCCGGGAGGAAGGCATGAGGAGACAAGAACTGCGGCCTTTTGTAGAGAGGAGGTCCGTGGGAAGGGTCCTGGGACAGAGCTGCTGGGTCCCCTGGAAGTGGGCCCAGCTCAGACATGGATGTCCACTCTGATAGTGGGTGCCCCAGTCCCTGCACCATTGTCCTCACAGCGGCTGGTAGCAGGGAAAGGACAGGGAAAGACAAAGGACAAAGGGATACACGCAGAGAGACAGGTATGGAGAGAATCAGCCAGAGATGCCAGAAGATCTGAGATAGACACAGACTAAGTGGGAGCAGGAGCTCCCGTTGTGGCTCAGTGGTTAAGGAACCCAACTCGTATCCAAGAGGACACAGGTTCAATCCCTGGCTTCCCTCAGTGGGTTAAAGACCCAGCATTGCCCTGAGCTGTGGTGTACGTTGCAGAGGCGGCTCAGATTCAGCATTGCTGTGGCTGTGGTGTAGGCCGGCAGCTGCAGCTCTGATTCGACTCCTAGCCTGGGATCCTCCGTATGCCGCGAGTGTGGCCCTAAGGGAAAAAAAAAAAAAAATAGATGGGAGCAGAAGGCTAAAATGGAGTCAGAAGCAGAGAAATGTCCCTAAATGTCCCTACCCTCAACCCCACTCTCCCCCAGCCCTGCCCCTCCATTCCCCCCCCCTCCCCTGCAGGCTTACCGCATTTGCATCTCCTTGCCTCCAAGCTCCCATCCAGGCTTTGGCATCACTTCACTATTTCCCCTCACTAAGTGACAAATGCAAACCAGAGCCAAGATCCACACATCTAGCTCCCTGGGAAGGAGAGAGCACGAGAGCAGGCACAGCCCCCATCTACCATGTGGGTAGGGGCAGGGGCAGGTGGGGGAGCCAGGGAGCGCCTGAGCCTTGTCCACCTCTGTGTGTCTAGGCCCTGACACAGTGCAGGGCCCAAAAGGGCAGTCAGGAGTGGCTGCTCACTGACTGAATGCATAGTAGCCAGGATCCGAGGCTGGGCTGTAGCACAGTGCGGAGAGCCTGGATTCGAACCTCTTCTGCAACCGCCTCGCTGTGTGACCCTGCGCAAGTTCCTTGACCTCTCTGAGCCTCAGTTTCCTCGAATGTACAATGAGAGGGATGTTAACAGAACCTACATCATAGGATTGTTGCGGCCCTTCAGTGAGCTACTGATTATCTGGCACAGAAAACTCCACATAACTCTTAGCCTGAATCACAGGAGTGCATCAGGGGTGGGATTTTCCTGTGTCTACTGCCTGCATTTGTGCTCGGTGGGGAGGTGGCGTGTTCAAGGGGTGCTTCTGGGTTGGGTGACAGTGAGGAAGGCAGGTAGCATAGCGCATTGGGAAGGGGGCTGGCTCAGTGGCCAGGCCAGGCAGGTGTGGGATCTATTCACAGCTTCCCCAGGTCCCAACTGGGGTCCCCAGCAGGGGGCTGCCTCTTACCTACAGAATGGGGATAAGACCTTCCTGGAGTAGGCGGGTTGTCAGTGAGGAAGAGTAAAGGGCCACTTGAAACACGACTGAGGGCTGTAATTCTTCCCAGTGTTTTCCATGGTCTGTTGTATATGACTACATGTATATTTCGTGGCCGTGTGGATTTGCAAGCAGGGGACCCTTGAGGCAATGAACAGAAGCCTGATCTGGCTGTTGGAGGACGTGGGTTCCCTCTCAGTTCCAGGAAGGGAGTTGGGAGCAATGCCTTGACCCTTGGGTGAAGGATCCGGCTTTGCCGTCAGCTGCAGTGGAGTTTGCAGATGTGGCTCAGATCTGGCATTGCTGTGGCTGTGGGGCTCAGGGGGTTAACGATCTGAAGTTGCCATGAGGTCTGGTGTCGGTCACAGATGTGGCTTGGATCGGCTGGTGTTGATGTGGCTGTGGGGTAGGCCGGCAGCTGCAGCTGTGATTCAACCCCTAGCCTGGAAACTTCCATGTGCGTGAGTGTGGCCCTAAAAAAGCAAGCAAGCAAGCAAGCAAACAAACAAACAAACAAACAGACAAACAAAAGCCTGTGCGCCCTGGAGCCAAACTGCTTGGGTTTGAAGCCCGGCTCAACCTCTTCTTAGCTTTGTGACTGCAGGCAATTGACTTGACTCTCTGCCTCTCTTTCCTTTCTTGAAAGTGGAGGTAATAATAGCACTCACTTCAGAGGATTTGGGGAAGAGAACTTTAATTCAAACGTGTTGAGTGCTTCCGGCCTAGCCTGGTACGGACACTTATTCCTGAGTCCGGCTGGGTCTGAGGGATGTGCTCTGCCGCCCAGTTCCCAGGCCCTTCCTGGCCAATAGATAGCTCATCCCCTGGAACTGACCTTTCTGAGCTCTGACCAGTCTCCCTCAGGCTGGTGTTCCTAGAAGGGTGCAGCCTGGGGCAACGCTCCAGTGCAAGCTGCTAAAATAATCACTCAGGAGTTCCCTTTGTGGCTCAGCGGTAACAGATCCATGAGGACACGGGTCCAATCCTTGGCCTCTCTCCGTGAATTAAGGATCCGGCAACGCTGTGAGCTGTGGTGCAGGTTGCAGATGCGGTTCGGATCCTGCGTTGCTGTGGCTCTCGTGTAGGCTGGTAACTATAGCGACCCCTAGCCTGGGCACTTCCATATGCCGCAGGTTCTGCCCTTAAAAAGCAAAAAACTGAAATGAAAATAATCACCCGTCAAGGGAGGCCCCAGATGGACATTTTTGGTTTTTTGCTTTTTAGGGTCTGCACCCCTGGCATATGGAGGTTCCCAGGCTAGGGGTCAAATCAGAGCTACAGCCACCAAGCTACACCACAGCCACAGCAACGACCTACACAGTCACAGCAACACAGGATCCCAGCCGCATCTGCAACCTACACCACAGCTCACGGCAACACCAAATACTTAACCCACTGAGCAAGGCCAGGGATCGAACCCTACAACCTCATGGTTCCTAGTCGGATTCGTTGCCACTGCACCACGATGGAAACTCCAAAGTGAATGTTCCTGGGGTTCAGCTGCGGGGGAAAAGAGGGAGCCTCTCTGATCTCCCCTCTCCCCCCGCCCCATGGAAACTCAGGACATCGACCTGACCTGAGGGGGAGGTGGGAGGGGCCCTTGGCAGGGTCAGAGATCTGAAATGCTGAGGGTCAACTCTCACCTCCCACGGTTCCTTCTTGCCCTGCCAATGACCTCAGGAGGAGAGAATGTTCGGGAGGCGAAGGCGGGGGCGGGGGGATGGCAGTGAGAAAAGAAAGCGGCTGTCAGAGGCGATGCGGGGGGTCTGCCGCACCCACACTAAGCAGAGGGGCTGTGTGCACGTGCAAATGCGGGTGTGAGCGTGCAAATGGGCATGTGTGTGTGTGAGAGAGAGAGAGAGAGAGAGAGAGAGAGAGAACATGTGAGGTGGTGGGGAGGGATGAGTGCCCAAGTGTCTAACTGGGAAGAGACAGAATCCTGGACCAGGCTCCCCGGTAGGGACTTTCTCTATCTGGACTCCGCTGAGGAGTCCAGCGGTCACTAAGCAAGGCGGGTCCTAGACCCTTGGTCTCCAGACATGCAACCCAGGGCTGAGGGGAAGCTGAGGGGAGAAGGGGGCAGCAGACACGTTTGGAGAGGAGAGGGGTGGGAGTTTTTCTAATTCCAGCCCTGCCCTCCATCATCCAGCTACTTCTTCAGGCTGCATGAGGAGGAGGCAGGACAGGGCTGCCCCCCCGAGAAGAAGAAGGAGAGGAGGAGGGGCCAGAGGCAGGCTCGCAAGGTGCAGGGTTCTGTGGGAAGGGTCCAGGGACCAGCCCCCCTCTTTCCTGCAGAGGTGGGTTCCCCCTTCCCCTCCCCCACCCCACCCTGTCATCCTCTCTCCAGCCTTGAACGTGGGGAGGGTCCTTCAGAAAGAGGCTGGGGCAGGTTCCCAGCTTTGGCAAAGCTGAGCCCCGAGACGGACGAGGGGAGCAGCCTAAGCCCACCGAAGTCCTGGCCTGCCCCTCCTCAGTTTCCCCACCTGGGAAGTGGGAGAATGGAAAGAAATGCTATCCGTGATGGGTGAGTTGGCATCCGGGGGGAGTACCTGAAGCCCCCCCTTCACTGTGTTGGGGAGCAGGGCCTCCTTGCAGTCTTGCACAAGGCCTCCCACACCCTCCTCCGGAGCCCCCTGCCTGGGAGGGGTGGCCTCGGCGGTGGCGGCCCTGAGTTTGGGGGAGGAGGGGGCAGAGGGTCCACAGCCTGGAGAGGAAGCTGCAGCCAGAGCAGACATTCCCGATGACTCACGGGCCCGGAACGCCTTGAGGCGAGGCGGCAGCAGCCTCAGGGACAGCCCCCAGTTCTGCAGGGGCAGCCGGAGAGATCTGGGGGGGCTGGGAGGCGCGGGGAAGGCGGAAGGTCAAGTGATGGAGCACAGGGAGGCTCCGGCCTGGAGTGAGGGATGAAGGGATGGCCACTGAGGGGGGCCTGAGGGAGGGGAGACAATGTCCCTGCTGCCTTCCTGGCCGTGAATCCAACTCCCAACGCAGCGGGAGCCACAAAGTCTCCATGCAGCAGAAGATGCCTGCGCCCCCCCCTGTCCCCCCACCTCACACCCCACCCCCAGCCTTCAGAAAACCCCTCTTTCTTGAGACCCATTTGTGAGGAGGAAGATGTCCAGCCCTATCCCTTCCTGAGCCTGAGCATGACACCTCTGTCCTGAGGAAGCAGGGGGATGGCTTCAATGACCTCCCTTGGTTCTTGCCCGCGCCAACCTGCTTCACTGCCAGGCTCCCCTCCATTTATGGGTGGCATGTGGGGGAGAGGACACTGAGGCCCAGAGGGGCCCCGGGGGCTCAGGGAACACAATGGCTCCCCCAAGTCTGCCTGACCTGGCAGAGTTCTGGCCACAGGGCGCCTGTGTCCTTCTGGTCTTCCTCTTCCCAGCAAAAGATGCAGCTAAAGCCTTCAGTCTACGTGGCAGGCAGAGGGGGGCCTGCAAGGCGGGGGGGTGGGGGGGGAAACTGGGAATGAGGTCAGCGGGTTGGATGGGCCAGGCCGTGGCTGTGAAGGCAGCTGGGCTCCAGCAGTCAGGAAGGTAGGGGCCTCTGAGCCGGGCCACTCCCAGCCCCAGCCCGCCGTCCACCCGCCCACCACGGCCTCTCTCCCGTCTCCTCCCCTCCCTGCAGCCCACACTCCGCCCAGGCCAGATGGTTCGCATCAAGCCTCTTCCATGTGGCAGTTCCACCCTGCCCACCAGGCTCCCTTCCCCCCTCTGGCCACATGGCTCAGGGGAGACTTGGGGAGCAACTCTCTGGCCCTGTCCCCCCACGTCTGGGTAGGATCCCTGTGTCATGTTGAGCCCTCATCCCCTGCTGCTTCCCTGGCCTCCCCAGCTCCCCAGTTCCCCCACCCCCACCCCCAACTCAGGATCTTGAAATACAACAGAGATCTTACCTCCAATTCCTGAATCTCAGCTGAGTGACTTTTTTTTTTTTTTTTGGCCAGGGATCTGAACCCAAGCCAAATCCTTAACCACTAGGCCACCAGGGAACTCCAGCTGTGTGACTTTACGAGGGTCACTTCCCCTCTCTGAGCCTTGATTTTCTCCTCTGTGCCAAGAGGGGAGGACAGCGCAGACTGAGCTCAAAGTTTCCTCCCAACTGAGCATATATTATTCTATGATATTCTCACCTTGAGACTGTAAGCTTATGGAATCTAGGAGAAGTTGAACCCCGACTTGGTGTGGGTCATCTGGTCTACCTCTTTGCCTGCTCCCAAACCATATTTTCTTATTGATCCGAAACCATAAATCCCACCCACTTACCTTGCACCTCCCCCTCCCCCCAAGGGCACCAGTCTTCTACCTTAGGTTTTTTGCTATTGAGGTATAAATTCTCCGGACAAGCCCTTAGCAAAACATCACTAACCATACCTTACTCAAAGGCAGTCACTGGCTCTCTGTGGCTACCAAATTGATTACAAATTTCTCTCCTTGAATTCCAGGCCTCTAGAAGTTGGCCCCAGCCAATTTTTCCAGCTTTCTCTTCCACATTCCCTCTTTCCAAGGCACTCCTCAACCTCTCTGCATGTGTGTGTGTATGTGTGTGTGTGTATGAGGCTTCCCGGGTTTGGCGAAGCCTTTCCTCCCATTCCAACCCTGCATTTCGAACACTCCCAGCCCCAGCTCAAAAGCCGCCTCCTCCTGGAGTTCCTGTTGTGGCTCAGTGGTGACAAACCCAACTAGTATCCATGAGGACGCAGGTTTGTCCCCTGGCCCTGCTTAGCGGGTTAAGGATCTGGTGTTGCCATAAGCTGCAGTATAGGCTGAAGATGTGTGGCTTGGATCTGGCATTGCTGTGGCTGTGGTGTAGGCTGGCAGCTGCAGCTCCGATTCAGCCCCTAGCCTAACTTTCATATGCCACAGGTGCGGCCCTAAACACACACACACACATACACACACACACACACACACACACGCACGCACGCATGCACCCACACAAGTAGCCTCCTCCACAAGACCTTTTTTTTTTTTCTTGTCTTTTTGCCTTTTCTAGGGCCGTACCCGAGGCATATGGAGGTTCCTAGGCTAGGGGTCTAATCAGAGCTGTAGCTGCCAAGCCTCCGCCACAGCCAGAGCAATGTGGGATCCGAGCCACGTCTGCAACCTACACCACAGCTCACAGCAACGCCGGATCCTTAACCCACTGAGCAAGGCCAGGAATCAAACCTGAAACCTCACGGTTCCTAGTCGGATTTGTTAACCACTGAGCCACGACGGGAACTCCCAAAGACCTCTCTTATCACCCACTGGCCTCCTCATTCTTGCATCTCTCTGGAGGCTCCCATTTACCTTGCTGGATGTGCCAGCAAGGTGGTCCATTTATAGACTGGGGAAATCAAGTTTAGCAAGATGAAACGACTTACTGAAAATCAGGCAGCCAGTGCTGCGTTGGGCGAGAGATAATTTTGTGTTTATTTTATTCCTTTCCTGACTCTGCACTTCAGGCAGGAGCTGTCGTTCCCAGAGCTCTCCCCAAAACAGGGCTGGCCCCAGGAGGTCTGCAGTAACCATCCACAGAACAGAATTGACTAGGTTGTCTGCAACAGGGCCCAGTCTCAGGATCTTTACCCATGGCCTATGGAATTGAAAGCCAGGGATCAAGGAGGTGCTATCGTGGCTCAGCGGACATGAATCCAACTAGGAACCATGAGGTTACGGGTTCGATCCCTACCCTCGCTCAGTGGGTTAAGGATCCGGTGTTGCCCTGAGCTGTCGTGTACATCACAGACACAGCTCAGATCTGGCATGGCTGTGGCTGTGGCTGTGGCTGGCAGCAACAGCTCTGATTAGACCTCTAGCCCGGGAACCTCCTCCATATGCCGCAGGTGCAGCCCTCAAAAGACAAAAGACAAAAAAAAAAAAAAAAAAAAAGGCCAGGGATCAAGTCCAAGCCTCAGTTTTGGACTATACCACAGCTGTGGCAATGCCGAATCCTTAACCCACTGAGTCTGGCCAGGGAATCAAACCTATTCCCCCTGCAAAAACAACGCCAGAACAATGCCTTAACCTCTGCACCACAGTGGGAACTCCACCAACCCCACGCTCTTCTTCCCTAAACAGCCTCCTCTTTTCCAGGGTACCACATCATCCAGTCTCTCTGATCAGAAGACCAGGAGTCACCCCTGCTCTTCTTCACACTCCCTCATCCAATCCAATCCAACCCCAATGCCTGTAAATTCCGCCTCCCATGGGGTTCCCGTCGTGGCTCAGTGGTTAACGAATCTGACTAGGAACCATGAGGTTGCGGGTTTGATCCCTGACCTTGCTCAGTGGGTGAAGGATCCGGCGTTGCCATGAGCTGTGGTGTAAGTTGCAGACGCGGCTCGGATCCCACGTTGCTGTGGCTCTGGCGTAGGCTGGGGGTTACAGCTCTGATTCGACCCCTAGCCTGGGAACCTCCATATGCCCTGGGAGCAGCCCAAGAAATGGCAAAAAGACAAAAAAAAAAAAAAAAATTCCGCCTCCTAAAGTTTTCTTGAGTCCTCGTCCCCTTCTCTGTTCCCATCCCCTTCAACCTGGTCCAAGCTCTCATCAGCTCTCACCTTGGGCCGCTTCCCATCACAGCCACCTTCAGTACCTGCTCCATTGAGTGATCACGCTGCTCTTTGACAAACACAGGTCTGACCCTGACCCTCCCCACTTCAGAACATCTACTGGGGCCCCAAGTTGTAGGGAAAAGACCAAAACTCCTGATGTGGCTTCTTGAGCCTGCCTAGCCTTTGCGTCCTCTGTTCCGGCCACGCTATCCTTCTCCGAAATGTGATGCCAATCTCCCACCTGCCATGCCCCCTCCTGCCTGGAATGCCTGCCACTCAGAGCTCCATGTTCCTTTCGTTCCTAACCTTTACCGTTGCGATTACGTGTTTATTTACATGATATCATTCATGTGTGTCTCTGCCAGAGGTAAGCTCCATGAGGGCAGGCACTGAATGCCCAGTGCTCTTTAAAGTGCTTGGCATATGAGGATAAAGGATTCTGGATCCTTCCTGTGTCCAAGCCAGACTCTGTCCCAAAGAGTGCTCGTCCCAGGGCTGGTACAATTGAGCAGAGGGGGAGTCTCCCCTGCTCACCGCCTTCCCACCCAGGAAACTCCAGAATCCCAGGTTTACTGCGAGGAAGAGCTGGTGGTTGACCTAGATGAGAAAGACATCAGGCATCTGTAACTGATGCTGATATGTGTGGCGGGGCGGGGTGGGTGAGGGAAGAAGATGAGGCTCTGGACAGGTGTCTCTGGCTCACACAGGCAGCCTCTTCACGCTTTTATTTATTTGTTTGTTTGTTTGTTTATTTATTTATGTCTTTTTGCCTTTTCCAGGGCCGCTTCCTGCGGCATGTGGAGGTTCCCAGGCTAGGGGTTGAATCGGAGCTGTAGCCACCGGCCTACGCCAGAGCCACAGCAACGCGGGATCCAAGCCATGTCTGCGACCTACACCACAGCTCATGGCAATGGTGGATCCTTAACCCACTGAGCGAGGCCAGGGATCGAACTCGCAACCTCATTGTTCCTAGTCAGATTCGTTAGCCACTGGGCCACGTCGGGAACTCCCTCATGCTTTTTTTTAAACTAAGCTTCAAAGAAACTTTTGCATCTAGCCCTTGAACACTTCAACCAGACATCCAGTTGTGATGCAAGCTCTATGTGCCACACACCCCCCACCCCCACCCCCCGCCTCCTAGGATGCTAAAGCTGTCTCCTCTGATAGAGCACATGCTTTGCAGGAGACGGCCACTGCCCCCACCCCCCAGGAAGGGATGGAACAGAGATGCCCAAAGAGAATCTGTCAGAAACAGAAGGAAGGGAGTTCCCATCATGGTGCAGTGGAAACAAATCCAACTAGGAACCATAAGATTGAGGGTTCAATCCCTGGCCTCACTCAGTGGGTTAAGGATCCAGCTTTGCCATGAGCTGTGGTGTAGGTCGCAGATGAGGCTTGGATCTAGTGTTGCTGGGGCTCTGGTGTAGGCCGGTGGCTACAACTCCGATTAGACCCCTAGCCTGGGAACCTCCATATGCCATGGGTGTGGCCCTAAAAAGACAAAAAAGAAAAAGAAGGAAGGACGAGAGTTCTCTTGTGGTGCAGTGGGTTAAGGAGCCAGTGTTGTCACTACAGCAGATCAGGTTGCTGCTGTGGCACGGGTTTGGTCCCTGGCCTGGAAACTTCCACATGTCACAGACGTGGCCAAAAAAGTTAAATAAATCTTGTGCAAAAAAAAAAAAAAAAAAAGGGAGAAGGAGTGTGTGGGTGGAGGGATGGGACAATGGACAGAGGCTGAGGAGAGAAAGAAAAAGAAAGAAAAGAACTCAGGGAGTTCCTGTCATGGCGAAGTGGTTAACGAATCCGACTAGGAACCATGAGGTTGTGGGTTCGATCCCTGGCCTTGCTCAGTGGGCTGACAATCCAGCATTGCTGTGTAGCTCGCAGAAGTGGCTTGGATCTTGCGTTGCTGTGGCTCTGGCGTAGACTGGAAGCTACAGCTCCGATTCAACCCCTAGCCTGGGAACCTCCACATGCCGCGGGAGCAGCCCAGGAGATGGCAAAAAGACAAAGATAAATAAATAAATAAATTAAAAAAAAAAAAGAACTCAGAAAAGGAAGACAAATACATAAGGAGGAAAAAGGTTAGGGGTGATGGGAGAGAAAAGAGCAAAGAACAGTAGGGGGTGGGATAAAACGAGGGTAGAATTGAACCAAACCAGAAAGAAGGCAATCACTATTCAATTGATTCACTCACTCAGCCCTTAACAAGAACCTACTCGGCCTTCGGACACTGCGAAGGCGACCGGTGCTCTGATAATGACCTTGATGGGCCCCTGGACAGCCTGGAGAGCTCATGCTTCAGCAGGAAAGATGGGGTTTGACTTGGGATCACCAGAGAGGAAGTGAGGACAGTAGCCCCCAAGCCTGACAGCACCCCATCTAGCAAGATTATTCTCCCTTGGGGCCTGGCTCTGACCTGGGGGGTTTGCAGTGGCCCAGGAAGTCCTCATGTCACCTAAGGACCACGCCCCAGCCCTTCTCTCGCAGCCTGTCCCAGCTCCTCCCCTGGCTCCTTTGCCTCAATTTCCCCTTCTTGGACCGGAGGGGACCCAGAGAATGAGACAGAATGTGCACGACTAGAAATCAAGCCTTCTCTTTAAGCATGAGGACCGAGGGCTCGATCTAGAAGAAAATGAAGGGAAGGCCAGGGGCTGGATGTGGATACTTGAGATCGGGAAAATGGAAAACGGCAAATGGGACCCAGAAAAGGAGCTGCAGAGAAGGAAGGCTGGAGAAAGAAGTGGAGTCCCCCGGGAGCGGGAGCGAAAGAGGAGGGAGGGGAAGATGATGAGACCTCGCCACACTCTCCTCCCTTTCGGAGCTAAACTCCTCCTCTGAGTTGTCTGCACTCTGACCCCTTTTCCCAGCCTCCCGCGCCCTCCCCAGCCCACTTCGGCCTGGCTTCCTCAGCCATCCCTCCACCGAAACAGCCCACACGCAGGGCGCCCATCGCTGCCACGTTACTTAATCCAGGGACCTTTCTACTCTGTCTCATAATAATTCTCTCTGCAACAGAGAACTCTCCCTCCTTCCCCCCCTGCAAACACGACATCCTCCATTCCTTCCTTCTTTTTTTATTTTTATTTTTTTTATTACTCAAATGAATTTATCCCACCTGTAGTTGTATAATGATCATCACAATCCAATCTCACAGGATATATATCCCATCACCCAAGCACATCCCCCTACCCCCCACCCCCAAATCCATTGCTTCCTTCTTGCCCTCCTACTTCTCCCACTCTGGTCCCGTCTCCTGTACAGGCTCCTCCCTCCCTGCCTTCCCCAACCCTTAAACCCCGAAGGTCCTCAAGACTCAGTCCTTGGAGTTCCCGTCGTAGCTCAGTGGTTAATGAATTCGACCAGAAACCATGAGGTTGCGGGTTCCATCCCTGCCCTTGCTCAGTGGGTTAAGGATCTGGCGTTGCCAAGAGCTGTGGTGTAGGTTGCAGACGCAGCTTGGATCCCACGTTACTGTGGCTCTGGCATAGGCTGGCAGCTACAGCTCCGATTAGACCCCTAGCCTGGGAACCTCCATGTGTCGAGGGTGCTGCCCTAGAAAAGACAAAAAGACAAAAAAAAAAAAAAAAAGGCTCACTCCTATCCCTTCATCTCTCCTCCTTACATGATTTCTCCAGAGACAACTCCATCCACACCATCATGGGGGCCCGGGGCACATGCGTCTCTCCTCTAGATTCCAGACCCAGGTCCCTAAGGATGCCCACCGCGTTTCTGATCGGATGTCTCTTAGGCACCTACCATTCCCCATGGACAAACTTAACTCATCGTCTTCCCTCTAAACCTGGAAAGGATGAAGAGATGGAGGGAAGTTTCAGGCCAAAGAACTTGGGTTGAGGCTGAGGCATAGAAAGAGCAGAGCTGTGCCTGGAAGCTAAGGAACGTAGCTAAGGATGTGTGATGCTGAGGAAAGGGAAGAAGAGAGAACCGCCCCGCCCCCCAACTGCTGGGGTCTGTCCCCAGACTCTGCCCCCAGGGATCCTCACCAGGAAACCTGCAGGACTCCTTGATGGGGACACATGAAGATCAAAGTCCTTACTGCCATCTCATTTTTAGACCCCCCCTCCTCAACCCCTCCCCTGGGACCCTCTCTCCATCACCGGTTTGGGGCTGCCGGGGTGGGGGCAGAAGAACATTCTGGAGGATCAGACCAGAGAAGGAGGGCAACAGAACCTCAGCAGGGGACCAGAGAGCTGGAAAGGGCTGACCAACCTGCCCACCAGGTACACCAACACCTGGGCTGCCTCCTCTTCCTCACCCCACACCATGGAGTCCAGACAGAGGCGTGAGGGGCTGGGGGAGGAGGGGGTGCACAAGTGCGTTGAGGGAGGGCACTTGGGGAAATTTGGAGAAGGAGCAAACTCAGAGCTCAGCACTTTCTTCCTTCTGTTTTTCTTCTTGAGGAATTTTTTTTCCCTAAGTGCTGATGACTTTACCATTTCTTGGGGGTGGTGGTGGGGGGGGGGACAGGAGATTTGGGCTTTCACCCCCCCCCCCCGCTCCAAATGCCAGACAAAGTCTTACATTCCACCAGAAGCCAGAGTTTCAGACTTTCCTAAAGATGAGGTGGCGTCTCCTCCCCTCTCCAGCCTCAGCTCCCTCCCTCCTTTCTCCATCCCCCCCCACCGCCCCCCACCGCCCCGGTCTCAAACCTTCAGTTCTGGCCAAGGAGGCCCAACCAGGCTGGGAGGAGACCCCAAGTACATTCTTCCTCTCACTGTCATGCTGCAGAAATTAAAGACACATCTCTGGGCTGGGCGCCCGCCAAGCGTTTCAAGTCAAAAAGTGGCAGAGGAAGCCCTGAACCTCAGCTTTCTGCCACGTGTAAAGGATGCTTGGAAACATTCTGCCCAGAGCCCCTTGGGATGGAGCTGGACACTGGGAGCGGGGCGGCGGGGGGGGTGTGTGTGTGTGCGGTGGCTGTCACCCCCTCACTACCCACAAAGCCCACTCTCCAATCCCAGGGTTCCCTAAATATTCTTCAGAACCCCAGTGATGGAGCAAGTCCTGATTCTCACCTCTGAGTCCTAATCACGCCTTTAAGGTGACGGAAGGACAGCCTGCAAAGGGAGCATGTGGGAAGGGGGCTGCAGGCAGGAGTCCTGGCTGCAATAATTCAGCAAGCGGGGAGGTGGGCAGGTCACACCACCCCTCACCCAAGTAGGTGACTCTCCGCCCCAGACTGCCACTCTAAAGGGGTGCCCACCACCCTGAGGGTCAGGTCCCTGGTCTCCCGTGGGGGGGGGGGGAGAGGGGGTGCTCCTTGTCCCTGACCCTCGCTGGAGGGTGCAGGAACTGCCATCTCAGCACCTCAGCCCCCAGTCCTGCCCTGCAGTAGCTGGCACTAGGCGGGGGCAGATCCTGAGCCACAAGTTGCTGCCACATGGTGGGGATAATTGACGAAGGCCCGTCCCTCCATTGCTGTCTCCAGCCCTGCCTCTCTGGAAACTCTATATTTTCTCTTTAATTATAGCCCCTGCAGTCTCCCTCTGCGGCCCCACCCGCCCCGCTCATCCCGGCTGCCCACGGCCAGCCGGCCAGCCGACGTGGCTCCCTCCCCTTCTGTTCTCTTGGTCTTTTTTTCCCTTTGCCTTCGTTGCACAAAACCAGCTGGGGGAGGGCGTGGAGAGGGGCGGGGGGAGGCAATGGAATCTTGGATGGTTTGGGGGAGGCGGGACTCCCCGCTTCCACGTTTGCAGCTCTGGAGTGATGGGGGTGGGGAGCTGCGCAAGAAGGGTTGGAGTTGACATTGCAAAGGGACCCTCTTTGCCTTTTCTTGGGCCCTCAGCTTTTGGCAGGACCAGGGGCCTGGATAGACGGAGGCTAGGGTAGAGCCCTCTTGGGAGGCTGGGACCTGGAGAAGGGCTGACACCAGCTTCTAGGGGCCTCTCCTCCAAATATAGCCTGGTGGGGTCTCCACCACCTTTTGGGGTGCACATGATTCTCTCCTGGCTCCAGGGCCAAAGAGCAAGGCCTGGGGTTTCCAGAAAAGAGGGGAAGCAGTGGGAAACATCCTTTAAAAGAAGGACACTCACCTGCAATTCCATTTCAAACTCCCCAAGGCAAGTCTCCCCCAGAAACACCCAAAATTCCCCAATCCTGAGTTGGGGTACAGACGGAGACAGAGCTTTATGCAGCCCCCAGGACCCCTCTCTCTCTGGTCCAGGGCTCTCCAGCAGACTCCTCCCCACTTAACCATGGCCATAGCCATGACAGACCCCAACACAAGACTCTTTTCTAAGTGGCCAGTGACCTCAAGCCCTCGCCACCTGGGGTGGGAGAACCCTCGCAATGCCCCGCCCCCACCCCGCAGTGCCTTCACTCAACACCAAAGCTTTCATCTGGAGAGCCCACGTAGTCAAATGTCTCACCCAGGGCCTCAGCCTCCCCACCCCATCTCTCTCAATCAGGCTGGGGCTTCGGGGGGGAGAGCATCTGAGTCCACCTTGGAGACGTGGCAGAAGAACTGACAGCCTCAAAATAAAAATCCTTTCATCCGCACCCACCCCCAAATATCTGATTCTTAATGTCTATCAATGAGTCTCTAACTCATTCCCCAAATAACCCTAAGTTCTCTACCCCCGCCACACCAGAAGACACCCCCCAGAGCGCACATCTTTTAAATTCTCTGGTTCTCCTGCTTTAGAGGGGTCCACAGCTGACCTCCTCGGGCCGATCGCCTGGCTGTTGCCAAGGATATCGGGAGGGTAAAGGAGGACCCTCTCCCAATCACCCCCAATTCTTCCATCTTTGGAAGGCTCCCTACCCAGCTCCCCAACTCCAGTTCCCCCCAGATTGCGCGTCCCGGAAGAAAGCCGAAGAGGCGCCCCTTCCCACTCTTTAGCCCACAGTATATTGAGGACCGAGCCGCACCCCAGCGGCAGCATCTCTGGCCCAGGCTGCGCTGGGGGGCTGGGGAGGCAGAGCTGTGGAAGGGGGGTGGCGTGCGGTGGACTCCTTTCCCTTCCCTTCCCTCCTCCTCCCCCTCTCCCTTCCGACTCCCAAATTGGGGGCCGGGCCAGGCAACTCTGATTGGCTGGGGGACGGGCAGCCGGCTCCCCCTCTCCCAGGGGCAGGGTTCCTCCCCGCTCGCCCTCGGGATGGTATAAAAGGGGCCCGGGCCAGTGGTCGGAGCAGACGGGAGTTTCTCCTCGGGGTCGGAGCAGGAGGCACGCGGAGTGTGAGGCCACGCATGAGCGGACGCTAACCCCCACCCCAGCCGCAAAGAGTCTACATGTCTAGGGTCTAGACATGTTCAGCTTTGTGGACCTCCGGCTCCTGCTCCTCTTAGCGGCCACCGCCCTCCTGACGCACGGCCAAGGGGAGGGCCAAGAAGAAGGCCAACAAGGCCAAGAAGAAGACAGTAAGTCTCAAACTTTTGGGGGTCCAAGGCTACTTGGTATCTTGTCCCGCATTGGGTTCTGGGGGGATCCACGACGTAAGCTGAGACTCGGGATGCTCCAGAGGCTCAAGGATGAAAGGGAGATGGTGAGGGCTCTTCCTCGGCGCCCTGGGGGGTAGAAAGGAGCGCACTCTGGGCGGGGGTGTAGATGACCTCCCCGCCAGCAGTGGGAGGAGGAGATGCAGCACGGCGCGAGTTGGCTCAGGAGGAGTCCCGAGCGCACACTGTGAAGTACAGCGGGGAAAATTGGTTCTGGGCGCCGGGGACGCGTAAAGTACGTCGAGGATGGGGTGGGGGCGCCGAGTCGGGAATTTGGAGCCCAAGATGTAAAAGTGGTCGGGAAGGCTAGGGGATGATTCATAAGAAAAGATTGTTTGCCCTCTCTGCAGGCTAGACAGTGTTCCTGGGGCCGCAGAAGTGCTGGGCTGAGGGGGGGAGGGGGCGCTGAGAGTGGGCGGGTTGCAGGCTGAGAAACTTTGGCGCCGGCTTGGAGGGGCAGGGTCCTTGCGCCCTCTGCTGAGCTATACTGGCACTGAGCCTCCCTGGCCAGCGCTTCTCTGCGCAGGAGTCGAAGCGGGAAAATGGGGTTGTTGCCTGGTGTGGACCCCACCTCTAGACTTTGAAAATAAAGTTGGGGACGGGGTAGCTCCAGTCTCTAAAAAGTGGCCGGTCGGGGGAAATTGCTTAGGGTGGCCCGCCACCTAGTGGCCGCCTGGGTGGACGCTCCGCGGTGGGCGTGGTTAACTAACATCATTTACGGACTTTTTGGATCTTTGGTTAACTAACTTCTTTGGCGGACTTTTTGGTTCTTTGGCTAAGGAGTGACCCCTGGCACTGGCTGGCTTTGGGAAACGGGATTTGTCCTTGAGAGAGGCTGTTTGAGATGTCTGGGAAGTGGAGGTTAGGGCGTATCCTGCTCTAAGTCTCTGGTACATTTTAAGTCTCTGGGCGGGACCCCACGCCCGTCAGCTCCTCCCCATCCTTCTAGCCCCGCCCACGCCATCCCACCTGCCCCGGGAATGAGATGGAATCCTGCCTGGACCTCCCATCTCTCCTCCCAGCCCCTCCTCCGGTCTCCACCCAAACCACTCCCCACAAGCCTGCCCTCCGGACCAGGCGCCTCCGGTTCTCTCTCTTTCCACTCCCCCACTCCCCGCTCCCCCACCCGATGGCTTTTTATTTCACTTGGCTTCCGCGCCAATGCGCTGAGGTTGGAGTTGGAAGCAACTCCAGCCTAAAGCTTTGTTTAAATTCCTGAGAACTGGAAAGAGTTATAGCCGACCTGGCCCGGCGCCTCAGCCCTGTCACTGGTGCTGATGAGAAGCAGATGAGCTTTTAAGGATTTGGGGAAAGGAAAAACAAAAGGACAGGGGGAAAAAAAAAAAGGAAGAAAAAAAGAAAAAATAAAGAAGGGAAGAGAGAGAGGCCAGAAATAGAAAATCTAAATGTGCCTCTCGGACCGAGGGGAAGCGATGGTGGGATTGAGGGACCAGGAGCCCCAAGGTGGGGGACTCGCAGCGCCGCTGACGGCCCCCGTCTTCCCCCAGTCCCACCAGTCACCTGCGTACAGAACGGCCTCAGGTACCATGACCGAGACGTGTGGAAACCCGTGCCCTGCCAGATCTGTGTCTGCGACAACGGCAATGTGTTGTGCGATGACGTGATCTGCGACGAAATCAAGAACTGTCCCAGCGCCAGAGTCCCTGCGGGCGAGTGCTGCCCCGTCTGCCCCGAAGGCGAGGGTATAGCTCGGGACCTGGGGCTGGGATTAGGGTGGGGGGGCGCTCCCTTGCCCCGTGCAGAGGAGACCTCTATTGCTGGGAGCACCTGGCGCAAGCCCTGCTTCTAAGCCGCGTCTCTTCCCTCCCTAGTGTCACCCACCGACCAGGAAACCACGGGAGTCGAGGTAATCCTCTGCCCTCGACTCGTGCGCCCCCGCCCCGGGACTCTTCACAGTTGGCTTTCTCTAACCCGACGTCTTTTGTTTCTTCTCCCCCAACCCGATAGGGACCCAAGGGAGACACTGGCCCCCGAGGCCCCAGGGTAAGCAATGCTCTGTCTCGCCTGTTGGGGGCTGGGGGTGGGCGTGGCTTCTGGCCTGCGCTCACCTGGCCCGCCCCTCCCACTGCAGGGACCCTCTGGCCCCCCTGGCCGAGACGGCATCCCTGGACAACCTGGACTTCCTGGACCCCCCGGACCTCCTGGACCCCCCGGACCCCCTGGCCTCGGAGGAGTAAGTGGGAGAGTCCAGGCGTTCCTGGAAGGCCTTGGGGGCCGCGCCCCACTCCCCGCCCCCATCAGTGTTTTTGTTTGTTGTTTTGGGGGAGGCAGAGGGCATACATTTGGATAATTTCAGGCTTCTAGGAAAAAAGAGAGAGAAAAGTTGCAAGAACACTGCAAAGAACTCACATATCCTTCAGTTTGTCACATGTGTGCTTTGTCAGTCCCTGTCAATTTATACATATAATTATATGTACAATGTATGTATACATGTAATGTACATACACATTATCCGGGTTTTTTTTTTTTTTTCTGAACCATTGGAAAGTTGCTGGTATCATGTCTCTTTGCTCCTCAATACCTTAGCATGTAGTTCCTGAGAACAAGAACATTCTCTTACATGGCTCTTGCACAAGGATTGCATTTTGGAAATTTAACATTGGGACCATACCATTATCTAAAATGCAGTCTGTATTCAAAGTTTAACCAATGTTCCCAAAAATATTTTTCATAGCATTTTTTCACCCTTGATCCAGGATCCAATCCAATGTCAGGAGTTGCACTGAATTGTCAGGTCTCTTTTGTTTCCTTTCATCTAGAACATTCCTCCGACTTTCTTTGTCTTTCCTGTCCCTGAGATTTTTTGAGGAGGCCGACCTGTTTTGTAGACTGTCCCCCCGTTTGGGTTTGTTGGGTGTGCCTTCATGATTAGATGTGAGTGATGGATTGGGGGCAGGAGTCATGCTGTCTTGCGAAGTACGCGTCCCATCAGGGGGCACGAGATGTCAGTTTGTCCCAGTACTGGTGATAGCTTCTGCCTTTCGACGCACTGTCCTGAACCTGCTTTCTCATGCGCTCTCTCTTCTAGAACTTTGCTCCCCAGTTGTCTTATGGCTATGATGAGAAGTCAGCAGGAATTTCCGTGCCTGGCCCCATGGTGAGTCACCAGCTGGGGACGTTGATGATAGAAGAAGAGTAGATGGGGGATCCGGACAGGATGGGCCAGTGAAGGCATTTGGGGTGACGTGGTTAACTTAGGAGGTCTTTGGGACCTCAGAATCCAGAGAGGATGCAGGGCAAATGGATAGTCTCAACAAGAACCATGGGAGATAACCTTTCCTACAGAGGTGTCATTATGGCCTCCCTTTCTTTCCTTTCTGTAGGGTCCTTCTGGTCCTCGTGGTCTCCCTGGCCCCCCTGGCGCACCTGTGAGTATCCAGGATGTCCACACCACCTTGGGCTTTGGTCTTTTGGAGGGAGGATTGGCATAAGGGCCGGGAAGGTGCTCAGAGATTTCTTGGTGAGATGGGGCCACAGATTGGTAGGGACCTACCCTTCTAACCCTACCCCTTTCTCCTTGTCCTTCAGGGTCCCCAAGGTTTCCAAGGCCCCCCTGGTGAGCCTGGCGAGCCTGGCGCCTCCGTAAGTGCCCCTGGACTTGTACCCTCTGTGGAAATCCACACTCCCTCCACACGGATGTGGATTCTCCTATTGAGGGGCCACCATCTGTGGTCTTTCTTACCCCCTCCTTCCAATCCCAGCCTTCTCCTTTTTTCTTTATCCTGGTCATTCTAACGTCCTTTCTTCCTGTCTCCTCTAGGGTCCCATGGGTCCCCGTGGTCCTCCTGGCCCCCCTGGCAAGAACGGAGATGATGTAAGTAGCCCTGGCGAGGGGATACCACGTGACCCCACCTCCCACCTCCCTGGGTTAGGTCCCTGTAATCTCCACCGCTGTGCCCTCATCACCTTTAGGGGTGATACCCAGAGAAAGGAGAGCGTGTTCTCCCTGACACACGGGAACGTCCTTGAACAAAGAGCCTCCTGGGATGTTTCCCCACCTTCCTAACCAGCGTGGCTGTCCCTCCCCTCACCCCAGCCACCTAAAAGCAGTCTCCGACCCCATCCCTTTGGGGTGAGCAATTTCCCTAGGCTTGACCACCCTGGGCACCTCAGATTTTCACCCCGTGTGGTGAGATTAAGATGCTGGTGACAAAAAGAAACAGAAATTCCTTTGGAGAGATGCAGAGTTCACCAAAGAGGGTGCTTCGTGGTAGATTTAAACTTAGATAAGATTCCGGGCCCCAAGGCCTGACCCTCAACCTGACCCCAAGAAGATCTGGGTCTTCCACACTTTTCCAACTCAGGGAGCATGGGCGTGATGGCTTTCTCTCTCTCTCTCTCTCAGGGTGAAGCTGGAAAGCCTGGTCGCCCTGGTGAGCGTGGGCCTCCTGGACCTCAGGTGAGCAGGATGGTGTGGCTGGCCGCCAAGCTTTGCTGCACTTGGCCTTCATTTGGGAGCTATGTCCACAGGGGTGTCCTCTAATGGCCTTGCCTTTGTCTTTCTTTCCCGTTCTCTGCAGGGTGCTCGGGGATTGCCCGGAACAGCTGGCCTCCCTGGAATGAAGGGACACAGAGTGAGTGCCCTTTGCATCATCCAAGTTCCCAAAGTCTCTGCATCCCACCATTCCAGCCCTTTCCCCAGAGCATCCTGGTGTGTGTCTTGGGGCGGGGGGGGGGGTGTGTGTGCGGTGGCAGCTACCCAAGTTCCAAGACCCAGCGAGCAGACCCCCCAAAGAATGTCCCTCCGTTGGGAGAAAAATCCCGGTAAAGGGGTGGCGTGAGATCTTGGGCCAGTGGGGCTTTGGTCTCGCTCAGACACAGGGGGATAGCTGTGAAGACCTCCCCAGGTCTGGGTGGGTGTCAAGGTGGTCCACTGTCTCCACAGGGTCTCACCTTGGCCCTCTTTCCTGTCCTAGGGTTTCAGTGGTTTGGATGGTGCCAAGGGAGATGCTGGTCCTGCTGGTCCCAAGGTAAGAGGTGGTGGGAATGTCGTATCCTCTGCCTCCGCCGCAGTCCCTCTGCGAACGAATTGCTAACCCTCTTCTTGGCTCTTTAGGGTGAGCCTGGTAGCCCTGGTGAAAATGGAGCTCCTGGTCAGATGGTGAGTGGGTCCAGTTCTCGAAGGAAGAGCGGGAGCCGGGGGAAGGGACAAGATGGGGGCTTGGGGGATAGGGATGTGTCCCCCATCTAACTTGGCCTCTCTTGGTTTCGTGGTCAGGGCCCCCGTGGTCTGCCTGGTGAGCGAGGTCGCCCTGGACCCCCTGGCCCTGCTGTAAGTACTCCTGGCCCCTTGGGGGATCTCGGTGTTCTGGAAGGGGTTCCCTGCCAGCTAAAGGGACTGGCCAGCCCTCAGTGAATGTACCTGAGGCTTCTCCCCTCTCTCCTGCAGGGTGCTCGTGGAAATGATGGTGCTACTGGTGCTGCTGGACCCCCTGTGAGTACAGCTCCTGGACTTCGGTGCCTGGGAATGGGGAGGGGTCTCAGTGTCAGCTCTTGGGGCTGGGACACAGGGCAGGTCTGAACCCCAGGACCTCTTCTGTCCCAGGGTGTGACCTGTAGCTGCCATCTTCCTTCTTGCTAACACCTCTCTTTCATTCACAGGGTCCCACTGGCCCCGCTGGTCCTCCTGGCTTCCCTGGTGCTGTTGGTGCTAAGGTGAGACCCCCTCCTCTGAGCACAGCTCCCATAGGCTAAGGGGAGGGTGTCTCCCTTCTCCCCAAACCAGAGGGACCCAGAGTGGCAAAAGAGAAGCCCATCCCCAACACTTTTGTCCTGGGGTCCCCTTCTCTGATCTTGGAGTCCCGAGTCTTGGCCTCCTGTCCTGGGTCTCCAACCCCTGCCATCTGGAGGTGAGATTGGGTTCCCAGGGTGGCTCCTGACATGTCCTTTCTTCCAATCCAGGGTGAAGCTGGTCCCCAAGGAGCCCGAGGCTCTGAAGGTCCCCAGGGTGTGCGTGGTGAGCCTGGCCCCCCTGGCCCTGCTGGTGCTGCTGGCCCTGCTGTAAGTGTCACCTCCTCCGTGTCTCCGTGCCCCTCCCCAACTCGGAGTCCTGGACGGTCACTCACCCACCTCTCTCTGTACCACAGGGAAACCCTGGTGCTGATGGACAGCCTGGTGGCAAAGGTGCCAACGTAAGTATCCTGAAGGTTTCCGAGCTGCCCCTGGTACCCCCGCTTCCACCCACCCTGTGCCCGCCACTCCTGGGCTCAACGTGTGCTGCCTCCCACAGGGCGCTCCTGGTATTGCTGGTGCTCCTGGCTTCCCTGGTGCCCGAGGCCCCTCTGGACCCCAGGGTCCCAGCGGCCCCCCTGGTCCCAAGGGTAACAGCGTAAGTACCACTCTCGCCCTCTGCGCTGGCTCGTCTGGGGAGCATGAAGATCCAGCCCAGCTGAGAATCCCCGACCCTCCACTCATCCTCTTCTCTCCCCACGCAGGGTGAACCTGGTGCTCCCGGCAGCAAAGGAGACACTGGCGCCAAGGGAGAGCCCGTAAGTCCCCCAGCTCCATCTCTCTGCCCCGGGAGCCCCTGGCAGGGAGGTCCAGGGAGGCATAGGAGCCCCTGATGCTGTGTATGTGGGGGGGTTCCCAGCCTCCAGCCAACTCTGGAGCGGGTACCAGGATGGCGCCTCACCACAGGCTGCCCCCTCTCCTCTGCCCTCTCCAGGGTCCCACTGGTGTTCAAGGCCCCCCTGGCCCTGCTGGAGAAGAAGGAAAGCGAGGAGCCCGAGGTGAACCCGGACCTGCTGGCCTGCCTGGACCCCCTGGCGAGCGTGTAAGTGCCCCCTTCTCTGCCCCGGTGCCAGCCCGGTGCCCGGGTGTGTGAGCTCACTGGCCTTCTCTCCTCCCACAGGGTGGACCTGGTAGCCGTGGTTTCCCTGGCGCCGATGGTGTTGCTGGTCCCAAGGTAACGTCTCTTCATGGCTGGGAGACTGACCTTGAACGTGCTCTTCCAGATGTAGTCAGCCCCTCCCCCTCCCAGCACCCGATCGCGCGTGCGCGTGCCCATCCGGGGCCTACAGACCTCTCCTCACTCTCAGCCTCACCTTGACCTTCCCACCATCACCAATGCCCCCGAAAGCACCCCCACCACCCAGGAGGAAGTCCATGCCGGACTTGAGAGCCTCAGTGTTGCTTTGACTCCCCCCATCAGGGTCCCGCTGGTGAACGTGGTTCTCCTGGCCCTGCTGGTCCCAAAGGTTCTCCTGGTGAAGCTGGTCGCCCCGGTGAAGCTGGTCTGCCTGGTGCCAAGGTGAGACAGCAGACCTTTGCCTGGCTTGGCCCAAGACCCTGCCCATCCTCTGTGGGCTCTGGGATGACATGTGCACTGGAGCAGGACCTCAGATCTGCCGTCTAGAGCATCCCTGCTCCCCCTCACCTCCATTCTCCCCTTCCCCCTCTCCCACCTGCCTTCTCCCTCCCTCACTCACGCCTCTCTGCTTCCCTCTTAGGGTCTGACTGGAAGCCCTGGCAGCCCTGGTCCTGATGGCAAAACTGGCCCCCCTGTAAGTATCACCACCAGCGCCCCCCGGGTGGGCTCTCTGCCACTCTCCTGACCTCTCACCCTCTGTCCTCACCTCTGCTTTTGTGCCTTCCATCCTCAGGGTCCCGCTGGTCAAGATGGTCGCCCTGGACCCCCAGGCCCTCCTGGTGCCCGTGGTCAGGCTGGTGTGATGGGTTTCCCTGGACCTAAAGGTGCTGCTGTGAGTATTCAGTGAGACGTGTCACGGGGCAGACACACGTGGGATGGGGGTGGGCGTGGGGGGAAGAGTCCTGGCTCTGGACCCAGCTCTGCCCCTGACCTGCTCTGTGGCCTCGGGCCACTCACTGCCCCTCTCTGGGCCTCAGTCTCCCTATCCATCAGATGAGAGACCTCTGCTAGCTCTATTCCTGAAAATGAGTACTGTTGCCCCACCAGCCGCCCCACACACACATGGCTATAGGATGGGCCTTATCCATGATAGTCGCTCCCAAATCTTGTGGGTTCTTTGAGGTTCAAAAGGAGATATCAGAGCAGATGAAAGCCCTCTGCAGCTCAGCTCCCCAAAGGGGTACCATGGAGAGAAGAAACGGGACAGGGTTGGGAGAGGAGCCCAAGAGGCAGGTGCCCAGGGAGGCGAGGGCTCAGGGAGGGGCCAAAAGATGGAGCAGTGGGAAGCCAGCAAAGGCCTTCCTCAGGGGCCAGACCTGAGAGATAAAAAAAGCTCCTTAAAGATTCCACTCAAGAGTTCCCCTTGTGGCACAGCGGAAACAAATCCGACTAGGAACCATGAGGTTGCGGGTTCAATCCCTGGCCTCGCTCAGTGGGTTAAGGATCCCGCGCTGCTGTGGCCGTCGTGTAGGCTGGCAGCAACAGCTCCGATTAGCCCCCTAGCCTGGGAACCTCCATATGCCGTGGGTGTGGCCCTAAAAAGATAAAAGACAAAATAAGTATAAAAAAAAGTACATAAATAAAAGATTCCACTCAAAGTAAGACAGGAGGGACCCAGGACTCCCTGGCTTTCCAGCCCCTCTCAACCCTAACTCTCTTTCCCCACAGGGAGAGCCTGGCAAAGCTGGAGAGCGAGGTGTTCCCGGACCCCCTGGCGCAGTTGTAAGTATCTCCTTCTGGTCCCTGTTCCCTTTCTGCTTGTGCCCACATCCCATCCCTGCATCCTGCAGGAGGGATGCAGGATGCTGCAGCCCATCCCCAGGGTGTCAGGACCCCGGCCCCAGGCCACTCACCTTGCCACCCTGACCCCTTTATCCACTCTCTCCCCACAGGGTCCTGCTGGCAAAGATGGAGAAGCTGGAGCTCAGGGACCCCCCGGACCTGCTGTGAGTGTCCCTCACAGGGAGGCCTGGGGAGGGGGCACTATGGACCAGGAAAGGGGGAACAGTCCCCTGCCCCCCTTCTCCTGGGCCTTCCCATGACCACCACGTCCCCTCTGTCCCCTCCGTGCAGGGCCCTGCTGGTGAGAGAGGAGAACAAGGCCCCGCTGGCTCCCCTGGATTCCAGGTGAGGCCTCGCGGGCTGTCAGGTGTCGGGAGAGGGGCGTGAACGACACCTCTTCCAGATTCTAATTCCTCTGCTCCCTCCTCCATTTCCCACCTACAGGGTCTCCCTGGCCCTGCTGGTCCTCCTGGTGAAGCAGGCAAACCTGGTGAACAGGTAAGAGGTAGCCGAAGAGATGGGGAGCGCAGGGAATACACAGGGAGAGTCTAGCCTTCCTAGCTGAGCAGATCACCAACAGCTAGAGAGATCAAAGTTAGACACGAGGAAGGACTTCCCATCATGAAGGGAGCTGTGCCTCTGCGTGACAGGTGCATGATAGATGCACGAAAGAGCTGCGTGGCTGCTGCTCTGGAGGACTTCTTTGTAGAGCTACTGGAATACTCAGATGCCCTCAACCCCAAGTTTGGGGAGAGGGATAATCCCAGTTCAGGGCTGAGAAGGGCTTGGCCTCTGACCAGAGACCCCGAGGGCTAGCCCCCCGGGAGGACAGGAGTGCTTTCTAGTGGGGAGGACCAAGGTCCTCACTCTTTGCCCCCCTCTCCCCCTCAGGGTGTTCCTGGAGATCTCGGTGCCCCCGGCCCCTCTGGAGCAAGAGTAAGTAGAGCCTCTTCTGCTTCCACCGCGACGCCCCGCCCCTGGCTCTGGCTCTGGCTCTGGAGCTGCCATCACGTGCCCTGTCCTTCCCTTCCCAGGGCGAGAGAGGTTTCCCCGGCGAGCGTGGTGTGCAAGGTCCCCCCGGTCCTGCAGGTCCCCGTGGAGCCAACGGTGCCCCTGGCAATGATGGTGCTAAGGTGAGCGCAGCATGGGGACCAAATCTCCCCCTTCCCGGGGTGGGGGATGCCTGGCTGTGACCAAAGCCAGCCTGATGCCTGGGCAGGCTGTTGGGGGGGATCAGACTGGGGTGGGGTCCATGTGCCGCCTGAACTTCTGGGCTGCGCACCTTTCTTTTTAGCTGCTGCCTGTCTTTGGCCTCAGAACCAAGGCTGGGAGAAATTAAGAGGGGACGCAAAACTGTGACCCACTTTTGGGACTCACTCTAGTCTTCTCGGTTGTCCTCTAGGGTGATGCTGGTGCCCCTGGAGCCCCTGGTAGCCAGGGCGCCCCTGGCCTTCAGGGAATGCCTGGCGAACGAGGTGCAGCTGGTCTCCCAGGTCCTAAGGGTGACAGAGTAAGTCGAACTCCCCCTCCCCTGGGCCCTGGGTGCTTCCCATCTCTGCTTCAGATCCTTCAGCATCTCTCTCTCTCCCGTCCCTGGGGTCCCGGTCCTTAATCCTCCCTTCCTCTCTGGCCTCTTGGCTGATGAACCCTCTACCTGCAGTCCCTTCTTCCCTTCCCACAGGCTACCATGGCAACCAGAGAAGGGGCGGGAGGGGGGGTGCCCTGTTCATTCCTTGACACAGGCAGGGGCTTCTTACCCTAGCCGCCCCCCACTGCCCCGGAATCTCTATACAGACATCTTTCCCCTGAAAGATCTTGAGTCTTTGGCACAGGTCGGGGCAGAGCAGACACAAACACGTGGGGAGGATGCTCTTGATCGCCTCCCTGCCCCGCGCTGCAGGGCTCAGGCCTTCTTCCGCCTTTAGGGAGATGCTGGTCCCAAAGGTGCTGATGGTGCTCCTGGCAAAGATGGCGTCCGCGGTCTGACTGGCCCCATTGGTCCTCCTGGCCCCGCTGGTGCCCCTGGTGACAAGGTGAGGGGGCCACCTTTCCACCTTCTTCCCTAACACACAGCTTCCCCAGCAAGCCTGAGCATGGCTCTGCAGGGGAGCAGCTCCTGCGATTCCAAGCTGGTGACTCAGAGATGGGGAGATGGATGGGGTGGGGGGCTCTCCTGGGAGTCATCTGCCAGGAAGATTCAGCATGGTCCCCTGACTCGGAGCCTCTTGTCCCTCCCTCTCAGGGTGAAACTGGTCCTAGCGGTCCTGCTGGTCCCACTGGAGCTCGTGGTGCCCCCGTAAGTACGGAAGACCCCATTAAGGCCCCATACTCGGCCCTTCTCTCCCTTCGTACCAACCCCTGGCTCTCTTTCTGTCCCTCCTCCACCTTGATTCCCACCGGCTCTTGTCCCCACGGGGGGTGCTCCTCAGGCCCTCCTCCCCCCACCCTCCAGTCCACCCTCTCCCCGCTTCCCCCAGGTCACAGCATCTCTCCCTTTGCCTCCTCCTAGGGTGACCGTGGTGAGCCTGGTCCCCCCGGCCCTGCTGGCTTCGCTGGCCCCCCTGTAAGTACCAAGATCCCCTTCCTCTTCCATCTCCAGCCAGGCCATGGGGCCCTGGGTGACTGGATGAGGCCCGTTGGCCTAATTCGGAGGGGGAGGGTGGAGGAGGGATTGTCCTCCGTTGAGGCATCTTCCTGCCTGGAGTTCTGGTCCTTCCGCAGCCACCTCCCTGGGCTGGCACCGCCCTCCCCTCCACTCACACCACTCCCTCCTCCCCCAGGGTGCTGATGGCCAACCTGGTGCTAAAGGCGAACCTGGTGATGCTGGTGCTAAAGGCGATGCTGGTCCCCCCGGCCCTGCTGGACCCACTGGCCCCCCTGGCCCCATTGTGAGTATCTCCCCATCTGGGCCCCACGCTGCTGGCAGACTGGATCCAGGACTGGCCTTGACGCCTCTGTGCTCTCCTGCAGGGTAGCGTTGGTGCTCCCGGACCCAAAGGTGCTCGTGGCAGCGCTGGTCCTCCTGTGAGTAGCTGGCTCTGACTCTCTGCTGAGGTTCTCCCCGACCAGTGATTGGAGGTAGGGGCAGCCGGGGCCCGGTGAAGGGGCCTTTCTCCCTCTGATTGCGTCTCCGTTCTCTTCTCCAGGGTGCTACTGGTTTCCCTGGTGCTGCTGGCCGAGTCGGTCCCCCCGGCCCCTCTGTAAGTATCTATGGCGGAGACCCCACTGGTCTGGGGTGGCGTGAGACACAGGCTGTCAGGGGTGCATGCACCCAATGAGGCCTTGGTGATGCTCCAGAATCTGCCAGACTCTGACAGCCCCTCTCTTCCCCATCCAGGGAAATGCTGGACCCCCTGGCCCTCCTGGCCCTGCTGGCAAAGAAGGCAGCAAAGGTCCCCGTGGTGAGACTGGCCCCGCTGGGCGTCCCGGTGAAGCCGGTCCCCCTGGCCCCCCTGGCCCCGCTGGTGAGAAAGGATCCCCTGGTGCTGACGGACCTGCTGTAAGTGCACATCTCAGAGGGGTCTAGACTGGGGACATGGTCTCTGGCCGCTGGAAGTCACCTCACCCCCATCTGCTCCCCACAGGGTGCTCCCGGTACTCCTGGACCTCAGGGTATTGCTGGACAGCGTGGTGTGGTCGGCCTGCCCGGTCAACGAGGAGAAAGAGGCTTCCCTGGTCTTCCTGGCCCATCTGTGAGTGTCCCCTCACCTTGGGAACCCTGGGAAGAACCGTTATAGGACTCAGAGGGGGGCAGGATGGAGGAGGTGGGGTCAGCGAGGACAGATGTGGCCGATGATCTGGGGGGACCCAGGGCCCTGTCCCAGTGCATCTCTGGCCTGACTCCTTTTCCTCCCTTAGGGTGAACCCGGCAAACAAGGTCCTTCTGGAGCAAGCGGCGAACGTGGCCCCCCTGGTCCCATGGGCCCCCCTGGATTGGCTGGACCCCCTGGCGAGTCTGGACGTGAGGTAAGCGGCTGCCAGCCCCATGCCAGTGGCCTCAGTGTGCCCACTTTGGTCTTTGCCTGAGCCTCCCTCCCCGTGGCTGTCGCTTACCTCCCTCCTCCTTCTGCAGGGAGCCCCTGGCGCTGAAGGATCCCCTGGACGAGACGGTGCTCCTGGCCCCAAGGTAAGACGGCCACACCCCGGGGCCACACCCCCACCTGCGGCTCCACCTGGCCCCTTCAGCTACAGCTAACTCGGGCTTCCCTTCTCTCCCCACTCAGGGTGACCGTGGTGAGAGCGGCCCTGCTGGACCCCCTGGTGCTCCTGGTGCTCCTGGTGCCCCCGGCCCTGTCGGCCCTGCTGGCAAGAGCGGCGATCGTGGTGAGACTGTAAGTAGCTAGGCTCTGGCTGGCTGCTTCTGGCCAGGCTGGGCACTCTCCAGGCCTGCCAAGGGGTCTACAGCTGGACACCCGACTTCACCTGGGCAGGGGAGGGGCGGAGGTCCTGCAAGATGCCTGGGCCCTTGGCCTCCCTGGAAAAAAAATTGAGCCCCAGGCGAGTTTTCCTGTGGAGCAGCGGGTTCAGGATCCAGCATGGTCACGGCACCGGCGCGGGTCGCTGCTGTGGAGTGGGTTCGATCCCTGGCCTAGGCACTGCCACCCACAGCAGGCATGGTTGCAAAAAGAATTGAGCCCCTTTTCAGCCTCGAGGCCCCTCCCCCAGACAGCACCTTGTCTCCCCTGAAGGATGGGGTTTGTCCCCAGCTGCTTGCCTCGGCTTACATGAAGCTGGACTTTACTCGGAAATTCATCTAGGGCTTGGGAGAGATAGATACAGTGGGAAAAGATGTGAAGAAAGAGGCATCTGGCCACTGAGGGGTGGTCTCACCTGCAGTTCAGGCTGTACCAGCCCTTCGCAGGGCTCTCTCTGACCAGGATCTAACATTCTCTCTGTTCTCTCCAGGGTCCTGCTGGTCCTGCTGGTCCCATTGGCCCTGTTGGTGCCCGTGGCCCTGCTGTAAGTGCCCTAGTCCGGCCCTCGTGTCCTCAGAACCCGTGTCCAGATGTGGACTGCACCCCATTCAGTGCTGTTGGACCTCCCACCTGACAGCCTGTCCCTCTCTCTCTTCCAGGGACCCCAAGGCCCCCGTGGTGACAAGGGTGAGACAGGCGAACAGGGCGACAGAGGCATTAAGGGTCACCGTGGCTTCTCTGGTCTCCAGGGTCCCCCTGGCCCTCCCGTAAGTATGCTCAGCCCTCCCCAGCCCCCGGCTGCCACTGCATCTTCTTTCCTCACCCCCCCAAGCCCTGCTGTGTGATGGGGGGAGGCCGCGTCGCCTCCATTTCCCTCTCTGGACAGTCCTTCCCCTCCCTGGGCAGCGACTGGGGTCTGAAGAATAATGGGCCCTTCCAAGTAACTTCTGCGAGGATGAGGGGTGCACAGAGAGAGGGTGTGGGAAGGGTCTCAGCCTATGGACCAACCTGGGGCTAGAATAACGAGGTGGCTGCGTGGGGAGGTGGTTGGCCTCCCGTGACCCACACTCTGCCTGAACTGCCTTTGCCTCTTTCCTTCAGGGCTCTCCTGGTGAACAAGGTCCCTCCGGAGCTTCTGGTCCCGCTGGTCCCCGAGTGAGTCATGCCTTCTCTGTATCTGCTCTTCTTGGATGCCGAGCCTAGGCTCACCGCAGGGCCCTTGGCCTGGGACACGGGTGTCCCCCGCCTCTCTGGAGAAGGGTCTCGGGCAGGGGATGAAAGAAGGGAAGAGGGGTCCTGGAAGACCTTACGAGGCCCTCGGCCTCCCCCTCCTTGCTCCTTCCCGATCTAGAGTTTCCTGGCCTGGCTGTGGCAATGAGCCACGATGCGGCTGAGGAGCCAGGAGCAGGCAGAGCGGGTGGTGGGCTTCTCTGCCAGAGCCAGGGTGGGCCTGTGCTTTCTGGCAGGCTTTCTCCAACCAGCTTCCTTCCTCCAGGGTCCCCCTGGCTCTGCTGGTGCTCCTGGCAAAGATGGACTCAACGGTCTCCCCGGCCCCATCGGTCCCCCTGGGCCTCGTGGTCGCACTGGTGATGCTGGCCCTGTTGTACGTAGCCACGCCTTTACCTGGTCTGCCTGCGGCCCTCCTGCCCTGGAAGCACCGAACCCCAGTAATCCGCCCTCTCCTCCCTCTCTGCACAGGGTCCCCCCGGCCCTCCTGGACCCCCCGGTCCCCCTGGTCCTCCCAGCGGCGGTTTCGACTTCAGCTTCTTGCCCCAGCCACCTCAAGAGAAGGCTCACGATGGTGGCCGCTACTACCGGGCCGATGATGCCAACGTGGTCCGCGACCGTGACCTCGAGGTGGACACCACCCTCAAGAGCCTGAGCCAGCAGATCGAGAACATCCGGAGCCCCGAAGGCAGCCGCAAGAACCCCGCCCGCACCTGCCGCGACCTCAAGATGTGCCACTCCGACTGGAAGAGCGGTGAGGGCCGGCCCGGCGGTCCCTCCTCCTCCTGCCACGTAGGGGGCTGAGCCCAGAGGGGCCCATGTCCCATACCTCCCCTGACGCCATCTCGCCCTGCCCCACCGCAGGAGAATACTGGATTGACCCCAACCAAGGCTGCAACCTGGACGCCATCAAGGTCTTCTGCAACATGGAGACAGGCGAGACCTGCGTGTACCCCACTCAGCCCAGCGTGCCCCAGAAGAACTGGTACATCAGCAAGAACCCCAAGGACAAGAGGCACGTCTGGTACGGCGAGAGCATGACCGACGGATTCCAGGTGCGTGAGCTGGAGCCACTCTTCCAAGATGGGCTGGCCCAGGGCTCCGCAGGGGCCCAAGGGGGGTTGATCCTGGGTAACCCAGACCTCTGCTACGTGTGACCGGCTGGGAGGCAGGACCCCGGAGTCCTCGAGACTGGCTGGGACACAGGGTGCCTGTAGGCAAGGGGTGCCACCTCTGGACGGGGGGGGGGGGGTTCCCTGGGGTATCTTCAGCGGGACGTCAGGGAGGGAGGCCAGGGACCAGAGGCTCCGGCACGGTCGGTCCTTCACTCCTCGCTCTCCCACCCCCCCAGTTCGAGTACGGCGGCGAGGGCTCCGATCCTGCTGACGTGGCCATCCAGCTGACCTTCCTGCGCCTGATGTCCACTGAGGCTTCCCAGAACATCACCTACCACTGCAAGAACAGCGTGGCCTACATGGACCAGCAGACCGGCAACCTCAAGAAGGCCCTGCTCCTCCAGGGCTCCAACGAGATCGAGATCCGGGCCGAGGGCAACAGCCGCTTCACCTACAGCGTGATCTACGACGGCTGCACGGTGAGTCCAGCAGGGCCCCCACTCGTCGGGCTCTGGCTTCCCAGGCAAGCCCGGTGCCCCCCACCCGCTCACTCCCGCTGGGTGACACCCCTGTCCCATTGTCTCCCCTTCACCCCAGAGTCACACCGGAGCCTGGGGCAAGACAGTGATCGAATACAAAACCACCAAGACCTCCCGCCTGCCCATCATCGATGTGGCCCCCTTGGACGTTGGCGCCCCCGACCAAGAATTCGGCATTGACCTTAGCCCTGTCTGCTTCCTGTAAACTCCCTCCGCCCCAATCTGGCTCCCTCCCACCCAACCCAATTGCCCCTGACCCTGGAAACAAACAAACACCCCAAACGGAAACCCCCCCCAAAAGCCAAAAAATGGGAGACAATTTCACATGGACTTTGGAAAATATTTTTTTCCTTTGCATTCATCTCTCAAACTTAGTTTTTAAATCTTTGACCAACTGAACATGACCAAAAACCAAAAGTGCATTTCAAACCTTACCAAAAAAAAAAAAAAAAAAAGAATAAATAAATAACTTTTTAAAAAAGGAAGCTTGGTCCACTTGCTTGAAGACCCATGTGGGGGTACGTCCTTTTCTGCCCGTTGGGCTTATGACACCCCAACTCTGCCCTTTCTGCTCCTTTCTCCATGCCTTCCTGGGGCCTCCCCTCCACTGCTCCCCAAATCTGAGTCTCCCCCAAAGACACAGAAAACAATGCATTGTCTGCCCGGCAACCAAAGGCAATGCTGAAACACCCAGTGGCCCCCCAACTCCCAGCCCACCCCCCTCACCCAGCACCCCCAAACCCTGGGGGCACCTGGAGTTCGCGGACTGCCAAGGAAGCCTTTACCATCTGGCGTCCCCGTCGCCTTGGCAACATACCCCTCTTTGTTTTTGAGGGGAGCATGCCAGGGAGACCACCGGCCCTTCACCACCGGGTTCGAAGGAAAGTCAGGAGGGGCCAAGACAGAGCAGAAACCTCGGATTTGGGACCCAAACGGGCCAGAGCCCCGTGCAACCTGGCTGGGTGGGAGAGACTGACCGCTCTGTTCCTTGCCTAATTGTGTTGCTGAAAGACTACCTCGTTCTTGTCTTTGTGTGTCACCGGGGCAACTGCGTGGGGGCGGGGATGGGGGCGGGGTGGCAGGGGCTCCTCATTTTATACCAAAGGTGCTACCAATGTGACGGGGGCGGGGTGGGGGGGGGAAATCATTGGTGCTACATGGAAGTGGAGACACACCCCGCCCCCTCAGGCCAGCAAATGTTCCTTTTTTGTTTCAAAGTCTTTTTTTTATTCTTTGTTTTTTTTTTTTTTCCTTGTGGATGGGGACTCATGTGAATTTTCTAAAGGTGCTATTTAATGGGGGGCGAGAGTGCCGGCTTTGGACAGGGCCACTCGCTCTCCACCCTTTCTTCTTCCCCCTCGGCCGCCTCTCACCCCCTGAGGCCTCTCTCCCCCCACGACTTCCTCTCTCTCCTCTGAAACCCTCTCCTCCTCAGCTGCATCCCACCCTCGTGGCCTCTCTCTCTCTCTCTGTCTGTCCTGTGTCCTCTCTCACTGGGTTTCAGAGCACAGATGCCCAAAGCACAAAAGCAGTTTTCCCCTGGGGTGGGAGGAAGCAAGAGACTTTGTACCTATTTTGTATGTGTATAATAATTTGAGATGTTTTTAATTATTTTGATTGCTGGAATAAAGCATGTGGAAATGACCCAAACCAATCTTGCACTGGCCTCCTGATTTCCTTCCTTGGAGACGGAGGGAGGGGGAGACCTGGGGGAGGGCGCTTAGGGGGGGTGGGTGGGCTCTCTTCTTTCTGCGCCCCCCCCCAACACCTTGACGACCCCTCCTGCTTCCGCTTGCCTTTCTCAGGCTTTAACACTTTCTCCTTGCCCTCTCAGCATGCGCATGCGCGTGCCTCTACCTCCCCCGCACATCCTCGCCTGCCCACCCTGAATGTCCTGGCCCAGCGATGCCACCAACTCTCTCGCTCCGTCCACGGTTGGGGGGGGCACTCTGCAGGGTTGGGGGGCACTGGGAGGCTGGGTTGGGTGAGGGAGGGGTGCCTGGGCCCCCCCCCCCCAGCAAGTTCTCTCCCTAGGCGAACTGGAGGGTCCTCTGGCCTCTTGACCCTTGTCGCTGGCTCTGAGCTCTACCAAGAGTGACCAGCAGGACCGCACCGTCAGAGGTTGCTGAGCCTGCGTGGGGGCCCAAGGAGACCTGGAGAAGAATGCTTCCTGCTCCTTCTTCTGGGACCCCAGGAGAGCCTTCCCAGGGCCTTGGAGAGCTGCTGTCCAGGGACTAACCCAGTGCTCTAGGAAGGCTGCAGGCCCTGACCAGCTGGGAAGGTCTTAGGTCCCTCTTGGCCTTCTAAGTTCCCCAAACATGAGACCTCTGGGTGTGGGGTGGCCTGGGGAGGTCATTTTGCCCAGGCCCTACCTCCTGCCCATTCCTAACCCTTTTTAAAAATCTGTGCGTCCTCTTCTTCCTTCTTCTCCCTCCCTTCCCTTTTCGCTCACCCTCTGCTGCTGGCTTGAGAGCTGAGGCCCCCAGCGGGAAGATGACTGGTCCCCTCCCCAGTCTCAGGGAAGGGAGACAGAGAATCCAGGAAGCCAGAACTCAGCAGACGAAGCACCCAGGGACCTAGAGATGGGTTGAAAAGTTGACAGCTGTCCCACCTGCCTCCCAAGGTCTCAGGGCCTAAACCTCCAAGGCAGGAAAGGCCCCTGTCCCTCCCTGGGGTCCATAGAAAGAGGGACAAGTCTGCACGGACCATTTGCTGTGATATTAACACCTTGGCTGTCATTAAGTAGTCTTGGCTGTTAATTATGTCCTGTGATAATGTATCATTAGCACGCCGACCACATAGGGTAGGGAACTGCAGCTAGTAAACAAAAGTTTGTTCCTATGCAAATTACCCAAAGTTAGCAGGTGATCCTTGGATCAGTGCATTGATGGGTGATATCTGCCTGACACCGTCTTTGGTGACTCTCATCCGCCCAGGACCTCCGGCTCCCCGGGCCCTTGGCTGGCTTGGCCCCATCCCCCTCTGCCCCCATGGGGGATCCAGAAGCATCCCGAGCCTGGCATCCAAGGCTTTACCTGGCCGCTACTCACCTGTTCCTTCTATCGCCTCCCCTGCCCACACCAGTCACACCGGCAAATGCAACACGCTCCTCACCTTCCAGGCCTTTCTTATATTTCAAAGGTCTCATTGTTTTCTCATGCTCCTGCCCAAGGCAGGCTGAGTTTGCCTTTGAGTTTGCAAAGCTCTCCGTGCCTGCGGGATTCACCTCAGCCTTAAGACCAGATATTGTTGCCATTTATATGCTGTCCTGTTTTCACCCTGTTCTTCTGTCCAGGCCAAGTGGGGCTGGCTCAGGCCAGAGGCTAAGTGCTGTGCAATGCAGGGCTGGGCGCAGGGTCCGGGTGGAGAAATGGAGGAGACCAAAGAGAAAGAACATGAGGTCAAGGGGCAGCTCTTCTGGGTGAGAGTGTGGAGGTGTGAGTTCCACTGTGAACAAGAGCCGGCACAGATCAGCCTCCTGGTGGGAGCAGCCAGCGATGGAAGGCTCTAGGCCTGTGCTTGCTGCAATAATAAAAGTGTCTCTATCTGTGCTGAGGAGGATTTGACAGCAGATAGTGCAACCGAAGAACTCCTTTTTTTTTTTTTTGCTTTTTAGGGCCACACCCATAGCATTATGGAAGTTCCCAGGCTACGGGTCGAATCGGAGCTGTAGCTGCCAGCCTACGCCACAGCCACAGCAATGCCAGATCTGAGCCACATCTTCACCCTACAGCACAGCTCATGGCAACACCAGGTCCTTAACCCACCAAGTGGGCCTGGGGATTGAACTTGTGTCCTCATGGATACTAGTCAGCTTTGTTACCACTGAGCCACAACAGGAACTCCTGAAGCGTTTTTTGTTGTGTTGTTTTGTTTTGGGTTTTTTTTTTTTTTTTTTGCTTTTTTAGGGGTGCACCTGCAGCATATGGAAGTTTCCAGGCGAGGGGTCACATTGGAGCTGTAGCTGCTGGCCTATACAATAGTCGCTTCTGCTACCTCCACTTTAGCTCACAGGCTCACGGTAATCTGAACCCACATCCTCATGGAAATTAGTCAGGTTCATTACTGCTGAGCCACAGCGGGAACTCCCGAGAACTCCATTTTTGATTTCACTGTGATGAGTTTTAATAGCTGCACGTGGCTAGTGGCTACAGTACTGGGTAGCACGGCCCTAGGCAAAGGACGGACTAAGCCCCTTGCTCCACGTGTACAAATCTACCCATGGGTACGTGGGTGCTCGTGCCGTGAGGGCACACCTGGTGACGCCTCGGCTCAGGGCTGTGGTGGTGGGCAGAGTCTGGCTGTGCCGCCCTGCCTGGGTCATGTGATTTGGGGCCAGAATGTGGTTCCACCGTGTGTGTAGGACAGGAGGGGAGGGGGACAAAGGGACCATTGTATCACCTTCCCAACCCCAGCCCTCCTCCTCGCTGACATCACAGCTGCCCTAAATACAGCCGCCCAGACCCGCTGCCCACACGGAGGCACAGCACCACCTTCCCACCCTGCTGCTCTGCGGGCTCCCCTTGGCTTCTCTGGGATGGAATGATGGGTCAAGCTCCTGCAGTTGATTTTTCAGCCAAATCCAGACCGAAAATTCTAGAAAGAGACGAGGCTTCTTTTGCATCTTTTACTTTTGCTGCGCGCTCTCTCTCAGAATCCTGGGTCCGTGTTGTGGCTCAAGACCTTCTCCTGTCAAGATTTTCTGTAACTGCAATCTGGCGGATTCTCTCTCGCACTGTCTCTCTTTCAGCTCCTGAACCCTTGCCTCCCAGGTGCCTCCAAGACTATCCTAGACAGAGCTGGGTGCAGTGGAGAGGCTGAGTGGGGGAGCCTCAGGCCAGGGCGCATGATGCAGGGCTGGGTGGAGCTGAGTGTAGGGTGGCTGCAGCAAGCACGGGACTCTCAAAGCCAAGACCCACAGGGGAAGGGGGAGGGAGGTGGATCCCCCACCCACCCCCAGCCATCCCCGTGTGAATGAGAACCTACCCATCCACCCGGGAGCAAAGGGATCCATGCTCCAAGGGGCCTTGCATCCCCTGTGGGTGTGTGGGGATGGGCAAGGGTCTGTGGATGCAGGAAGAGCTTTCACACACATCTGGTGACCCAAAAGATGCTGTGTGCCCTGTGACAAGTTCTGTGGGTCCAGGGGATTGGGACGTGTGTGCGGAGGTGTGAGAGAGGGCACAAGAGCGTCTGTCTGTGTGATGGAGCATAAACGGGAACAGTAGAGCAAGGAGCGAAGGAGAATGGGGAGAGGCTGGGCCTGCGGGGAGGGCTCCATCCTCAAGTCTAGTGCTGGCTGTGTCTCTGCATCCCCTTCCTGGTGCGTGCTCCAGAGGGTACCACATGGGACCAAGAGGTATCTGTGGACCAGAAGGCCCAGACCTTGGAAGAAGGATGGCTCTAGTCTCGGAGGGTAATCAAGCCCTCAGGGGCTTGGAGAGTCCAACTCTTTGCAGAGGATGTGCACAGCCAGGCCTGGAGGGAGGTGAGTTTGGTGCAGGTGGGCGCTGGAGAGAGTGGGGTTTTCTCGACCCAAGACCGTGGAGGAGGCGTTCCCGTTGTGGCGCAGTGGTTAACGAATCCGACTGGGAACCTTGAGGTGGCAGGTTCGATCCCTGGCCTTGCTCCATGGGTTAAGGATCCAGAGTTGCCGTGAGCTGTGGTGTAGGTTGCAGACGCGGCTCGGATCTGGCATTGCTGTGGCTCTGGCGTAGGCCGGTGGCTACGGCTCCCATTAGACTCCTAGCCTGGGAACCTCCATATGCCGCAGGAGCGGCCCTAGAAAAAGCAAAAAGACCAAAAAAAAAAAAAAGACGATGGAGGAAAAGGAAGATGGTGAGGGGTGGGGACATTTTAGAACAAGGAGGGCACCTATTCCAGAATGAGGTGACCTCACAGCTTCTGAGGCAAAACCCTCAGGCTCCTCAAGGCTTCTGAAAACTCTGATGCACGCAGGTATTCTGGAAAGGGGCTGAATTCTGGGTTTGGGTAGATTTGAAGTGGAGATAGAGGAAGGACCATGAAACCAGTGCTGCGCAGTAAAAACATGAAGTGAGCCGTATGTGTAATTTTTCATTTTCTGGCAGCTATAGTAAAAAAATGAAAAGAGGAGTTCCAGTCATGGCTCAGCAGTTAATGAGCCTGACTGGCACCCATGAGGATGCAGGTTCGATCCCTGGCCTTGCTCAGTGGGTTGAGGATCCGGCATTGCCGTGAACTGTGGTGTAGCTCACAGATGCGGCTCGGATCCAGCATTGCTGTGGCCCTGGCGTAGGCGGGTAGCTACAGCTCCGATTGGACCCCCTAGCCTGGGAACCTCCATATGCCGCTGGTGCGGCCCTAAAAAGAGAAGAAGACAAAAAAAAAAAAAGAAATTAAAAGAGGGAGTTCCCATCGTGGCTCAGTGGTAATGAATCTGTGAGGATGCAGGTTTGATCCCTGGCCTCGCTCAGTGGGCTAAGCCTCCAGCATTGCTGTCAGCAGTGGTGTACGTCGCAGAGGGAGCTAGGATCTGGCATTGCTGTGGCTGTGGTGTAGGTCAGCAGCTGCAGCTCCTATGTGACTCCTAGCGTGGGAATTTCCATGTGCCTCTGGTACGGCCCTAAAATGACAAAAAAAGAAAGAAAGAAAGAAAGAAAAAGAAAAAAGAGAAAGAAAAGAAAAAGAAAGAAAAGAAATAAAGGAAAGAAAGAAAGAAAAGAAAGACAGAAAAGAAAGAAGAAAAGAAAAAGAGAAATAGAAAGAAAAGAAAGAAAAGAAAGAAAGAAGAAAGAAAGAAAAGAAAGAGAAAAGAAAGAGAAAAAAGAAAGAAAAGAAGAAGAAAGAAAGAAAGAAGAAAGAAAGAAGAAAGAAAGAAAGAAGAAGAAAGAAAAGAAATAAGAAAGAAAGAAAGAAAGAAAGAAAGAAAGAAAGAGAAAGAAAGAAAGAAAGAAAGAAAGAAAGAAACAAACAAACAAACAAACAAACAAACAAACAAACAAACGGGGGGTGTTAACTTTAATAAGATATTTTATTTAACCCAGTGCATCCCCCAGTATTACTATTTCATCCGTACCTTTGCAGCACCTCAGTTTTTATTTTTTCTGTTTTGTGAATTAGTTTATTTTTTAATTTCTTAAAGCATTGTTGAAGTATGGTTGATTTACGGTGTTGTGGTCCTTTCTACTGCACAATGAAGGGATTCCGTTTCATCTCGACCTACATCCATTCGTTCTCGGAATCTTTCCCCACATAGATGATCACAGGATATTGGGTAGAGTTCCCTGTGCTATAAGCAGGTTCCCTTTGGCCAATCATTCCACATACCTCAGTGTGCACATGCCGGTCCCAAACCCTGAGTCCATCCCTCCCCCTCAGCTGTCCTCTTGGGTAACCACAAGTTTGTTTTCAAAGTCTGAGCACACTTCACATGCTCAGCGGCCGCAGGTGGCCAGCAGCTGCCTTACCGGGCTGAGCAGGATTGAAGAGCAGATGGGGGCCAAGGGGCAGGCGAGCATCCACGTCCACCCCAGTCCACAGGGAGAGCTTGCACTCTTCACAGAATGGAAATTGTGCCCATTTAATCGAGAGCTTAGAGGACCAGGACATGCCATGGACCTTGTGTTTTGGGGTGATCATGTGAGTGCTTGTGTATAATAAATTCTCCGCTCTTTTTTTTTTTTTTTTTGCTTGTTTGGGCCACACCCGTGGCATATGGAAGTTCCGAGGCTAAGGGTTGAATCGGAGCTACAGCTGCCAGCCTACAGCACAGCCATAGCCATGTGGGATCCAAGCCGAGTCTGCAACCTACACCACAGCTCACGGCAACGCTGGATCCTTGACCCACTGAGCGAGGCCAGGGATCGAACCCTCCACCTCATGGCTACTAGTCGGATTCATCTCCGCTATGCCACAATGGGAACTCCCTAAATTCCTTGTTCTTGGCAGCTGCCACGCACTTGCTTGTTGCTTCCAAATTCTCCCCCGAACCTCCAAACAGTTATAATTAGTGTCTATGAGTAACCAGCAGGGCCGTGATTGGAGACCTGCTCGCTACCTCCAAATCCCAAATCCCAACAGATACACAAGGGAGCTTTCTATAACATAGATGTAGGTGTGTGTGCATGTGTGTGTGTGTCTCATGAATACAGGAGAAGCGTGCATGGGGTGGGGGTGGGGTTAGAGGCCAGCCAGAGCGGGGCTCTGTGTCCCCAAGTCCATTTGAGAGGTGGTGAGGAAACATCCAGTCAGGCCATGCACGAGGGCTGCGTTTGGCATGCAGGTGGAGACACCAGGTCGGGTGGGCAGTGTGGCTGTGGCTCTGGAGGGGACCGGTGAGTGAGGTCAAGTCTCAGGGTGGAGGGGGTCTCAGAGGCTATTTGTCCTTGGCAGTGGGGTGGGGGTGGGGTGACTGCCAGGTGGAATCTTGCTTCTGTCAGTGGGGGTGCCTGTGCCCTCCCTACGTGCTGCCAGGGCGGCTAGGCACGTGTCTGTGCCCAGGCACAGCCTGTCATCCCCCAAAGTCACGCCATGTCCCCCCCCTCCGCCCCGCCCCTTGTCTGGGCCACTTCCTCCCGGGCCGGCAGCCAGGCTCCCGTGTGCTCCCAGCAGCTGAGCTGCCAGGCTCCCAAGGCCAAGGGCAGCAGCAGAGGGAAATGTGGGACTGGCCTCCCACTCTCTCACCCCAGGAGGAGCACAGAAGGCTCAGGCGGAAGCAGGAGACAGGGAGAGGGTGGCCCCCTCCTCTTGGGGGCGCAGGGCTGGAGGAGAGCCACCCCAGACGGCAGGCTGACCCGCGGAGCCTCTGGTCTGAGCAGATTCAAGGTAACGCCAGGTTTCAGCCAGATGAGGCCTCACTCCCCCAGAAGGGAGGACATTTCGAGTGAGAAGTCAGAGGCACCCTCTTGTCAGGGAGCCCCTGCGCTTGGGTGGTGTTACAGAAAGAGCACCTCAGGGAGTTCCCTTCATGGCTCAGCAGGAACGAACTCTACTAGTATCCATGAGGATTCGGGTTCGAGCTCTGGCCTTGCTCCGTGGGTTAAGGATCCAGCATTGCCATGAGCTGTGGTGTAGGTCACAGATGCGGCTTGAATCCCAAGTTGCTGTGACTGTGGGGTAGGCCGGCAGCTGTAGCTCTGATTCGACCCCTAGCCTGGGCACCTCCATAGGCCGCAAGTGCAGCCCTAAAAAGTGGGGGGGGAAGCACTTCAGGAATTCCTGTTGTGGCTCATTGGTAACAAACACAACTAGTATCCATGAGGACACGGATTCCATCCCCAGGCCCACTTGCTGGGTGAAGGACCCAGCATTGCTGTGAGCTTTGGTGTAGGTTGCAGATGTGGCTTGGATCTGGTGTTGCTGTGGCTGTGGTGTAGGCTGGCAACTGCAGCTCTGATTGGACCCCTAGCCTGAGAACTTCCATATGCTACCAGTAAGGCCCTAAAACAAAAAACAACAACAAAAGAGCACTTCAGTCAACAAACATTTATTAAGCTCATACACTATGTCAGCCCGGAGCTTCTTCCTGCTTCCATAGATACTTCTGGAATTAGGTAACTAATCGGTGTGGGATGGCCAGCAGGCAGTAGTGGAGGAACCAGAAAATAATTTGTGGAAGCTTTAGCAACAGTCTTGCTCACCTTACCCCCTTTGCCCAAGGAAGAGAAGCAATCTCCTCAAGAGCTCTGAGCAACCCAGACCTGAAGGCCACCTTTCTCGCATTCCCTTAGAATATCTCCACTGAGCACCTACTGTGTGCGGTCAGTGTGCCCCGTGGGGGCACAGAGAATCCTGTCCTCCTGGACATTACATTCTAGGGACGAAGTGGATCCCAATTCAGACAGGACATATCCCGTAGGAGAGCTCAGAGGCTGTAAGAGGTGCCTCGGAGGCCTGGCGGAGGGGGCTCTCAGAGGAGTCATTTGGACAGAGGCCAAAATAACTGCACCAAGGGGGGAGTTGTCTGGACTCGGGGGGCTGGGTGGTTCCTGGCAGAAGGATCGGCAGGGGCAAAAGCTCTGAAATGAGGGTGTGTGAGGAGGCAGTGTGGCTGGAGCAGCAAGCAGCCGGGCAGGGTGATGAGGTCAGAGGGATGGGCAGGGTCTGGACACCTGGCCAAGAGTGGATTTGCTCTTAGAGTCACGGGAAGACAGCGGAGAGCTGAGAACAGAGGGGCGTGACTCCCTGATTTTTCCTTGTAAAGGATGGACCTGAGACTGCAGAGGCGGGTGGAGGCAGGGAGGCTACAGGGAGGCTGTTGTGAAGAAACGTGAGTGAGATTCTGGGGCCGGGTCGGGGAGGGTGATCGGGGAGGCTGTGAAACGTAGGTGGATTCAGGATGGTTTCTGAAGCTGGGGATTCTGGGAAGTGAGAGAAGGAAGAGGGGGTTCCTGGGGCAACTTGGGGCCCTTGTGACACGGTGGCCTATACATTTCTGAACAGCGGGATGCCGAGTTCAGAAACTCAGCCCTGGAGTTGGGGCTCAGTGGGTTAAGATCCCGAAGAGTATCCATGAGGATGCGGGTTCAATCCCTGGCCTTGCTCAGTGGGTTAAGGACTGGGTGTTGCCGTGAGCTGTAGTGTACGTTGCAGATGGGGCTCAGATCTGGTGTTGCTGTGGCTGTGGTGTAGGCTGGCAGCTGCAGCTTCGATCTGACCCCTAACCTGGGAACTTCCATATGCCTCTGGTACAGCCCTAAAAAGACAGACAGAAAGGAAGGAAGGAAGAAAGAAAGAGAAAGAGAGGGAGAGAGAAAGAGGGATGGGAACGCCACAACTCAGATTTTAATGCTGTGTTATCTGACCCCCTCTCTCCCCCTCCTTAACTGGGTGCCCTCTGGGGCTTAATCTCTGGCCTGTCCTCCCAAAGGAGCATCAGATGTGAGACTTGGTGTGGCTCGGGGGTGGGGGGCAGGGGGCGGGGGGAGCCAGGCTGCCTTGTTTGTAGCCACCTGGGGAAAATAAACAAGCCGTGGCTGCTTCGTGGCCCGCTCAGCTCTCCAGGACTTGTGCAGGGACTAAGCTAAGCCAGTGACACTAAGCTCAGCAAGGGTTTCAGGCTGCGCAAGTGTCCTGTGGGGACCTCAACCCTGTCCCTAAGAATCTCACCTGGAAGCCTCAAGGAGCTGGGCCATTCAGAGTCCTGCATCCCACCCCTTCTCCTTAGCGAGGCTGGCCTCCCTCCCTACACAACTTACAAAGGGGCTCTGGGGACCTGGATGGGTAAGAACCAGGATGTCCTGCTTCCAGAAGCCCTCAGCCCTCCAGAAGGCATTATGGAGGGGGACACACCAGGTCTGAATCCAAGCTCTGCCACGTGCTTGCTCTGTGACCTTGGGTAAGTCACTCATCCTCTCCGGGCCTCAGTGGCCTTGTCTGTAAAATGGGGATAATGATTCCGTTCCCTCTTGCTGTGCAGGGCATGTGAGGGCACACACAGGCCCTTCTCTCTTACGTCCGGAGAATTTGAGAAATGGCAAAATGCCGAGTGCAAAGGGGAGGTTGGCGGCCCCTGGCTGCTGCTGAGGGTCCCACAAGGCAGAGGGGAAGACAGGGAGGCGATGACAGCTGGGAGAGGGGCTGCCGAGAGGAAGGTGCAGGTGTAGCCGATGAGCAGAGCAGCAGGGATTTATTCTAGGAGTCTGGATCCCAGACACCCCCGCCCCATCCTCATTTCTCTGCTTATTCCAGGCCTGGGGTCCATCAGTCCAGGAGCCAGAATGGGGAGAAAGAATGTGGCCATGGGTTAGGCTGCTCTGTGATTGGGGAGAAAAGGGAGGATGAGGTCAGGGTTGGAACCAGAACAGCAAAGAGAAGAGAGAGGGGCGTCCCCACCCTGACCCTCTGACTCCCAGTGCCGCCCAGGAAGGCACATCCCTGGCACTGCTGGGCAGCGCCCCCAGCCAGCGCTGCTTTGAAAGGGCAGACAGGTCTGTGTGCCCCTTCCTATCCCTCCTTACCCGCCCCAGCCCTGAGATGGAGGTCACCTTATTATTCCCAGAAAAGAGGCTGCCCAGGAGTTCCCGTTGTGGCACAGCAGAAATGAATCTGACAAGGAACCATGAGATTGGGGGTTCGGTCCCTGGCCTCACTCAGTGGGTTAAGGATCCAGCGTTGCCATGAGCTGTGGCGTAGGTTGCAGACGTGGCTCAGATCCTGCGTTGCTGTGGCTCTGGCGTAGGCCTGTGGCTACAGCTCCGATTCAACCCCTAGCCTGGGAACCTCCATATGCCGCGAGTGAGGCCCTAAAAAGCAAAAAAAAAAAGGAAAAAGAGGCTGCCCAGCCTGACTCACCTGTGCGGGTCCTCAGTGCTGGTCCAGGATGAGGGGCACCTGGGCGTTGTCCACTTGGGGGGGCAGCCGCTCACCCGTGCGCACGTTGAACATGGGTAGGGTGGAGAGCGGCCGGGGCACCTCTCTGCTGGCTGCCATCTGTCGCAGCTCCTCGGTGTTCCCGCGGATGGTGCAATGGTGGACCATCTGGATGCTGGGGGCACAGGGCCGGCAGAGTCATCAGCTCTGGGAGTCAGCACCCACTTTGGGGCCCAGCCTGGCACTCTAGCGCTGAGCTACCCTGCAGTCTTCCCCACCCGTGATGGGCTGGGAGCCTTGCAAACATGATGGGTCGGGGAGGACAAACAGGAAGTTCTATGGTGCCAGCTCTTTGTTCAGTGACTCTGCCACGGGCTCTGGGTGCAGACAGCTCGGGTTCAAAGCTGTGTGACCTTTATAAGGTACTTAACCACTCTGTGCCTCAGTTTCTTCAACTGTAAAATGAGGATAATCATAGAACCTACTTCCTAGGATTGTTGTAAAGAGTAAATGAGAAAATGCAGACTTGGTGTTTATTTCTTGTTTTGCTTTATAGGGATGCACCCACGGCATATGGAGGTTCCCAGGCCTAGGGGTCAAATCAGAGCTGCCAGCCTACACCACAGCCACAGCAACATGGGATCCAAGCCACATCAGCAAACTACGCATAGCTCATGGTAATGCCAGATCCTTAACCCAATGAGCAAGGCCAGGGATCGAACCCCCAATCTCATGTCAGGTTTGTAACCGCTGAGTCACAGTGGACACTCCCAGCCTGGGTATATATGTATGTTTGTATGTATTTGTCTTTTTAGGGCAGCATGTGGAAGTTCCCAGGCTAGGGGTGGAATCGGAGCTACAGCTACCAGCCTACACAACAGCTACAGCAATGCGGATCCAAGCTGCATCTTTTTTTTTTTAGGGCCGCACCTGCGGCACATGGAGGTTCCCAGGCTAGGGGTCGAATCGGAGCTGTAGCGGCTGGCCTACGCCACAGCCACAGCAATGTGAGATCCAAGCCGCATCTGTGACCTACACAACACAGCTCACCGCCACACTGGATCCTTGACTCACTGAGCGAGGCCAGGGATCGAACCCGCAACCTCATGGATACTAGTCAGGTTTGTTTCTGCTGCGCCACGATGGGAACTCCTCAGCTCCTTCTTCTAAATACTCTCTCCCTACCCTGAACGTCTCTCCCCTCCCCAGAAGCCCCATCTTAGTCTGGCAAACCTGCCTCGTCCACCTTTTCCTAGCTTTTGCCCAAGCTCTTTCCTGCCAGGCTTTGACAGCTTATATACTGGATCTTCAGATGGGGGCTCCCTTTGTGCCTTGACCCCACCCCAGGCTGCCCCCAGCATTGCTTTGCTCCAGACACTAAGTCTTTCTTCCTATCTATGTTTCAGACCAGGGTTCCCTGAGGCTGGAACCAGGCCCCACTCTGAATGCCTGGAAACCTCAAATGGACTGACCACGACACCCGCTGGGAATTCCTTCCTGAGCTAGAGCTGCAGTTTCCCCTAAGAAGGCTGAGCTTCGTTCTCATCTGACATTCTCATGGACTTGCTTTCTGCTTGCTGTCCAGGGGCAAGTTTAGTTCATTCTAGGAAGGAGGGTAGCACAATGACTAAGCATGAGGACTCGCTTAGGATTTGAATGTGAGTTCCACTGCTTATTGGCTGTGTGACCTTGTGTAAGTTACTTAACCCCTCTGTGCCGCCATTGCCTCAACTGTAAAGTAGTTGTTGTATGAATTGAATGAGTTAAGACAGAAAAACATTTACATGTCTACTGGTCAGCATGCGGGAAAGGGTAACTTTTTTCTTTTTTTTCTTTTTAGGGCTGCCCTATGCTTTTTAGGGCATATGGAAGTCAAATCGGGGTCGAATCGGAGCTGCAGCTGCCAGCCTATGCCACAGGCACAGCAACATGGGATCCGAGCCGCATCTGCGACCTACACCGCAGCTTGTTGCCATGCCGGATCCTTAACCCACTGAGTAAGGCGGGGGATCAAATCTGTGTCCTCATGGATACTAGTTGGGTTCTTAACCCACTAAGCCACAGCGGGAACTCCCACTTCTTATAGGGAGCCTTCGGTTGTTATTATCATTGGTGTGATTTTATTAGCCACCAGGCCCCCTGATGAACTTGGCCTCCTGTGGGGGGATGATGTTTCCAACCCCTTTTCCATGAACCCACTCACAGTTGTGGGCTCAGCCTGGAGATCTTTTCCCAGACTACCTGTTGCTGGGTCAAATAGAGAGCATGGACTTTTCAGTACAAACAGTAAGGACTGGTTTTCTTAAAGGGGTGAGGGCCCTGGGCAGGGTAGAAGCAACCTGCTTACTGCTGGACTACTGATCAAATCAGGAAGGGGAAGTGACCCCCATCCACCCCCAAGTCTCAAGTAGTGGACACAGACTCCAGCTAGAGCCTGGATGCCAGGAAAGACCTTCTAGATTAAAAAAAAAAAAAAAAAAAGGAAAAAGAAATGGAGTTCCCATCCTTGCGCAGAGGTTGACGAATCCGACTAGGAACCATGAGGTTGTGGGTTCGATCCCTGGCCTCGCTCAGTGGGTTGAGGAGCCGGCGTTGCCGTGAGCTGTGGTGTAGGTTGGATCCCGAGTTGCTGTGGCTGTGGCGTAGGCCGGTGGTTACAGCTCTGATTCGACCCCTAGCCTGGGAACCTCCATATGCCGTGGGAGCGGCCCTAGAAAAGGCAAAAAGACAAAAAAGAAAAAGAAAAAGAAAGAAAGAAAAAAGAAAGACTTTCTAGCTTCATGCTGAATGGGCCACATGCCTTCCTGGTGGGGGTAGGGCTGGGGGGTAGGAGCAAGAACTTTCTGGCCAGCAGGGGGAGGTGGAGTCGCCCTCTTAAGGCTCAGGGAGAGTCAAGATGAGCTATTGAGTCTGGAATTTGGCAAGCAGCGTTGTCCAAAACACAATTTTCCATTCCCAGGCAAGGGGAGGCTGAGAGGGGAAGGGAGCCAGAAGAGTGAGCCTGGGAAGGCAGCCTGGAAGGTGGCACTCCCTAAGGTGGGGGAGGCCTAAGCTGGAGGGCCCCCTCCCTGCCCCCAGCCTCAATGTCTGGGTCTCATTACTCTAGCAGCACACACAGGTGGAAAAAATGCTCTGGGGACATTTTTTTCCAGAACAGGAGCAGAAGCCAGACCCAGGGCGCTCTCCCCTCCATCCTTCCACATAAACACTTGGGCGGACAAACCAACAAGCAGGTGTGTTCACACACACACACACACACACACACAGCCCCTTGAGCCCTGCCCCTGGCACACAGATCACAGAAGAGGGTCACTGGGCTGGAGGATGTTCCGACCCATAAAGTCTGATGTAGGTGAAAAACAGGCAGCAGAATCCCAATTTTGGATGATTCAAAAAGTAGGAGACCTTGGAGTTCCCATCGTGGCACAGTGGTTAACGAATCCGACTAGGAACCATGAGGTTGCGGGTTCGATCCCTGGCCTTGCTCAGTGGGTTAGGGATCCGGCATTGCTATGAGCTGTGGTGTAGGTCGCAGATGAGGCTTGGATCCCGTGTTGCTGTGGTATATATAGGCTGGCGGCTACAGCTCTGATTAGACCCCCTAACCTGGGAACTTCCATATGCCTCGAGTGTGGCCCTAGAAAAGACCAACAAAAAAAAAAAGAGAGAGAGAGAGAGACAGACCTTGAACAAGAAAAAAAAAAAAGGATTTTGTAGAAATAAATCAACACAAAATCCAAACCAACAAAGATTAATATCGTACACAGTAAAATTGGTTATTGATTCCAAATGGATGGAGGAAGCATATTTTCCAGACACCAGCAGAGCTTAGAAAATTGACCCAGGAAAGCTGGATGTGGTAGAAATAACTGGTCCTAAGAAAGTATCCACAAAATTGATCAAATTTGCCACAGGCCAAAAATATTGAGGTATAAAATCCTCCTCGTGAAATTTGCATAGAAAATCACTGGTCCCAATTGTGACAGGGGAAGTGGGGGAATTCTACCAAATAAAAATGAAAAAAGAGGAGTTCCCGTGGTGGTGCAGTGGTTAACGAATCCAACTAGGAAACATGAGGTTGAGGGTTCGATCCCTGGCCTTGCTCAGTGGGTTAAGGATCTGGCATTGCTGTGAGCTGTGGTGTGGGTCGCAGACATGGCTCGGGTCCCGCGTTGCTGAGGCTCTGGTGTAGGCCGGCGGCTACAGCTCCAATTGGACCCCTAGCCTGGGAACCTCCATAAGCCGCGGGAGTAGCCCTAGAAAAGGCAAAAAAAAAAAAGAAAAAGAAAAGAAAAAAAAAAGAGAAAGAAAATCCCCTCCCCCCTTTTTTTTGTCTTTTTAGGGCTGCATTCTTGGCATATGGAGGTTCCCGGGCTAGGGGTTGAATCAGAGTTGTAGCCCCTGGCCTACACCACAGCTCCTGGTAATGCCAGATCCTTAACCCAAGGAGCGAGGCCAGGGATTGAACATGCATCCTCGTGAATACTAGTCAGATTCGCTTCTGCTGCGCCACAATGGAAACTCCCAAATCTTTTTTTTTTTGGCAGATACGCTGCCCATCCCATTGTGACCCAGCAGGGAACTCCAAAAAAATCAAATCCTTTTCATTGTTTGTATAAAAAGTTGATGAAAGGATCAACTTCAGTACATCCCGGAATTACACTTCTGTTCCCTCTGGACAATTGATTCCCCATTCCAGTTCATTAAGGTTGATATAAATCTGATTCTAGAAATGTATTCTTCAGCCCAGTGGGCTGAGATGGTGGGGTCAGCATGATGGGTTTGAAACTGGGCTCGCGGGTCCCCCAGCATGAGCTGGCAAGCACACACACAGCAGAGGCCCCAGCCGCCTGGCTCGCTCAGCCACAGCTCTTTTCCCCTGGCCTGTCGGATGCCCACACACCCTGGCATCTCCCGCCTGCCCCTCCCAAGAGCGAACAATGGGGCCACTGTGACCCCCACAGGATTCTGGTGGCCTCACAATGTCCCCCTGAGGTCACCACAGAGGTAACCCTACCACCCAGGGACCCTGGGGCACAAGTCTGCTGAGACCAGTGTGGGTGATCATCCTTGGTCCTCCTCTGGCCACCCAGGGCCAGGCTTGGGCCAGATCCCTACCAGGAAGTCTCTGAGGGAACCAGGAACAGGGTCACAGCTCCCCCACCCCCACCGAGGAGAAACTCAGGGGAGACTTTCCAGCCGCCATCCTGGAGGTCCTTACGCCCAGTTCCCTGCAGCCGCCCCAGGAAGAGATGCAGAAAGACACCTCCCTGCCGCCTCCATCTGTGCCCTTGACCTCAAACGCTGCCCTGGGTGCAGGCCGGCAACCCAGCACATCCGGATTGCCTAGCAAGAGCGAGCCTGGGCGCCGTGCCAGCCCCAAAGCCCCCCGGAAGCCCAGCATGTCCAAAGTGATCCTGGGGGTTGTGGCGAACAAGGGGGCCCGTAACCGCGTGTCCCTGGCCACCCTGAAGAAGGCCGTGGCCACCAGGGGCTACGACATGACCCGCAACGCCTGGCGCTTCAAGCGAGTGCTCAAGGGCCTGGTAGACAAAGGGATGCTGAAGCAGGTGACAGGCAAGGGGGCCTCAGGCTCCTTCCTCATGGGCAAGAAGCAAGCCCCCAAGTTCAAGCTCAAGGCCAAAAGTCAGCGGCGGCGGCGACAGCAGCGGAGGCAGCAGCCTGCGCAGCGCCGTCCTGGGCCACGCCGGTTGCTCCTGGGCTCCAAACAGGGGTCCAAGCGGCCCGTCAAAGGGGTTCGAAGGGCAGCCAGATGCCGCCGTAGTTAACCAGGCTGGCTGGGCAAGCAGGCAGGGGCACCGGGCCCGCCAGAGGCTCAGTGCAATGGAAATAAAAGGAGCCTAGCTTATTTCACCTCTGCCTCCTGGAATCTCTGGGGTTCAAGGGAGTGGGAGAGGACAAGGTTTGGGGGCGCAGAGGTGTAAGGCCATGGATGGGGGCAGGGAACCAGGGCAAAATAAGGGTGAGAGATTTGGGAAGGGCTGGAGGAACTGAAAGCATGCAGGCATCGGCTGGTTCAACCGCATCCTCTTTTGGTTGTTTGTTTGTTTTCTGTCTTTTCTAGGGCCACACCCACGGCACATGGAGGTTCCTGGGCTAGGGGTCGAATCGGAGCTGTAGCCGCCGGCCTACACAAGAGCCACAGCCATGTGGGATCCCAGCCGCATCTGCGACCTACACCACAGCTCATGGCAATGCCGGATCCTTAACCCACTGAGCAAGGCCAGGGATCGAACCCTCGACTTCATGGTTCCTAGTCGGATTCGTTAACCACTGAGCCACAATGGGAACTCAAGCCACATCCTCTTGGATGTGGCTGAAGAAACTGAGGCCAGAGAGGATCACAGGAATTATGTGGCAGAATGCAGCCTGGAACCCAAGGGTCAGACTCAACAGCAAAGTGTGGTTGTGTGTGTGTGTTAAGTTGCTTCTCAAACCCTTTCCACCAGGGTGGCAGAAGATCCCTGAAGCCTGGCTAGGTCCCCACTCCTGTCCCACATTAAACGCTTTCATGGAGACCAGAAAATGAGAAAGCGAAGCCAGGACAGGACAGGACCAGCACCCAGCCAGCCCAGGGCTGGAGCTCACAGGCCAAGGGTAGCCCATGCTTCCAGAGGAATCTAGTTGGGTCTATGCTGCCCTTGGAGGTTGGGGGGGGGGTCAAGCTTTATAGTCCAAGGGAGCATCCTTCTGGCCCCCAGATTTCCCCTACTCACTCAGAGGTGGCCAAGTCTCTCTTCAGCCTGTGGAAAAGCAAAGGAGGTGATTAACTATTATCCATAACCCCGTCCTGGGGCCAGGCCAGGCCAGGACCCCCTCCCCCCCAACTCCTTCCCTGGCCGAGGACTCCGCTCCCTGAAGGGTGGGGGTCCCCACAAAGCACAAGTGCCACAGGGGGTCCCATGGATGTGAGCACCAGCCCCGGTGCCCTCCCTGCCCTCCGCGCCCCACACTCACCGTCCCTCCCGCCGGCAGCACATGACGTAGGCCAGCAGCAGGGTGAGCAGCAGGGCCACCAGCAAGGGCACCAGGAGGGTGACCAAGGCATCCGTCAAGAAGTCTCGGGCTGTGGCCTCGGTGGGTGGGCAAAAAAACGGGTCGTGTTCCAGGATCCCATCGCCCGGAGTAGGCACCTCATCTGCGGGCTCTGGCACTGACTTGTCCACCTGCTCAGAGAGCCCAGGCTGACTCAGGAGCGGATGGCTAGACACAGACCCCCCCGGGGCAGGAACTCTGAGGCCACTGTCCTCTGTGCAACCACGGGGATGCCTCCTGCCTGCTCATGGGATGGACCAGGACATGCACTGGACTAGGAGTCAGGAAAGAAATTCTGAGAGAGGCAGGACTGACCAATGATTAGAGCTCAGCTCTCTGGTCTGACTTCCTGAGTTTGAATCCTGTTTGGGACAAATGCTGTGCTGCAATGACTTACCTCTAGGTGCCTCTGTTTCCTCACTGTAAAGTTGAGATGTTACTAGCAGTACCTGTCTCCTGGGTGATTTTGAGGCTAAACATGTTGATTGTATAGAACCTGGCCCATAGCAAGTGCTCAAGAATGTTGATTACCAGTTCCTGGTTGTGCTGTCGGTCAAGTCACAGGAAGGGGTCCCAGCCCTGGGAATAGGATCTCGAGGAACCCTAGACACCTCTGCTCAATATCCCACAGAGCAGTAGGGAGCGTCTTTGGTTTATAATACAGGAGTGAGAGCTATCTGTTCCTCACTGCAGGCCGATTTGCTAAGTGACACCTTAGTGGAAAACAGAGCTGTCACATGGAGGCCCTCGGTGAAGAAAGGGGTTTGGAACCACCTTGCCAGAGTGATTGTTGTAGCTGTTGGGTTGGGCAGAGCAGGGACTTGGGAATGGAGATTCCTTGTCTGGATTATGGACTCTGTTGCCCTCTCGTGGCAGAAGGTAGAACTTCAGTGCGTGCATGTGGGTGGGGGCGGTGTGGGTGTGGGTGGGGGCGGTGTTTGTGTGTACAGATAACTGGAGAAACAGGGAGAGATGGGATGGGAAGATGGGGGATGAAGGAGACCATGACGGGGGCTTTGCCCCTCCCCCACCCCGCCCCCAGCCCCTCCTCACCAAGGACACATTGCACCAGTCAACTCGGAAGTGAGGTGCCAAGGTGTCATAGCAGGACAGCAGTGGAGGCTGGCCCTGAGCACAGCGAGCCTGGCTGTCGGGGGATGCCACCATCTTCAGGCAGGTGGAGAAGGGTGAGGCAGAACCCACCTTGATGTATACGCTGGGCACAGACAGAAGCCACCATCAGCAAACTATCAGTAAGTACTAGGATTTGGGGTCATGGCCACCCTGAGATCTGGGGTTATGGTGAGAGTACACAAGGTACCCCAGGTTTATGGGAATGACCATTGATGGGTGGATCTTTCATGTCCTTATGGGCACCAGGAAGTACAGAATTCAGGGTGACTAGGGTTTGGGTCCAGGAAGGGCAAGAGGGAGTGGAGCCAGCAACCAGAAGGCGGTGGACAGTGACGTGACACTGTCACTGTCACATCAGGTAAAGATGGGCACGGTGAGGGTACAAAGAGATGGGTAAAGCCCCACCCAGAAATTAGAGAGACCCACATTTCGCCTATCACCCAGGCAGAAGGCCACCTGCCCCCTCCTCCTCCAGGAAGCCCTCCCTGGTTGCATGCCTACCCTTCCTTTCGACCTTCGATAGGCAGGGGGACTCGGCCCCCTCGGTCCAAGGCAGAAGTGATATTGATCAGCTGGAGATCCCCCGGCTCCCAGAGCCCCCCGAGGGCTGTGAGGAAAAGGCTGGCAGGTGTCGAGGGCAGCACCTCCTCCACGTCATGGCTGCGCACCAGGAACTCAGCCTGGTATGGAAGCAGTGGGCCTGGGAGGGCCAGGTGGGCACCTCAGGCTGTGCCCAGCCCCCACCCTGCCTGGATCATTCCCAAGCATCCCCCCACCCAAGCTCCTCCCACCCAAGCATCTCCCCAGATCTCCTCAGCTCCCTTCCTTCTTCTTAGTACCCCACATAGCAGACCCTTCCTCCACCCTTGCCCCACACCCACGCCCCAACGACTTGCCCAGAGCCTCCTCTTAGTGTATCAGCAGAGCAGCGAAGACTACAGCTGCAGTCTTAGCAGGATGCCCAGCTCCCTACTACTCCCAGGTATCCCCTCTTCCAAGGGACAGCCCCCAAGACTGGCATTGGTAGGGTAGGGGTGAGGCTGGTGGTACCTTCTGGGTCTGCAATCAACAGCACCAGCCTCTGCCGGGTGGTGTCAAAACTGTCCCGGTTGTAGGCTGTGACCTGGAGGATGGGGAGAGAGAGGGCTGAGCACCCAGTTACAGGCATGGGATTTATGTAAATGAGGGTACGAAGCTTCCTGCTGCCGGCCACTCCCTGGGGCCCCTGCTGATACCTCAATGACCTGGTGTCCGCGATCCTCTGGGGTGGCAGTGCCATAGAGGAAGCCAGGGTGGTGGGGGCTGCGCTGGGTGTAGCGGAGCCACCGGGGCAGGTCTGGGTGTCCCTGGAGGTGGGCGTGGTAGGTGACAGGGACAGCTGGTGGAAGGGAGGAGAGGGGCTTGGAGACACGACAGGAAGCCTTCAGAAGCCTCCAGCTGCACCCCCCGCCAGCCCACCCAGTGTCCCCCAGGCCCCTCTTACCAACGTGCTCAGGAAGCTGCAGGAAAGCATCATGGTCCAGTGTGTGTACAAACACGCGGCCCACGAGTGGGTGCAAGGTGGTCTGCTGGATCTCGGTGCCCCCCAGCCCTGCCAGGAGACCTGTGGGGACCCACACCCCCAAACACACAGACCAGCCTCAGTCCTGGCCAAGGAATAAGCGTCCCCTTTTCACCCAGTCTCTGGTGGCCCTAAGGGACCAGAGAGACGTGTGCGAGGAGGGAGACAGCTTTGCTGGCTCCCAGGAAGGATGGGGTTGGGGCCCTGGCCGAGCCACACACTTTAACCAGCGAAGAGACCCAGGCTTTAGTTTGGTTTGGATTCATGGAAGCCCCCTCGCTCTTCATGTTAGGCCCCCATTGGGAGTCACAGCGGCTGGCTGGGAGGGGTGTGTGTGTGCATGTGCATGTGTGTGTGTGTCTACACATGCGTGCATGTCAAGAGCACTTGGAGGAGTTCCTGGCTCAGTGGAAACGAATTTGACTGGTATCCACGAAGATGCCGCTTTGATCCCTGGCCTCGCTCAGTGGGTTAAGGATCAGGCATTGCCACGAGCTGTCGTGTAAGCGGCAGCTGTAGCTCCGATTCGACCCCTAGCCTGGGAACCTCCATATGCTGCGGATGCAGCCCTAAAAAATATAATAAAAAAAAAATTAGGAAGAAAAAAGCACTCGGAAAAGAATGCCAAGCTGACTGTCTGGGCGCCTGGAGGGGTGGGAGGAAGAGAGGGAAGAACCCCTTGGAGGAGGCAGGTGGCCATTCTGGGGTTCCCACCCCCCTCCTTTAATATCCAGGGGGAACAGGGCCTCCACTGGAGGCCACTAAGAGCTGAGCAAAGAGGATCCCGAGCCCCAGGGAGAGGACCTGCCCCAGCGGCCCCCACACCCTCCCGGAGCCAGATTTAGCCTGGACTCAGAAAGAAGCCAGCCCAGCCAGCGCATTAAAGGGCCCATGACACTCTGGGCCTGTGTGGTTAGGCCCGGCCTGGCCCAGGACACCCCACCCCTCCCAGGTCCCAGCCCCCCGTTCCCTGGAGCCCCCACCAGCTGTGGCATTCACACCCCAGAGTCCTTCTGCTCCTGCCTTGCCCTGGCCCCCAAGCCCTCCCCTGAGGAACCTCTCACCCCCTCAGCCTGGGCCTCTCCCCTGAAGAAGCCCCCAACTTGCCCACGAGGAGAGAAATCCAGATCAGCGTTGCTGCCATGGCCGCCCCAGGCTGGCCCTGCCCTGTGAGTGACAGAGACAGGAGCAGGGAGGAGGGCGGAGGGAGGAACGGGAAAGTGGCCCAGAGCAGCTGGGCCCGGCTTCAGCCCGTGGGGCCCTCCCCACCCCTTCCCAGAGTACGCACTAAATCTAAGGCAGACACCTCCTCACATGACAAGGAGTTCCCATTGTGGCTCAGTGGTTAACAAATCCAACTAGGAACGATGAGGTTGCGGGTTCGATCCCTGGCCTCGCTCAGTGGGTTGAGGACCCGCCGTTGCCGTGAGCTGTGGTGTGGGTCACAGACGCGGCTTGGATTTGGAGTTGCTGTGGCTGTGGTGTAGGCGGCAGCTCCGATTCGACTTCTAGCCTGGAACCTCCATATGCCGAGGGAGCGGCCCTAGAAGAGGCAAAAAGACAAAACAAAAAACAAAAAAGACAAGGTCCCTCCAATCCTCCCCTCCTTGGGGCCAGAGTATATTTTCTAAACCTCCAACCTGATGGCCTTGATCCCCTCCTTGGAACCCTAAGGGCTCCCATTGCTCTGAGTTTCCCAGCTGCTGGTGGCTTTCAGGCCCTGTCTGCTCTTGGCTATCCTATCTAGAATCCCCTTCCCTTCTTTCTTTCTTTCTTTTTTCTTTCTTTTTTTTTTTGTCTTTTTGCCTTTTCTAGGGCTGCTTCCCGCAGCATATGGAGGTTCCCAGGCTAGGGGTCGAATTGGAGCTGGAGCCACTGGCCTACACCACAGCCACAGCAACGCAGGATCCAAGCTGCGTCTGCAACCTACACCACAGCTCACGGCAACACCGGATCCTTCACCCACTGAGCAAGGCCAGGGATCAAACCCGCAACCTCATGGTTCCTAGTCGGATTCGTTAACCACTGAGCCATGACGGGAACTCCCCCTTCCCTTCTTTCTAACCCCGCCCCCAACACACACACACACACACACACACACACACCACACACACACACACACACACACACACACACACACACACATACACTACCCCAGGCTTCTGTCCAGCTCACTCTGGCACCCCACAACCTGATAAGCTCCCCTGAGTCCACATGCCTTTGCATATGCTGTTCCCTCTGCCCCGAATTCCCTTCCTGCCCTCATTCAACCAGCAAACTTCTGCTCACCTCTCAAGACTCAGCAGGGGCGTCCTCTCTTTTTCTGTGCTCCCTCCTTCCCTAGGCTGAGCTGGAGCTCCCTTAGCCCCATGCACAGCCCAACCACACAGAGTTGCAGACAGATTGGGATCTTATAATCTTTGCATCCCTGGGGCTGGCCCAGGGCCCAGCAACTGGTAGGTGTAGAGGGTGAAGTGACAGCTTCATGAATAGTACATGAGGGTGCCCGTTCACCCAGCCCTGTCCTCAGACAAGGTTCCCTCCCCCGCCAGCATACGGCCCAGGTCTAGGAAGAGAGAAAGCCCTGGAGGGGACAAGTCAGATAGACAGACGGGGTGTAAAGAAGGTGGCATGGGCTTGGAGGTCTTTCGGGCCCAGACCTGAATCCCACCTTGACCGCTCACTGGAGAATGTGGCCTTGAAAAAGTTTTTTTTTTTTTGTCTTTTTTCAGGGCTGCACCCTCAGCATATGGAGGTTCACAGGCTTAGGGGCTGAATCAGAGCTGTAGCCACCAGCCTACCCCCACAGCCACAGCAACATGGGATCCGAGTCTCATCGGTGACCTATATCACAGCTCATGGCAACGCCAGATCCTTAATCCACTGAGCGAGGCCAGGGATCGAACCCATAACCTCATGGTTCCAAGTCGGATTCGTTTCCACTGCGCCATGACGGGAACTCCCAGGCTCTATTCTCAAAACTGCAAAGTGACAAGACCAGCGCTCACCTCCTGCCATCCTTGTGAGGAAGCTGCACAGTCCGGAATTCAGCACGTATTTACAGAGCACCTACTGTGCACCGGGCAGTGAGAGGGCAGAGATGAGCAGCCCCTGCTCCAGTGACGCTCACGTGCCTGGAGGTAATGACAGCGACCCCCTGCCTGCTACTGTGCTAAAGGTCTTACATATATTTACACCTGGGAGTTTCTGTTGCAGCACAGCGGAAACGAATCCAACTAGGAACCATCAGGTTGCGGGTTCGATCCCTGACCTTGCTCAGTGGGTTGAGGATCTGGCATTGCCGTGAGCTATGGTGTAGGTTACAAACGCAGCTCGGATATGGTGTTGCTGTGGCTGTGGCATAGGCCTGCAGCTGTAGCTCTGATTCAACCCCTAGCCTGGGAACCTCCATAAGCTGTGGGTGTGGCCCTAAAAATTAAAAAAAAAAAAAAAAAAGCGTGCATTTATATCCGGTAATTCATCCCATCCTCACAGCCGTTCCTCAAAGCAGGTATTATCTTTGTCCCCATTATACAGATGAGGAAACTGAGGCACAAAGGGTGTATAACTTCCCTGAGCCCTTACTACAGACAGCTGAATGTGTATAAAGCACCAATCCAGGATGCCTCGAATGTCCCCACAAGTGGGGTACCACTTCCTCTCCCTTCCCGCATCTGATCTCAGCCCAGGTGTGAAGGAAGCGGGGAGTCCCTCTTTCCCTGGGCTTCCCGTTCAGAGCAGGCAGAGGGGCACTCTCCCCAGATGCCCTGAGAAGGAGGCAGGGGGCCAAGGGTTCCAGGGTTCCAAAGTCCTCAGTGCCCATGTGGGCATTCTTCCTGGGCCTTGAGACAAAGGGGTTGGCACCTCACCACTATAACCAAATGCCCGAGGCAAGGACAGCTGGGACCGCAGAGTTCCCACTGTGGCTCAGCGATAACAATCCCGACTAGTATCCATGAGGACATATGTGGGTTTGATCTCTGGGCCTCTTTCAGTGGGTTAGGGATCCAGAGTTGCCATGAGCTGTGGTGTAGGTCACAGACATGGCTCAGATCTGGTGTTGCTGTGGCTGTGGTATAGGCCGGCAATTGCAGCTCTGATTCGACCCTTAGCCTGCGAACCTCCATATGCTGCAGGTTTGGCTCTTAAGAACAAACTAAAGGACATCTGAGATCGGTCCTGGGTCAGCCTGAGAGGGAGGGTGCTGGCCTGCAGACTGCCTACCCAGTAGGCAGAGGACTCTGTCCTTGTCCCTTTCCCTGTCTCCCCACCGGACCATCCCACCTGTCCCTGGATCCAGAGTCAGTGTCCACTCAGGCTCTCAGACAGGGCAGTGTACGTCCCAGAGACACCTTGGCTCCTCTCTGCCTTCTCAGAGATGGAGGGCAGGAGGAAGAGAGGTTCTGGAAGGGGAGGAAAGTCAGAGGGCTCTGGGGGAGCAGGCAGAGGTGCCAGGGCCTGGCTAGCTGCCCAGGCCTCAGCCCCTTGGTGACTCCACGTGACTTCCTCCCTCCCCTGCTGCTGCCTCTCCTGCTATTTTTAGAGCCACCCCTTCATACCCTTAGCCACTGGAACCTGGTGCCACCAGCCTGCTGAGGCCAGCCTTTCTTACTGATCCTTCTCCCTCCCCCCAAAACCAGAGGAGCCAGGGCCTGGGCCAGGAGTCTGCTGGAAGGCCCAGAAAGTCTCCTCTGGCCCCAGAGAACCTCCCCACTTCAGGGCTGTCTGGATTGTAACCCACTGCTATAACGCTCAGCACCTTCTGTTCCTTGAGGCCTCAGGGTAGGGAGGTGGGAGTCACAGGGTCTTTAAAGCTATTTTGGACATTTTCTTTTTTTTATTTATTTATGTTTTTTTTTTTTCCTTTTCTAGGGCCACTCCCGCGGCATATGGAGGTTCCCAGGCTAGGGGTCTCATTGGAGCTGGAGCCACCAGCCTACACCAGAACCACAGCAATACGGGATCCGCGCCACGTCTGTGACCTACAGCCCAGCTCACAGCAACACCGGATCCTTAACCCACTGAGCGAGGCCAGGGATCGAACCCTCAACCTCATGGTTCCTAGTCGGATTCATTAACCACTGAGCCACGACGGGAACTCCCTGGAAATTTTAAAATAAAACTAAAGTATACAGACCAACACAGCCCCCCTGTATCTATCACCCAGCTTCGACAATGATCAACTCATGGCCAATCTCATTTCATCTAGTCCCCTCTCAATTTTCCCCTTCTGTTTAACTTCCTCTGTTAATATTTCAGTACAAGGAATTCCTGTTGTGGCTCAGCAGGTTAAGAACCCGACTAGTACCTATGGGGATGCAGATTCAATCCTTAGCTTCGCTCAGTGGGTTAAGGATCTGGTGTTGCCAGGAGCTGCAGTGTAGGTCACAGATGTGGCTGGGATCCGGCATTGCTGTGGCTGTTTAGGTTAGGCCAGCAGCTGCGGCTCTGATTCCACCAGTAGCCCAGGAACTTCCATATGCTATGGTTAATGGGCCTAAAAAGACCAAAAAAAGAAAAAAAAAATTTTTTTTTTTAGTGTGAATCTTTGAAAGATAATGACTTTTTATTTATTTATTTATTTATTTATTTATTTATTTATTTATTTATTCACTTATTTATTTATTCACTTATTTATTTAGTCTTTTGTCTTTTGGGGGCCGCACCCGAGACATATGGAAGTTCCCAGGCTAGGGGTCGAATTGGAGCTGTAGCCGCTGGCCTACACCACAGCTACAGCAATGCAGAATCTGAGATGTGTCTTCGACCTACACCACAGCTCATGGCAACGCCGGATCCTCAACTCACTGAGCAAGGCCAGGGATCAAACTCACATCCTTGCGTACACTTGTCGGGTTCGTTAACCACTGAGCCATGACCGGAACTCCCCAAGATAATGACTTTTTAAAACATAATCGCAATTAATATACCCAATCACAAAATTTTATCTTAAAGTTAATAATGAATAATTCCTTTATATGAGATCTATAGTGTTCAAATTTCTCATTTCTCAGAAACGTCTTCTTAATCTTTTTTATTTTTTAACAATGTATTTGTTTGAATCAGGATCCAAATACGATGTACACATTGCAACTGATAGATCTCTTTGAAATCTCTCCTTTTTTTGGCCACGCCTACACCATGCTGAAGGTCCTGGGCCAGGGATCGAACCCATACCTCAGGAGTGACCTGAGCCACAGCAGTAACAACCCTGGATCCTTTAAGCACTAGGCCACGAGGGAACTCTCTTTAAATCTATAGGTTCCCCCTCCAACTAACTCTCTCTCTTTTCCCTTGGGGTAACCATGTCATTTGTTGACTAGTTTCCCAGTATGGATTTGTTTTCTTTTTAGGGCTGCACCCACGGCATATGGAGGTTCCCAGGCTAGGGGTCAAATCAGAGCTACAGCTGCCCACCTACACCACAGCCACAGCAACACAGGATCCGAGCCTCATCTAAGACCTACACCACAGCTCATGGCAATGCCGGATCCCCAACCCACTGAGCAAGGCCAGGGATCGAGCCTGCATCCTCATGGATTCTAGTCAGATTCGTTTCTGCTGCGCCATGAAGGGAACTCTACCCAGTCTGGATTTTGCTGATAGCATCTCTACTATGTTCATTAGCATATTCCTCTGACCTCTGTGCTTCTAGTAAATTGCATTTCCTGTACATCCTTATGGCTGGCAAATTCCAGGTGGATGGAGAGTCCCGATCAGGGGTAGGTTCCACGTTCTTTGGCAAGATCACTTCATAGGTGATCATAGGAACCCATCTTGAGCTCCTTATTTGGTCCTACCCAGTTGAAGCATCCATCAGGGGGAACTGGAAGGTTGGTTCTGCATCTCAGTCTCTCTCATCCTTGTCTCCAAAAGCTCAGCTCAGGTTCCCATGCCTTTGCTTTCCTCTTGCTACCCCAGCCCTGACCTCACTGCTGCTTTGCCATTTCACACCTGTCTCTCGGCTTTCCGCCCCATCTTGGTCGATCAGTAGCTCAGCTTAATCCCTTTGGTCCTTTGTCCCTGTCTCTCCGCATCTCCACGAATGTTTGCTGAATAAATGAATGATTGAATAATATATCATTTCCCCAACTCTGTCTCTTGAACCTGTCTCTTGATCTCTGAGGGCCGCAGTTTCTTCATTTGCATTTAAACGGAGGATTAGATGCTGTCAAGAGGGACAAAGGAAAGGGATTCTCGTCACTGTGATCCGGCTGTCGCATCTGCCTCCCAGACTCCACCTACAGCTTTCTCCTGCATCCTCTTCACCGCCCCCAGCACAACAAAGGGTGTGATCTGTCAGTCTGCCACGAGAGGGCGCCTACGCCGCCTCGAGCCCAGACCTGCGCCTGCGCACTACTGGCCCCGAGGCGGGTGGCCAGTCGGAACTGCCACTCAGCGCCCCGCCCCAGACTGGGGATACGCGTCAGAGATGCTCCTGGAGGGCCGCCGCGGCTAGAGGGGGCGACGGGAGAGCGGACCCAAATTCTCTAGTCCTACCTCGTCCTCCCCTTCCGGGTCCAAAGGATGTTCTTCCAAACAGGAAGCAGAACCCGCGTGGAGGCAGAGGGCTGCATACAGTGCCCTCTTTCCCACATTCTCCATCATCGATATATCATTCCCATGACTTTCAAGGACATGTCCATCTTTCCCCTCCCCCACAACGCTTGGGGGCACCCGCCTGAGGACCTAAGTGTACCCAAAATCCTCCCCCCGTTTTATCGGTGACCTTTAATCCTCAAAGGGGTTCCTTGAGCCTCGTGACCACCTAAAGCTATCAATTATGAGTCTGCCAATGCCAGAGACCATCCCTGGCCAAACTTTTTAGCACTGAGGAGACACGGAAGGAGAGAGACTGACTGAGGTCCCACAGCCCAGTATACTGCCCAGCCAGATCGCTGGACTTGAAGCTCAGAGCTCTTGCTACCCAGACACTCCCTGTCTGTAACGCGGGGGCAGTCTTAAGAATCGATGAGATAATGGAAGTGAAAGTGCTTTGTAAACTGTAAAGCTCTGGAGAAAGTAAGGGGGCTTTTATTTATTTATAAATGATAGTGCAAGGCAATAGCTGCCCAGGGCCAGCCCACGGGCGCAGCCTGAGAACAGAAAGAAGTCAGATTTAGAAGCCACCATTCAGTGCTAGATGATTAGGAAATTCAAAACAAAACAAAACAAAACAAAACAAAAACTCTTTTTTTTTTTTTTGGCAGACAGTATGATTATCTATACAGAAAACCCAAGAGATTCCACAGGTATGTTGTCAGATACCTGCAAAGGTTAGCATCCAAATACAAATAAAATACAAAATTCAATGGTGTTTTTACATATAAGCAATAATTTATAAGAAACTATAATATCTTTTTTTATTTTTTCTGGCTGCATCTGTGGCATGTGGATGTTCCTAGGCCAGGGCTTGAACACAAGCTACAGTTACCACCTGCACCACAGCTGCAGCAACCCCAGGTGCTTACCAAGCTGCGCCACAAGGGAACTTCCTGTTACATCTTTTTAAAAATAAATCATCACGGTAAAATTAATATTGTACAGAACACCCCCCCAAAAGGCTTAGAAAATATAAAGATATTTGTGAAGAAAAATTAAGCGTTCCTGCTTTAGCTCAAGGGGATCTTCAGTATCTCTGAAGCTCCAGGACACAGGTTTGATCCCTGGCCCAGCACGGTGGGTTAAAGTGTTCACCGTTGCTGCAGCTGTGGTGTAAATCAAAGCTACGGCTCAGACCTGATCTCTAGCCCAGGAACTCCATGTGTAGCAGGGCAGCCAAAAAAGAAAAAGTAGATGAAGGAGAAAAAGAAGAAAAACTGTAGCCTATAAAACTATAAAAATTATAAGCTATAACAGGAATAAATTTCGAGATGGAGAGGTGTATTAAGTTTAGGGGTGAGACGCCTCAATATCACAAAGTCAAGTCTGTCCATAAAAATCTATTGATTCAATGCAAGTCCACTAAATATTCCAACAGAATTTTTCAGAGTTAGACAAAACTGATTTTAAAATTCATACGGGGGAGTTCCTGTTGTGGAGCAGCGGAAACGAATCCGACTAGGAACCATGAGATGGCGGGTCGCTCAGTGGGTTAAGGATCCAGCGTTGATGTGAGCTGTGATGTAGGTTGTAGACTCGGTTCGGATCCCGCATTGCTGTGGCTGTGGTGTAGGCCAGCAGCTGTGGCTCCGATTCAACCCCCTAACCTGCGAATTTCCATATGCCTCAGGTATGGCCCTAAAAAGCAAAAGTAAAAAAAATTCATATGGGGGGGTTCTTCTTGTGGCTCAGCAGATTAAGAACCCAACTAGTATCCATGAGGATGTGGGTTTGATCCCTGGCCTCACTCCAAGGCTTAAGGATCTGGCTTTGCCATGAGCTTCAGGGTAGGTCAGAGATATGGCTCAGATCTGGCGTGGCTGCAGCTTTGGCTGTGGTGTAAGGCCAGCAGCTGCAGCTCCAATTTGACCCCTAGCCTGGGAACTTCCACATGCTGCAGATTTGGCCCTAAAAAGAAAAAAAAATAATAAAAAATAAAGTTCAGGAAATCTTATAACAAATAGAATTTATAAATGCTATCATTTATCATTTTTGTTTCTGGTTCTTCCATGTAAAAGAAACAGAACATGAGAGGTTTTTTGGTTTGTTTGTGTCTTTTTAGGGCTGCATCTGTGGAACCTAGGCTAGGGGTCAAATCGGAGCTGTAGCTGCTGGCCTACACCACAGTTCACAGCAACTCTAGATCCTTAACCCACTGAGTAAGGCCAGGGATCGAACCTGCTTCCTCATGGATGCTAGTTGGGTTCGTTAACCACTGAGCCACTATGCGAACTCCAGAATAGGAGAGTTTGAGCTGAGGCCCCTTTCTCTTTCTCCCTAGTTCCATTACCCACCCCACTCCTTCTTATAACTTTGCAGTGCATCCTTGACAGCCAGTAATTTTTTTTTGGGGGGGGGGGGTTTCGCACCCACAGCATGTGAAAGTTTTTGGGTTAGGGGTCGATTCAGAGCTACTGCTGCTGGCTTACGCCACAGCCACACAGGATCCAAGCTGTGTCTATGACCTACACCACAGCTTACAGCAACTCTAGATCCTTACTCCACTGAGCAAGGCCAGGGATCGAACCCGCAACCTCATGGATACTAGTCAGATTCGGTTCCACTGCACCACAGCAGGAACTCTCAGTAGCCCATAATCTTTAAATTACCACTTTAATTTTTATTTATTTTTATTTTTTGGTCATGCCTGAGGCATGTGGAAGCTCCAGGGCCCAGGATTGAACCCTTACCACAGCAGCCATCTAAGCCACAGCAGTGACAACACTAGATCCTTAACCTGCTGAGCTACCAGGGAACTTCTAAAAAACCATTTTTTTTCCCATTTTTTCAAGTTTTATTGAAGTACAGGTGATTTACAATGTTGTGATAACTCCTGCTGTACAACAAAGTATAAATGACCACTTTTAATTGTCAAAGATACATAATATAAAATTCACTATTTTAGGAGTTCCCGTCGTGGCACAGTGGTTAACGAATCTGACTAGGAACCATGAGGTTGAGAGTTCGATCCCTGGCCTTGCTCCGTGGGTTAAGGACGCGCGGTTGCCGTGAGCTGTGGTGTAGGTCACAGACATGGCTCAGATCCGGTGTGGCTGTGGCGGAGGCCAGCAGCTACATCTCCAATTGAACCCCTAGCCTGGGAACCTCCCTATGCCATGGGTGTGGCCGTAGAAAAGACAAAAAATTTTTCATCTTCCCAAACTGAAATTCTCTACCCACTAAACGGTTCTCCATGCCCCGTTCCCCGGCCCCTGGCAAGCACCATTCTACTTCCTGTCTCCCTGAATTTGACTGCTCTAGGTATATCATATAAATAGAATCATACCGCATTTGTCATTTTGTGACTAGCTTTTGCAAACAGCATAATGTCCTCAAGATTCATCTTGGTTGTAACATAGACTTTCCTTCCCTTTTAAGTGTAGCCCATAATTTCATATTTCCCCACACATTTAGGCATTCATAATGCAGCATATAGTAATGCTTTCTGTGCTATTAAAACCTGTAGTGGAAGTTCCCATTGTGGCTCGGCAGAAACAAATCTGACTAGTAACCATGAAGACGCAGGTTCGAGCCCTGGCCTTGTTCAGTGGTTTAAAGATCTGGCGTTGCCGTGAGCTGTGGTGTAGGTCACAGACATGGCTCAGATCCGGCATGGCTGTGGCGGAGGCCAGCAGCTACATCTCCGATTGAACCCCTAGCCTGGGAACCTCCATATGCCGAGGGTGTGGCCCTAAACACACACACACACACACACACACACACACACACGAGTGTATAATGACCATCATACTGTGTGTATCATTTTGTGTCTTTTTTTGCTTGATCATGTTTTTCACAATGGAGACACATTGATCCGTGTGGCTTTGGTTCACTTATTTTTAACTTCTGTGTACTATTTCATTACGTGAATAAGCCACAACTTATTTATCAGTTCCTCTAGTGACGGGCCTTTGAGTTGTTTCTGCTTTTTGCTGTTGTAAGCAGGACAGTGATGAATACCCCGTGCTTGTCTGAACCCGCTGCTGGAGTGTGCACCTCGGAGCCGGAAGCCAGGGTTGCAGACATACTGTCACCTAGACTAGTGATGCTGAGCTGCGCTCTACAGCCACTGAACTATTTCATGCTCTTGCCACCAGCGTTTGTACAAGATGTCCTGTCTGACCACATCCTTGCCAACATCTGCTCTTGTTAGACTTTTTATTTTTTGCCAATCTGATGGGCGTGAAGCGGTATCTCACTTGAATCTGCATTCCCTGCCTCTGAGGTCGAGTGTCTTATCATACTCCCTGGCCATCTGGGTTTCCTCAAGACAAATTACTTATGTCCACGCCCTTCGCTATCCAGTACAGCTGTTAATACAAGTTACAGAAAGCCCAACTAGAAGTGTTAGTTTAAGCAAAAAGGAATTGTATTATCGTGGAGTTCCCGTCGTGGCTCAGTGGTTGACGATTCCAACGAGGAACAAGAAGGTGGCGGATTCGATCCCTGGCCTCGCTCAGTGGGTTAAGGATACAGCGTTGCCGTGGCTGTGGTGTAGGCTGGCAGCTGCAGCTCTGATTCGGCCTGTGGCCTGGGAACCTCCATGTGCCACGGGAGTGGCCCTAGAAAAGACCAAAAAAAAAAAAAAGGAATTGTATTATCTCATATAACAAGGAGTCCTAGGGTGGGTGCATCTTAGTTATGATACCAAGAAGAGGTTCTTTCCATCTTTCTCCTCCTCATCATGTTGGTTTGCCACCTAGACTGGCCACCTCATAGTCCTAGATGGCTGCCTCGGCTCCAGGTATCTCACAAAGACAACAATGTCTAGAGGCAGAAGGAAGCAGATGCTTAAAAGGAACGAAACACTGGCATTTTTAGCGACATGGATGGACCTAGAAATGATCATGCAAAGTCAGTCAGACAATGAGACACCAACATCAAATGCAATTGCGGACATGTGGAATCTGACGGAACAAATTTCTTTGCAGAACAGATACTGACTCACAGACTTTGAAAAACTTATGGTTTCCAAAGGACACAGTTTGGGGGTGGGGTGGGGGGGGATGCACTGGGGGTGTGGGATGGAAATCCTATAAAATTGGATTGTGATGATCATTGTACAACTATAAATGTAATAAATTCATTGAGTAATTAAAAAAAGAAGAAGAAGAAAGTAGATGCCTTTCTCTCAGTGTCTTTTTCTTAGAGGCCTGTAGGAGATCTCCCTTCTGGTCTCAGTGGACAGGACTGGATACATGTCCACAGCTAAACCAATCACTGACCAGAAGAACTGTATTATTATCCTGTATTTAGACCAATCACTGTACACTGGGGAAGGTCCAGCCTCGCCCAAAGCCTAGACCCCTGATTCCTGAATCAGGCTTCTCTTAGGAAGGAAGAAAGGAAAGGATGCTATTTGGGGTGGCACTCAAAAGTTCTGTGCTTGGAGTTTCCGTTGTGCAATGGAAACGAATCCGACTATGAACCATGAGGCTGCGGGTTCAATCCCTGGCCTGGCATGGTGGGTTAAGGATCTGGTGTTGCCGTGGCTATACTGAAGGCCAGTATCTGTAGCTCTGACTACACCCCTAGCCTGGGAACCTCCATATGCCGCAGGTGCGGCCCTAAAAAAAAAAGAAAAAAAAATCGAAAAGAATTAAAAAAAAAGTTCTGTGCTTGCTTCATTGATTTGTAGAAGGTCTTTATACATCCTGGATACTAACCTTTTATCTGTTTTATGTGCTGCCAACAATATTGTCACCCAGGTTAGTGCTTATCTTTTTTTTTTTTTTTTTGGCTATGTCTGTGGCATACAAAAGTTCCTAGGCCAGTAATCCAACCCAAGCCACAGCAGTGACAATGCTGGATCCTTAACCGCTAGGCCACTGGGGATTTCCACTTGTCTTTTTACTCAGTGTATAATACCATTTTCTTTTCCCTTTTTTGTCTTTTTAGGGCTGCAACTTCAGCATATGGAGGTTCCCAGGCTAGCAATCCAGCCTGCACCACAGCCACAGCAACACGTGATCCCAGCCACATCTGTGACCTACACCACAACTCAGACAACGCTGGATCCTTAACCCACTGAGCGAGGCCAGGGATTGAACCCATGTTCTCATGGATGCTAGTCAGAGTCGTTAACCGCTGAGCCACAACAGGAACTCCCATAATGCTATTTTCATGGAAGAAAGCTTTCTTTTTCTTTTTTCTTTTCTTTTCTTTTTTTTTTTTTTTTTTTGGTAATGGAGTAAAATCAATCAATCTTTGTGAGTTGTGTCTCTCATCTAAAAAACTTCCAGAGTTGCCATCGTGGCTCAGTGGAAACAAATCTAACTAGCATCCATGAGGATGCAAGTTCAATCCCTGGCCGCCCTCAGTGGGTTAAGGATCCGGTGTTGCCGTGAGCTGTGGTGTAGGTGGCAGACTCGTCTCAGATCCTGCATTGCTGTGGCTGTGATGTAGGCCAGCAGCTGTAGCTCTGATTCAACCCCTAGCCTGGGAACCTCCCTATATCACAGGTGCAGCCCTAAAAAGCAAATAAATAAATACATACATAAATAAATAAAAACTTCCCTACCCTGAGATGTCCTACATTTTCTTCTAATTATTTTAACCAAGTTTTGTTTTTCACGTTTAGGTCTAAATCCATCTGTATTTGTGGAGGGTATAAAGATGGCTCATATGAAAAGTCACTTGGTGTGACTGTTCATTGACCTGTCTATTCTGTCTCGCCGGGTGGTGATGCCTCTGCCATCATCAATTAAATTCCCACATAGGCTTGGATCTGTTTCTGGGCACTCTGTTCTATTGATCTCACTGTCTAGTCCGGCACCAGTACCACACTGTTTTCATTACTATTGCTTTCAAATAAGTCTTGGTATCTGTTAGGCGCTTGTTCTTTTCCGGAATTGTCTCGTTTCTTCTTGGTCCTCTGCTTTTCCAAATGAAATTTTTTTTTTTTTTTTTGAGCCACAATGGGAACTCCTTGAACTTTTCTTTCTTCCTTCCGTCCTTCCTTCTGTCCTTTCTTCCTCTTTCGTTCTTTCTTTCTTTGCCTGCCCCCAACACGGCACATGCAAATTCCAGGGCCAGGGATCAAACCTGCGCCAGAGCAGCAGCCTGAGCCACAGCAATGACAACAGCAGATCCTTAACCTGCTAAGCCACCAGGAAACTCCAACTTTTCTTTTTTCTTTCTTTCTTTTTTTCTTTTCTTTTTTTTGCTTGCTGGGAAATGTTTATTTGCCGCTAAATCACCCAAGTATGCCACAATCACAAGGAAGGTACAGGTTTTGGGTTTTTTTCCCCCATAGTTAAAGTTTCACAGCATCTCCCCCATCATAAGTATTACAAAGGAAGAGCAAAGAATCACATTTTCCAGATCTTAGACTTGTCTTCCGCATTTAGCCCAAAGATCTCACCATCTTCAAAAAATAGTTCTCCTGCAAAACTCGTCAGCTAAAAGTTCTACCCAAACTAGCTCATGGCAATTCTTTCCCCATTTTCTCTAGCCAGTGAGGGCTGAACAGCAGAGCGTGGCCCAGATTGTAGGGGTGGAAGGGTAGGACATGAGGGCTAATTTCCCCCAGGACAAGATGGCATCTGAAGCTTGATGGGAGAGCAGAACTGGAGAGACTCGAGGGAAGGGTCCAGGCCCTGTATTCAGTCAGAGTCACTGCTGGAAGAGGAGGCGGAATGCTTGCCATGCTTGTGGTACTTGCGCTTCTTTTTATGAGCTTTCTTCATTTTCTTCATCTTGTCCATCAACCATGCCTGGTCCCACCATGCCAGGAGCCAATGGATTCACAGGTGGCATGCCAGGGGAAGGTGGTGGGTAGGGACCTGAGGGCTGGCATCTTGGATGCCCTGGCTGTGGCGCAGGATAACAAGGCCTGCCAGGGGGAAAAGCTGGATTCTCCTGGGGGAGTGGGAAAGGGGCCTGGAGGAAAGGGAGGGTTGGCAGGTGGTGGATGGGCAGGATTGCAACCTCCAGGGTATCTGACATTAGGCGGGTAAGGATTTGGCCTTGGCTGCCCGGCATTAGGATTCCACATGTTCAGTGGTTTTCTCCAGCCCTTTAAAAAGGGCAAGCAGGGGAGTTCCCATCGTGGCTCAGTGGTTAACGAATCCGACTGGGAACCATGAGGTTTGCGGGTTCGATCCCTGGCCTTGCTCAGTGGGTGAAGGATCCAGCATTGCCTTGAGCTGTGGTGTAGGTTGCAGATGCAGCTCAGATCCAGTGTTGCTGTGACTCTGGCGTAGGCTGGCTTCTGTAGCTCCGATTTGACCCCTAGCCTGGGAACCTCCATAAGCCGTGGGAGTGGCCCTAAAAAGGGGGGGGGGAGACCAAAATAAATAAATAAATAAATAAATAAATAATAAATAAATAAATAAAAAGGGCAAGTGGACAAGTGGAGACCCTGGCTCCCAGCAATGAAGGGACATCTCACCCAGGAATGGAGAAAGAAAGAAACCAACTTTTCTATTTTTGAAGAAACTTTCCAAACTAAAGTAAAAAAAAAAAAAAAAAGTCTATCTTTTTTTTCCTTTGACAAGTTCTCTAAAGACTGCTCTGAAGGGGCAAGCTTTGTCAACCCAACCTCTGGTGTGAGGCCACCAGAAGTCTGAAGGATTGCGTGTAGGGCCTGGCGAACTGGTGCTGCGGAGGCCGTGCCTGGGCCAGACGCCCACAGCCTGGCCGAGCCTGGTGGAGCCAGTCTGCGGGGGGAGCTGGCAGGGCCAGGTGCCTCTCTCCCTTGACCCAGGGCAGGTGAGGCAAAGGCTGGTGGAGAAAGGTGACTCCGAGAGCCAGTCTTTTCCCCAGGCACCCCCTGCAGATCCAGAGAGCAGATGAAAACTAGAAACCAGCATCAAAACACAGGAATGTGTAATAAGAGCAGTTGGAAGAAAGAGTTCTTCGAATCTGCTGATGACAAAATAATATTGCTCAATCTTTCCGGTTATTTTTTTTTTTTTCCTCTTTGACCTCCCTGCATATCTCTGGAGCTCCCACAGCTCTGGCTGTCTGCTTTGCAAAATACATATTTACAGGCCCGCTTCGCCTGTCTAAATATAGGCTTTTTTTTAAAGCAACTGATGATTTAGAGAAATCGTTCCTCTGTCCTCCCCCTCCCCCCTCCACACACACCCTGACTTCTTCTTGTCTCCCTTCTGAATCTCCAGGATGTCTCCAAGATTGCCAAGTGACACTAGGGCAGAGTGTGGAGGGGGGGGGACAAAGGAAAGAAGGGGCCAGGGCAGAGGGACCCAGGCAAGGCAGTCTCCCAGTTGTGGGAGGACCCCAAAGGCCTCGCCTCTCCCTGCAGGGGCACTGGGGGACTTGGGACAACAAAAGGCAGGACTGAGAAACTCTTTGAAAGGTACAGAAGGGAGGTCACTGCCCCTCCAGTGACGACCCTAAACGATTATGGAGGAGTTGCAGGCAAACTTCAGAATTTCCTATAACAGACCTTAAAGGGAAACTCGACGCCCTGTAGCCCAATGAAGTGTGTCTTAGAGATGCAAATACTGATGCTCAGCTTCAGCCACCCTGTCCCACACATGTACACGTGTGCACACACACCTCGACGTATACGGATGTACATTTGTGTGTGTGTGTGTGTTTTTGCCATTTCTTGGGCCGCTCCCGCGGCATATGGAGGTTCCCAGGCTAGGGGTCTGATCGGAGCTGTAGCCACTGGCCTACGCCAGAGCCACAGCTAGGCCAGATCTGAGTCACGTCTGGGACCTACACCACAGCTCAGGGCAATGCTGGATCCTTAACCTACCGAGCAAGGGCAGGGATCGAACCCGCAACCTCACGGTTCCTAGTCAGATTGGTTAACCACTGCGCCACGACGGGCACTCCCATATATGGATATACATGTAATCAGTAATGACCAACACACCAAGATCCTACCTCGTGCCAGGAGCTGTTCTAAATGTAAATTCTCACAACGATGGGAGGTTGGTCTAACATCTCCGTTTTACAGCTGAAAGAATTTAACTGGCAACGAGTAGTAGCAGGTTTACGATCCTAACCAAGATGGTCTGGCTTCAAAGCCCCCAGTCTGCTCTCTTCTGGAATCAGGGACACCGAGGATGGCCTCTGCTCCGGAGGGACACTCAGACATTCAAAGTTGAGCCCTTTGAGGAAATTGAGGCTTAGGAAGTGGACATGACTCACCTAAAGTCCTGCAGCAAACGGGTGGAGTTCAGACTCAATTCAGTCCTTGTAAACCCTGGTGTCTTTCCTCCCAAACTAAGTCATTTCCCCCTTCACATCGGGAAGTCTCAGCTGTCCTCATTCCCCCTGGGAAGGGGTCAGCCAAGGGCCACTAAAGGCCCTCCACTGCTGACATCCTGGATGTGAGTTCTCCTGGATGTAAACGTGTACACACGTCTTCCCAGCATCCTCGGATCAGCCCAGGTCCCCAGCAGAAGAGGACAGATGAAGGAGCGTGATCAGGGCAGGGGCCACGGGCTCACCACAAATGGCCACCCTCTGCTCAGATGACCCTGGCCACAGAAACACCACTTTCAGAGGCTGAGTCTCAAGGCCCCAGGGCTGGGAAGAGAAGCCAGCCTTGGCACCCAGCCTGGAGCTGTGCCCAGAGCACTAAGGGCTTGGGATTTATCGCAAATCAGGTCTCTCCCCGCCTTCATCACCTTTCTTTGCAGTTAACACCTGGTGTTTAAAACTAGCAAGCCCCGGAGGAAAGGCCTCAGAGGGCCCTGATCAGATTTGAGGGCAGGTGGGAAAACAGGGAGGGACTTGATCTGGAGGAGGATTGGGAGCGGATTATCTCTTCCTGTAGAAGCCTCTAGCCTTTTTAGCAAGAATGGAGAAAGGCACACACCCTACCTTCCTGTGTCATCCACTGTCACCTCAGTTTATCCTCTTAGGGCACAGAAAGGCTAAGGGACTTGGCCAAGGTCACACAGCTAGGAGTAAATGGGGGAGCCAGGATTTGAACTTGGGCAGCCTGACTCTTGTGCTAACTTTGGGAACCACTCCCTATTCCAAGAGCACCCGAGTGACTCCACAAAGGATCAAGGGGAGAGAAAGAACAGTTAAATTACCCTGAGGCTCTGAGCTGGGAGATAAGTGAGGATGCAGCCTGAGGAATGAAAATTGGTCTCAGACCCTTCAGTTTGGGTGTGACCTGTCCCCCCTACCCCAGTATCTGCCCTCCCCTCCCTATCCTCCTGGCAGGTGTGATCACTGCCTCAGGCAGGCAGGGACGGTGGTGGTGATAACACCCCATTCCCCACCCCTTTCAAAGGCCGGGGCCGGCCTGGCGCCAGACCCCAGGGAAGGGACGAGTAATGGCAAAGCATTCTTTGCTCCATAAAAGCTCCTTTGGGAATGCCAGTTGGGGGTGTCGCTGAGCGAACCCGGGGAGCCCAGGAAAGAATGATCCCACTCATTCGCCTCAGTCATCCAAGCTCTGGGCTGACTCCAACCTTCCTGCATCCCGAAGTCCTTAAAGGGCTTTCACTCTTGGAAGTTTCGACATGGCCGAGCCGAGAGCATCCCAATAATTTCAGCTCACGCCAAGCTGCGGCTGGAGATGTTGGGGGTTCTGGGGGGTGGGGTGGGGTAGGGGGGTGTCCGCTGGGTCTGACAGTTGGTTCTCAGCTCCTCCTCCCATCCTTAGAAGCTGGCTTCCCCACCTGGCCAGAAGCGTGGGCACAGACCCCTTGGGCTGGGACCAGTTAGAATGACTCACCAAAGGGTGTGGGAGATTCTGGGCAGAACACCCCAGGGCTCGCGCCCTCCCCCAATCCACACAAGAGCTTCTGAGGACACTCTGCCCAAACTCCCAGCCCCTACCTAGGTGAGACTTCTGTCTCACCTAGCTTCCTTAGTGACGTAGGGGTGGGGCTTCAAGCCCCAGATGGGCGTAGGGAACCCAAGTCCCAAAGCCCCTGCTGAGAACCCAAATCCTCCTTCTCCCTTAGCCTCAAGATTGCCAGCCTCTAGATCCAATCCTGTGGTTCCTGGCCCCTCCCTGTCCCAATATTCAAGGTTCCCAGGCGGCTTCCCACACCCCATCCCCCATGCTCTTTTGCACGTGCTGACCGGTTTCTATCCCACAAAACCTGCACATTGGGGGGGCTGAGTGGATTCCTTTTGACAGCCCTTCTAGGCAAAGGGCGGGGGAGGGGGAAGTGGGAAATTGGGAAGAAGAGGAAGAGGATGGAAGGGAAGAGGGCGGGGGAGGAGGCAGAGGCCCCGCAGGAAGGCCTGAGATGCAGGAAGCAGCTGGGAGTGGGGGGAGGCTTTGTGCCTGAGTTGTTCTCTGGGTCCTAGGGTCCACAGTGTTCATCAGGTTCTGGGATCCAGGCCGTGAAGCGGTACATCTGGATCTGTCATGGTCTAGGGGGTGGACCTTCCTTCCCAGGCCCTGGCAGCTGAGAAAGGGGAGAGGGCAAGCCCAGGCCTCTGGCTGTGTGTGTGGCGGGTGGGGGACCCTGAAGACCAGCTGCCAGGGCGGGGGATGTGAAGGCCCCTGCCACCCTTCCCCTCCCTCCCCGCACACACATGCACACAGTGTGTCTTCAGATCAGAGACACAGCTAGAGCTCTCTCTGGTGAAACTCTGGCCCCAGGCTCCAGAATTCCTCCTCCCAAACACTTTCTTCCTGTTTGATAGGCATGAGTGCCCTCGTCGGGGGCATGAAGATGGGGGACTCCGCTCCTCCTCTCCAGCCTGGGCGCAGGGGAGGACACCATCTGCAGACTTCCAGAGGTCAAAGGCCAGCTTCCGGCTGCCACCTGGGTGCTGAGGGGGGCTTCTCCCCTCCCCGTCCTCTTCCACCATCTCCGCGGGGCCAAGGTGTCACACCTTAAAGGGTGCAAAAGCTTTCCTAGGGGAGATTGTTCAAATGCAGGTTCCGGGGCCAGCCTCGGAGATTCCGCCTCACAAAGCTTGAGGGAGAGAGGATCCAGAAATCGGAATTTTTGAAAATTTCAAAGTGGATCATAATAGGGAGCTCCAAGGACCTTGAAGGAAATGATCGTTTGCCCCTCCCCACCGTTCTCCCGTCACGTCTGGGGTAGAGAAGGGCTGCACTGGAGACCACGATGGTGGGTCGCCTCCCCCCCCACCCAGTATTTAGAAGGGGTACAGTTACGTGGGTTGTGAAAAGCCACAGAGGTTGGGATGGAAGGCTTCAGGAGGACTAGCCAGCCTCTGGGGTCAGGGCACGGCTGCGGCGAGGGACGGGCAGGGGAGGGAATACATTAGGGTGGAGGGGAAGGGGAGGGCTCACAGGCTCCGGCCCCGGAAATCCGATCCCTTTAGGACCCAGAGGTGCCAGTCCCCCAGCGGCGGCGGCGAGAAGGGCAGCCGCTCGGTCTCGGGCAGCCGCCGCTCGGGCAGAGCCAGAGAAAGACCGAGGCTCGGGGCGCGGGGGGGAGGGAGGGAGGGTGGGTGGCACGGCGGCGGAGCGGCCCGGGCCGGCCGAGCAGCCATGGGCGCCCAGGTGCCGGGCTCCCCGAGAGCCAAGGCCCCCGGCCGGGGTGGGGGGCGCCCGGGCTACCAGCCCCGCTGACACCGCCTCGGACGATGTGAGCCGGCGCCTCCGCCGCTGCTTCGCGGGCAGGGCGCGCGGTCCCACCCGCCCCGGCCGCCGCTTTTCTAATTTGGGTGGGGGAGACCGTACCAGGCCGCTCGGCCTTTGGCAGAGGGGCTGGCTGCCTTTGGCAGCTTGATTCGGGGAGGCGACCCACACAGGGAGCTGGGAGATTTTTTTTTTAGCCTTTTTTTTTTAAAGCGAGGTTACTGTTTTTGGCAGCTGCTTTTGGGGGAAGCCTACAAAAGGCCTTTTGGGGTTCCTTTATTCTGGGGGAGGGGGCGGTGGTCCCGACTTGGCCAGCCGCCTGTTGGAAGGGGGGAGCGGGAAGCGTGGGGATGCGAACCCGGCTCCCCCCACTATGATGAAGACGGAGCCGCGGGGGCCCGGGGGTCCCCTCCGGAGCGCCTCCCCGCACCGCAGCGCCTACGAGGCGGGCATCCAGGCTCTGAAGCCGCCCGACGCGCCCGGGCCCGACGAGGCACCCAAGGCGGCCCACCACAAGAAATATGGCTCCAACGTCCACCGCATCAAAAGTATGTTCCTGCAGATGGGCACCACGGCAGGCGCGCCGGGCGAGGCGGGCGGCGGCGCGGGCCCCACCGAGGCCCTGCGGGCGCCCGAGCGCGGCGTGCGCCTGTCGCTGCCGCGGGCCAGCAGCCTGAACGAGAACGTGGACCACAGCGCCCTGCTCAAGCTGGGCACCAGCGTGTCGGAGCGCGTGAGCCGCTTCGACTCCAAGCCCGCGCCCTCCGCGCAGCCTGCGCCGCCGCCGCACCCGCCGTCCCGGCTGCAGGAGACGCGGAAGCTGTTCGAACGGAGCGTCCCGGCGGCCACGGGCGGCGATAAGGAGGCCGCGGCGCGGCGGCTGCTGAGGCAGGAGCGCGCGGGCCTGCAGGACCGGAAGCTGGACGTCGTGGTGCGCTTCAACGGCAGCACCGAGGCGCTGGACAAGCTCGACGCTGACGCCGTGTCACCGACCGTCAGCCAGCTCAGCGCTGTCTTCGAGAAGGCCGACTCGAGGACCGGCCTCCACCGCGGGCCAGGGTTGCCCAGGGCCCCGGGCGCTGGGGCTCCCCAGGTCAACTCGAAGCTGGTCAGCAAGCGATCCCGGGTGTTCCAGCCGCCCCCGCCGCCGCCCGCCCCGTCGGGGGATGCCCCGGCCGAGAAGGAGCGTGGCTCCGGGGGCCAGCAGCCCCCGCAACACCGAGTGGCCCCCGCCCGGCCGCCCCCCAAGCCCCGGGAGGTGCGCAAGATTAAGCCGGTGGAGGTGGAGGAGAGTGGGGAGTCGGAGGCCGAGGCAGCGCCCGCGGAGGTGATCCAAGCGGAGGTGACGGTCCACGCGGCCCTGGAGAATGGCAGCGCCTTGGCAACCAGTGCCAGTCCCGCGCCCGAGGAACAGAAGGCCCAGGCGGCCCCCGAGGAGGAGGCAGCGACCGTGGCGGCGCCTGAGAGAGGGGTGGGCAATGGTCGGGCCCCGGACGTGGCCCCGGAGGAGGCGGACGAGTCCAAGAAGGAGGACTTCTCGGAGGCGGACTTGGTGGATGTGAGCGCCTACAGTGGGCTGGGGGAGGACTCTGGGGGCAGTGCCCTGGAGGAGGACGATGAAGACGACGACGAGGAGGGGGAGCCCCCCTATGAGCCCGAGTCGGGCTGCGTGGAGATCCCGGGGCTCTCGGAGGAAGAGGACCCGGCCCCAAGCCGGAAGATCCATTTCAGCACGGCGCCCATCCAAGTAAGTGAGCCCCCCTCCCCGCCCCCGCGCCGCCCCTGCCACGTGCACGCTGTCGCCCCCACCTCGCCAGCCTGCCAGCCTGGTTTGGCAGGCTGAGTCAGCCCTGTCACCCAGCCCCCTTCCCAGAAGTAATTCCCCGAGGGGGGCGTGGGGGACTTCCAGCTGTGCGTCAGAGCAGGAGGATTTTTTGGCCTGAGGCGGGGTGGCCTGCCCCGACCTGCCCCTGCAGGTTCCTCTGCCTGCTGCCCTGCCCGGCGCTGGGGCAGGGGCACAGCGCCCTGCCCCTGCGCGGCTGCTCGGACACCTGCAGAGGCTGCTGGAGGCGGGGGCTTGGGTGACGGGAGGATGTGCCTGACCTCAGGAGCGCCTCTGCACTTTGGTCCTTAACTCTCCTCTGGGCAGGAGGAGCCTGGGGAGCTTAGAAACACCCCCCAGCTTTCTCTCTGCGCTGGAGCCGCACAGGGGAGGGAGGAGCCGGGAACTTCCCAAAAGGAAGGGGCAGGGGCCGGAAGCCCTTCCTCCAGACTCTTCTGTAGCCCTACCCCAACTTTGCAGAAGTGAAAGGAGGAAGCAAGTCTTTGAGGGTGAGCTGGGCTGGGGACATGTGACTGGGGGCCCTGTTCCCTGGGGTCTGTGCGGGGGGGCCCACACGGGAGCTGGGGGTGCAGGGTTCCACAGGGGGCAGGCAACTTCTGCGGTTTTTGAGGAGGCTCGGAAAGGGGGGTGGGGCTGAGAAACCTTCAGGTGCCTGGCAGCTGCCCTCCTGCTTTTGCCCTTGGCCTTGACAGCCTCCAAGCACTCTTGCCTCATCCTCCAGGTGCCCTGAAAGAGGGATGGGAGCAGCCCTTTCGGGAAGAGGGGGGGGTGTCTCAGCTGCCCCCCCAACACACACACACACACACACACACACACACTATTGGTGATTGGTTTGTGGGTTTGTGCCAGTGCCCAGAGATCCTCAGGACAATGCTGATGGGGCTGGGGACATCCCCTGGGAGAACCAAGAACCCTAGCCTCCCACCCCACTTTCTACTACCCTCCCTTCTTGGCTGGCACATGCGGCCTCAAGGTGCTTGCCCACCACCCAGGCTCAGCTGTGCTTCAAGAGGATGTCCAGGCCAAGGCAAGTCCAGCCTTTACCCCTCCCGAGCCAAAGCCCCATCTGTTTGATCCAAGTTTCCATAACTACTCCTGGACCATGAAGCTGCCCAAGTTTCCTCTCACCTGCCCCCCGTGTCTTAGCCTCTCTTCCTCTCCCATCTTCCAAAAGGGCTACTCCCGTCCCAAGCCAACCCCTGCCCCCAGACTGTGACCTTGCAAGCCTTGTCTCCACCCCGACCCCCCCACCCCCCGCCTCTCCCCTCCTGAAGGTCCTGGGATCCCGGAGAGAGCGAATCAAAGCTTATGGGTTGTTTTCTTGGGACACTGAGGCCCGTGGAAGGGACCACCCTATCCCCCACCACCGCCAGCAGTTCTTTGAGCTGCCCGGTCCCCTCGGAGGTGGAGTTTGGTCTTTCAGTGTCGAGCCTCTGCCTGTCTATATTTGACACCTTACCCTGATTCTTGGGTAAAAAATAGCGCATGATTTAGAGCAGTGCTCCCTGACTCCCTGGTGACTGCTGCTCGCCTGAGTGTGGGAGCCTGTGGTGTGTGGGGCCGCCTTTGTGTGTCTGCCTTTTGACCTTGCTGGGGGAGTTCCTCCTCTCTGTCCCCACCCCGGCGTTGACATTAAGTCCAGGGTCTTGTGTTCCTCGGATGACCCAATTGCTCCCTTTACGGAGGCTGCTCTTGAAGATGGAGCTCCAGTCCCAATTGTCATCTGGATTGCCATCTGGACTGGTTCCGGGGCCCTCTGATAGGCTGGCCCCATGGTGGTGGGCCATGCGAGTGGTGGTCGGTGGGGGGGGGGTGCCTCTGAGCCCGGCGAGGCCTAGGTTTCCTGCAGGGGGCAGGATTTGATAGGCTGAGAAGCGAGGGGAGGGCAAAGCGCAAGACAGGCTGGGAGGGTGTTTTGGAGGTCACAGTGTGTGTGTGTGTGTGTGTGTGTGTGATTGCGTGTGCTCACGCCTGGGGGCGGGCTTTGGCTGACCCAGGCCACCACCTAGACTGAGGGATGAAGGGACTCTCTGTTGGAGTGGTAGGTGAGGGTTAAGGAACACAGATGCAGAAGTGGGCCACAGCTGGTTTGCCGGGTCTAGGCGAACTCCAGCCCCTGTCCCAGGGCCTGGAGCATGTGTGCAATGGGGACAAAGTCTCCGTGACCCACCTACCAGAGCCCAGCTGGACGCAGTCTCATCCCTCCCTGCCACGGGCTAACCCGCCTGACCTTGGGCAGTGGTGGACCTGGCATCTTGCACTATGTGCAGACAAAGTGGCCTCTTCCTCCCAGGAGCTTGGGTCCCCTGGCCAGATGTCAGGAGGGCAGTCCAACCGCGGCACCATCAACAGGAAGCTGGAAGGGTCTGAGCTCGGACTTTCTCTGATGCTGTGAAATTGAGGGCAGGGAGTGAAGTGACCACACAGGCCCTTCCCAGCTGGGAACCCCTTTGTGGGAGTGAGCCTCTGCGGTGGGGCTGTGGGGGGGGGGGGTGACACCAAACCAAGGCTGGGACACGAGTGCTGTTGCTGGCCTGAGTGCCGGAGGGTGTGTGGGGGGGGCTGCTTCTGGAGGAGAGGGGCCCTGGCAGGGGCCTCAGGGAGACAGTGTCCCACTCCAGCGCCTCAGGCCCAGCCATCTGATAGGAGCTGCTGCCACCCTGCGTCGCCCCCGCTTGGCTCCAAGTGGTGCCAACCTGTCGCTGCAGGCAATGAAGCAGGAACACATCACGGTACCCCAAGTGGTTCTCATTAACCTCCCACTGGGGGCACCCCGCCTGGACCCAGAATTAGCCACTCCTGCCCGGGCCCTTGTCCTACCTTCTCTGTTCTTTGGAGGTGGGTCAGGCTGGGGGATTCCCGTTTCCGCTGAGAGACAGCAGAGGGGGTACAGGGGACAGTTAGACTGGGTCGCTGGGGATGGTGTCAGAGGCTGCCACCTCCCTGATCTCCTTGCTTTGTCCAGGTCACTGGGCCCAGGACCTCTGCCCGGGCCTCCTGGGGCCCAGGGGCTGAGGGGTGTACCTCAGAGAGGGAGACAGGCCCGGCCGTGCAGGCAAGGCCGGAGGGCACTTCGGGTAAAGGGCCTGCCCTCTTTTCTAGTAGGGTAGAGATGGCCCTTTGTGCCTCCCTCCTCTACCCTGGCCTCAACTTCAAGTTCAGGTCTCTTGGGTGCCCCTCTGCCTCTTCCCACCCCTCTCCTCCGCCACCCCCCATCCTGGAGTCTCACACCCGCTCCCCCCCCGCCTCCCCATCTGGCATCCTCCAGCATCTTCTGCACTCTTTGCTCCCCTCCTCCTCCTCCCCTCTTCCTCCCAGCCTGTTCCATCCTCTCTCTCCTGCTGTCTGTGTCCGTCCGTGTCCGCCCCCCTCGCCTCTGTCTGGGACAGGGGCTCTCTTGGTCTCTCTCTGACCCTGGGGACCTGGGTTTCCCAGCCTGACGGTTTCTCTCTGGATCCACTTGCCTTTCCGACTCCAGCCGGCCCTCGCTCCTGTGGTCAGGGCTGTGGCTGGGGGCAAGGCTGGGTCCTTTTCTCTCTCACCCTACAGCTCCAGCACCGTCAGGGCCTTCCCTCTGAGCTGGGGGGGTCATCGCGGGCTGGCAGTGGGAGAGGCCTGTGGCAGGAGGGGCGCATGGTGGGGGGGTGCAGCCTGCCCCTGTGGCGGCCTCCTTGCACCAGGTCAGCGCCCCCCCACCACCGTCGGCCCCTCTGACAAGTGGCCTCCCCTCTGCAGGTGTTCAGCACGTACTCCAACGAGGACTACGATCGGCGCAACGAGGACGTGGATCCCATGGCCGCCTCCGCTGAGTACGAGCTAGAGAAGCGGGTGGAGAGGTTGGAGCTGTTCCCTGTGGAGCTGGAGAAGGGTGAGCCGGGGTTCCTGGGGCTCCTCCCGGGGCGGGGGGCAGCTTCTGCCCTGGACCCTCAGGGGTTTGTACCGGGATGTTCCTGCTCCCTGGGAGCGGGCCCCTGTCCGCGTCTCACAGCCACACAGACCCAGCCCAGCCCAGGCTCCCGCCACCACCGCCCCTGTTGTGCGCGCTGCCCTGTGCGCTCCTGCGGTTCTCAGTCCCTGGGGGAGCATGTGGGCTGGGTCCACAGGCTAGGGGAGCCCTGAGGAGGTGCAGCTTGAGTTGCGATCTGAAGAGATCAAGGGAGATGCAGGGAAGAGGAGGGACCTGGTGGATTCAGGTGGTCGGGGAAGAAGGGTGTTGTGAGCAAGGCCTCTTTTTTTCTACGACGGACTGGAAGCCTTGCGAGGCGTGGGCCAGGTGGTCTAAAGAGACCACACCAGGCTGTGCTGTGAGTCACAAGTGGATGGAGGGGAAACCACTGTGGTGTGGACAAGAGGATGGCCATACAGGAGATGGGTGGACCTGAGCAATCCTTGGGAGGCGGGATCTGTAAGATCTGGGGGTTACTTGGCTTTCACAGAGGCTCTGAGGAGGCGAGGGGAATCCAGGCATCTCCCAGGCCCCGTGAAGGAGTGGCAGACGGGGAAAGCCTGTCTGTGGGGGCAGATCATGAGTGTGGATGTCGGAGGCCTGTGAGAGAGGCAGGGGCAGCTGCGGAGAGAGGATTGGTCCTTGGGGGACAGAAATCAGGAGGGCCCCTTGGGTCATCGAGGCTGTGAGCCGGGGCGAGATGGCTTAGGGAGGGGGAAGCCCGAGCCCACGGTGGCTCCCCCACTGGTCCCCTTCGGCCACCACACGCCATCTGCATACAGAGAGTCCCGCCTCACCACGTCCTGCTGCCCACCAGCTCTTTGGGTGGGGCAGAGGGCAGGGAGTGACCCACGAGCATCCTGGTTGGCTTGGCAAAAAGGGGGTGGACAGACCCATGTCCTTGCCCACGTGCGGGACATGCCCTCAGCATGGAGATGGCTTGAAGTGGGGCCATGCCCCAGAGCGAGGGATGGGATCGAGGGCGCCCCTCTCTCTGTCCCCCGCCAGCCCCAGGCTGCCGCTCCTCCCCCCACCAACCCCCACCAGCTTCTCCTCACCCTCTGTTCCACAGACTCCGAGGGCCTGGGCATCAGCATCATTGGCATGGGGGCCGGGGCGGACATGGGCCTGGAGAAGCTGGGCATCTTCGTCAAGACAGTGACCGAGGGCGGCGCGGCCCATCGGGACGGCAGGTACTGCCCCCAACCCCCACCCCCCCGTACCCGCCCCCTCATCAGTCATCCCCCCCTGCGTGAGGCTCATAGGTTCGTGTACCAGGTGCTGGTCCAGGCCTCAGGGTTCAGTGAACAAAACAGATGGAGCCCTCGCCCTCATGGCGCGTGTAACCTAGAGAGCCGTGTTGGTGTGGTGTGTCCTGGTTTTAAGTGTGTGTCCGGCTGTGGTGCGGAGAGCTTAGAAAATACCGAGACCCTGGAGTTCCCATCGTGGCGCAGTGGTTAATGAATCCGACTAGGAACCATGAGATTGAGGGTTCGATTCCTGGCCTCGCTCAGCAGCTCAAGGATCCCTCGTTGCCGTGAGCTGTGGTGTAGGTTGCAGATACGGCTTGGATCCCGCGTTGCTGTGGCTGTGGCATAGGCTGGAGGCTACAGCTCCGATTTGACCCCTAGCCTGGGAACCTCTATATGCTGCGGGAGCAGCCCAAGAAATGGCAAAAAGACAAAAAAAAAGAAAATACCGAGACCCGGACGCTGCTGTAAGGCTGGTGCCAGGCCCTGGGGAGCCGGTGACGAGGGCTTTGCCTGCGGGAAGCAGGGACTGTAGCGAAGCAGGTGGACCTTCGTGGACCTTTGGGTGGATACACGGAATGTGGTGAGATGGAGGAAAGGTACAGCTATGCAGGAGGGCTTGACCTCTCTGGGTATCAGAGGAGCCTTCCTGGAGGAAGTGACTTTGGAGCTGAGACCTGAAGGACGAGCAGGAGTTAGCTAGGCTGAGGGAGCGAGGGGTGCAGGGCATTCCGGGCAGGAGCCCGAAAGCAGACAGGCATGGCAGGACCCAGAGACCCACAGGGATCAGGTGTGTGGCGTGGCTGGAACAACCAGTGGGTGCAAACCAGGGAGGAGGTTGCTTCTTGCCAGTGTGCCTGTGTTTGGCATCTGAGGCTGGAGGGTGTGAGTCCTGTGGGTCAGAGGGCTCAGGGAGGACCCCCTGGAGTCCTGGGCAGCCCACTGACCCCTCTGTGGGCCACCCCACTGTGTGTGCATTGCCAAGGGGAAGTGGGAACCGCTTCAGGGCACCCCTGGGTTGTTGTAAGTTAAAGGCTGAGGGAGCTCCTATTGTGGCTGAGCAGGTTAAGAACCTGACATAGTGTCCGCAAGGAGGCAGGTTGGATCCCTGGCCTCGCTCTGTGGGTTAAGGATCTGGTGTTGCCGCCACCTGCAGCATAGATCACAGACGCGGCTTGGATCCCGAGTTGCTATGGCTGTGGTGTAAGCCGGCAGCTATAGCTCTGATTCGACCCCTAGCCTGGGAATAAAATGCAAATAAATGAAGGTTGATATCAGGGCTACCTTGTGGTGCCCCTAAACACCCCTCCATGTGACAGAAGTGAGGGGGTGTCCCTGTAAGGACCGGGATCATGCTTCGAGAGGTGGGGTGCTTCATCCAGGGAGCTTCTGCTTACTAGAGCACGGGTAGCATGTGGACAGCCCAGCTGAACCAAGAAAGGGAAGGGGACCATCCCCGCTGTTTCATTTACCCCCTCATCCGAGCTTCCCAGAGCCTTTCCCGTGGTCGCCTGTAGGCCATCGGGGGAGTGTGTGTGTGCGTGTGACAGTGTCCACAGCTCATGCCCCCCGTGCGGCCTGTGGGGCAAGCTGTAAACAGCCTGTGGGAGGCTGTTTCCTGCATTTCCAAGTGCCTGGTGCTCCTGGTGGAAGTTGGGGAAGGAGGCGGCCCAGGGTCCCTCCCACTCCTTCCTCCCCCCTCAGCCGGCCAGGCTGGACCGCCTGCATCTCTTTCCTCAGGTAGAGCATAGGGGCTTCCGGCACCGCCACCACCACCGCTGGAGCATCTGGGGGCGCTGTGCACCTGTATGGGAGGGAGGTGACCCCGCGGGACTGTGCGGGAACAGGGTCTCAGGCCTTTGGAGGAAATCTGTGGACTCGGGTCTGCACAGAAATGGGAGCGTGAGAGGGCTGCGTGTCACGCACGTGCTGTGGGCCCTTTGGCTGTGAGCGTGGCTGTGATGTGCTCTTTGAGTGTCATCAGGTCTGCGGTCTGTCGGGTGCGAGGAGGAGGGGACGAACGTGTGATTGTCGCAGAAAGCGTGCTTGTCACTTTTACCCGTCCCAGTGTCTGTGTCTGGCGCGCTTGCTTGGGCGTCCCTGCCCACAGGTGGGCCCGGCTGCCATCTGATCCTCGGCCTCGTGCATCTTCGGCAGGGAGACAGACTACCGGGTCCCCGTGGGGACTGCGCCTTGAGTCACTGATGGGAGGGGGGCTGTGTCTACCCCAGCTCCACGGTTCCCCTCATGACCCCTGACCCATGTCCCCTCTCCCAGGATCCAGGTGAACGATCTCCTGGTGGAGGTGGATGGAACGAGTCTGGTGGGAGTGACCCAGAGCTTTGCAGCCTCCGTGCTCCGAAACACCAAGGGCCGCGTCCGGTGAGGCTCGGGCGAGTGGCCGGGGGTGGTGGGGAGTGGGAGCCAACAGGAGGCTCCGCTTTCATCCAGCCCCTTTGCCCACCTGCCCACACCCAGTTAAGGCTCTGGGTGACCCAACTTATAGCGAAGGTTCCGCTGCTCGCCTGCCAGAAGGAATTGCTGGCTGCATATCCCTTGCTCTCTCCACCTTCCTGCCTCCAGCCCCTGACCACTGCCAGCCACCAGCGCTCAGGCTTCAAGGCCCGCCATCCACCGCACTTCCAAACGGGTCTCTTGGACTCATTCTCCGTTACCCCTGACAGTCCCGACTTATTTACTGAAGATTCAAGATGTGTAGCGAGGAGTTCCCATCCTGGCGCAGTGGAATTGAATCTGACTAGGAACCATGAGGTTGAGGGTTCAATCCCTGGCCTCGCTCAGTGGGTCAAGGATCGGGCATTGCTGTGAGCTGTGGTGTAGGTTGCAGACACAGACGCGGCTCAGATCTGGTGTTGCTGTGGCTGTGGCATAGGCCAGCGGCTACAGCTCCAATTAGACCCCTAGCCTGGGAATCTCCGTGTGCCGTGGGTGTGTGGCCCTAAAAAAAACCAAAAGCAAAAAAAAAATGTTCAATGAGAATGGCATCCAAATTGGGCTTCACCCCTCCCTCCTCTCTAGCCCGGGGTAGTCCTAGGAGGATGCTCACTTATGGGGGTTGGGTTAGAAGCCCCCCATGGTCCTCTCTGGCTTAACATTCAAGGACCACTCCCTCCCCCTCCAAGAGTGGCACTGCCCCCAGGAAAGGGTGGTAGAGAGAAACAGGATGTGGGTGGCCACGGAGAGGAGGGGCTGGTGCCTGGAAGTTCCACTGTTTCCTCTCCATCCTAATCTCCAGTAACCATCATCCCGCCCCTTCCTGAAGCTCAAGGGCCCGGGAGCACACACAAGACACCCCACCACAAGCCCAGGGTCAGCTTCGTCAGGCCCCTGCCTCGTTTTCTCCCACGTGATGGAAAAACATGGCTGCTACACTGGCCCGTCCTAAACTCATGTCCCCTGCAGCCCAGCCGGACGTCTGGCTGACAGCTCCCTCCCCCAGAACTGGCCAGCAGGGCCAGGGGGCCGCTGCCTCTCCTGGGAAGGAAACCCAATAAGGGCCCCCTGTTCTCCCATTCATTATTAACACTCTGCAGCCTCTGGACTCAGACCTCTCATTTGACGTCCCCTGGGAGGACCTGGGGGTGAGAGGGGCACACCAGCGGGGAGGATGGTGGCATTATCCAGCTGAAGACAGAGACAAAGGAGATGATGCTGGTACCCCTGCAGGTTTATGATTGGCCGGGAGCGGCCGGGTGAGCAGAGTGAGGTGGCCCAGCTAATTCAGCAGACCCTCGAACAAGAGCGATGGCAGCGGGAGATGATGGAGCAGAGATACGCCCAGTACGGCGAAGATGACGAGGAGGTAGGGACGCTGCCCGGCTGGGGGCGTCATCGCCCCCTGGTGGCCTGATGGAGCATTACAGCCATCCTCTGTCTCTGCGGCTCTTCCAGGCCTTGTGAAGGCCCCCCAAACGCTCCCTATCCTGGGGAAGCCCCTCAGTCTGAGGGAGGCAATGCAGACCTTTCCCTCAAAGAACCTCCAGTCTGATGAAGGAGTCCCACCTTCTGTCTTCAAAAAGACTTCCTGGCCTCACAAGGAAAACATAGCTCCTCCTAAGAGTCCCTGCTCTGAGGGGACCTAGTCTGAGAAAGGGGACAGCTCCAGACCTCAGGGGGCCTGTTGTGTGAGGGGGGAGGCAGAGGTTGTTTCTTCAGGGGTCTCAGCCTTTTTTTTTTTTGACTGTGCCTGCGGCATGTGAAATTTCCTGAGCCAAGGACTAAACCCATGCCACAGCAGTGACAAGGCCAAATCCTTAATCGCCAGGCCACCAGGGAACTCCAAGGGGGTCTCAGTCTCACAGAAGAACTACCCCTGCCTTCAGGGGTTACTCTCCAGGCTGTTGGGGGTAGACACAAACCATGTCCCTGGTGGAGCCGCCCCCAGTCTGATGGGGGAGGCATGAGCTGACAGTGAGCAGAGTGCTGCTGGTCTAAGCCCTGGTCATCAGGGCCGAGGGAGGCTGGGCTGGGCAGGGTGCACGGCCTCCTTTCTCCCTTTCTAGACGGGGGAATATGCCACCGACGAAGATGAGGAGCTGAGCCCCACGTTCCCGGGCGGTGAGATGGCCATCGAGGTGTTCGAGCTGGCAGAGAACGAGGATGCCTTGTCCCCTGTGGACATGGAGCCCGAGAAGCTAGTGCACAAGTTCAAGGAGGTGGGCGAAGGGGGTCTCTGGGGCGGTGGGGGGCAAGGGCAGGCCCGTGGACGGCCCCGCAGCACCACCTGCCCCAGCCACCACTGAGCGTCTGTGCTCCTGCCCCCACAGCTCCAGATCAAGCATGCTGTGACCGAGGCAGAGATCCAGCAGCTGAAAAGAAAGGTAAGACTGTGGGTTGGGGGGCAGCGCTGAGGGCTGGGGGGACACCACCTCACCCACACACACGCTGCCTTGCCTACCCCCACCACAGGAGCCCACAGAACAAGCTCCTCTGAGGCCAGGTCGTGTTAAGAGCTCAAGCTCTGGACCTGACTCTCCGCCACTCACTTGGGGGCTCTGTGCCTGTCTCCTCACCTATACAATGGGGTAATGACAGTGCCAACACCATAGGATCATTGTGAGGATGAAATAGTACAATACAGGAGGTCCTGTTGTGGCGCAGTGGTTAATGAATCCGACTAGGAACCATGAGGCTGCGGGTTCGATCCCTGGCCTTGCTCAGAGGGTTAAGGATCTGGCGTTGCCGTGAGCTGTGGTGTAGGTTGCAGACGTGGCTTGGATCCCGTGTTGCTGTGGCTCTGGTGTAGGCCGGTGGCTCCAGCTCCTATTAGACCCCTAGCTTGGGAACCTCCATATGCCGTGGGAGCGGCCCTAGAAAAGGCAAAAAGACAAAAAAACAAAACAAAAAAACAAAAAAAAATAGTACAATACATGTCAAGTCCTTAGTACAGTGCCTGACACATAACAACAGGTGCTTGAGAGAGAAAGGGGAGCTGTTAGCTGTCAACACTCTGGATGCCACCACGTTCACAGGCCCACAGGCGTCCTGTGCCCACAAGCCCAGCGGTAAATGCACACCCTCTAGAGATCCATACACTGGCACACAACAGGCCAGCCCCCAGGCACACGGTACCCACAGGCCCACGGGGACACAGTGCTTCATGTGGGAAGGCCTCCGTGCCTGTCTGCTGGGAGATGCAGGAAGAGCGTCATGGGACAAGTACATTGTCACAGAGATGCTGATGGTGATACTACCAGATGGTGCCACACGGGACATCTACAAACACACATGTGTGCCGTGTACAGACACCCACACAAGCACACGGTGTGCCAACACACTCGCACGCATTGATACACAGATTCAAAGTCTGTACTGGGGGAGTTCCCGTTGTGGCTCAGCAGGTTACAAACCCAGCTAGTATCCATGAGGATGCGGGTTCGATCCCTGGCCTCGCTCAGTGGGTTAAGGATCCAGCAGCCATGGGCTGTGGTGTAGGTCACAGACGCGGCTCAGATCCCTCGTTGCTGTGGCTGTGATGCAGGCCAGCAGCTGTAGCTCCGATATGACCCCTAGCCTGGGAACCTCCATGTGCTGCAAAACCCAAAGTCTGTACTGGGCCCCTGCTGGGCCTGGACATCAGGAGTCCTGACTCCTGAGGGGCTTCCAGTGTGGCGGGGAAAGGCAGGGGTACACAGGGCCGTGCAGACACGGTGCACCCAGGTACATGCGTGTGCACTGCCATACGTGGGCTTCGACCGGCATGCATGGAGAGAGGAGAGTGTAAAGCCGAACCCTGGGGGAGGGCAGGGCTCAGATGACCGAGGCAGAGCAAGGGCATTCTTGGCAGGGAGACAAGCCCAGGCTTGGAGGGAGGCCCTCAGGCTGTGGCCGTCGTTCCCGTGGGGGAGAAGTGGGAGGCAGAGCTGGGCTGCCAGGGTGGGCTGTGGCTTGCAGGGTCCCCACCCCCCACTGGGGCTCCAGCCTTGGTCCTGTGGCTGTGTGGGAACCCTAAGGGGGGAAGGTCACTGCTGACAAAGTGGGAGGCCTGAGGGTTGGGCAGGGCTTGGAGGCCAGTGAACCAGTCAGAAGCCTGGGTGGTGTCCTGGCAGGGGTGGGCAGGGCTGCCCACGGGCCCAGGCAGAGCATATGGATGGGAAGGGTGGATTTGAGTTGCATTTCCCAGGTCCAGATGCAGAGCGTGAAGGGGAGGAGCAAGTCAGAGGTCTTTCGATTTTTTTTTTTTTGGTCTTTTTTTTTTAGGGCCACACCCACGGCATATGGAGGTTCCCAGGCTAGGGGTCCCATCGGAGCTACAGCTGCTGGCCTACGCCACAGCCACAGCAACACCAGATCTGAGCCACGTCTGCGACCTACACCACAGCTCATGGCAACGTCGGATCCTTAACCCACTGAGCGAGGTCAGGGATCGAGCCCACCACCTCGTGGTTTACCTAGTCAGATTCATTTCTGCTGTGCCACGATGGGAACTCCCATTTTTTTTTTTTTCTTTCTGCTTTTTAGAGCCACACCCACGGCTTATGGAAATTCCCAGGCTAGGAGTCAAATCGGAGCTGTAGTTGCTGGCCTAGGCCACAGCCGCAGCAACGCCAGATCCAAGCCGCGTCTGCCACCTACACCACAGCTCACAGCAATGCCGGATCCTTCACCCACTGAGCGAGGCCAGGGGTCGAAGCTGCGGCCGCACGGATCCTAGTCGGGTTCGTTAACCTCTGAGCCACGACGGGAACTCCAAAGGTCTTCCATTTATAAGCATCTATCGGGTGCCTTCTAGGCGCCAGCACTGTCCAGTCCCTCTGATGGGCAAAAGCCGATTGGATTGCCCCTGTGTGGCCTAGAGTCTGCATGCCCGTGGCTGTATCCTAGAAGCTGACAGGGACTCGTAGGAGAGGACAGGGCCGCTGAGCTCTGAGAGCTGGCGGGGCCTGAAGCAGCCGGCAGCATGTGTGGGCTGTGCTGTCCGAGGGAGGCACGGGAGACTTTGGGGGAAGGGATTCGCTGAGCAGAGAGCTAGAGGGTGAGCTGGGGGACGTGATCCGGCCAAGGGAGGGTAGGTGGGTACGTTCCAGGCGCAGGGAACAGCAAGGGGAAGGCCCTGTGGCAGGAGGGAATGGCCTGTGTAGCTGGGAGGGCAAGGAGGGTTTGCAGCCACCAAGGTTGGAGGGTCAGGCAGGGCTGGAGGCTGAGCGCCGGGGTGGCAGTGAGATGATGGCACCCGGGACAGAGGTGGGCTGCTCAGGAAAGGAGGAAGAGGTTTGTGCTGGTGGGGCCAAGATTTGGGGCAGGGCGAGCTGGGGGTGAAGTTGGGCTGGCAATTCGGGGCTCAGTGCACAGAGGGGGTGAAGGAGGTAAGAATAGAGAGAACGCAGGCCCCAGGACTGGGCCGTGGGGGTGGAAGGTCTGCACTGGGCGGGGCAGCAGGGGCTGAGGAACTGGCAGAGGAGCCAGGATTGTTTGGGAAGCCAGGGCTGCAGAGAGGGGACAGAGGGCAATGGTGACCCTCATCTGCCCTGTTCTTTCGCATCTAACATCCCACTGCAGCCTTTGTGAACCTGGGGAGGCAGGACTTTACAGATGGGAGGACTAAGGTTTAAGACAGAAGTGGCCTTACGGGAGTTCCTGTCGTGGCTCAGCAGTGAAACTGACTAGTATCCATAAGGACACAGGTGCATTGCCGTGAGCTGTGGTGTAGGTCGCAGATGCGGCTTGGATCCTGAGTTGCAGTGGCTGTGGCTTGGGCCGGTGGCTATAGCTCCGATGGGACCCCTAGCCTGGGAACCTCCATGTGCCCTGGCTGCGGCCCTTAAAAAGACAAAATGAAGTGGCCTTACCCCAAGGCACGAGCCAGTCACTGACACCCATGGCCTCCTGCCTTCTAGGAGTGTGGCATGGTGTCAGGGGCCCTGGCTGGGAATCCTGAGGCCGAGGTCCCGCCTCTTCTCTCTCCAGGGTTCTCTGGCTCTGCCAAGGAGCGTTGGGGGGCAGTGGGCTCTGTCATCTGTAGGAGTCATCCAGAGACTCTGGCCCCCACCAACCCAGAGCTGTTCCTGCCTCTCTCAGCTGCAGAGCCTGGAGCAGGAGAAGGGGCGGTGGCGGGTGGAGAAGGCCCAGCTGGAGCAGAGTGTGGAGGAGAACAAGGAGCGCATGGAGAAGCTGGAGGGCTACTGGGGCGAGGCCCAGAGCCTGTGCCAGGCCGTGGACGAGCACCTGCGGGAGACCCAGGCCCAATACCAGGCCCTGGAGCGCAAGTACAGCAAGGCCAAGCGCCTCATCAAGGACTACCAGCAGAAGTACGTGGCCGGGGGCTGGGTGCCGGGGGGCGGGGGGCCTGGGCCTGGGGAGGACGGAGAGGCCTGTCTGTGGTGGCAGTCCTGCCCCACCCCCACCCCCCACCGAGTAGGGAGGCTCGGAGGCAGGGGGGTGCCTGGGTTTGTCAGAGCCAACCAGCCAGGCCCCAGAGGCTTTGGGAAGGCCTGGGACCTCCCAGCCTGGGAACGAGGAGAGAGGGGCCAAGCTGTCCAGGCCGGGCCGAGGACCCCCAAGACTCTCCGGATGGAAGCCAGACCTCACACCCTTACCGACCGTCTGTCCCCACCCCTCCTGTCCCCCAGGGAGATCGAGTTCCTGAAAAAGGAGACGGCACAGCGCCGGGTTCTGGAGGAGTCGGAGCTGGCGAGGAAGGAAGAGATGGACAAGCTCCTGGACAAGGTAGGCCCCGAGGTGCCTTGGGGGCAGGAGGGAGCAGCAGGTGGGCCCCCCTCTAGCAGCCGCCCTGTGGATCCTGGAGGGAGAGAGGGGAGTCATGCTGCTGGCTTCTGAGAGCTCAGGGTCATCTCCCCTCCCGGGGGAGGGGGGCGGTAGAAGGGGCGGGGCCCACGCCCAGGTCCCCCAGGCCTGACCCCCTCTCCTCTTTGCTTTTCAGATCTCAGAACTGGAAGGCAACCTGCAGACACTGAGGAATTCCAATTCTACTTAACAGGAATCATTCCTTGAGCGGACAATAATGAATCCCCTCCCATCGTCCTCCCTCCCCTGTCCTCAATACTTCACCCCGCCCCCTACCAGCCTGGGGACAGGTGCCCCGACTTCCCCACCCCTCCACCCCACTTTCCCCAGCTTCAGGGACCAGAGGGCCCGAATCACAAGGCCCCCTTTAGGTGGCCCGGGCAACACAGGTGGCGGCAGGAAGGATGGCCTCCTCCTTGCCCATGGGGCTGAGGCATGGGCCATGGGATGCTCAAGGGCTGGCCTGGGTGGTGGACGGACACAAGGACCTGCAGACCAAACTGCCAGACTTTACAACCTCCAGCCTTTGTCTCTGGACCGGACTGGGGCTGGGGGCTCTTCCAGCATCTCACCACCTGGAGGCTGCTCCCTGCTCACGGGGCTCCTGGGTGGCCCCTGGGCCTCTTGACTTGAGCTTCTACCTTCTTGGCCCTTCCCCCCTCCCCCATCATTGTGCTGTTCTGTTGCATTCTGACCCTCCTGCTGGGAGGGGCTGCCTCCACACCTCCTCCCACCCCCATCCCTCTGCCCTCCCAGGAGGGCCAGAGTCCACCCAGAGGCTGGAGGCTGGGCCTGGCCCTGCACTGATTTCTCACGCATCCTTCGTGGAAAGGGGAGCGTCCTGGACACCTGGTGTCCAGCTCCCCCTTTTCCTGGGGCAACAGCCCTTAATTGCTCCTTGTGCCTCCCCTCCCCCAGGTGCCAAATAGCCATAACCTCCTCCTAGAACTGTTCTGCGGCCTCTCCGGGGTCCAGGTTTTCTGGCCAAGCCTGGCAACACAAGAGAGGAGAGGAGGTCAGCTTAGGGGGACCCGGTTTTGGGCAAGGGGAACATTTCTCACCTGGAGAGCCAGGCCCTGTCCTGCCCTACCCAGGGCTCCACCTGGAAGCCTTGTACTAACATCGCAGAGATTCAGCCTCACCCTCCCCCCACCCCCACCCCCAGTTTTCCAATGTTCAGACCGGAGGGCAAAATTTTACTTCTCCTCCTCCTCATCTCTTTGGAGACCAGGGCTGCCCTGCTGGCAGCCTGCTTTCTAAATGAAATCGACGCCGTTTCCCCACTTGAACCCCAAATTGGGGCTTGGACCAAGGGAGGTGAGACCCGCCCCCCACGACCCCTCCCCTTTCAGAATCCGTCTCTCATTTCGCCTCTTCCTCGTGCCCCTGCCGCAGCCTGGGTTTTTGTTCTTTTTTTAAAAAAAACGGACAACCCCTTTCCATCCCTTTGGGCTTCTCCTTGTCCCCTTGTAAATAGACCACGCCATCGATCAGTATTTCTCGGCACCCTCTTCCTGCCCCCAGACGTGCGCCCACCCTACGAAAGAGCTGGCTGTCTCAGCGCCCCCGCCCGTGCACTTCGCCTCCTCCGCCCAGGCAGAGGGAGGGGGCGGGGCCGGGTGGGCGGGGCCCCGGGGCGCTTCCGGTTTCTCCGCCGGGGGCCACCCCTGCCCCGCCTCCCGCAGGACTGCGTCTCTGTACATAATATATATATGTATGTATTGTTCCCGGTTTTGTACGGACCATGCCCTCTGTCAGGTCGTCCCCATAAAAGCAGCCCCCAGAGCCTCGCTGCCTGGTGTTTTGATTCGCGGGGACGGGCGGCTGGGGGGGAGCGGCAGAGATGCCAGTCGGAGTCCAGTGGGTCCCCCCCTCCAGTGCTACCTCTGACCTTGAGGGTATTTTTATACAGAAAGCCCGTGTTTCCGCCAATTCCCTCTCTGCCACCGTGCCCTCATCAGCACCCAAGCCTTTTTATCTATTCTTCCTGGGCAGGGCTGGGGTTTCTAGAGCTTCCTAGGGCTCCCAGCCTTCGGGTCTCTGATGGAATTTAGAGGATGGGTTAGCCATGGTAAGGAATCTCTCCCCTGAGAAGTCCTCTAACCTAATGAGAATACCCAGTCCCTGCTCTCATGAGGGAGAAGGTACTTAGGGGAAGGATCAATGACTTACTGGGGGTGGGAGGTGATTGGTTAGAGCAGTTTTGTCCCCAGGGTCCTAGATAATCCCTTTGGGGGTGGCCAGAGAGTTCTTAAATAGCCCTAGCCATCCCCACCCCCCACCCTCTGTGCCAGCAGGTCTGGTTTGCTAACTCACCAGCTCTAATACCAATGGGTCCAGGACTCCAGACGCTGGGGTTCCAGGGACACACCAGTAAATTTCTAGAGAGGAGTGCAGGAGGCAACAGGATCATCCCCACCCCCAGCCCTTCTTTGCTCTGAGTGCTGTGTGCCAAGTGTGAGAAAACTGAAGCATAAGGCTTGTGTTCAGTGGGCTGGCCCCCAAGACGATTCTCACAATCCCCTTTGCCCTAAAAAATAGAAGTCCCAACATCAGGGCCTTTCAAGGGCCCCTTGGTGGGTCCCTAACAAATCTGAGATGAGTGGCCTCCACCAGAACTCCCAGCAGCAGTCAGCTCCCGTGGCGGCCACTCCCTTCTGGATGAGTCTGCTGCACCAGTATCATTCCTAGCAAGCCATATTCTGGTATCCCATAGCTTTCTCTCAAAAATCCGAGTTCTACACCTCAGGGCCATATATGACCAGTCCAGTCCTGCCACCCACTTGAGAATCATCTGGAGATGATGGCCATGCCTCTGAAGGCATTTTCTCTTACAAGGGGCTCTCCTTTGGAACGCTTCCGCAAAGACAGATCCAGGTGGCTGAATCCCAGGATCAGGGAACCAGACCACAGGATCACAGGTCATACCTGGAGTCAGAGGTGACTTGGGCCCTGCTCAGACAAGCTAGCCAAGAACTCCCAAGACTGGACCTTCCTGGGTGGGGAGGCAGACATGAGAGTTGTGAGGAGGATTCGTGCTGCTCTGACAGTGGCTAAGCATCCAGGGTGGGGTCCTGGATGCTCCCGTGTGTCCCATGTATTAGGTGCGGGGTTTGCACATATATATTCCAAAAGGTGGACCCCTTTGGGAAGCTGCCCCCCCGCCAAGCCTAAGCCTGAGTGTGGTGTGTATGGCTGAGGACGGTGTGTGTAGCTTTGCTGTGAGTTCCTAGGGCCTGAGATGTGATTCTCCTGGGACACGTCCATGTTTGGGGCTGTGTCAGGTGACCATGGGCGAGCTTGTGTGAGGCATGACCCCAGCCCTGCCCTGCCATCTCTCCAGTTCTTAGGACCTTGAGCAAGTTTTCCCACCACCCCCAGCACTTGCCACAAGGAAGGGAAACCAGATGGGGCAAGGTTCTCAGAAGCTTAAGCATCACTGGGAACAGGGGGTCCTCCTGGGTCTGATGGCTACAGACACCCTCCCATGGAACCTTCCTCCAGCACTGATACCACATGCCCATCTCCCCACTCCCTACGGGGCTGTAAGATCAATCACCCCTCTCCAGCCTACCACCCATATCTCACCAAATGCCTGCAAACCATGTCCTCTCTTTTTTTTTTTTTGTCTTTTTGGCATTTCTTGGGCCGCTCCCGTGGCATATGGAGGTTCCCAGGCTAGGGGTCGAATTGGAGCTGTAGCCTCCAGCCTATGCCAGAGCCACAGCAACACAGGATCCGAGCCGCTTCTGCAACCTACACCACAGCTCATGGCAACGCCGGATCGTTAACCCACTGAGCAAGGCCAGGGATCGAACCCACAACCTCATGGTTCCTAGTCGGATTCGTTAACCACTGCGCCACGACGGGAACTCCCCATGTTCTCTTTAAAGACCCCAGACACAGCCCCACTGAGACCTCCATCCAGCATCACCACTCCCTCCCCAGATCTCCACAGTCTAGCCAGCAACCCAGAATCTGATTCCAAAAACACCCAGCGATGCCAAAACACCTACAGATCTCCTTGGAAATCTTCAGTCCCTAAAGGTTATTCTGTCCCCAAGCATGGTCCCAAGACCATCGGGGCTCAACATGCCACTTCCTCAGCCCCTCAGAGACCTGGGCCTGCAGAGACTCCGGCAGGCCACCAGGGAACTCTATCCCTACAGACTGCACGTGTTCCCCCCAAACTCTGAACCCCCTTATCCATCCTCACCACTTAATCTTGAGCAAACGAAGGGGGTAGTAGAAACAGCTACCTTCTGGGTTTACCTGGAGGGTGACATTAATAAATCTGAGAAAAGTGCTTAGTGCAGGGCCTGGCCCCTCCTGAACCCTCTCAGGTTGGTCACTGGTTTTTGACGATTGCATCGTCTCCCCTGGCTGGCCCGCCACCACCTCCAGCTCACTGGGTCCAAGTCTGATCTCATCCCCCCATTCCCCCCTCCACCGCCAAGGCTTCAAGCTAAGACCTGCAGTCATCTAGACCCCTCCTCCTCCTTCAGTGGCCAGCCAGTCCCCAAATCCTGTCAATTTCTTCAACTCTACATCCTTCCTCCTTCTCATGGTGGTCTTTGATTTTCATGCCCCCTGCCATCCCCTCCCAATGGCCTCACGGGGGGTGCCCCAGCCTCCAGGCTGCCTTCTCCAAAGGAGCCAAGGGGGTTCTTCCTACCATGCAATCCAGAGTCCTTAGCTCCTGGGCAACTTTCCCCCCTCTGGCTGGTGGGTAAAAGGCAAGCCCCGCCCCCGCCCCACCTCCCAGAGGCCCGTCTCATCTTTCGCTCCTTCCCTCTCCCCCTCCAAGCCCCGCTAGCACTCCTACCCTGCCCTGGCCTGCAGTCGTAGCCAACAAACACATCACCTCCTTCCTTGATCACTTCCACATACAGCACCCCCACCCCCACCATCTCAGCCAGGCTGCCTCCAGTGTGTTCTCCCCGCGCGAAGTGTCCTCTGTGACCCGCGGCTGACGGCAGGCTCCTGAGAGCCTCCCCACTCGTCTGAACCCCTGACGAGACTGCGAGCCCCGACGGTCCGGACCGGGTGGGTTCTGTTCCCCATGATCCCCTCGGGCTTCGGCGCCCCCGACTGTTCTGTGGATGTCTGGGGAATGGATCCATCAGGAACCCTTACAGGCCTTGCAGAGGAGGCAGAAGCCCGGCGGGGCCGCCTCTCCGGTTGCTCCCACCGGGCCCCGACTCCCGCTGTCGGAGGAGTGGCAGCAACTAGAATCCCCTCGCCCGGGCCGCGGCCGCGGCGCTGGGCCGCCTCCTCCCTCCCTCGTGCTCCCGCCGCCTCCGCCCCTCTGTCCCTCCCACCCTCTCTCCCGTTCTTTGTCTCCCAGGCTCCCGGCCTCCCTGCCACGCGCCCCCGCATTGCCCCTTCCCTGGGGACCCCCGCAGATCCCCGCGGTCGCAGCGCTACGAGCATCCGCCTGCCAGGCGGGGAACCCCGCGTCCAGCAGGGCCTGGCGGGGCGGGGAGGTTTTCTCTCTCTCTCTCTCTCTCTCTCGCTCTCTCGCTCTCTCTCACTCACACACACACACACACACACACACACACACACACACACGCACACACACACGCACGGAGCATCCTCCTGTCAGGTCTTCTGGTCCAGCCCCGCCCGCCGCATCTCCTGCTTCCTGCAAACCTTCTCCTCTGTCGGAACTCCCCCCACCCCACACACACATTCCCTCCGGCTCCAGGAGCCCCTTCGCCGACCCCTACCCCTACTCCCGGGATGGAGAGGATGCAGCCAGCCCGGAGCCCCCCGCGGCCAGGGTGACAGTCCCCCGCCTCGCTCCCGCCTGGCCCCCGCCCCAAGCACCATGGGCCTAAGGGGTTCCCGATGCGCCGGACGCTGAAGATGAAAGATGCTGGAGGTGAGGGACCGGGACCCCAAGGACCCCGAGGTGGACGACGGGGATGCGGAACTGGGGGTCGCTAGGGCTCGCGGTGGGACCCCGAGTGCCGTTGGACACAGGGGGTGGGGGGGGGGTCGACAAGGGCCTTTCTTCCCCTTTCCCTAGCCCCCCCCCCACGGGAACTAGGGTGCTGAGCTGTCAGGGGAGGGGGCGGAGATTGGATTTGTGTCCCTAATCCTCTCCCTCTGCCCGCCGCCTGGAGAAATTAATTAAAAAAAACCCAACAACAACCTGGTGTTGGGGGAGGGGGGAGAGCTTAACTCCTTCTTGCCTGGCGGGAATTGGACAGATGGAGTGGACAGAAACTAGCCTCTTGGCCCTGACGGGAGGAACAGGGGGCTGGAAGTGCAGAGGGTGCCCTGTCCTCCACCCGCACCCTAGCACCAGCGGTGCTTGGTGCAAGGAATCTCACCCTTGTCCAATGCCCCCAGTGGGCTGGACGGGAGGGGGTTGCCGCCTTTTCTAGCTCCACATGCCTCCCCCTGCCCCAGCCTCCTCTTCCGGCCATCCACCCGGCTGTCCCTGGGCTTTCCCAATTGCACTTCTCTCTTGGGCTCCTTCTTCTCTTCCAGGGGCTCCTTTCCTCTTTCTCGTCCCCCTAGGAGCTGGCTGTCTCCTGCCAGCTGATTCTGTTCTTCTCCACCCCACCGCTGGGCTTCACTGAGGGCTGCTGGAGCACCATCTCTACTACTGCTTTCTGTGGCCCCTCAGGCGGCTGGGCTGCCCTCCATCTTCTCCCTTTCTTGCTCTTTCCTCCTCCTCCCTGCAGCTCTGTGTCCTGAGTCCCCACCAACCTGTCTCTGTCCTGCTCCCCACTCCCTCTCCAGGGCTTGTGCACCCTTTCTTTCTCTTTCTCCTTCCCCTGGATCCCGGGAAGCTTAGAGTTCCCCTGCCTCCCTTTCTCCTAGAGACAGGTGCAAGCTTGTCCTTGTTCCTCCTCCTGGAATTGGGAAGTTTGGGGAGGAAGGGGTGGCCTGGTGGACTCGGTGTCCAGAGAACAGGTTCATTTTCACCCTGTAGCATTTACTTGGTTTGAGTGTGTGTGTGTGTGTGTGTGTGTGTAAGTGCAGTGATGTGGGAGCGTAAATGGGGGGGGGGAGTGTCTAATTTTCCAAGGTTCAGTTTTGGAAGAAGGGGGGCTTGGGTGTGAGGGGCTAGTGACATCCTAATGTCACGCTCCCCAGAGTTCCCCATGAGACAGTGCAGGGAGGGCCTCCCATACACACCCCCAGGGAGTTAGCTGTTGAAGAGAAGGAACCACAGCAGTTTGTCCGTCTGTCAGTCCATCAGAATGGATTGGGCACTGGTGTGACCTCGAAGCTGCAGCCCAGAGGGTACCTGAAAGAGGAGGGCACCCACAAGAGGGTCTCCACTCTGGACAGGGACCTTGTGGGGCCAGTGGGGGAGTTCCTGCTGTGGTGCAGTGGAATCGGGAAGAGTGGCATCTCTGGAGCATGAGGATGCAGGGTGGATCCCCGACCAGCACAGTGGGTTAAGGATCTGGAGTTGCCAGAGCTGCGGTGTAGGTCGAAACTGCGGCTTGGAACTGATTCCTGACCGGGGAACTTTATATGCTCTGGGGCAGCCAAAAAAAGAAAAAAAAAGGAAAAAAGAAAAAGAGCACATGAGATCTCCATTCTCAGGTAGTGTAAGAGAAGAAGCACCACTACAGCCCTCAGGGAGCCTCCATGCTGATGGGAGAGGCAGTTCTTATCTTCAGAGAGTCCCTAGTGTGATGCAGGAATACTGGCCCCTCTCTTCAGGAACCTCTGTCTGATGTGGGGGAGATAGGACCCAGGTAGGGAATTAATGAAGTAGGAAAAATGACTAATTTCCTAGTGGTGGGGAAGGGTAAATTTAGAAATTATGTAGACAGGGCATTCCCATTGTGGCTCAGAGGTAACAAACCGAACTAGTATCCATGAGGATGTGGGTTCCATCCCTGACCTCGCTCAGTGGGTTAAAGGATCCTGCGTTGCCATGAGCCGGGGTGAAGGTTGCAGACTCAGCTTGGATCTGGTGTTACTGTGGCTGGGGTATAGGCTGGCAGCTGTAGTTCTGATTTGACCCCTAGCCTGGTAACTTCCATATGCCACACCAGAGGCCCCAAAAAGAAAAAAAAAAAAGGTAGGAGGGTACTCGAAAAGTCCATATCCTGGCCCCTTCTATTTTTTTCTGTATTTTTCTAGGGCCACATCCGTGGCATATGGAGGTTCCCAGGCTAGGGGTCTAATTGGAGCTGAAGCCGCCAGCCTACGCCAGAGCCACAGCAACGCCAGATCCAAACCAAGTCTGCAATCTACACCACAGCTCACCGCTACACTGGATCCTTAACCCACTGAGCAAGGCCAGGGAATGAACCTGCAACCTCATGGCTCCTAGTCGGATTTGTTAACCACTGAGCCACGATAGGAACTCCCCTGGCCCCTTCTAATACCTCACTTCCTGCTTTCAGCCTCAAGCATCCATGGAGCCTGAGGTGGAGGTGGTTTTGAAGCTTATCTGGTCCTAGCGTGTATGGATCAGCTCCCCTGCCCTTACTCCTGTCCCTTCTCCCAGCAGCATCCTTTCCTCAAGAGCAGCCTCCAAAGCTCTTGGAGGGGCATCACCCAGGATAGAGCTGAAGGGCAGGAGACCGGGGTCAAGGTTGAGTCCTGCCTCTTATCCCCTGCATCTCAGTTTTCCCATCTGTAAAGTGGGGATATTCAGAATCCCAAGCCTGGCCAGACCGCAGTGAGATGATACCTATGTACGAACAGAAGGGAGGGTTGGACATGAACCCAGCGGGTATGTGGCTTAGCTTTCCTACACCTGTCAAATGTACGGTCTAATCCAGTGCCCAGCCCTTCTCATGGGGACCCGAGTGTCGGAAGTAACTGGAGATCATGCTCCCAGCCGTGAGAACTGTGTCCCTGCCTCTAAGCATCCTCCCTCCCAGCACCCTCATCTGGTATTCCCCTGCCTCTCTAACACCTAGGCTGTGGCTTAGAGATGCCGCAATCCTTCATCTGCTAGGAAGCAGCGGCATCTATCCCACTTCCCCACCTGCCTTTCCTTCTTTGCTTCCCACAAATAAAACAAAACCAAACCCCTACCCAGCGGTACTTCTCCCCAGAACATACTTGATGCATCATAGAGATCTGGCTGTCCACTGTTCTGCTGCGAGTACGCCTTATACCCTTGTGCATCTGTGAGTCTGTCTAGAACTGTGAGAACTGTGAGTTTGTCAAGAACCGTGGCCCTGCTGCTGATGCCAGCTTCCTGAACAGCTCATGTTCAGGAAGGCAGGTGGTGAGCGCACCAGTGATGGGGGTGGGGGGAGGCAGGGCTGGCTGATGGATGGGTGGATGGTGGAAATTGATGGATGTAAAAATGGGTGAGTGGTTGGATGGGGGTGGATGCGGGATGGGTGGTTGGAGAGATAGATGGTTGGATGGATGATGGATGGGTGAATGAATGGATGGGTGACTAGACAAGTAGAGACATGGACAAGTAGGGAAGTAGAGGGTGGATGGGAGAACTGGGTTCTGCTTTGGGTTTTGCCATTAACTCGTTATGTGATCTTAGGTCAGTCATTCTCCCATCTATTTCTTTATAAAATGAGAAGATTGGATTTAATAAGCGCCCAGATTTGATGTTGGACAATTTATGGTCAGTAAAAGCTTTTAGAGAGGAGTTCCCGTCATGGCTCAGTGGTTAATGAATCCGACTAGGAACCATGAGGTTGCGGGTTCGATCCCTGGCCTTGCTCAGTGGGTTAAGGATCTGGCATTGCTGTGAGCTGTGGTGTGGGTCGCAGACTCGGCTCAGATCCCGTGTTGCTGTGGCTCTGGTGTAGGCGAGCGGCTACAGCTCTGCTTAGACCCCTAGCCTGGGAACCTCCATATGCCAACGGGAGCGGCTCAAGAAAAGGCAAAAAGACAAAAAAAAAAAAGTTTTTAGGGAATGCTAATGATGGAAAGGCCCTAGACAGTGAAGGGGGGAAGTTCGGTGACATGCGTGGGGGCACTCAGCCCATCAGCTCAGACCAGGACGGCAGCAGTCAGCCTGTGTCTACACCCTGGACTTGCTTCTATCCCTGCCCTACTGCTTCTGCCTCCTGCCCTGACCCCACAGTCTGGGGAGTGGTTCAGACAACTTCTCTTCCAGGACCCGCAGGAAGAGTTGGAAGGGAAGGGGCCGGAAGGCCAGGAGCAGGCAGCCTGGCCTCCACTAAGCTGAACCTCTTTTTATTTTTTTTAGTCTTTTTGCCTTTTCTAGGGCTGTTTCCCATGGCATGTGGAGTTTCCCAGGCTAGGGGTCTATTCAGAGTTGTAGCTGCTGGCCTCCACTAGAGCCACAGTAACGCAGGATCCGAGCCGCATCTGCGACCTACATCACAGCTCTCACAGCAATGCCGGATCTTTAACCCACTGAGCAAGGCCAGGGATCGAACCCGCAACCTCATGGTTCCTAGTTGAATTCATTAACCACTGCGCCACGACGAGAACTCTGTCCACTAAGCTGAACTTCTCATTCATGGTCTTTTTATCTCTTTCTCTCCCCTTGGCCTCTCCAGCTTTCTTGAGTCATGGCTTCTTCAAAGCTCCGAGAACCTGTGGATGAGGTTTTTGGTAAGATCTATTTGGCTCTATCTCTAGCCAAGGCTACTGGGCATTGAGGGAGGGGGAGTCCCTTGGGGACTTCATTTTGTGTGTGTGTGTGTGTGTGCGCGCGCGCGCGTGCGCGTGCGAGCGCGCGTGCGCTTACGTGTGTGCACTGACCTTCCAAGCTTATTCTTTGTCTCCTCTCTCTGAGCAACAATTACAACAACAAAAACAATAATATAAGTGTTCCCACTTATACTGGTGTCGATTGCAGACGCAGCTCAGATCCTGTGTTGCTGAGGCTGTGGCGAAGGCCGGCGGCTGCAGCTCCAATTCAACCCCTAGCCTGGGAACCTCCGTATGCTGCAGGTGCAGGCCTAAAAAGAAAAAAAAAAGTGTCCCCACTTATTAAGTGCTTGCTTTATGCCAGGTACGAGGCTAGCATCCCCATCTCACATGTACTGGATCGTTTCACCCCCACAGTAATGCTAAGAAGTGTGCCCCTTTTGCAGACAACGAACCTAGGATGCAGAGCACTGAAGTGGCTGGCTTTAAAAATCACACGGAGGAGTTCCCGTCATGGCTCAGTGGTTGATGAATCCGACTAGGAACCACGGGGTTGCAGGTTCAATCCCTGGCCCTGCTTAGTGGGTTAAGGATCTGGCGTTGCCGTGAGCTGTGCTGTAGGTCGCAGATGTGGCTCGGATCTGGTGTTGCTGTGGTTGTGGCGTAGGCAGGCAGCTGTAGCTCTGATTCGACCCGTAGCCTGGGAACCACCCGTAGCCTTGGTGCAGCCCTAGAAAAAGACAGACCCCCCCCCCCAAAAAAAATCACATGGAACTAGCCTATCTAGGGTGGATAAACAATAAGATCCTACTGTACAGCACAGCCAACTATATTCCCTATCCTGAGACAAACAGAATGGAAAAGAATGTGAGAAAGGATACATACGTGTCTAACTGAGTCACTTTGCTGTACAGCAGAAACTAACACAACATTGGAAATCAACTAGACTTCAATACAGGTTTAAAAATAATAAAAAAATTAAAACAAATAAGGATCCCATGGCAGATGAGTGGCAGGGCTGGGACTCGAACCACAGACTGCCTAAGTCCCTGCCGGCCATCACTGTGCGGTACACCCAAATCCCTCAGCCCAGGTGACACACTTCACCAAGTCTCATAAATACGGGACCTCACCTGCATGGATGCACATGGAAATCAATGCAGAACACACGCTCAGCTTAACTCCCCCAGGCCAGCCTCTACACACACTGGGGTTCGTGGACACCGCCCCCCCACCCCACTTACCCCTGCAGTCTTTCTTTTCTGTTGTCATTGTTGGCTTTTTAGGGCCACACCCTCCATATATGGAAGTTCCCAGGCTAGGGGTTGAATCAGAGCTGCCGCTGCCAGCCTACACCACAGCCACAGCAACGCCAGATCCAGGCTGAGTCTGTGACCTACCCTGTGTAGCTCAGGATCAGCTCAATGCCTGATCCTGAACCCACTGAGCCCATGAGCGAGGCCAGGGATCGAACTTGCATCCTCATGGATATTAGTCTGGTTCTTTACCGCTGCGGTCTTTCTGTTGTGTGGATCAGAGAAAGACCACCGGTAGGGCAGAGCTCCCATCATGCACTGCAGTGGCAAGGCTGTTTCCCAGCTGGATTCGGTGGAGGAGTCAGTGAGCAACAGAACATAGAGCAGAACAGGTGGTGGCAGAAAGCCAGTAAGGTGTGTGTGTAGCCTTCAGGACTCTGAAGCCAGGAGGGGCCTCCAGGTGGGGAGTGCCCCAGGGCCTTCAGCTTGTCTTCCTCTGCCTCCTCTCTAACCTCCCTGCCCTTTGCCCCCCTCCCCTGCTCACTTCATCCCCGCCCCTGCTGCTGCCAAGAGCCCTGGCCATGCCAGGAACTGCCGCCTCCCAGCTCCTGGGGGAACACTGCTTCCCATCCGGGGCTCCCTGGGGCCCGGGCGTGGAGCCTTTGCCTTGGGAACTCTTCCAGCCTTGAACTGCCTCTGGGCCTCAGACTCTGAGTCTCTGCATCCACACCCAGGCTCAGCCTGACCTCTGGTCTGATGGAGATGAGCTCCCTCTTCTTCGGGCTTTTTAGCCTCCTCTCTTGGCCTGCTCCCAGCCCTTCCTGTTTTCCTTCTCCTTGACCTGCGGAGGTAGGGAGGTAGCCGGCCTGCCTGGCCAGCTTTCTGAAGAGAAAGGCAATGAAATATTCATGACTTCCCACTGCCCAGGGCTGGGCTGAGGCCCAAGGAGAGACTAGGTGAGAGGAAGAGGGAGAGAGAGATGGAGGGAGGGATGGAACAAGTGGGGAATGGGTTGCAGTAGAGCAAGGGACTGAAGGGGAGGCTGGCTCCGCCTTGCCTCAAAACCCTCCAGGCCCAGAATTCCTGTTGTGGCGCAGTGGAGATGAATCCGACTAGTATCTATCAGGATGTTGGTTCAATCCCTGACCCCGCTCAGTGGGTTAAGGATCCAGCGTTGCCGTGAGCTGTGGTGGAGGTTGTAGACTCGGCTTGGATCTGGCATTGCTGTGGCTGTGGTGTAGGCCAGCAGCTGTAGCTTCGATTAGATCCCTAGTCCAGGAACTTCCATATGCCGGGGGTGTGGCCCCCAAAAGCAAAAACAAACAAACAAACCAAAAAACCTCTCCAAGCCCCTTGGGGGTGCCTTTGCTCCCTAGATCCTCCATAGTAAAATGACCATGGCCTTTTCTTTCTTTCTTTTTTTTTTTCCTTTGGTCTTTTTTTTAGGGCCGCACCCACGGTATATGGAGGTTCCCAGGCTAGGGGGCGAATCAGAGCTGTAGCCACTGGCCTACGCCACTGCCAAGCCACATCCATGCTGGATCCAAGCCGCATCTTGGACCTATACCACAGCTCACGGCAACGCCGGATCCTTACCCACTGAGCGAGGCCAGGGATTGAACCCGCATCCTCATGGATGCTAGTCAGATTCGTTTCTGCTGATCCACGACGGGAAATCCAAAATGACCATGTTTTTTTTTTTTTTTTTTGTCGTTTTGCCTTTTCTAGGGCTGCTCCCATGACACATGGAGGTTCCCAGGCTAGGAGTCTAACTGGAGCTGCAGCTGCCACCCTGTGCCAGAGCCACAGCAACGCGGGATCCAAGCTGCATCTGCGACCTACACTACAGCTCACGGCAATGCCGGATCCTTAACCCACTGAGTGAGGCCAGGGATTGAACCCGCATCCTCATGGATGCTAGTCAGATTTGTTTCCGCTGAACCACGACGGGAACTCCAAAATGACCATGGTCTTGATGTGGCCCAGATTCAGGGGCAAAGGGCCTTTCTCCCTGGCACCAGCTGAGCGCTTGACAGGTAGGGGGTGGGTCTCAGCTCCCCCCTCCCGGAGCCCTGCCTGCTGTCTTTAACTCCCTCTGCACCTGGGCTAAACCTTCCTCTCCAAATCTCAATTTTCCCACCTGTAAAGTACACATGTGGACTCACAAGTCACTCCCATCTCTGCTGCAGAGGAGGTAGAGCAGGGTTGGTAGTTAGATACTGAGCCTCTGGAGCCAGACTGTCTATAACCCCACCCTGCTCTTCGCCAGCTGCACAGCCTTAGGCGAGTCGAGGCTGCCCTGGGGATTCCTTGAGTCTCTTCCTCCTTGGGTTGTGGTTGTGGGAGGTTTGAATGAGCTATAGCACATAGGACACACACACATGCACACTCCCTCAGACACACACACACACTCACACTCACACACCAGTCTATGCCTGTTAGAGCAATGAGCAAAAGAGAGAAACATCTGGAGTTCCCGTTGTGGCACAGCAGAAACGAATCTGACTAGGAACCATGAGGTTGCAGGTTCGATCCCTGGCCTTGCTCAGTGGGTTAAGGATCTGGCGTGGCTGTGGCGTAGGCTGGCACCTGTAGCTCCGATTGGACCCCTAGCCTGGGAACCCTCCATGTGCCACGGGTGCAGCCTTAAAAAAAAAAGAAAGAAAGAAAGAAAGAAAATAGAGAAACATCTGCCTTCGTGGAGCTGACATTTGCATGGGTGGAGAGAGACAATAAACTAAGTAAAATATATGGTATGCCAGAGAATGATAAATGATATAGGAAAAACATTTTTTTTTTTCAATCTCTGTCTGCCCTCCGGCATATGGAGCTCCGGAGCCAGGGGTCGGATCCGAGCCGCAGCTTTGACCTCGACCGCAGCTGCAGGCAACGCCAGATCTTTAACCCACTGTGCCAGGCCGGAGTCTGGAGGCCTCTTACCCTGTGTCAGATGGAAGTTTTGCGCGGAGGAGAGACACGAGCTGACATGTTTTATCAGGATCACTCTGGCTGCTGTGTTGAAAATAGGCTGTAAGTGAGAAAGGGAGGCAGAGGGAGGACCAGCTGGGAGAATCTGTACGAACTGAGGCAAGAGGTGACGGTGACCTAGAGCGGGGATGCTGTGAGATCCTCCTCCTCTTCCCTCTCCTCTCCCCTCCTCTTTCTTCCCACATGGACACACGTATGTAAGTGTGTGTACACAGACAGGTAAACAATACTTAATTTTTAAACAATTTTTATTTTCAGCTGCCCCACGGCATATGGAAGTTCCCCGGCCAGGGATCAAATCCCAGATGGGCAGCTGCAACCTGCACCACAGCTGCAGCAATGCCAGATCCTTTCACCCACTGTGCCTGGAATTGAGCCTTCCTCCTGGCGCTGCAGAGACACCGCTGATCCCATTGCACCACAGTGGGAACTCCCAAAAAATACTTTATTGTGGGAAATCAAATATAGAGAGACCAGTACAATGTACTCCATCGTTCACTCAACCCCAACGACCATCAACTCACGGACCTTTTTTTTTTTTTGGTTTTTAGAGCCACACCTGTGGCACATGGAGGTTCTCAGGCTAGGGGGTGAATCAGAGCTGTAGCTGTTGTCCTACGCCACAGCCACAGCAACTCGGGATCCAAGCCATGTCTGCAACCTACACCACAGCTCATGGCAACACTGGATCCTTAACCCACTGAGCGAGGCCAGGGCTCGACCTTGTATCCTCATGGATCCTAGTCGGGTTCGTTAACCGCTGAGCCATGACGGGAACTCCCTTATGAACCATCTGGTTTCATCTACATCGTCTTGCACGCTCCACTCCTAGTCTCCTGGATTATTTTGAACCTAGTCCAAAACCTCATGTCATTTCACCATAAATATTTCACTAGGTATGTCTACATGCAGTTCCTAAGTAGAGTTAAGAGGAATTGTGGGTGGATCAGTTTCCAGGGTGGGAAGGAGAGGGAGGAGTCAGTCAAGGGTGACTCCAGGGTTTGGCCTGAGCAGCTGGAAGGCTGGGGCTGCCATTCACCGAGATGGGCATCTGGGGAGGAGCAGCTTGTGGGTGGGAGTTCAGGAGTCCAAGTTTGACACGTACCTTGAAAATGCCTGTTGGATTGGACATCCGAGTGGAGGTGTCAGGAAGGCAGCTGGACACATGAATTACCAACTGGGTCTGGATCCGAGAGGAAGGGAGCTCAGAGGTGTCTGAGAGGGGTGATTGGGTGGACAATGGAGTCTTTCACCGAGCCAGCGGACAGAGAACTAGTTGGAGGCATCGAGGTGGGTTCTTTTTTTTTTTTTTTTTTTTTGCTTTTTAGGGCTACACCTGCAGCATATGGAGGTTCCCAGGCTAAGGGTCACATCAGAGCTGTAGCCACTGGCCTACACCAGAGCCACAGCAACACGGGATCTGAGCCGCGTCTTCGACAGCTCATGGCAACGCCTGATCCTTAACCCACTGAGCGAGGCCAGGGATCGAACCCACAACCTCATGGTTCCTAGTCGGATTCATTTCCACTGAGCCACGATGGGAACTCTGGTGGGTTGTTTTGGTAGGTTGAGTTTGAGATGCCTGGGTACTTTTGATGTGGCAGGTTCCCTGGCAGGTGTTGAGGTGCCCAGGTTTGGAATTCAGGGGGAGGCTCAGGGCTGGAAATAGGCTATGGTAGTTCGGCCGCTGGGGTGGCTTAGGGGGTGTCTGCAGGCAAGAGAAAGAGGAGCAGGCAAGACAGGGTGGGTGTGAGTGGTGGGACAGGGGTCCCTGGGATCCAGGGAGCCTGGAGGGGTGAAGAAAGGCTTTAATCCATGCTGAGGTCAACAAAGAACCTTCTCTGCCTGGAGAATGCAGAGCGAAGGTTGCACTCTCAGGTGGAGCAAATGGAAAGTGAAATTCGGAGCAGCAGTGTTCATGCATGATCCGCTGGGTTTGCCTCCTCTTCCTCCACGTCCTTATCCAGTACCTAGCCCTGGGGCATGGTCCCCAGGATGGGAGAGACAGGCCTCGGGGGTCTGTGGGCTTTCCTCTCTGCCACTGCCACTGGCTTGAGTTGTGGGGCGGGGGGAGTCCCCTCTGTTCCGGTTCAACCATGAGCCCTCTAGATGCTCAGCAGTGCTGTCTCAGAGTGCGACCCTGAGCACGGCATAGCCAGCCAGTGTCCCCAGTAGGGCTTGTTTCTGGAGCTAGGTGAGCTAGGCTCAAACCCTGGACCAGTGCCCAGGTGCTGGCCTCAGTGAGGAGACGTAACCTCTCTGATCCTCCGTTTGCTCGGCTGTGAAATGTCCCTAATGGCAGTCCCCAGCCCATGGGCGGTTTTGAGTCAGCGAGGTGATGTCGGTACCTTCCTGGTGTGTAGTTGGCACTTCTTCAATGGGAGCCATTACCATCATGCTCTCTTTGGCCTCACCCTCCAGTTCTGTCCTCCACAAACCCGCCCTCCCATGGCCCTGGAGCTGCCTGATCCCGCCCCCCTACCTCTCGGCTCTGGGCTCTGGCTTCCCTTCCTCCCAGCCTTGCATAGACTGGTTTGGTTTTGCAAACCTCCCTTCTCATTAAACTCCCACCCAGAGCTTAAGACCGCTTTGGGTTTCCTCCTCCAACCCATCCAAGTCCTCCTCTGGGCCCGTGGCAGGTTGCATTGCGCTGCAGCGTGTCCAAGATGACATGTCCAGCTCCCAGGGAGACTGTGAGAGATATGATTTTCCATCTCATCTGGACGCCCAGTGCCCGGCACTCAGAGACATTTGCTGAATGTCTGGGTGTGAGGGCAGGTGGCCACTTAAGGTGGTCCTCTGGGCCTGGGGTCCTCATGTGTCTGGTGTCTGTCCCCCTTCGCTGGTTTGCAGACTTGGACTTGGCCGTGCCAGAGACCGTCAGACTGGATAGCAGTTTACACAAAGCCCGGGCCCAACTGCTGGCCAAGGGCCGGAGACACCGGCCCTCCCGCTCCAGACTTCGGGACAGTGCCAGCTCCACAGAGGACGGTGAAGGCTCCGATGGGCCCGGAGGCAAGGTTGGGGCAATCCCCTCAATCATACATAGCACCCCCTTCTTGCCCCTGGAGAATCCCTCCAAACCACCCTTCCAGGGGAAACCACACCCCCTGACTTCTGACATAATCAGGCTAACAAATAATTAGCTGCAGTTCAATTCTGGCTCATTTCATCCAATATATATATATATATATATATATATATATATATATATTTGTCTTTTTGCCATTTCTTGGGCTGCTCCCGCAGCATATGGAGGTTCCCAGGCTAGGGGTCAAATCGGAGCTGTAGCCACCGGCCTACGCCAAAGCCACAGCAACGCAGGATCCGAGCCGTGTCTGCAACCTACACCACAGCTCACGGCAATGCCGGATCCTTCACCCCTTGAGCAAGGCCAGGGATCGAACCCACAACCTCATGGTTCCTGGTCAGATTCGTTAATCACTGAGCCACGACGGGACCTCCCCCATTTCATCCTTTCAAGGAAGGCAATTATCCCCATCTTCCAGATGAGGAAACTGAGGCTGAGAGGCTCACTAACAAAACCACGGTTAGTAAATGAAGGAGGTGGGATCCAGCTCCAGCCTGTGTGACTGGAAGACCCATCTCCCACCTCTCGCTGCCCAGATGCCCCTTGGCCCATGGACACGAGGAAACCCTCGCTCCAGGCCCGGGAAGGACTTACGGGTCCCGCCCCCCCCCCGCCCCCCAAGAGGAGAGGAGGAGGGTTGTTGGTGAGCGGCTGCCCCTTCCCCAGGTGACCGACGGCTGCGGGAGCCCCTTGCACAGGTTGCGTTCGCCTCTGCACTCGGGCCCCGGGTCCCCGGCCGGGGGCACCTTCTGCCTGGAGCCCCCAGGGTTGCGGCGCAGCCTGGACGAGGACGAGCCGCCGCCCTCGCCGCTCGCACGCTACCGGCCCCTGCACAACGCCGCCTCGCACGAGGGCCTGGCCGCCGCCTCGGGCTCGCCGCCCCGCTCAGCGCCCTCGTCCGACAGCTCGCCCAGCTTCGTGCGCCGCCACCCCCGAGCCGAGCCGCACAGCGAAGGTGAGCGGCAGCCCGCGCAGCGCCCCCTGCCGGCAATCAGTCCCGTGGGCCAAGCGCGTGGCGGCGGGATCGGAGGGACAGGGTGGCTGGACGGGACGGTAGAGAGGAAAGACCACGGTTCATTCCCTCCTTTCCCGAGCGTCTTAAGATGTGCCAGACACTGGGGGGCACCCGGGCACACAAAAGAGCACGCAGACGCAGCTTCCGTCCTCTTGGGGCTAGCAGTTTCGAGGAGAAGTAATCAAATAATTTCTTACACTTTAAGGAGGAAGCAATCAAACCATCCCTTAATTAAACGCATAGTTACAAGATGTAATAAGTGCTGGAGTTCCTGTTGTGGCTCAGGGGTATCGAATCCAACTTAGTATCCATGAAGACGGGGGTTTGATCCCTGACTTCGCTCAGTGGGTTAAGGAGCTAGCGTTGCCCTGAGCTGCGATGTAGGTTGCAGAGTGGCTTGGATCTGGCAGTTGCTATGGCTGTGGTGTAGGCCAGCAGCTACAGCTCTGATTGACCCCCAGCCTGGGAACTTCCATATGCGCGGGAGCAGCCCTAAAAAGCCAAAAAAAAAAAAAAAAGTAATGAATGCTATTGAGAAATGGTACACAGGGCAGGAGTAAAAGCATCCTGGAAGGCTTCTCTGAGGAAGTGACATGTGAGCCGAGATTGGAAGGCTGGTTACAAATGGGCTCTGATAAAATTAACAGTAAAGAGGGGTGGTTCCTACATTTCCAGAGTGGTTTATGGTTTGTGTAAGGCTCCCATAAACATCCAATTAGGTCCCATGAAATAGGCAGGGTTATTATTCCCATCGTTAAGATGCAGGAAGCTCAGAGAGGTAGTGACTCGTCCTAGGTCACACAGCCAGTGAAGGGCACCAGAGCCAGGCTGCCTGATGCTAAGTCAAGAGAATTTCTACCACCTCACCGGCAGCTGGAGGAGGCAGTCAAAGGCTCTTTCCTTCCTTCTCTTCCTCAAAAGATGACAGTCGGGATGCCAGCCCACCTGAGCCCGCCAGCCCTACCATCGGCCTGGATAAGAAGACGCGCCGCAAGTTCCTGGACCTGGGGTGAGTGGAGAAGGGGGCCAGACCTGAAGGCTTGGGGGAGGGTTAGCATGTGGGTAGCATGGTCCCACTCCTCCTTGCCCTCCCCACAGGGTCACCTTACGCCGAGCATCCACGAGCAAGAGCCGGAAGGAGAAGGGCAGCAATCGCCTGTCCATGGGCAGCAGGTAAGACGTACCCACAGCCCCTCAGCCACAGCTTCTGCTTTTGGCTCCCTGTGGGCCTCCTGCCCCGGCCTTGGTGCCCACACCCATGCGGGGTGCTCTCTCCACAGGGAGTCGGTGGAGGGCTCCAGCAGGTCGGGGGGCTCGCCGTTCCTGCCCTTTTCCTGGTTCACAGACAGTGGCAAGGCCTCCGCGTCCTCTGGCAGCACCACCTCCCCAGGCTGTTCCCCTAAACATGAGGGCTTCAGCCCTAAAAAGTCAGCTTCTCAGGTGAGTCCATGGCCATCTGGCCCCCAGACTGGCCCCCAGACTCAGGTGACGTGAGGACACACTTCTCCCTGGCTAGGGCTGGCAGCCAGGCATTCCTGGAGTCCATTTGTCCATCCATGGAACCATTCAGGAATCCATGAATTCATCCAGTCTCTGAGTTCACCCATTCACATGCTGAATGGGCCCTTCATTTTTATTTATTATTTTTTTTCTTTTAGGGCCACACCCATGGCATGTGGAAGTACCCAGGCTAGGGGTTGAATTGGGGCTACAGCTGCCGGCCTACACCACAGCCATAGCAACTCGGGATCCGAGCCGCGTCTGTGACCTACATCACAGCTCACGGCAATGCTGCATCCTTCATGCACTGAGTGTGGCCAGGGAGCGACCCCGCATCCTCATGGATACTAGATGGATTTGTTTCCACTGCGCCACCACGGGAACTCTGAGTGGGTCCTTCATTGATTCATTCACCGCTGCCTCCATTCAACACACTGAGTGCTAGGATTCCTAGCGCACACCCAGCCTGAGGGCTCCTCCATTCCTGCGAACTCCCACCTGGCTCAGTTCTGGCCCCACGTCCTGCCCGAAGAGCTGAGCTATGTGTGCGGTGCACTGAGGCTTGGGGGAAACAGACAGACAGGACCCCAATCCAGCCAGTGCTCTGACAGCTCACAACCCTGCGGGAGAAGTGGGAGCCAGTCACAGAGCAGCAACGAGCATCTGCTTGGGTTCTCCAGGACTCTACAGTCTACGAAGCTCCCAATGCATGTTTTTGCTTTCCTCTCGCAAAGGCTCAGTTACGGAGGGAGGGCAGGCATGCTCTCCTCCTCTGTACAAATGCGCAGATGCGAGCCCAGACTCGGGGATTTGCCTGCAGACTCAACTGAACGTGGGTGCCAGGCTCTCTGACCCCTAGCCCTGTGCTGCTTCTGTGATTCTGTTCCTTATGTGCAGCTGGGGTAGAGGAGATCAGAAAACTGGGAATTCAGGGGACCAGCGGTCCCTCCCTTTCTTCCTTCCCTTGTGCTGGGCCCTGGGGACAGCATGGTGAACGGACACAGTCTAGGCTCTCGGGGAACTCACGGTCCAGTGAGGATGAGGACATGTAATGAGGCATTTACGAGCCAGGGTGCTAGAGGGCCCACCTGCTGACTGGTCCAGTGGGAGACAGTGGGGAGAGGTTCATCCAGAAACTGCGGCAGAGACCAAGGAGAGTTGAAGGGGAAGACACAGCCTGGACAGAACATTGGACCCAGCCTGGAAGAATCCCGGTCAGCTGTCTAGGCAGTGACACTGGTCTGACCGCCTCCACTCCTGCGAACCACCCAGCCTGGCTCGTTCTAGCCCCACATCCTCCCAGGGGGCCTCAGATCCTGATGCCTTGCATGAGTCACCACGCCCTGTGTGCCCGCCCAGTTCCTGGTTCCTGCAACTGCAGCCCTGAGCAACTCTGGGTGCCCAGTCCTGGACGCCAACCCCATCAAGTTTGGGGGTGGTGGACTGGGGGTGACTCCCTTGGGCGTGGAGGTGAGCTTCCTTCTCAGTGGCATGCCCCCTCCTGTCTAGGAATCCACCCTGAGTGATGACTCCACACCCCCGAGCAGCAGCCCCAAGATCCCGAGTGGTCCCCGGCAGGGGGCCAAGTGTTCCTACCCCTACCACACCCTGTCCCAGTCTTCGGATGAGGTAAGCCAGCTCTGACCTCTGACACTGCCCTGGGGTGCGGGCTACAGGCTGTGTCTTCCCCTTCAACTCTCCTTGGTCTCTGCCGCAGTTTCTGGATGAACCTCTCCCCACTGTCTCCCACTGGACCAGTCAGCAGGTGGGCCAGTGGCTGCACAGCCTCAACCTGGAGCAGTATGCCGCGGAGTTTGCTGCACGGCGGGTGGATGGGCCGCAGCTGCTGCAGCTGGATGGAAGCAAACTGAAGGTGGGTCCGAGTGGAAGGGCCACGACCCAGCTGGAGCCTGAGGCACCTTTCGGGGATTGGGATCCCCTCCACTTGACCTTTCCACTCCCTTTAAGCCCCTGACCGCTGGGCAAGGTCCTTGGCCTGATCTCTGCTCTCTAGCATGGGTTCCCAGGCTCCATGGTATTGTCTGACTCTTGACTCTTTTTTTTTTTTTTTTGTCTCTTTAGGGCCACACCAACGGCATATGGAGGTTCCCAGGCTAAGGGTCAAATCAGAGCTGTAGCCACCAGCCTACACCACAGCCACAGCAGCGCCAGATCTGAGCCGTGTCTGCCACCTACACCACAGCTCTAGGCAATGCCGGATCCTTAACCCACTGAGCTAGGTCAGGGATCAAACCTGTGTCCTCATGGACACTAGTCGGGTTCCTTAACCACTGAGCCAGGACGGGAACTCCCATCTTGACTCTTAATTAGTAGCGTCTCCCCTGAGCATCTCATTTGATTTTTAGTCTTGGAGGCTGGCGATTTGGGGAGGGAAATCAGCAAGGAGTGGGGGGGTGAGGGGAGGCGGTGGCACTCTGGTCTCTGTACTGGGGGGGTGGTTTCTGGCCTGTTTTGCATCCTCTGCTGAGTTGCTTGGGGAAGCAGTGGTGAGGAGAGTCCCCCAGGAAGCCCCTGGAGTGGGGAGGGGTCCTAGCTATTGTCTAGCTGTGTGACCCTGGGCAGTTCACACCCTCTCTGGGCCTCAGGGGGTCAGGCAGGCAGGGTCATGCCAAAGCTGAAATCCTGAGTGTCGGAGGGGGAGCCCAGGGTAACGGGCAAAGGGCAAAGGGCCCGAACCCACCACCCTCATCTCTCCAAACCACTCCCATCTCAAATTCTTGCCCTGAGGGTTCTGATCTGGCAGCAGGTCTGGGAGGTGCAGGCTGAGGGCTGGCAGAGCTCCAGAGAGTCCACCTGGGGCAGAGAAACCCAGGGCTTGGGATGGCCAGGCCCGTGGGGGGTAGGGGGCCCTCCGGGGCTCTGCCCCTCACCCTTGGATTCCTCCTCCAGAGCCTGGGGCTCAGCAACTCGCACGACCGGGCGCTGGTGAAGCGGAAGCTGAAGGAGCTGGCGGCGGCCGCTGAGAAGGAGCGCAAGGCCCAGGAGAAGGCTGCGCGGCAGCAGGAGAAGCTCCGGCGCAGGGAGCAGGAGGCCAAGAGGAGCTAGGGAGGCTGGGCAGGCACTGGCACCTGGCCCGGGCGGCTGCTGGGCTCAGCGGGCACAGGCCACCCCGGGAGGCGGGGCCCGGGCACCAGGCTTGGGCTGGCCTGGCCCCATATGCTCTCAGGAGGAACACGCCCTGTCACCCTGTCGTCTGTCTGGACCCGGATCCCCCAGAAAGGGAGACCCCCCCAGGGAGAGGGCCCCATAGTAAATCTCACTTCAAGGACCTGTTTGTGGCAGAGCGTTCCTGGGGGAGGTGGCAGATTATGGGCAGAGAGGCCAGGGCTGTAAGGGAGTCTGGGTGCCCAGAGGCCCCAGGTCCTTCTTCTCACCCTCTGCCCTCAGCCCTCGGTGGTCCTGGGGCCTTCCAGAGGCCCTGGGCTCAGAGAGGCAGGCTGAGCATCTCTGCAGGAGCAGGCAGACAGAGCAGTTCCCTTCCAGCTCGCCAAGAGGCCTGCGTGTCGGGCGGGCTCTCTTCTGCTCCGCGGGGAGGCTGGCAGGCGAAGTGACAGGTTGTGCTCAGGGTAGAGCCCCAGTCTGTGGTCCTCAATGGGAGACAGAGCCGAGAAGGCAGTGTGACGGGATGACGTCATCTTTGCAAGGACTTTAGGAGAAGGACGGGAGGAGGCAGGACCGCTTCTCCTTTTGCCCTGCCCTGCCCTGCGGGTCTCAGTGGGCATGATGCCCTTGCGGGTCTGCCCCTCCCGAGGCCCATTCAAAGCCTGGTCTTTGACCCATGCCCCAAGCTGGGCCCACCTCTGCTGCTCCCTCAGAGGCCACCTGGCCCCCTAGTGAGGACAGAGCAAACTTGGGAGTTGGCAGGGACAGAGGACAGCCCCTACCCATGCCTAGGGGGTCCCGAACTGGTGAATCCTCACCCAGCCAGGCAGGGGCAGAATCTGGAAAGTCCCCTGGAAGCGGCTCAATTGGAAAAGGCCCATCACCCCTCTCCCATCTGTCCTGGTCCCCCGCGGGGCCTCAGCGGGCTCCACGACTGGCAGATGGTACAGGCTCTGGTTCTCTGGGGGCCAGAAAAAGGGGTGGTGCCAGCTCCCTGGGTGGGAGTGGAGTCTCTCTGTCGGCAGGGGTACTGTCCAGGGATGGTGCTGGCCAGCAGCTGGCTAGCTTCTGGAACACTGGCTGGAGGTACTGATGGGGCGGGGGGCTTCTGATCAGATCTCCCCTGACCTCCTCCCATCCGCCTGGAGCAGTGGGCAGGGCCCAGTGCACCCCCACTCCTCTCATTCCAGCTTAGGGGCTGTGGCCTGTGGGGCCACCCCTGTCCCCCGGTCTCAGTCCTTTCTTCCTCTGCTGTCCTGGGAGAGGGGCTTCAGAGGGGATTGAGCTAGGGGGGCAGCAGCACCCATCTTGGGGAAGGTGGAAAGCTCCAGGTCCTTGAAGCCATCAGGAGCTATCCGGGTGCCCACCTGCATGTGAAGGGGGAGGCGGTGCTGTTTATTTCAATAAACATGGATGACGTGCCAGTGACCTTTCTGTCTGCCCCGGGGCAGGGTGGGGCTGGGCCCTGAGGGTGGTGGCCTGGCCGGTCACTTGGATGGCTGCGGCCACTGCTGTACTCGGGGCGAGCACCCAGTCACGTCCTGGGCTGGGTGTCTGAGCACGTCCTGTGCGGGTCACAGGGACTGCGGTCCTTGTGCGTTTCTATGTGTGAGGCTCCCTCCCGCCGGAAAGCAGCTGGGCCACAGACTCATTTGATGTCCTCTTTACTGTGGATGTCACTGTCACAGCCACTGGGAGGAGCACACGACTTTAACCCCCTGTGTGCTCAGGGGAAGGGTTGGGGTGGGGGGGGTGGGCATTCAGGGCTAAAAAACTAGCTATGTACACAGAACATTCTAGGGAGAAAGGCGGCCCAAGCACACGCGTGTCTGGGCACAGTGGGAGTCGGGGTCTGGAGGTCAGGTGGGGACCGTGTGTGGCAGGCAGGTGTGTGCATGTGAGGACATGCAGGGAAGGGCTGGGGCCTCCCCGGGTTCCTGGGCTTTGGGAGTAAGCCCCAGGCGAGAAGCCCCTCCCTTTTAACTTTGACCTTAAACTCAAGAGTGGAAGGCCAGACTGCAGGACTAGGTCCCTGACCAGGGGGGGTCCCCTCCCACTACCCCACATCTGGCGGACACCTGGCCCCCTCCTAACACGGACACCAGACCAGGGCCAGGGTACCGGCACGGGCCGGAGGAATAAGGCGAGCAGGGGGTGTCTACTTGGAAAGCCAGGGCTGTGAGTGGCAGTGAGGGGGTCCTAGGACCCTTGGCAGAGAAAGTGGCAGCTCTGGGCTCAGAGAGGAGGACTGCCATGGAAACTTATTTCTGGGATATTCCATCAGGGTGGAGACATCCCCCGATCCTCAGGCATTGCCCACAGAGCTTGGACCCAGGGAGACCACCTAAGGATCTCCATGGAGACAGAGATTGGCACTTTGGGGCCACCACAGACTGGTCACTGCAGTGATTTCCATAGAGACAGAAGCTGGTCATCAGGGGGGCCTCCTCCTCATCTGGCGGGGAGATGGGGAGGGTCACCGTGGTGGCCGGACCCAGAGACAGCAGTCCCTCTTCTTGGGTGCGGATGAGCGGGGTGGCCCCTTAGCTGACACGGTACGTGGACGTGTTCTTGGGCTCCGTGCTGGGCACACACCAGTCGCCGGCCTCCTGGATGGTCTGGTAGTGGCGCCAGGCTGACTTGTTGTAGACGGGCAGGCGCTCCACCGAGTCCGTGGACAAGGCCTGGAGGGCGCCAAGGTCAGCCTCTCCCTTCCCTGCCCCGTGCCTCAGCAGACCACCCTTGTCCCAGGGTGGGCTCTGGGGGCCACCGACTGCGGGCCACATGTCAGCTCAGCCAGGTGCCTGACACTGGCTGGGACAACTAGCCCAGAAAGAGCCATGCAAGGGTCTGTCCCTTCCATGGCTCACTCCCGCCCGTTCACAGGAGCAGCTCACTCGAAATGCCAGGGAGGGAGAGGGAGGAGGCTGAGCTGTGTGACCTTGAACAAGGGTCCCCTGAGCTGAATGACAATTTCTCTATGGTTCCCTTTTTCCTTCTGAGTCTAACACCTCGAGCCTTCCCAGAACAGGGGTCTTACTCAAGCACCAGAAACTCCCTGAAATTGCCTGTCAACTTCAGAGGGTGTCTGGCAGTTGGGGGAATACAGCTTTGGTTGGATTCTCCATCTGGAATTGGGCAAAGAAACCTAACCACGCACCAACCCTGCTCCACCTGTCGGCAAACCCCCCTCCCCGGCCCCCACCGTCCCCAGCCAGGCTCTGCAGGCGGGGGCTCTCACCTTGAGATAGATGACAGCATCAGTCCCAAAGCCCTCCATGGAGAAGAGCTGCAGGTCCCCCTGGAAGTACTTGGCATAGAGGCGCGAAATGGGGAGTCCATACCCGAAGCCAGCCTGCAAGGGGGCCAGAAGGGAATGCTGCTGGGCGCTAGGCTTCCTGGAGCTGCAGGAACCCTGGGGCGGTGGGGGGGCGGGGGGGGTGGCAAGTGAGGAGGGGGACTGTATGAGCTGGGGTCTTGCAAGGGGACACCCAGAACCGGGAGGGGACACGAAGCGATGGCTCTGAGGCAAGGTGGGGACTGTGGGATGAGGGAGATTGGTCCAGCGGAGGGAGGGAGGCAGGCTGCGGTGGGAAGGACGCTGAGGGGCAGGAAGCAGGGCTCTGGGAGGAGCTCGGCCCTGGTAGCCAGGGCGTCTGGGCAGGTCCCCGGGGGCTCCTCTTAGTCTCAGTTTCCCACACCCAGCCCGGCCTGCTCTGCTGGAAAGGGACAGAGAGGTGCTGGTGAGTTGAACACCGCAGCAGAGAGAGATGGTTGCTTGTGCAGAACCGGGGGGTGGGGGGGGAGGGCAGGGGACAGTTGAAGCAAGGTGACAGACACACAGCCACAGCGAAGGAGGGAGGTGACTGATGTCACACAAGGCCACACAAGGAGGGAGGGACCAGGGGAGGCAGGACGACGAGAGAAGGGGAAGAGAGTGACAATGTGCTAAGAAGAGATGAGAAGCCATGCTTTGGGAGGTTGTGGGGGAACCGGGGTGAAGCCATCTCACCAGTGGGGTGCCCCCAGTGCCGAGCTGGGGCGTGGGGGCTGTGGAGTACATGTAGCTGAAGAGTCGCTCGATCTTCCTCAAGGGGACACCTCCACCTCGGTCACTCATCTGGGGGGAGATGGGACACGTCAGAGGTTCTCCAGCCCCCGATTTTCTCCATACCCCCAGGGTCTTCCCTAAGCCCATCTCCTAGCAGGACGGACACCTCCAACGCCACTGCTCTCTGGCCCCCAAAGTCCAGGGGTCACCTACTTTGCTTTTTTTTTTTCCTAAGAGCCACACCCGCAGCACATGGAGGTGCCCAGGCTAGGGGTCCAATCGGAGCTAGAGCTGCCAGCCTATGCCACAGCCACAGCAACGTGGGATCTGAGCTGTGTCTGCGACCTACACCACAGCTCAGCAATGCTGGATCTTTAACCCACTGAGCGAGGCCAGGGATCGAACCCGCATCCTCAAGGCTACTAGTCCCGTTCATTGGGCTGGGCCACGAAGGGAACTCTAAGGGTCACATACTTTGATGGAAAGATCTTCCTCGCCCAAGGCCACCATGACCTTGATAGATGGGAGAGTGAGGCTGGATTCATGGCTTTCTACAGTTGCTCGCATGGCGTTCTGTGGAAGGAAAGGGGTAACAGACGAGTGATGGCAGCCCTGCCCTAACTGCTCCCACCCCCCACAAAGGACCAACCCCAGCCTCCTCACCTTGAAGAGTTCAAACAGCATGTGGTAGAGGTGGGAGGGGACATAGACCATGTGAATTGGCTGTTTGGAGTTGGATGCTGCCAGCAAAGTCAAGACCAAAGATCAGGAAATTGTCAAGAGGCCACCACCCAGCATTCATTCACCAGCATTTAGCACCCAGCACTCACCCACCATCCAGCTATCCATTCATTCAGTGTCCATTCAACCATCTACTATCCATATGATACCCATCCATTATACAACGTCTGTCCACCCATCCATCTATCCATCCATCCAGTATCCATCCATTCTTCCATCATATTCATTCAATATCCATTCTTCTATCTACCCATCCAGTATCCACCCAACCAACTGTCCTTCAGTCAGTGCATCTGTTCAAACATTATCTTTTCCATCTATCCATCCATCCATCCATCCTTCCATTCAGCCACTGTTTATCTACCCATCTATCTTCCATCCACTCAAATAGTATCTATCTATCTATCCATCCAACCATCCATCCATCCATCCATCCATCTATCTCTAGCCTACTAGCATCCACCTGTGTATCAAAATCCCCTGGAGAATTTTTTTACCCCCAGGGAGAGGGGAAGGGGCTGCCCAGACGATTCTGACAACAGCAAGGGAAGGGGAAGGCAGCAGAGATGAGGCAGGTGAACTGGGTAAGTATCTTGGAGGTGAAGGGGCCATTATTTCCCAGGAATCATTCTATCCTCGAGAGTTTCTTGGGTTCAGGGGCTGAGTGTCTTTTTCGGGTGCCTGGAACAGAGCTTTGTATGTAGCAGACGCTCAATAAATGTGCAATGGATCAACGAAGGAAGGAATCTCAGGCCCTGTGCTGGGCAGGGGAGACATAACGTTGAATAAAATTTGGCTCTCCCCTCTTAGAAATTCAGGTCTAGACAGAGGAACGCACAACTGACTTTCACATTAGGTGCTGTACCCAGAGCTGGGGCTAGGCCCTGGGCTTGACCCCGGGCATCCTGAAGTGGCTTGTCTCTGCCCTTCGGTCTCTGCCCCCAAGTAATTCACACAGTGCAGTACAGCGGTACGGCTGGGGGGCAGGTGGTGCCTAGCTTTCCTCTGGGAGGATGGAGGGCTTTTCGGAGGTCCTGGACTGAAGCGGGCCTTAAGGGAAGGTTAGGATGCGGGCAGCGTGATTTGCAGGTACAGAGGCGTAAATACCTCAGGTTTCTGGCACACGGGCTCGGCCAGGGGTGGGGGGTGCTGAGGAGCAGGAGGGAGAGGGGGGCAGAGGTAACTTCTAGGTCCCTGGTCCTCCTCACCCCTACGCTCCTGGCCCCTCCGCCTTCAAGATATATATTCAGTTCGCCGGCTCCTTTCATCTCTGCTGCCTTCCCCTCTCTTGCCTGAATCCTGCAGTGACCTCCTAACTGGCCTTCCTGTTCTCTCTTCTCTCCTGCAACCTCTAAATCAATTTATGTATTTATTTCTTAACTTTTTCTTTCTTTCTTTTTTTTTTTTTTTTTTTGCCTTTTCTAGGGCTGCTCCCGCGGCACATGGAGATTCCTAGGCTAAGGGTCTAATTGAAGCTGTAGCCGCCGGCCTACACCAGAGCCATAGCAACATGGAATCCGAGCCACGTCTGCAACCTACACCACAGCTCATGGCAACGCTGGATCCTTCACCCACTGAGCAAGGCCAGGAATTGAACCTGAAACCTCATGGTTCCTAGTTGGATTCGTTAACCGCTGCACCACAACGGGAACGCCTCTAAATCTCTTTAGAATGGACATTAGATCCTGCCATTGCTATGCTCTAAACCTTTCAGAGGCTTCTTTCTCCCGCTGCTCTTGAAGTCCCAGCTCCTGTCTGTGGCCCACAGCCCCGCCCATCCCAGCCTCTCTCTCCCACCTTCAGCCTCCCGACCCCACTACGTGGGTCCTTCTGGTCCACCACCACCCCATCCTGTGGTCTTCCTCCTGTGGCTTACTTCCTTTCTTCTTTCAGTAATAGACACCTCCCTCCTGCAAAGCTTTAACTGGCACAGGACTGCCAGCCAGAGACTACATTCCCAGCCTCCCTTGCAGCTGGGAACAGCCAAGAGGCTGACGGAAGTGATGTGTTCACTTATGAGGCCTCATCTTCCACATCGTCTTTCTGTTCTCCAGGCTGGAACTGAGACAGGAGGGTGGTGGCCAGCTTTGACCATTCCGCCCCAGGGGCTGGGAAGAGGGAAACCTCTCTCTCTCTCTCTTTTTTTTTTTCTTTTTAGGGCTGCATCTGCAGCATATGGAAATTCCCAGGCTAGGGGTCAAATCGGAGCTGCAGCTGCCAGCCTATACCACAACCACAGTCACGTGGGGTGCAAGCTGCACCTGCGCTCTACATCCCAGCTTGGGGCAACGCCGGGTCCTTCACCCACTGAGCAGGGCCAGGGATCGAACCGGCATCCTCATGGATACTGGTGGAGTTAGTTTTTTCTGAGCCCCCAGGGGAACTCCTGGGAAGCCTCTCTCTCGATTCTAGGAAGGCAGTTCAACTGCTATCCCATCTAATACCCGCTCCCACCCATCCCCATCATGTTACTTCCTTCCCGTCACTTACCGTGATCTGAAATGATCTTGTTTCTTATTGCTTCTGGTTAAAGGCCCCATTCCCCAGCCTCCCCAGCGCCAAAAACATAAGCTCCTTGGCAACGGGGACCTCGCCTGTTGTGGTTGCTGCTTAACATTTACCAGATAAAATAATAATAATAATAATGAGACTGGAGTTCCCGTCGTGGTGCAGTGGTTACGAATCCGACTAGGAACCGTGAGGTTGCGGGTTCGATCCTTGCCCTCGCTCAGTGGGTGAAGAATCTGGCGTTGCCATGAGCTGTGGTGTAGGTCGCAGATGCAGCTGGGATCCCGTGTTGCTGTGGCTCTGGTGTAGGCCTGTGGCTACAGCTCTGATTCGACCCCTAGCCTGGGAACCTCCATATGTTGTGGGAAGCGGCCCTAGAAAAGGCAAAAAGACAAAATAATAATAATAATAATAATGACACAATAATAGCTCTGCCTCTCCCTCATTCAGATAAGTTTCCTGACTCCCAGCTCACGTTCCTCTCCAATGTCCCCAGCCCTTAGACAGACAGACAGACAGACAGACAGACAGACACAGTCTTGCTCCCTCACCATTGATTTCCTGGATCTCCAGGTCAGGTGAGGCCATGTAATACTTGTCACACAGGAGCTTGGCCATGTCGTAGGCATCTGCGAGAAGACAGGGGTCATTTAGGGAATGGGGTGGCCTCCCCCACCAGGCAGTCCTCTTGGCACCAACACCCGGCATCACCATCATTAAACCCACGGGGATGTGGCCTCCACCCCCTGGGGGATGGGTCACCCTCTGGCCAGGTGAGCTGGCAGGGGTCTCCGGGGCTCCTCTGCGGACCAGGCACCTTGGGGATGGCTTACCTTTCACCACCTCAGAGACGTTGCAGTTGGGGTCAATGCTGCCAATGTGTTTAGGGTGGGCTGGGTTCGTGCTGCCATCAAAGATCAGGGCTGTGGGCAGGAAGGGAGGGTGCTGTGGGTGGGGCTGCAGAGCCTGCCATGGCGCTCTGCTCCCGGCCTCCATTTCTTTTTTCTTTTTTTGTCTTTTTGTCTTTTTAGGGCCACGCCTGTGGCATATGGAAGTTCCCAGGCTAGGGGTCTAATTGGAGCTACAGCTGCTGGCCTGCACCACAGCCACAGCCACAGCCACAGCCACGTGGGATCTGCAACCTACACTACGGCTCACAGCAACGCCGGATCCTTAACCCACTGATCGAGGCCAGGGATCGAACCCACGTCTTCGTGGATGCTAGTCGGGTTCTTTAACCGCTGAGCCACGACGGGAACTCCCTCTGCCTCCATTTCTAATGTTTCTGATCCTAACACCACACCCTCTTCCCCACCTTTCTTCCTTCCCTCCCCTGACCCCCTCCAACCCTGGCTCAGGCCATTTTCAGGCCTTTGTAAGCCTGAAGCAGTCTCAGAAACCCCCACACATCCTATGTTACATTTCTCCTTCTCTCTCTTTTTTTACCTTTTCATGGCCCCACCTGGGGCACATGGAAGTTCCTGGGCCAGGGTTGAATCGGAGCTGCAGCTGCAACCTACGCCGTAGCCACAGCAACACCAGATCTGTGACCTGCGCTGCAGCTTGTGGCAACGCTGGATCCCTAACCCACTGAGCAAAGCCAGGGATTGAACCCACATCCTCACAGAGACGAAGTTGCGTCCTTACCCGCTGAGCCACACCGAGAACGCTACATTTAGTCTTCTCTTTTGCTGTATGTTTAAAAATAATTTTTACCCACTGTAAACTAACTATAATGGAAAAAATAAAACTCATTATAAAATAAATAACGTCTCTAAAATAAAAATAGGAGTTCCTGTCGTGGCTCAGTGGAAACAAATCTGACTAGTATCCATGAGGAGGCAGGGTTGCCTCCTCATGGAGCTGTGCTGTAGGTCGCAGATGCAGCTCAGATCTGGCATTGATGTGGCTGGGGTGTAGGCCAGTGGCTACAGCTCCTGTTTGACTCCTAGCCTGGGAACCTCCATATGCCACCAGTGCCGTCCTAAACAGACAAAAATAAATAAATAAATAAAAATAATTTGTATCATCTTGTGTAATCAATGATTGGCTACGAGGTCTCAACAATCAGAGTTTATACTCCTGGAATAAGAGACTCTAGACGACGACCTGTTTCCAAATGTTAACGGGAGCTTGTATGAATAACCCGCATAAAGAGACAACATGGGAGTTCCCGTCGTGGCGCAGTGGTTAACGAATCCAACTAGGAACCATGTGGTTGCGGGTTCGATCCCTGGCCGTGCTCAGTGGGTTAAGGATCTGGCGTTGCTGTGAGCTGTGGTGTGGGTCGCAGACGCGGCTCGGATCCCACGTTGCTGTGGCTCTGACCTAGGCCGGTGGCTACGGCTCCGATTGGACCCCTAGCTTGGGAACCTCCATATGCCGAGGAAGCAGCTCAAGAAAGATAAAAAAAAAAAAAAAAAAAAAAGAGACAACGGGACTGGGCCGCCGTGAACACCTGAGCAGGGAACGGCCCCCGTGCCTGCTCACTGTGCTGGTTGATGAGCATGCGGATGGAGATGCGGCTGAGGTAGAAGCGGTCCAGGAAGTACTGGATGTTCTGGTTGGAGACCGGGTCGTCGCCGTAGGCGTCCTTGTACTCCAGCACGCCCTGCGCCATGGTGGGTACCACGTCGTTGTGGCGGTTCCGGATGGTGACCAGGGCGTCGGTGAACCTGCAGCAGGCGCGGGGCAGGGGGCGCGGGTGGGGGGGGATGTTGGCTCCTACCTACCCCCAGCCCTGGGACAACCTCAGCCTCTCCCCGCCCTGATTGCCTCACCACGGGATCTTCACCTACTGGACCCTTCTCAGCCCACTCCTCCCAAAGCCCCCCGCCCCCGCCCCCACATCCCACCGCCTGCCTGACAGCCTAGGAGCTCCGAAGGGGCAGTGCCTGGTCCCCCACCATCAGACTCAGGGGACAGCAAGGATGGGGGCAGTGTCTCCCCCCCACCCCACCCCCTCGCCCAAGATTGGGTAGTCCTGAGGACAGGGGTATTTCCTTCACCCTGCAGCCACTGCTGCTCCCTGGGGCTGTGACCTGCACCTGCCCTCCTGCCCCCAGTCAGGGCCTCACTCACTGGCTCAGGGTCCGATGGTCCTCAGGGTCCTTGTCCAGGAACTCCATGATGTCCAGGAGACTCTGGACATACCTGGGGGGGGGAGGGGGAGGGGAATGTCACCTCATCTCCAGGCCAGGCCCCTTCCCACCCCATGTGGCTGACCCCACTTGCGTTCTGTGCCTCCGGTGGGCACCACGCCCAGCTTGATGAGCCAGGTCACAGATTTTCTCCCTCTGCTCCATGAGTCTCCCCAACAACACAGTAAGTTATGCAAGAACACTTCTAATTTGTCTGTTCTTAGCCCACTTTTGCCTTGATGGGAGTCTTCCAAGGGGCTTGGCCCCCACCCCACCCGTGGGTCTCCGGGATTAGGAGACTGAGGTCTAGCAGACTGGGGAGGGGGCCTTGGCCAAGGCCAGCAGTGAGAGAAGGCTGGGCAAGGCACTCAACCCCCCTGAGCCTGTCATGGATACAAATCTTTTGTTTGTTTGTGTTCTTTCAGTTTTTAGGGCCACACTCACAGCCAGGATACGAGGTTGCCAGGATACGAGTGGAATGGGAGCTGCAGCTGAGGGGCTCTGCCACAGCCATGCCAGATCTGATCTGTGTCTGCGACCTATACCACGGTTCATGGCAACGCCGTATCCTTGACCTGCTGGGTGAGGCCAGGGATTGAACCCAAGTCCTCATGGATACTAGTTGGGTTCATTTCCACTGCACCACAACAGGAACTTCATGGAAACAATTTTTTTTTTGTCTTTTGTCTTTTTAGGGCCACACCTGCAGCATATGGAGGTTCCCAGGTTAGGGGCTGAATGGGATTGAATGGGAGCTATAGCCAATGGCCTACACCACGGCCACATCAACTCGGGATCCGAGCTGCATCTGCGACCTTCACCACAGCTCACAGCAACACCAGATCCTTAAACCACTGAGCAGTGCTAGGGATCAAACCTGTGGCCTCATGGATGCTAGTCAGATTCGTTTCCACTGAGCCAAAACAGGAACTCCTGGAAACAGATCTTAATGTCTGTCTTGGTTGTCGCTGCATCTCCCTGGGCACAGGTGGCAGAGTGGCCAGCTCAGAGTGCTCACAGAACAGGGCTTCAGTGAGGAAGATGAGAGCTTCACACCCTGACTCTGGGCACCAGGAGCTGTGCAACCTGCCCAGAGAACTGGATTTTAAATGGTAGGTGGGAAGGACACTGGGTGGGACTGGGGCCCACAGAGAGCCCCAAGGGGCCTGGGCTGGTCAGATGGTGCCAACCTGGAGCCACTGTCCCCCATTCCTCACTGTGAGGCAGGATACCACTGCTTCCCTGTAATACGCTTGGCCTGAAGTAGGCCTGCAGCTCATTCATTCTCTGGGGGAATGTGGAGAGCCAGCCTCTTTCTGCACTTCCAGCAGTAGGAAGGCGGGGCTGCCAGCCCAGAGCCCTGAGGGGGCAGGGCACCTGGGGCTGATCAGTCTCTCCAGAAGGGCCCCCCATACCCCCAGTCGGAAGCATTCTCAAGTACACAGTGCTTTGACCTCAACAGGTAAGAAGGGCAAGAATTAACCCCATTTCACAGTCTCCTCAACTGAGGCCTGAAGCCATCCCACAGCCAGGAAGTGGTCTAGTGAAGATTCCACCTCCTGGAGTTCCCGTCGTGGCTCAGTGAAAATGAATCTGACTCGTACCCATGAGGACACAGGTTTGATCCCTGACTTTGCTCAGTGGGTGAACGATCCAGCGTTGCTGTGAGCTGTGGTGTAGGTGGCAGATGCAGCTTGGATCCTGCGTGGCTGTGGCTGTGGTGTAGGCCGGTGGCCACAGCTCCGATTCGACCCCTAGCCTGGGAGCCTCCATATGCCCAGAGGGCAGCCCTAAGAAGACAATAAATAAATAAATAAATAAATTTAAAAAGACTCCACCTCCTGCGCTCTTGCCACTACCTGGCACTGGGTGCTCAAAATGCTCAGCCCGACTGGTCCTGTGGTCCGCCTGCCTGGAATGCCCTGCCCCCTTCACCTACTAACTGCTCCCCTCCCCTCTCTTGTTTAAGACAGTAGAGGAGAGAGAGGGTGAAGGAGTAGCTTTGGAGCTCTTGCTGGCAAGTCACAGGCTGGGCTTGTCCACTTGGAGCTGTGTGGCTCTGGGCGAGTCTTGGAACCTCTCTGGGCCTGAGCTGTCTCATGGGAAGAAGGGAGGGGTTTGTACCTACTGCTATTTCTGCTTTTTGGTGAGAGTTACCCATAGTGATTAACACAGTGCCTAGCACAGAGGGAGCGCTCTCTAAATGTCTGCTCATTATGAACAGGGGTTCAAACACTGTCAACAGCTGAGTGTGCCCTCTGAGTCCCCAGGTGGCATGTGACACGCTCATCCTGGCTGAAGTGGGCACAGGCTCTGAATCACAGACTGTTTGAGTCCGCCCTGTTCTGAGAATAGCCACTGACAGCAGCCCTGCTGTTCCCGCCAGCCTTCCCCACCCGGGGCCCAGCCCAGCTCTTGGCAGGAGGGGGAGCCCAGGGAGCAGAGAAGACCAGCTTTCCCCAGGACCCCCTCACTGGCCCTGAAGCCCTGGCATTGTCCCCGAAGTCAGAGTGGCCCTCCCATGGCCTCACCTTGGGCTCCCTGGAGAATAATAGCTGACACTCATCCAGTGACGAAAAGTGCCCTCCTGTGCTCAGAGACTACACAGGGCTCCCACCTCCCAGAAGCCTTCATGAACAGGCAGTATTTCCCCCTTTTGCAGACAAGGACACCAGCTCAGAGAGGGCAGGTAACATGCTTCAAGTCACACAATACGCGGTTGCACTGGGATTCCAACCCAGGTCTGTCTGATGCCAAGTCTACCCCACCCGGCCAAGTTCTCACCACTTATACCGGTCCCAACGGTGATGCGGCCACTGTCCATGGGGAAGGCAGATGGCATTTACTGGCACTGGCCTTGTGCTCCCCCACCTTACCCTCCACAATGACCCTGTGAGGTGGATGCTACTGCTAGACGCATTTTACGGATGAGGAAGTTAACGTGCAGAGCTGGGATTCTCTCTCACAGGCCTCTGTTAACCAAATCCCCTCTCCCCTGACCATGCCCAAGAACAAATAAAGCCTCATGCTCATGTGACTCTTTTTTTTTTTTTTTTTTTGAGGGCCGCACCCGCAGCATATGGAGGTTCCCAGGCTAAGGGTCTAATTGGAGCTACAGCTGCCAGCCTACACCACAGCCACAGCAACGCCAGATGTGAGCCGCATCTGCAATCTATGCCACACCTCATAGCCACGCCAGATTCTTAACCCACTGAGCGAGGCCAGGGATGGAACCTGCAACCTCATGGTTCCTAGTCGGATTCATTTCTGCTGCGCCACGACGGGACCCTCATGTGATTCTTAAGGGGGAGAGGGGGCTGGGGAGGAGGACCTGCAATGCAATGGTGGGGGTAGGAAGAAAGCGGAGAGGGAGGGGACCAGCTGGGGGGAGGGGGCCCTGGAACCCCTTCCCAAGACCCAGGGGGCAAGCGGAGGGGGATGAGGTGGGAGCTGGGGGGCCCTGAGCAGCCTGGCCCGGGGTGGGGGCAGGGGTAGGGTGAGGGCTCTAGCTGCTGGCACTGCCCTCCGTGGCTGCCTAGTGAACCACAGAGGGCAGAATGGGGCCGGTCACATGGCCAGTGAAGCAGAACAAAGGGCACCAGGAGGGATTGGCAATGGGCAGCGCCCGCCGGCACAGCTAGGAGGAGAGCTGCCAGCCTCAGGCCTCAGTCTCCTGGACTGTGAAGCAGGGTTTAGAATCGCTGACTGTCTCCCTCTCAGAGTTGTTCTTTCAGGGATCCTGGGTGTACCCTTGGACGGGAAAGAAGAGGATGACAAGGATTCTCCTGGGGGAAACCTTGACCCTGGCCTGAAGCCCCCCATGGGCCTGGCAGACCAGACCTCACCCTTGGGCCAGATCTGGGTCCCCAAAAAGGGAAAGACGCTGGGGAGGGAGTGATGCCGGCTCCACCGATGGTCAGAGAAAGAGCTGGGCTTAGATGTGGGCGATCTGGACCAGTGGGGCAATGACAGATGCGTCACCTGCCCTCCAGCAGGCCGAGCAGGTGGTGAGGCCCCAGGTGATGCCCCAGGGACGGCCTGGCCTGAGGACCTCAGCAGTAAGCAAGGCCACTCAGGACTTCCTGGGTGAGATCTGGAGCTTCCTCCTCCCTTGATAATGAGGAAGCCCCAAACCCTGCTTTCTGGGGCTTTCTAGCCAGTCTAGAGGCCTGGATTTGGGAGGCAGGAGGGGTGGAATTTGGGGAGAGGAGGAGGGAGCATGAGTGTGTGTGTGTGACAGTGTGTGTGAGACAGTGTGCGTGTGAGTGTGGGTGTAGGGATGTGGGGATGAGCGTGCAGAGGCGGGGGAGGAGGAGCACAGGCTTGTGTGGGAGCCGAGGAAGCACTCAGCCGGGGGAGGGGGGGGCATGAGGGTGAGCCTGGGAGCCTGTGGGTGTGTGTGCACCACGGCCTAGTGTCCACAAGCTGTTGGGGATGCAGGAGGAGGGGGCAGTGAACAAGGTGAAGGCCGTGTGTAAGGGGGGTGGGGGGGAAAGAGGCGCCCGTCTCATCCCACCTCTGGAAGCCACTTATGGAGGGGTGGTAGCGCAGCCCTGAGCCAGGCTGACTTGGGTCCCATTGCCAGTGGTGCTGCTCGGGTCCCTGCATGTAACTGTGTAAAGTGGGCTTTGCAGCAGCAGCAGCAGCAGCAGCAGCAGGCGCGGATTAGAGCCTCCACTCTTGATTACATAAGCAGTGGCTGAGGGATTCAATGGCAGGGTTTGGCTACGGCCCCAGCGCCTGGGCCTGGTCCTGAGCAGGTCCTGGGGGCCAGGAGCCTGTGAAGTGCTCAGTCTTTTCATGGGAAAGAACTGGGTTTGGGGCCCACGCACCTGCTGACAGGCAAGGCGGTTCATGAGCAGGGGCCGGCGAGACCCCATTCCCACCCGTTCCCTACAAGTCATGTGAAGGCCCTATGAGCGACATGAGGGACTCACGGTCCTCTGAATCGACTCTGCGACTCTCATGAGAGCCTCTATGTCCTGGAGGCGCGAGCCCACCGACTCCACAGCATCCCTGAGGCTGGGGACGGGGGTCAAGCTTACCCCGGTGACACCAGCCATCAGACGATCTGACGGGCTCTGTGAGCCTAGAAGTCCCTGACTCCCGCCCCAGAACGCGCGCTCTCCTTTCCCTTCCAGAAGGCAGCCTCCAGATCTCAGGGCCTGGGTTGGAATTCTGGCTCTACCACTTACTACCTGCATGGGCTCAGACAAGGTTAATCTCTCTGAACCTCAGTTTCCTCATCTATAAAATGGGGAGAGTAACCAGGACTACTTTACAAGGCTGCTCGGAAGCCTAAACAAGTTCATACGTGGACACAGAATGTAGAATTTCTCCTGATGGCCAGCAGCTCTCCTCCAGCTATGTCCGCTCCCGTCCCTGTCACCGTTAGCACCGCTACACCGTCTAAGGGAACCTCTGCTGCAGCAGCTCGCAGACATCATTCGTATTTAGAGAGTTCTATGTATTTTTATAGCAAGCAGTGGCATTTGACTCTTAGAAACAGAATGGACCCCCATTTTTTTTTAGGGCCACACCCATGGCATATGGAGGTTCCCAGGCTAGGGGTCGAATCGGAGTTACAGCTGCCTGCCTACACCACAGCCACAGCCACGCCAGATCTGAGCTGCGCCTGTGACCTACACCACAGTTCACGGCAACGCCAGATCCTTAACTCTCTGAGCGAGGCCAAGGATCAAACCCGCAACCGCGTGGATCCTAATCAGATTCGCTTCCTCCGTGCCATGATGGGAACTCCTGGACGCCCATTTTACAGATGAGGAAGCCAAGGCTCACAGGGACCTTGTGCGTGGCCAAATGTTAAGTATCCTGCAAGCAGCAAAGCCCAGCCTCGGAGTCAGGCATGCCGGTGCCACATCCAGGGCCTTCCTCTACCTTCCAGTCACTTCCAAAACAGGATCCCATGACACCGAGCCTGTTCAGTTGAAATCACGTTATCAGGTTTGGTTAGGACCAGGGATTCTCCACTTGCCCACAGTGATTCCTGCCTAGAACCTCTCCCCAGCTGAGCAGAAACTCCAGTAGCTGTTACCACATATTAACTATTAGCACCACCACCAGTAAGAGCATTTGCACAGGACCTGTCCATTTCCAAAAGGGAGGTTTTACTCCTCACTCACCAGACTCTGAGGCCAGCAGCCCCTCTTGCCAGGCTCCTGGGTAGGTTGTGTGCCCTTCCTCTCGTGCAAACTCTGCCTGGCCCCCACCGCCTCCATCATCCCAGCTGCCAGGGGTTCTCCTGGAGAGGGAGGTCTGCCCTGTTTCACAGGCAGCCACCTCACACCTGTCAGGAAGTCCTTCCTTCCCTCAGACCACAGTCTCTCTTGCTGCAGCCAATGCCCAGTCTCTGGAAAGAGTCTCAGCAGGGTATCTCTTAAGTGTGTCTGCACACCCTAGCAATACCTTGTCCTGGTCTCCTCGAGGCAGAATCATCCACTGGGAAGTGTTTCCTCTTGTCTAACCTCACTCCCTCCTGCTGTTGATGGACATTACTTCCCAGCCTTTTTTTTTTTTTTTTTTTTTGGTCTTTTGAGGGCCACACCTGCGGCATATGGAAGTTCCCAGGCTAGGTGTTGAATCAGAGCTGCAGCTGCCAGCCTACACGGCAGCCACAGCAATGCTGGATTCAAACTGCCTCTGCAACCTACACCACCGCTCATGGCAATGCTGGATCCTTAACCAACTGAGGGAGGCCAGAGATTGAACATGTGTCCTCATGGATGCTAGTCAGGTTTGTTACCATTGAGCCATGATGGGAACTTCCAGCTTTTTTTTTTTCTTTCTTTTTCTTTTTTTAGGGCCATACCCATGGCATATGGAAGTTCCCAGGCTAGGGGTTGAATTGGAGCTACAGCCGCTGGCCTACGCCACAGCCACAGCCACTCCAGTTCCAAACCGCATCTGCGACCTATGCTGCAGCTTGCAGTAATGCTGAACCCTTAACCCCCTGAGCGAGGCCAGGGATCGAACCTATGTTCTCATGGATACTAGTCAGGTTCTTAACCTGCTGAGCCACAATGGGAACTCTCTGCTTCCCAGCTCTGAGGGAAGAATAAAGTCAGGCCAAGATCTCACGTGTGTGACTGATTTTTCGGGAAGGGCCTCTGAGGGGCTTCAGGGGCAGTTTGGTGGATCCCTATCCTCCCTCTCTACCGCCCCAGACTCTTCCAGGAACACGGTGTCCAGGGAGGGGCCTGAGAAGCCTGGTCCTGGAGTCGGGGACCAGCTGGAGCAGTAGCCAGGTCACTCAGCTGGACAGAGCTGGAGGAGGGCTGCGGAGAACAGATGGCACCTTCTGTCCCCTCCCTGTGCCTTCCATGCTGCCCCATGGAGGGAAATGCTGCTTGGCTCAGAGGCCGTGGCCCTCTAAGGGACAGGGCCCAGCGTGAGGTGACCTCATTGGGCTACATGAACATCAGGCTCAGCCCTGTGTCCCCCCACTTACCCTCACAGGTTGCACTAATAGCACCGTATCTGCAAAGTGAGTGCTCAGATGCCCTGGCCGGGCCGCTCCTACCTCCACACCTTTGTACAAGCACTTCCTTTGGCTTGGCATGCCCTGCCCTCCTTTCTAGGTCAAGGCTCACCTAGGCACCTCCTCTATGTGTCCATTTCTTTCTTTCTTTCTTTCATTTTTTTGTCTTTTGTCCTTTTAGGGCTGCATATGGAGGTTCCCAGGCTAGGGGTCGAATCGGAGCTATAGCGGCCGGCCTACACCACAACCACAGCAAGGTCAGATCCGAGCCCCATCTGTGCCCTACACCACAGCTCACGGCAACACTGGATCCTTAACCCACTGAGCAAGGCCAGGGATTGAACCTGCAACCTCATGGTTCCTAGTCGGATTTATTTCCACTGCACCATGACGGGAACGCCCCTATGAATCCGTTTCAACTTCCCCCCAACTTGCTGATTCAACCAAAGTTCACTGTGCGAGGACCACGTGCCTGGCTTTGCCTCACCTTATCCTTATTCGATTAGAATGAGTCAGACACGTGCACACCTACACAGAAAAAAGCTGGAAGGGCACCAATAAAACCTTATGAAACCTCAGCAGTGTTTGGTTAAGGGGTGGACAGTGGTGGTTGGCAGGCTCTTTCGTCTACTTTTCTGTATTCTCCAAATGTCAAAGTGGACATGTCATACTCCTGCAACAAGGGCAAACCCCACCAGTGTGACTCTTAAATTATATTTTGCCTTCCCCCCGCACCGCCATGCCCCTGGCACGCAGAAATTCCTGGGCCAGGGATCCAACCCTTGCCACAGCAATAACCCTCAGGACAGCAGTGACAATGCCAGGTCCTTAACCTGCTGGGCCATCAGGGAACTCCAATCATACTTTGCTTCTAATTTAAATAAAACTAACTCTGCGGCAGTTCACTGTTTATACCCGTGTCGCTCTTAGTTTGGCCTTTTATTTATTTATTTATTTATTTTGTCTTTTTGCTATTTCTTGGGCCACTCCTGTGGCATATGGAGGTTCCCAGGCTAGGGGTTGAATCGGAGCTGTAGCCACCAGCCTACGCCAGAGCCACAGCAACGCGGGATCCGAGCCACATCTGCAACCTACACCACAGCTCACGGCAACGCCGGATCCTTAACCCACTGAGTAAGGGCAGGGACCGAACCCGCAACCCCATGGTTCCTAGTCGGATTCGTTAACCACTGCGCCACGACGGGAACCCCAGTTTGGCCTTTTAAAATTGTTTTATTTGTTTTTATTTGTTTTTTTCGTTTTGTCTTTTTGTCTTTTTAGGGTTGCACCCACAGCATATGCAGGTTCCCAGGCTAGGGGTCGAATTGGAGCTGCAGCTGCTGGCCTACACCACAGCCACAGCCATGCCAGATCCGAGCTGAATCTGCGACCTACACCACAGCTCACGGCAACGCTGGATCCTTAACCCACTGAGCGAGCCCAGGGACCGAACCCACGACCTCATGGTTCCTAGTCGGATTCGTTTCCACTGAGCCGCGGTGGACACTCCTATTTTTTTATTTCTCAATTAACAAGTTTGGCCTCTTTTATTCTCCCTGTGAAATCATGGGCTCCCCAAAAGGTGCTGCTTTCCTACACCTAGTGTCACGCTGGGCTCGAAGTAGGTGTGGATGCCCCGAATCTAAGAGGAAACTACAGCCACACGAGCCAGAAGAACGTAAAAGGTTGCTGAACTTGTGCTGCTGAAACCAACCATGATTAGCCATTTACATGCCCAGTTCCAGAGCAAATTTTTTTTTTTTTTTTACATCCACACCTATTGTATATGGAAGTTCTTGGGCTCGGGGTCAAATTGGAGCTGCAGCTCAAACTGGAATCAAATAGAAGCTAGACGGGCTAGTCAAATCTGAGCCACGCCACAGCCACAGCCATGCAGGATCCCAGCCACCACAGCTTGCAGCAATGCCAGATCCTTAACTCACTGAGTGAGGCCAGGGATCAAACCCACATCCTCCCAGACACTATGTCCGGTTCTTAACCTGCTGAGCCACAACAGGAACTCCAGAGCAAATTCTTGTTTATTCTTCCTATGACTGGCCTTTGGCTAATACCATTTAGCTACCTATCCCTGGACAGAGTTTTTTGGTTTGATCTTTTTTTTTTTTTTTTTTTTTTAGGGCTGCACCCTCAGTACCTGGAGGTTCCCAGGCTAGGGATCCAATCGGAGCTGCAGCTGCCGACCTACGCCACAGCCACAGCAGCGCCAGGTCCGAGCTGCTGCTGTGACCTACACCACAGCTGGCGGCAATGCTGGCTCTTTAACCCGCTGATGGAGGCCAGGGATCGACCCCGCATCCTTATAGATACTAGTTGGATTCTTAACCCGCTGAGCCACAACGAGAACTCCTGGACAGAGGTTTCGCCTGAACTTTACTGAGGATTTCTCTCTGCTGTGGCTGCTCTGCAATAAACTTTTGGTCTTTGTCCGTCCGAAGTTCTCTGGGGTTGGTATGGTGCCATCCCTGTGTCTATTTGCATGTTTTCCATCCTCCCAAATAGGCTGACTTGTTCGGATTACATAATTTGAAGATCTGCTTCTCCCTATTTCTGTTTCCCACCAAGGTGCCCCAGATGGGTATTACCCAACAGGTGTTATGTTTTCAGAACCGGGTTGGGTGCCAAATGCTGACATTAGCCTGCTTTGGGGTTTGGGGCTGTGAAAAGGATCATTTCCTACGTGGATCCCATGCTTCCAGAGACTGTAGGGCGGAAGGTGGAGGGCTGTTCCCTAGACATGGAGACTAGGAGCTTGGTCCTAGTCCCTGCTCTAGCCTAGGGAACTCCTGCCCTCTTGGAGCCCTGGTGCCTCCCCTCAGTCCCCATCTCCCTCAAGGCTGCGGTGGGCAGAGGGCATCTGGCAATGGAGCGGGAGGTGCAGGGACCTAGCCAGGGGTCTCACCAGCTCTGTACCAGCTGCACCGAGGGTGTGCTCAGCACCCGGTCGGGAAGCAGGTTGATCTCTTTCATGATGTTGGCCAGGCGCACTGGCAGCTCCTGCCTGAGGAAGGTGAACGAGGTTTTCTCACAGGCATTGCTGGATCCTGGTGGGAGAGGGAAGGGTGAGCCCCATAGAGTCATGAACCATGCACAGGAGCCAGGGGGTTTCTTGGGGGTCAGATCTCTAAAGCCTTTATTTCCTGAGGGTTCAGAAGAAGCCAAGGCACAGGACAAGGAGCCCCTCCTGACCTCTGCAGTGACCGCCACACCACCCAGCCTCATCCTTAGGGAGGCTGCATGCTCTCTCCACCTGCAACTGAACCCAACCCCGGGGGACAGGGCCATCTGGGCTCACTGTGACCTCCATCCCAGCTTCTTCTCTTTCCTTCCCTCCCAGCAGACACACAACCCACTTTGAGGGGGGTGGATCCAAGTGGGCAGAGGAGCCTGGAAAATCTATCCCTATCTTGAGATGAGCACCCTCCCGCCCCTGGCTAAGGGGAGCTATGCTGGGACCACAGCAGCTGCAGGGTCCTGGTGTCACCTCTGGCCCAGCTGGTCTTTCTGCCCATTGTAGGGCTGCCCCTACATTAATGCCCACCCACCTGTGAGGTGGACAAGGTTGAGAACCAGGGCCCAATACTTTGGTCTGGCTTCAAGATGAAGAGGTGGTGGAGGACTGCATGGGGCCATGGCCTAGAGTCGGGAGACCTGGGTTCTAAGTCTAGCTTCTGCTTCCAACTCTGTCACCCAAGGCATGTCACCATGCTTCTGAAGGTCTGCTTCCCCCGCTGTACCCCATCCTTCTGAAGGTCTGCTTCCCCTGCTGTACCCCGAGGGAACCAGACTCTACCCTGAGCCCTTCCCAGCTGTGACAGTTCTGTAACTGGGATCCAGGCTGGGCTGGGCAGCTGCAGGGGGTTGAGAGGGGGCTCTGGAGGCTTTCCTACACGGGAGGAGCTCAGGCAGACAGGTCTTGGGGAACAGGTGCCCCGTGTCCTGACTGCCACCTTCCCCCGCCTGCCATCAGTGACACAGCTGTAACCTGAGCCAGGCACTGTCTCTCCTCAACTCTTGAGAGAAGGGGCACCCCCCCCTTCTAATCCCCAGCTGGCACCATGGAAACACGGTGGGAACAGACAGGGACCACACAATGCCTGTTTCAGTCACCACGTTGGCACAGCCTTGCTCTGGCTCCAGAGCCACCCCCAGAATGGTGGTGGTGGTGGGGGGTGTTAGGCCATCCTGGCACAAGAACCCAGGGGCAGCCAAGGGTGGGTACACGGCACCCGACTGCACCTCACAGCGCCCCAGACCCCTGCCCAGCTGGAGACAGATGGCCAGGCCACAGCAGATTTGATCTTCAAGTGTCCTTGCCCACTGGGACAGCTGGAGGGCAGCTCCTTCAGTGGGCGGAGGTGTACTGGTCAGGGCGTCCCTCCTGTTGACTCATCTGAGAGAGCCCCTGCCCCCAACTGACCCCTCCACGTCTGCCCTGCACAGGTCTCCTTCCAGATGGCTGTGCCTCCCAGCCCTGCCTCCTTACAGCCACCAGCATCCCGGCCCATTTCTTCTCTGACCCTCACTCTTAGAATCGCCAGAACAACCCCAGGAACCCTTTCGTGCCTTCCAGCCCTAACATCACCGCCTCACTGCCCCTTCCTCGCCAAGACCCCTCACAAAGCCCGAGAAGATACCTCGGATCCCTCCTCAGCGCCCCCACTTCCCACTGCCTAGTCTCTCCAGCCGGGGTGCCCTAAACCCTTTTAAGGCCGGCTGCCTCCGGCCTCTCCGTTAACCCTTTCCTGCCTGGACCCCTGCAAGCCAACCCTTCCCGTCACTCGGCCTCTCTCAACCTCCGTGTTAACCCTTCACGGCCAGGACGCCTTCCTCCCCCCCCGCCCCCCCCCCCCCGCAGGTCCCGGTGGCCAGCCGCCTCCCGCCCCCTCGTACCGAAGTCCAGAAACTGCTTCATGGACAACGGGGACGGGGAGAACTTGCTGAAGTGCTCGATGTACTTGGGCGCCCCTGCCAGGGACGCATTCTTCAGTAGCGCGCGGACCCAGCGCATGGCGGCGGCGGCCGTGCCTCGGGCTCGGGCTCGGGCTCGGGCTCCGCACCCCGCGCGGGCAGCGCTGGCGCTCGGCTTGGCCCACTCGGGTCCCGCGCCGCCCAGGCCGCCTCCTCCCCACCACCGCCCTGGCGGGGCTCCGAGTCCGGCCAATCGGCTCGTCGCGGCGCCCCGACGTCGCCAATGGCCGCTCACAAACAACTCCCGGAGAGCCAATTGCCTCTCGTCCCGGCACGTGGCTGCCCCCTGGGCCCGCCCCCTTAACTCCGTGTTTGCCCGGAGCGGCCTGTTGTTTTCGGGAGGCCGGGCGGAGAGCCCGCCTCCCGGTGTCACCCCGCCCTTCCTCCTCCCCGCCCATCAGGGGTTAACCCCTCCCTTCCCAGAGGTTCGTTATTCCCATACCTATTCTACTCCCTTTCCCCGCTCCCTCCTCAGACTCCTTCACGTCTCGTCTCTGAGATTGTTCCGGTAGCTGTCAGCGCACCCCATTTCCTCCCAAAGGGTCCCGATTCACCTATCTTGATTCCCACCTGCTCTCCCTTAGGGGGTCTAGTGGGTTCCCAATTCAGATGACAGTGACTCAGACTGAATGTTTGCTAACTTCGGGATCAGGATGCGATCCCACGTCAGTCCCTCGTATCACAAAGATCCAAGCAGCTCATGAAAAGGCGGCATGTTGCTTTTCCAGTTAAAAAAGTCAGTCAACCTCCTAACTAACACCTGGAGGCGGCAGAGGCAACCCTAACCATCAGTGCTACAATAAAGTTTTCAAAAAAAAAATTTTTTTTTTTTTGTCTTTTTAGGGCCGCACTAGCGGCACATGGAGATTCCCAGGCTAGGGGTCAAATCGGAGCTGTAGCTGCCGGCCTACGCCAGAGCCACAACAACTCGGGATCCGAGCCGCGTCTGCGACCTACCCACAGCTCATGGCAACGCTGGACCCTTAACCCACTGAACGAGGCCAGGGATCGAACCTGCAACCTCATGGATGCTAGTAAGATTCGTTTCCGCTGAACCACGAGGGAAACTCCCAAAACACTTTTATTTTTTTATTCTCTTCTCTTTGGACCTAAGAAAGCAACCTTTTTCGCTCTGAGCGTTCTTAGAGAAAGGTCCTGGAAGATGATTGGTGCTGGAGGCGGAGAGCCCGCCCTTCCTGAGCCAACCGGCTCTCTCGTGGGAACACAGCGCGCGCTCTCTTGTGGTCGAGAGCGGTAAGTCCCCCGCTTCTCCCCCATCCCCTTGAGGTGTTTTTCGCTGTTCAGTCGTGGGCTCACATTAACCAATGGCATAATAAATTCTAGGCTTTGTGCTGGGACAGGGAAAGAGACAGGATTGGGACATTGCCTTTTCCTTCGATCGTTTCATTTCTCAGTCTGGGAGAGAGCTGCATAAATAAATAAATAGTTATAACAGAATATGATTATAGCCTATGCAGAGCTATGAGCAAGGCCTCACAATGAAGGGGACTCTCTTAGCTGAATGAATAATAACCTATGTGTCAAGCACTGTTTGCATTCATTATCTCATTTACTTCTCAGGACAGCTCTATTGTGCTATTATTATCTCTATTTTGTAGATGAGGAAACAGGTTCAGAGGTCATTCTCAACTGCAGCTCTGACCGTGTTACTTCTCTTGCTCATAGCCTGTTGCTGGCTCGCCACTTCTTCCTGGAGCCTTTCCAGTTCTCACATGGTCTGCTTTGGCTTAACTCTCCAGCCTCCTCATCTCTCCACATTTCCCCTGCTCAACTCCCAGCCACACTGATCAACTGCCTTGAACCAGTCTCCAATCTCCGTGCTGTTGCAAATGCTGTCTCTTATGTATGGAGCATTCTTTCTTTTTTTTTTTTTTTTTGCCGTTCCTTGGGCCGCTCTGGTGGCATATGGAGGTTCCCAGGCTAGGGGTCGAATCGGAGCTGTAGACACCGGCCTATGCCAGAGCCACAGCAACGCAGGATCCGAGCCACGTCTGCAACCTACACCACAGCTCACAGCAACGCCGGATCCTTAACCCACTGAGCAAGGGCAGGGACCGAACCCACAACCTCATGGTTCCTAGTCGGATTCGTTAACCCCTGAGCCACAATGGGAACTCCTGGATCATTCTTTCTTCTCACTTTCACTTACTCAGTCTTCAGGTCCCTTGACCTGCCCGGCTGGGTTATGGGCTCCCTCCAAAGTTTCCTTAGACCTCCCGATCTAACACCCATTTTAACTCCTTTACACGAAGTGTCATCATCTGTTCCTCTGTCTCCCCAAAGAGACTTTAAGCTTCTGGAGGGCAGGGCTATCTCGGTCTGATTCACGGCTCTGTGTCTAACACCAGGCGCTGCATCCAGCACACTGAAGGGAAAAGGTGAAAAAAGAAGTTGGGGTCCCCGGGGGAAGACATGCCACAGCGGTATCAGAGAGGACCGCCAAACCAGCAGTTAGACCATGGATGATGTTGGTGAATGCGGTCTTCAAGGTGCCTGGAAGAGTACATGAAATATTATATGTAAAAAAGTGGATCCCTGTGTCTGGTGCACTGTAAATATCAGTAAGCGGCAGCTATGGCTATTACTGTGAAATTTGGGAGTTCCTGTTGTGGCTCAGTGGGTTAAGAACCTGATATAGAGGATGCAAGTTCAATCCCTGGCCTTGCTCAGTGGGTTAAGGATCTGGCTTTGCCCTGAGCTGTGGCATAGGTCGCAGATACAGCTCCAATCCTGCCATTGCTGTGGCTGTGACAGGCCAGCAGCAGCTGCTGCTTGGAGTCGACCCCCAGCCTGGGAACTTCCATGTGCTACAGGTGCGACCATTAAAAAAACCCCGAAAAACAAAAACCACCACCACATCAAAAACTATTATTGGAGTTCCTGTTGTGGTGCAGTGGAAACGAATCCAACTAGTATCCATGAGGATGTGGCTTCGATCCCTGGCCCCGCTCAGTGGGTGATGGGTCCAGCGTGGCCAGGGTGTAGGTCACAGATGTGGCTCAGATCCTGTGTTGCTGTGGCTGTGGTGTAGGCCGGCAGCTACAGCTCCAATTAGACGCCTAGCCTGGGAACATCCACATGCGTTGGGTGTGGCTCCAAAAAGAAAAAAAAAAAAAAACCCAGAAAACAAAAAGACAATTAACTGTCAACCTTCAAGTAAAAGGAAACCCTGAGCCTGGGTGTAAGAGACAGATATGAGATTTCCCACGGTCCTCCCCTTAGAGCTAGGCTTCCATAACGGGGGTTCTGTGCTTGGATCAAACTCCTCCTGCAGAGATTGCTGCAGGGTGAGTAACAGCAGGGCTGGAGGTATCAAGCTAGGTTAGGTGATGGGAAGTTAACAACCCCACCCCCCCCCACATTCCCAAATTTCCCGCTACATGTACAACATGGCTTGGTGGCGGGGACTGAGTCTGACAGCCGCTTTTTCTCAACACAGGCTTCCACAGCAGTTTAGAGAAGCAGAATTGAGGGTCTCAGCCCAGAACAGAGTCCCTTCCCTCCCGCTGACAACTCATTGGCCAGAAGGAGTCATGTGGCACCATCCAACCAGGTGGGGCCCAGGAAGCGCAATCCAGCCCGGTGCCCAGAAGAGACAGAGAACCTTATAGGTTCTCTCTCCTTCTCCCTCTATTTTTTTTTTTCTTTTTTAGAACCGCACCTAGGGCATATGGAAGTTCCCAGGCTAGGGGTCGAATCAGAGCCACAGCTGCCATCCTATGTCATAGCCACAGCAACGCGGGATCTGAGCTGCATCTGTGACCTACACCACAGCTGACTGCAATGCTGGAACCTTAACCTACTGAGCGAAGCCAGGGATTGAACCCGCATCTTTATGGATACTAGTTGGGTTCATTACCACTGAGCCACAACAGGAAGTCCCTTATGGGTTCTTTCCGTGACAAAAGAGCCAAGACCCTCTTCTGAAACAATCTGGAGATGCTGCAGCTCCAAGAAACTCAAGAAACTTGCAATTATAAAGCGTCCTTTTCTGTAAAGTGGGCATTGCTGGCATCGCTGCCAGTTTGTTTCTTTCATGAAAGTCTGGCCTACTTGTTGTCACATGCGTGTGTGTGTGGTGCACTGTGTGTGTGTGTTCTCATCCAAACAGCTGCTCACAGGAGGTGGGGCTGATCCTGTGAAGCTGGCCAGAGGGATGTCTAGATCCCACGCTTTTCTTCAGCAGCAAGTGGCTGCAAAGGACTGGACTGAGCTGGCGGGAGCCCTGCTCAGCCTGAGCTGGGCTTTGACAACACACATGTGTGTATTCCTGACTCCGTGAACAACCCAGGTTCTGGAAAACAAAGGTCTAGGTAGGGGCTGGGGTTTTCCTGGAGGACATGGACATTTTACTGTCAATCGGTGACAAATCCCAACCCAGAAAGTGATGGGGCAGGCTCCCCTTGAGCAGGTGGAGGGCAGACAGCAGCCACAGGGAGGCAGACACCAGGAGGAGCCCTGGGACCAGCATCTGGTCTGTGGGCTCTGATGAGTCAAATGGAGGAGCTGCCTCTAGGCGCCCCTGAGTGGTCACATCCAAACTTCCGTCTTGCCAAACATCACCGCCACAGGACCTGTGCCACAGGTCAGGACAAAGAAGTCATAGGGAAGGTGGCCTTGCTCCACCCCCAGGTCTGTGTGGCTGGGACACCTTAGCGCAGAGGAGGCGGTGGAGAGCTTGCCCCATGCTGTGGCCGTGAGCTCCATCCTGAAGCACCCCGGGAGGAAGCGTCGCAGGCAAGGTTTCTGGGTGGACCTGCCCAGAGGCTGGGGAATGGATGCCAGGACCTTTCAGGTATTCCAGCCTTGGGTCACTGGTTCACCTTCTGATCTGCTCAGCATGGTTCCCCAGGGTGGTGGTGGGGAAACTGAGGCAGTACAGCAGGTTCTCTGAATTTAGCCACCAGACGAGGGCTCTCAGCTCTCCACCCATGCACCCAGCCTCCCTGCACCATTACCCAGGGCTACCTGTTTCTACAGCAGAGTGGCTCCTGGCCCCTTGCAGACCCTACACAGCCCCACCTCTACCCACCCCTCCTCGCCGGAGGTCCATCAAAAAGCCATTTAGTTTCCACCCATTCTCCTCGGATCTCTTCCCTTATCTGATATTCTGGATCTCAGTTATACGACCATGACCGTCCCTTAGACGGGGGACCCCTGAGAACAGAAGTGGATCTTCCCTATATAGCTTCACCCTCCCAACCTCTAAGACCCCTGCGCTTGGTTGTGTCCCGCTGGGGGGGTCAGCCGGAGAGCAGATCCATCGGACTGAATGAGGCTGGCGTGGGGGTGGCCGGAATACACCCTGGGCAATGTGTACAAACTGGGAGCTGTTTACTAGTTGCCGTGAGAAGCCTATATACAAAGAAGGCACGAGGAGGGGGAGGGAGCTCCCCTGCTACAGTACCGTGGATGGGGGTGGGTGGGAGAGGTTTTCTGGAACCAGCCTCAACTTCTACCATGGGCCACGGTGGGGGGAGAAGGCAGAGCTGAGTTGGCTCTGAAAGCCAAGGACAGCTGGGAGCTCCACGTCTCCAGCTCATGGTCCATGGGGGTAAAGTGGGGTCTGGCTGATGGGGCAGGTGCAGGGCTCCCTCCCTCTTCTACATTCAAGTGTTGCTCCCCCTGTGATCTCATGGGGGGGTCCCTCCAAGCCTTCAGAGGTCGGGCTGGTCACATGGGTGAGAAGTGGCATCTCTTCTGTGTCCTTCGGACATCTCCTTGGCCCAGGACCAGTCCCCTCCTCTGCTGAGGAGTCCCCCGCCTCCCCGGGCCGTCGGAGCACAGTGTGTTCTGGCTGCCTGGCAGCGTGTCCTTCTTTCTTTCTTCGGGCTGCCTTTCCTGCTAGTGCATGGGTGGCTGTGGCCAAGGACAGAGATTTCGCCTCGATTCATGAAAGAAAGCCAGCCTGGGGACTTTCTTTCTAGTTCCTTCTGCTCTTGGGTCTGAACAACCAGCTCCTGCAAACACCCCCTTGGACAACCTCGGGCAGGCTTCCCACGCTCTGGCATGGCTGCTGGGGGCTGTGCCTGGGCCCAGCGGGCTGCTCTTTGTCAGTGGTTTTCATCTCGAGGGCTGAGTCAGTCCAGTGACTATGGCTCACGATGGGTCCAGTGTGAACAGAGGAGGCGTCACCACAATAGGGGCTGCTTCCTCCTGGCTCTGGCGGAGGTCCTTTGGCTTGGTTTTGGCACAGGCAGAAGCTGGGACACGCATGTCCACACCCCACCCGGGGTGTACAAGCACGGGCCACAAGCATGTATGTCCAGGGCACAGGGCTGCAGTGCTCAGCAATGCAAGGTCCACGGCCCCGGCCCTCCTGCAGGGAGAAGGCCACGGCTGGATGGCACGTGAATGCACGTGAAGACGTGTGTGTGCCCAAGCCTGCTGGTGCCAGCCAAAGGCAGTGGCCCCTGTGGACTGTCGGGGGCATAGCTTATAAATAGAAGGGGATACGGGGGGAGCGGGGGTGGGATCGGGGTGGGGGGTGTCAGTAGTATCGGTCCCGAGTCTGCCAGCTGGTCACCCAGTGCTTCTTGGTGGGCACGGTGCTCCCTGGAGATGGGTAGCGCGCCTCCTCCCGGATCCGCACCGCGTGGTACTTGGGCATGATCCGGTAATAGCGGGTACGCTTAAAGAAGTCGCACTGGAGGTGGGGGAGAAGACGAAGCCCATCAGCATCTGGCTTTTGAGGCAGCGGGGAGAGGTGCCCAGCCCCCTCTTTGCCCACCAGAGGTCCTCACAGCCAGGACCCCCACCCAACCACAATGCCATCTCCCTGCACTGACAGGGTTCAGAGAAAGGAGGCCCCAGAGGAAGGCAGAGAGGAGAGGGAGAGGCAGATGGAGATAGATGGGAAGTTGTTGAGACGGCTGACTGAATGGCTAGGAAGGGTGGGGACCGTCCCTGAGCACAAAATTGGGAGGGGCCAGTTTGTCACCCCGAGGGGGCTCCTAAGAGGAAAAGGGCTGTTTGCCAGGGGGAAGGGCTCCCCTAGTCCCTTCCTGCCCTGGAAGTGGGGCTGGGGAGTCGCATCACTCTGAAGTTTGTCTTGTGGCCTTCAGAGATGGGGTCCCGCCTTGGTCTTGACCCCTTTCCAATCCCCAGAAAGCGAAGGGGGCACAGGGAGGGTTTTATGGCTCCCTCTTGGGGTCCCAAGTCCTTGAGGAGCTCAGGGGGGAGGCTGGGGGAGGGCAGATACCCGGAGCTCTCCCACGGGTGTGCAGGGGAGGCAGACAGAGTGGCCTGCCCTTTGGGGTGGCGCCAGGGACAGAGTCAGGTGCAGAGAGGACCCATGAAGGAAGAGGAGCAGATAGGACAGAGTCAGAGGCCCCAGCTAGCTGGGGGCTTGGGAAGGGGGCCCGGAGGCCGCGTTACCCGGGTGGGCTGGGGGTGGGGGGCTGCCCCCCTCAGTAGTCGTCCGTCAGCCTCTCCGTCTCTGACGGCTGGCTCTTCATCTCCGCCTTCTGCCTCTTAGCTTCATACAGGGCGCGAGTGCGGGCTCGCTTGAAGAAGCCGCACTGCGGAGGGGGGGAGGGGGAGGGGCCATCAGGGGGAGCTGGGGGGTCCTTGCCAGCAGCACTGGCAGTGAACTGGGGCTTAGGGCCGGGGGACCTGGCTGCCTGAGTCCCAGCCCCAGCTTGGTGGAGAGGTGGGAGCCAGTGCTCCCGGTTCCCCTTTCCGTCTTTGCAGATCCCCCCATTGACCGGGACAGGTGCATCCAGGAGGGTGAGGTGAGGATGGGGTGGGGGTGTGGCTGGGGGAAGGCGGGGTGGGGGGACATGGGGGCGGCTGGGGTGAGATGGAAGTGTGGTCCCAGAGTGGGAGTGCCAGTGGCGGGCTGGGTGTCCTAACCTTCCACAGCAAGAGGATGATCAGTCCCAGGAGCAACAGCCCGGCACTCACAGCCACAAGCACCAGCCACAGCTCGATCTCGGCCGGCAGCTCCTCCACCAGGTCAGAGTCAATGTCCACGGAGAACTGCAGGGGGTGAGAAGGGGCTGAGCTTTGCGTCCACGCTCTTTAGGCCCCCCAAGCGCATCCTTCCTTGTTCTCAGGAACCTGCTGTTTGATCTACTGCCAGTAGGGGGCACTCGGGGACTGGAAAAGCCCCTGCTGGTTCTCTGACAGCAGCAGATTTCTCCATCCTACAATTTCTCCCAGGTGCGGTCCTGGCTTCACAGGGGGCAGCCTCAGATCTGGGAGGCAGCCTGGAGGCTGAGTTTGTTACCCACACATCCGGGTTTGGGTACCAGCTCCATCCCTCACGAACTGTGGGACCTTAGACAAGTAATTTTACCTCTTTAAATCATTTCATCTGATAAGGCAATCATAATGCCTACCTCACAGTATAGTAGAGTAGCCAAAAACATGGATTCTGGAGCCAGGCTACCTGGCTTCAAGTCCTGGCTGTGTTATTCACTAGCCATGTGACCTTGGGCAAGTCACTTAACCTCTCTGTTGTTCATCTGTAAAATGGGGATTATGCTAGTAATACCTACCTCATGGGTTGCTGGGGAGGATTAAATGTGTTTACCATGGGTAAACTGCTTTGAGCAATACCTGGTACACAGCAAGCACTCCATAAATATTTACAAAAAATAAAGACTGCATAGCATATAGTATCATTTTTTTCTTTATTATATATCAATGAAGATATATATTATATATTTTATAATATAAAATTATTCTGTATATGTATATATAGATCTTTTTCTGACTGTACACTATTTCTCAAAAAGTTATTTTATTATTTTAAAAAATACAGATGATATAAAGGACATTAAAGGTTTCCAGTAATTTTACTCTATAGAAACAGATATCGTCAACATTTTGTTGAATCTCTTTCCATATTTTTATTTATTATTTATTTATTTATTGTCTTTTTAGGGTTGTCCCCACTGGCACATGGAGCCTCCCAGGCTAGGGGTCGAATCTGCACTGCAGCTGCCAGCCTACAGCCACAGCAATGCTGGATCTGAGTTGCACCCATGACCTACACTGCAGCTTGTGGCGACACCGGATCCTTAATCCCCTGAGTGGGGCCAGGGATCGAACCAGAATCCTCACGGATACTAGTTGGGTTCTTAACCCGCTTAGCCACAGTGGGAACTCCTCTTTCCGTATTTTTAAACGCCTATATTAAACATATATTCTTCTTCTTTTTTTTTTTTTGTCTTTTTGCCTTTTCTAGGGCTGTTTCCCACGGCATATGGAGGTTCCCAGGCTAGGGGTCCAATCGGAGCTGTAGCCACCAGCCTACACCAGAGCCACAGCAGCGCGGGATCCGAGCTGTGTCTGCAACCTATACCACAGCTCATAGCAACGCCGGATCCTTAACCCACTGAGCAAGGGCAGGGACCGAACCCTCAACCTCATGGTTCCTCGTCGGATTTGTTAACCACTGTGCCATGACGGGAACTCCTAAACATATACTCTTTTTTCTTCCACATAAATGGGATCTGTGTGTACTAGACATACTCTTCTCTGAACTTTTTCTTCATCTTTCGATGTCAATTAATAAAGATCAACCTAATCCCTTCTGATGACTGCACAGTCGTTGTAGGAAATGTACCATAATTTATTGAACAAATATTCTACTAAAAGACATTTAGATTGTTTCCAATTTTCTGCCACTATAAACAATGCTTTAAATATCCCTATATATTTAGGTTAGGTTTACATACTTGTCCTCTTAGCTTTTAAGACATAGTGTCATATGCTGGATCAAAGGAAATGTGCATTTAAAAATTTAATAGCTATTGACAAATTCATCCCCCCAAAGAATCTATCATTTTATCCTCCAATCAATAGCATTTCCTTCTACCTCATCAGCACCAGACAGCATTATTCTTCTAAATATTTTCTAATCTGATAGGAAAAAAAACCCTCATTGCTGTTATTTTTACTCCTTTACAGTTTAGTTGAACATTTGGGAGTTCCCGTCGTGGCTCAGTGGTTAATGAATCTGACTAGGAACCATGAGGTTGCAGGTTCGATCCCGGCCTTGCACAGTGGGTTAAGGATCCGGCATTGCTGTGAGCTGTGGTGTAGGTCGCAGATGTGGCTCGGATCCCGTGTTGCTGTGGCTCTGGCATAGGCCAGCAGCTGTAACTCTGATTCGACCCCTAGCCTGGGAATCTCCATATGCCTCGGGAGTGGCCCTAGAAAAGACAAAAAAAAAAAAAAGATAGTTGAACATTTGTATCTCGCCCTATGTACACTGCCTGTTTATCTTTATGCTGCCCTTTATTTTTATGTATTAAAATATGTCTATCAATATTTTGGCGTATATGTTATAAACTTTATGAAAAGCAATATATCATTTGCCAGTTTCTTTACTATCGCTTTTGCTGCATACAGCTGTAAAATATCAGGTAGTCTAATCTGTCAAATGCTTCCTTTGTGATTTCTGAGTTGAATAATCTGACTCCTGGATGTCCCTTGTGGTGCAGCAAGTTAAGGATCCAGCATTATCACTTCAGTGGCTTGGGTCGCTGCGGTGCTGTTTGATCCCTGGCCTAGGAACTTCCACATGCCATGGGTGAAACCAATAAAAGTAAATAAATAAATAAGTAAAATAACTCCCTCTTCCCATAATTAAAGATTACCATCAAATTATTTTCTGGGAGTTCCCATCGTGGCTCATTGGTTAACAAATCCGACTAGGAACCATGAGGTCGAGGGTTCGATCCCTGGCCTTGCTCAGTGGGTTAAGGATCTGGTGTTGCCGTGAGCTGTGGTACAAGTTGCAGACACGGCTCGGATCTGGAGTTGCTGTGGCTATGGTGTAGGCTGGCAGCTACAGCTCCGATTCGACCCCTAGCCTGGGAACCTCCATATGCCGCAAGAGTGGCCCTAGAAAAGGTAGAAAGACAAAACATATATTTTTTTTTTCTGAATTTTCTTCTGATATATTTTAGTTCCCATATTTAAATATTTTAATAGAACTCCAGTGTGTTCTTGTTTATGGTGTGAGGCAGGGATTTGTCTTTACTTTCCCGATACTACTTAATCATCTACCTTTTCTACCTTTCATCTAATTAAAAATGCCATCAGGGAGTTCCCATTGTGGCTCAGTGGTTAACGAACCCAACTAGTATCCATGAGGACCCAGGATCAATCCCTGGCCTCGGTCAGTGGGGTAAGGATCTGGTGTTGCTGTGAGTTGCGGTGTAGACTGGCAGCTGCAGGTCCAATTCTACCCCTAGCCTGGGAACCTCCATGTGCCATGGTGTGCCCCCCCCACAAAAAAAGAAAGAAAAGACAAAACTAAATAAATAAATAAAAATTTTAAAAAATAAAAATGCCATCAGGGAGTTCCTGCTGTAGCACAGTGGGTTAAGAATCTGACTGCAGTGGCTTGGGTTGCTGCACCTACAGATGTGATCCCCAGCCTAGTACAGTGGGTTGAGAATCCAGCATTGCCTAAGCTGTGGTGTAGGTCACAGCTTCGGCTTGGATTCAGTCCCTGGCCTGGGGATATCCATATGCTGTAGGCGCAGCCATAAAAATAAATAGATCAAATTTTAAAATTAAAATGCCATCTGTATAATAAAGTCAATTCCTATTCTTTTTTTTTTCTTTTTTGTATTTGCTGGCCACCCTGCAGCATATGGAGCTTCTGGGCCAGGGATCAGATACAAGCCACAGCTGTGACGTATGCCAGATCCTTAATCCACTGTGCCAGGCCAAGGATCTAACCTGCATCACAGTCCTCCAGAGACACGGCTGATCTCCCTCGCCACAGCAGGAACTCCCAAAGTCTTATTCTGATCTGTCGATCTTTCTGGCCCTTCCTCCACTACCTCAATTCACTTTAGGAAATGTACCATAATGCATTTAACCAACCCTTCATTCACCTTCTCTAGGTATCGCCTCTATATCTCCACTTACATCCTTTGCACAATCAAATTATTAGCAATTTCATCATCTTTCTTTTTCCAGATTGCGTCTCAGAATCAAGTTTGGGAACTTTTTTTTCAAGTCTCCACCAAGACGGATCCTTGTCACAGAGGTGCCGTGCAAATCAAAGAAGCTCAAGCAGAGCTTCTCAATGCTGGCTGCACAGCAGAATCACTGGTGGGGGTGGGTACTTTTAAACATACCAATACTGGGGTCCCATCTCCATAGACTCAGATGTCACTGCTCAGGGGCGCAGTCCAGACACCAGAAATTCTCCAGGGGAGTCCCATGTGCTGCCATGATTGAGAACCCCGTGGCTAAAGTGTGCGAGAATGCTCTGAAAAGATGCCCTGTGCTCCCACGCCCTGGCCAGGCGCTGTCTAGTTGACATGCTCACTTACCCACACTGTCCTATTCTCCATATTGATGGTGGGGACGCTAGTCCGGAGGAATAGGGTGGCCCAGCTGGTTACCCTGACTCGGTCAAGGTCTCTGTAATCCTGGAGGGGGGAAAGGATGCATCAAAAGAAGCAGGTGAAGCCCCTCTGAGCCTCCATCCTGACCCTAAGCCCCTCCCTCCAGGACACCCTCGCTCCACACAGCATCCTTCAGCAGCATCCCTAAGGACCCGATGCCACGTCTCCCCTCCTCCACCCTTGAAGGCACAGCATGCAATCCGCTGTGCCTCAGATCCTGTGTTGGATGCTGGGGTCAGCAGAGACAATGAAGGTCGCAGTCCAGGTCTGGTCTGTGGGCTAAATCTGGCCCATGACCTAGTTTTTAAAAAAATTGAAATATAATGTCCATTGACAATGGTGTGTTACTTTCCATGACCTGCGTTCGGACATAAAGCATTACTGGCACACAGGCACACCCATTCCTCGTCTCATCCTCCACTGCATTGTCTGGGGCAGCTTTGGGCTGCTGTGAAGACGTGAGTAATTAAAAAACTGCTTGGTCCACAAAGCTGAAGAGATGTTTCATCTGGTCACTTATAGAAGAGGTTTGGTTTAGGGGGCATGAGAAGGCTGGCAACGGCAGCGGAGCGTGGGTTACTGGCATGTGTGGCTTCTGTGAAACTTCTGTGGGTGTCCAGAGAGGAGAGGTCATTTTCAGCTGGAAAAGTCCGAAACGACCTCACTGGTGGTGAAGCATCTGGGGGAGACCTCAAATGCTGGACAGGAGTTTGCATGCAGAGAAGCAGAGGGAAGCTGGCATCCAGGGGGAGGGAACAGCTTGGGCTAAAGCAGGGAGGTGGGAAAGTCATAGAGGACAGACTAACAGACACACAAGAGAAGGTCAGGTTGGCCGGAGACAGAATTATGTCATGTCCACAGACACAGACTAACACTGACACGGCACACAATAGGTGCACAACCCGTCACCCATCGATCTCCAGGCTGTCCCTGACACACTCGGGCACACACATGCACCCTGGCCTCACCCTCTCCCTGCTGCTCTCCTCGCCCAGGTGGGTGGCAGGAGACACCTCCAGACCCTGGCACTGACCTCAATGAAGGTGCTGTTCCAGACCCGTGCCTGCACTGTCACGTTGGTGATGATGGGGGCATCAGGAATGGGGCACTCCAGCCACACACAGCGGGCGCGGTCATTGTCACACCTCTGAGGTGAGCAGGGAACAGAAGACATGAAGCAGGCTGTGTCTCTAGAGCCTTTTTTTTTTTTTGCCTTTTCTAGGGCCGCACCTGTGGCACATGGAGCTTCCCAGGCTAGGGGTCCAATCGGAGCTGCAGCTGCCGGCCTACGTCAGAGTCACAGCAACACCAGATCCAAGCCACATCTGCGACCCACACTACAGCTCATGGCAACACCGGATCCCTGACTCACTGAGCAAGGCCAGGGATCGAACCCGCAACCTCATGGTTCCTAGTCGGATTCGTTAACCACTGAGCCATGATGGGAACTCCCAGGAGACCCCAGTCTGATGAGGTGCTGTGTCCCTGCCTGGAGAGGCTCATCTCCTGCCCTCAGAGGGGCCTTGCCTTGTATTAGGGAGCAGCCAACTCAGTGGCCCCAAGGAAGAGATACTGATTCTCTTCCCAGGGGCCCCAACCTATTGGAGTGATGTTTCTGCTCAAATCCTGGGACGAGGTTAAGGCTGGGGAATGGGGAGAGGTGAGATGAAGATGTGGGCGGTGCAGGGCGCCCTCTGTCGGAAGGGAGAGAGATGACCAGGCCTGGGTATCGAGGTGAGGCCCAGCTGGGCTGAGAGGGAGGCGTGAATCCCACGCGGATGGAGCCTGAGTGAACAAAGGCTCAACATGGGAAGGGGGTGGGAAGGTGATGTTGGGGATCGGCCCCCGTTTACATGCACAGGGATCAGATGTCCTGTTCTCCATGTCACTGACGTCCAGATACGCTTGGTCCAAAGAATGTGCCTTAAACATGAGCGTGCAGGTTGGGGGCGGGGGGGAGTATGGGAAGGGATGAGGGCAGGCCCCTTTGGGTCTGCTGTGGGTGCCACCAAGCCAGGGGTGGAGTATGAAGAATCTAGAGGGAGTTACCCTGTGGCTCAGCGGACAGGAATACATGAGGATGTGGGTCTCCTGGAAAGTAGCATCTATCTCCTTTGCTTCGTGTCCCCGTAGGTGTCCACCCACCTTGGGACAGTTGGGCACAGTCCTCTCCACCCCTGCCCTGGCCACTCACCAGTTGGGTCTCAGACCTGGCTTTTTTGGCAGCAGCCAGAGTGACAGGCGGGGGGCCCTGGCCTCCCCCCGGGTCCAGCTGTCGCCGCCTGCGCTGTGTAGATGGTGGCCTGTCTTCAGGAACCTGAGGAGGGAAGAGGGGATTTGCTGGAGGCGGGCGTGGGAGCAGAGGCGAGACGAGGAGGAAAGGACAGGCCCCAAAAGTGTACAAGGGGAGGGAGAGGAAGATGCTGGCCTTGCCGCCCCACAGCTGGCACAGGAAATGATATGCAAGGAAATGATCTTGCTGGTGTCCTTACAGAGAGAGTGAGGTTGAGAGGGTTGACGAGATCTCCAGGTGGCTGGCAGTGCCAGGACCCGTTGCCATGGATGGTGATCTCAGTCGGGTACAGCAGCCACTTGCCATTGGTGACTTCGTAGGGCCACTCCAGCCCCAGGACCAGGGTCCCAAGTTCTGCCAGCCCTTCCCCCATTGGGCCCACCTGTGGGTACAAAGAATGTCATGGCCACTGTCTCATGGAAAACCACCTCCATCCGACCATCCCCCAGCCATCACACCCCCAAGGCCTTGGACCCAGAGACCCTCTTACCTGGAACTCATACTTGAGGGGGCTTCCCACATCCTCCACAGTTTTCATACCCGACTCGCCCATCACTGTCCCCCCAAAGAAGCTTTGTAGCCGGTGATTCACCCTAGGGGTAAGAAACAAGCTGGCATCATGAGAGACAGAAGAGCCTCTGGCAGGGGGAGGTGGGCACCAGTGAATTACAGCTCCCCTGACATCAGGCAGAGCTGAGTTAGACCCCAGCTCTAGCACTTGCTAGCTGTATGGCCTCACACAAGTTTGTTATCCTCTCTGAGCCTCCGTTTCTTTATCTGTAAAGTGGGGTTCATGTGTTAAGTGGAGTCACTGTATCATGGGGCTGTTGTGGGAAGATAATGAGATGATGCTTAGAACACCCTTAGCACAACGAACTCTCATGAAAAGACAGGGTCACATCAACACGTTCACCCCAGTTTGCTCATGCCTCCACTGCCACCTGCTCTGCAAGAATACTCATAGTAACCATAATGACAGTGGCATTGGCCTGAGGATACCAGGCCAAGAGCGGGGTGGCAGAGGAGCTTGAGAGACTCCCTAGGGACAGGGAGGTCCTAGCCCGGGCCCAGCAGGCTGGTGGTGGTGGTGGGGGATGTGGTACCCACATGCTGAGCGAGGCCTGGAGTGTGTAGTCCACCAGCAAAGTCAGGGTCTTGGGCCGCAGGTCGTCCTGGTGACTTGATCTGGGGAAGGCATGCAGGGGAAAGGGGAGGAGATGTGGCTGGAGTGGGGGAGGTCCCAGGACCCCTCAACCCCGACCCAGACTGGCTTCTCAAGGTCACTCACGTGGAGAGCTGCAGCTGCGCCTGGAGTTCCCTCGTGTGCAGGGTCACCCCGATGACCTCAAAGGCGATGAGCAGCTCCATCTGCCACGAGGGTGAGGGAGGCAGAGAGGGGCGTTTGGGGTCAGGTGGGGGTGATGCCATGGGGAAGAGAGGGGCTGAATTCTATACCAGGGAGCTGGTCCTCTCTGGCCTCCTCCTTGCCTTCTGGGTGAGGTCTCCACCTCCCACCTGTCCCTACCCTTCTACCTTCCTCACCTCATCAATTTCCCTTTTCCCTTTCCTTTCTCTCAGTGACATCCCTGCTATTTTTTTTTTTTTTTTTTTTTGGCTAGGGGTCAAATGGAGCCAAAGCTCCTGGCCTGCAACATAGCCACTGCAACACCAGGTCTGAGCAGTGACTGTGACCTACACCACAGCTCATGGCAACACCAGATCCTTAACCCACTGAGCGAGGCCAGGGATCGAACCCGCATCCTCAAGGATGCTAGTCGGGTTCGTTAACCACCTAGCCACGACGGGAACTCCACTAGTCAGAGTCTTAAACTACTTTTGAGCTACATGAAGTTGAGCAATCACTGAAACTTTCTAAGGGCATGTTTCCTTTCTGCAAATCAGCAGCTTCCTTCTCAGAAGATAGTGAGAACTATCTGATATAAAAGGAGCATGGTGTTGGGCTCATGGCCTGGCACATAGTAGGTGCTTAGTAAAACTAGTTTTTCCCACCTCCACCTGCTCTAGCTTTGTGCATAGCTCCCTAGTGGCCCCATTTTTCTCAGTCTCTGGGGCTCTCCCCCTCCCTTGCTGTATCTCCCCCTCCCTCCCTCTGGCTCTTTGCTTCAGGGAAGCCTGGGAAGTAGGAAGGCAGAGGTGAGAAGGATAAGAAAGTCATCAGAGGAGTAGCCTGGGACCCACAGTAGGCTGGGAAAGTGTGATTGGGCCTCACCCTCTGGTTCCGTTTGAAGGGGTTCCCCAGCTCGCAAATGATGGTTTCGTTGGCCTGGCAGGCTCCAGGCTGAAGAAAAGACAAATCAGGTGGTCAGAGCAGGGCTTGTCCAGCCCCTCCCCTGTGGCACAGGGCCTGAAGCCCTAGAGGCTTGAAAACCGGGTTCCCTTAGCAGCAGAGATGCTGCAGGCTCCCGAGGAAGCCCAGCCCAGAGGAGTACGGGGGCGGGGGGGGGGGGAATATATGGCAAATGGCAGCACATGCACATGACATGCATGTAAGATGCAAATACATGGTGGAGCCGCGGTTGGGCTCTAGGGGGGCGGAGGGCACTCACAGGGCGCACTGAGGACAGCAGCAAGGCAGAAGGCACCGCCAAGGTGAGCAGCGCTTCGTGGGCATCTTCCCCGGCCCGTTCCCGGGTGGGGGTGTTGGTCACGTTGATGCTCAGGAGCAGTTTTCGCATGTCTCTCCTGTACTGGAGCCTGAGAGGGGAGGAGCCCCGGACTGAGCCCAAAGCCCCGCCCCTCGTCGGCCCCTATCCCTTAGGCCCCGCCCCTCGGAAGAAAGACGCTTTTCTAGCCGGGTAAGACGAGCCTTAGAGCTCCCAGCTGGCTAACAAGGATCCCTTTCCCTCGAACTAGCCTCTCTATGAGACCCCACTCCTCAGATCTTACCTGGTCTCTCTCCTTTTCCTGACCAATAGGGTCCCGCCCCTCAATTCCCAATAGCCAATGAAATCTGCTCCACCCAATTCCGGAGGCCTAGGGCGCACCTGCTCAGCCGCTGCCCCTGCTCCGACACGAAGGCCGCCCGCATCTGCAAGTTACTGTCGCACTTGTTGTCCTGTCCGCACTCCTTCTGGAACTGGACCTGGGGGTGGTTGGAGGTGTGAAGGGCCCACCACCCACAGCGCCTTCTCGCCACAGCTCCCCCGGTCCCCGCCCTTTCGGCCCCGGCCCCACCCACCTCCGTGTAGTTCTCCAGAGCCTGTGCCTGATTGAGGACCGGGTAGGCGTCCAGGGGCCACGGTCCCAGCCGGGGGCGCTCAGGCATCCGCAAATGTAAAGAGTAGTTCATGGAGATGACGATGGGACGGAGTTTGTCGCGGACATTGTCCTGGGAAAGGAAGGTGAGCTGAAGCCAGCTCTGCGCTGCCCTCCAAATCGAGTTGAATCCTCAGACCACCCTAAACCCTAGGGAGGAGCCGAGGCCCCCTCCACCCTGAAAACACCCTGTAAGGCTGACTGAGACCTCAGTCCCTCACCCTTAGGCTGGGGGACTCTGGCTACCTCCCCTGGGGACTGTGGTGCCCATGTGCCACCCCTCGCCTCTCCCTCACCATCAGGAGCAGGTCCAGCGTCTGGCAGCGTGTCTCAGGCATGGAAAAGAAGCCGTGGAAGACCGCTGACTGGCTGTGTGCAAAGCGGAGCCGGGGTGGGCGGCGGTCCCGATCGGCCTCCAGCGTGTAGGCCAGGGCTGCAGGTGCACAGGCTGGTCAGCAAGTGACCAGGTGGCCATGGCCCCCCTCCCCGCGCCCTGCAGCCCAACACTCACTGATATTCCGCCTGTAGTTGGGGTTCCCGGCACTCTGGTTGTAAGCAAAGCACAGCTCAACTTGCACGCTGTTGACAGGTGGAAGACACACAGGAGAGCCTGGTCACAGTGGGACCCAGCTATCTGGGCCCTGGCTCTCATCCCTCTTTACCAGGCAAGGGGAAAAGGGCCCTACAGGGGAAAAGCAGGGGCAAGACTGGGGAGTCCATAGTGCCCCTCGCCCTTTCCCTCCCTACTTTCACTAGAGCCATAGAAAACACAGTTAGAGGGTACCAATGGGGAACCTGAGGCCCTGAGAGCAGGTGCGCCAGCCCAGTCTTGGGCAGGATCCCCAGTCCAGATCTCCTTCCCCACTGCCCGCTGCTTCCCTGCTCTGTCGACCTTTGCCTTCTGATTCAGTATCTTCATTCACACCCAGATACTTTGGTTATCACCATCATTACCAAACCATCTCAGCAACTAATATTTGTTTTTTCCCCTAGGGCTGCTCTTGCGGTCCACGGAAGTTCCCAGGCTAGGGGTCGAATCGGTGCTATAGCTGCTGGCCTACGTCACAGCCACAGCCACACCAGACCCGAGCTGCATCTGCAACCTACACCACAGCTCACGGCACTGAGCGAGGCCAGGGATGGAACCTGCATCCTCCTGGATACCAGCCGGAGTCGTTTCTGCTGCACCACAATGGAAATTCCTCAGCAACTAACATTTTTTGAGCACTTACATGTATAGGGTGCCATGCTAAGGGCTTTTTTTTTTTTTTTTTTGTCTTTTTGCCATTTCTTGGGCCGCTCCCGCGGCACATGGAGGTTCCCAGGCCAGGGACCGAATCGGAGCTGTAGCCACCGCCCTATGCCAGAGCCACAGTAACGCAGGATCTAAGCCGTGTCTGCAACCTACACCACAGCTCACGGCAACACCGGATCGCTAAGGGCTTTTTGTACATTATGTTATTTGCTTGTCACAACCCTGTGAATTGGTTTATTATTATCAACTTTCTTTCATAGGCAGGGAATCTGAGACTCAGAGAGATTAATAGTTTGCTCAAGGTGGCTCTCTCCCCTTCTCCACATCCCATCCACCTAAGTGTTTTCCTCTTCCCTCTTCTCCCAGGATTTCACTCCTCAGAGCCCCCACCTACCACTGCAGTGGGCATAGCTGGGATTTGAACCAGGCAGTCTAGTGCTTCTTCTCAACCGCCATGCCCTACGGCCCCCTCCCAACTGATCCATTACCTCTCGCAAGGTTTTTTTTTTTTTTTTCTGTTTTGGTTTGGTTTGTTTTTTGTCTTTGTAAGGCCACATTCGTGACATATGGAAGTTCCCAGGCTAGGGGTCGAATTGGAGCCACAGCTGCTGGCCTATGTTACAGCCAAAGCAGTGCGGGATCCGAGCTGTGCCTGCAACCTATACCTCACCACAGCTCACAGCAATGCTGGATCCTTAACCCACTGATCGAGGCCAGGGATTAGCAGAGATTAAACCTGTATCCTCATGGATACTTAGTCAGGTTCTTAACCCACTGAGCCACAACAGGAACTCCTGGGTTTTTGCTTTTGAATGAGGTTGGGTAGGGAAAGCAATGCTTACCCAAGAATCAACCCTTTAAAGATGGGATACCAGGAGTTGCCAGGGAAGGGTTTGGGGAGCCAGGGTCCCTTCAGGCCTGCCCACAGCTCAGGAGGAACGGGTGGGCAGAGTGGGGCCTGAGAGTCTCACCAGGAGGTGTCCGTACAGAGTGCAGGGTCCAGCACGGATGGCCTGGCCACCAGGGTCTTGTGAAGGATGTTGATGACAGGCCGGGCCCTGCATAGAAAACGAAGACATCAGTGCCTCCCGCCTGCCCCAGGCCAGGCGGGGGTCGGGGCTCAGGCTTGCATGGGCCTGGTGCTGAAGATGGACAGAGCTGGGGCTCCATGCATTCAGGGATAGAGGAGAGGAAGACCCCATGCAGGTGCCCTGGCTCACCGCAGCAGCACGATGCGGTCCGACAGGCTCCCCACCAGCAGATCTGGGTAAAAGTTCTCATCTACATCCATCCGCCCACTCAGGGAGTAGCCGAAGGTGGCCAAGCCAGGCAGTCCCAGCTTCTCTCCATGGATGACCTAGGGGCAGAAGTGGGGCAGGCTCTGAGCCAGGCTCTGGGAAGTGAGGCCCAGGGGGAATGGGCGGGGTGGGGGGGTGGTGAGGGAAGGAGGAAGGGCCCCTCTGTCTGTCCACCATACCTGCTGGGGCTGTCTGAGGAGCCCCCCGGAACTGCCGTGGTAGATGTACACTTGGCCCGAACCCTCGAACGGGGCTCCCACCGCGATGTCTGTGGAAGAGAGAAAGTGCAGGGTCACCCTGGACCCATGGTTCCCCAACCCCGTGCTCTAGACACAGAGCTCAGCATGCCATTGACCTCCCTGCCGGGCCGGGCTCAGAGCATCGGGGAAACAGTTCTGTGGCTCAGGATTAAGACTGGGACCAGGAGCTCCTGTCATGGCTCAGTGGTTAACGAATCCGACTAGGAGCCATGAGGTTGCAGGTTCGGTCCCTGGCCTTGCACAGTGGGTTAGGGATCCGGTGTTGCCGTGAGCTGTGGTGTAGGTTGCAGACGCAGCTCAGATCCCCGTGTGGCTGTGGCTGTGGTATAGGCCGGTGGCTACAGCTCCAATTGGACCCCTAGCCTGGGAACCTCCATATGCCACGAGAGCGGCCCAAGAAATGGCAAAAAAAAGACTGGGACCAGCGGCCACACAATTGCCTGCTTTTATAGGAGGGACACAAGGTCCAGGAGTGGGGAGTGACTTAGCTGACACAGCCAGTTAATGTCCCAGGCAGGTGAGAGCCTCCGATTCCTGACCACTGGCTGGTGTTTGTTTCTCCTCATTACAGTGGCTTCCTTCTCCGCCACCACCTGCCCCTCCAGAGGCCTGGCTCCTCTAATGACCTTTATCAGCAGGGTCACAAAAGCAGGTGTTCTCCATTGGTGACTTTGCCAGGGAGTTACTAAGCACCTCGCCTTATCTAATCCTCCCAAGAGCGCTGGCGGTAGGTACTACTGCCCCCAGATGAGCCAGTGGGCTTGGGAAACCCAACATTACACAGCTCCTGAGTCGAAGACAGGCTATTTGAGCCCATGTCTGTCTAACAGTGGGGGCTGGGGTTTTCACTGTCATGAACTCTACATGTTAAAATGGCCAGACCTTTTTTTTTTTTTCACTCTAACCAGGATTTTCACAAATAAATCCAAAATGTTTTACCTTTTTTTGTTTTGTTTTGCTTTTTGTTTGTTTGCTTGTTTTTGCTTTTTAGGGCCACACCCACGGCACATGGAGGTTCCCAGGCTAGGGGTCCAATCAGAGCTACAGCTGCCAGTCTACACCACAGCCACAGCAATGCAGGATCTGAGCCACGTCTGTGACCTACACCATAGCTCACGACAACGCCGAATCCTTAACCCGCTGAGCGAGGCCAGGGGTCAAACCCGCCACCTCATGGTTCCTAGTCGGATCCTTTTTTTTGCTTTTTAGGGCCGCACCCGAGGCATATGGAAGTTCCCAGGCTAGAGGTTGAATCAGAACTACAGCTCGTGGCTTACACCACAGCCACAGCAACTCGGGATCCGAGCCTTGTCTGCAACCTGCACCACAGCTCACGGAAACGCTAGATCCTCAACCCACTGGGCCAGGCCAGGGATCAAACCCACAACCTCACGGTTCCTAGTCAGATTTATTTCTGTGCCACGATGGAAACTCCCTGTCTTACCTTCTTAAACTTTCTTGTTTGCTACTTTTGATCTGATAACGCCTAGGTAACCAGGAAGCCAAACTTGTTAGAAAAGTAAGTGAAGGAAGAATGAGTTGTCCTGAGTGACAACTGGACCATTCTGGTTATCAGTAAATGCTTGGGCTTCATTAATGGAACTTTCTAGCACCTATTTTGGCTCTGGAGAGGTCCCTCTGTCTTTCTGGTTTTCAGATATGTTCTGGGAAACTTAGATGGTCAGAGAAGTGACTTGCACGTTAAGCCAGTGCAATGTCCGTTGAGTCCCATGGCAACCAGGCTCGACCTCTTGATCTGTCCTTCTCCCTGACACGCCAAAGTCTGATTGGTCCCCAAATGTGGCCGAGCCCTAATGACATCCCCTCCATCCGCGACTTCTACCTCGTCCTATCGCTTAACACCACACACCTGATACACTATATTCTTTTTAGGGTGAACCTGTGGCATATGGAGGTTCCCAGTCTAGGGGATGCGTTGGAGCTGCAGCTGCCAGCCTACACCACAGCCACAGCAACCCCAGATCCGAGGCACACTTGCAACCTAAGCCACAGCTTGTGGCAATGCCAGATCCTTAATACACTGAGTGAGGCCAGGGATCAAACCTGTCTCCTCATGGATACTACTCTGGTTCTTAACCCCCGAGCCACAATGGGAACTCCCTGATATACTATATTCTTGATCGTGACACCCCCAGGCTTGCTCCCCTCTCCATACACCCCACGTTGCCCTCCAGAATCATCTTCCAAGGTATACCATGCTAGCGTATCACATCCCTGCCCCCAACCTTTTTGGACACCCCGTTACCATAGCCCAAGTATAAAGCCCCAGTTTTTTCTGCCTGGCTTTCACAGTGTCCACCCCACCCCCATACCACCCTCTAGCCTCATCTCTGATGTGAACATCCTACACCCACTAGATCCGGGTACAGCACACAAGAATACCACACTCACGTGATGCCCGTTCGGGTCCCTCTGTTGTGCACACTCAGCCTAGCCTTTGATGCCCAGTGGTACATCCACTCCTCCAGGAGGTCCACCAAGCTTGTTGCTGGGGGCTCCCTCTGCATGCCATCTCTCCAGCCCTGCTGTGAGCTCCCCATACCTGGGCCCCAGCCCATCTCCACTTTGGGCCCTATCAAGCCTGGGATGCAGCTAGCGCTCAGTCAGTGGGTGCGGGGGCAGGAGTGCTGGCTCATACCCTGGAATCCATCCTGGTTGATGTCGCCGATGCTTGCCACAGAGAAGCCGAAGGCAGAGCGACTGGGGCCGTGAAGGAGGAGGGAAGGGTCGTCCGGGAAGGAGGTGCCTGCCTGGTTCATGAAGACATAAACGGCACCCCCTACCTCCTCTTTCCGCTCAAAGTAGTAGGGGGCGCCCACCAGGAGGTCCTGCCACCTGCACAGGAGAGAAGGAGGGGGAGATGGGACAAACAGTACAACTCTTTTTTAGCAGGCATGATTCCACAAATGGCACTTCTGGTTATAGGTCATGGGAAGGACATGGAAGTGTCACCGTGACCTGTCTTAAGAAAAAACACATGTTGTGGAGAAGCCATGCAAACCCAGATCACACCCAACAGCTCACGTCTGTTAGAGCCGTACGAACGACTGGCATAGACAAGGAGAGGCAGGCGTCACGAAATCGACATGCAAACATCCAGGATCCCATAAAGTCTGGTGGCAAATTAACACGCAAAACTGAGTTGCAAATCCCTGCAAACCGCAGGCCAAAAAAACGCACCACTGCAAACCTCCATTACTCGGCCCTGGCTTGGGCAAGCCCACTTCCCTCATCATTCTCCCCGCCCCTAAAGAAGCATCCCTGGATTCTCACCCATCATTGTTCAGGTCTGCCAGGGCAATGGCGCTGCCAAAATAGGCGCCCACCTGCGTGCCCTCCAGCACCTGTCTCCTCCGCAGGTCTCCGCCTGCCTCCTGGCTCAGCAGAAAGACAGCACCCACATGTTGGTGCCTTGGGGCACCCGTCACAATGGTGATGTTCGTGGGATGCAGGATGGCACTGCCCACCTGCATTGTGTACCCTGGGATGGGAAGAAGGTGGTCAATCGAGGCCCCGGTAAGGTTTGCCCCTTTTACTCTGGACCTATCCCCCAAGAACTCCCCCACCCCATTATCTTCCAGTCCTTTTATTTTTTTCTGACTGCACCTGCAGCATATAGAAGTTCCCAGGCCAGAGATCGAACCCACGCCACAACAGTGAGAGTGCTGGATCCTTAGCCCTCTGAGCCACCAGGAAACTCTTCTATTCCTCTCTATTAAGCTGGGCAAGGAAGTGGACCTTGAGTGCCCAGTCCCCGGTCCTGCTTGCACATTGGACTGTGAGCTTCAAGAGGGCACAGACTGCATCTTGGGTATACACAGGTGGCAGTTATAAGTATGGGCTAGTTGAACCAAATGCCTCTAATCACACTGCATCCTGACCTCACTCCCCCCAGGCTCTGAAGGCGAGAGGACCAGTGTGCCATGGATTGAGTCCCTTCCTCCTCTTTGCCCAATGGGCCACCACCACTAGACTTACCAATATAGAGGTTTCCTTGGTCCTCTGGGTCCTTGTAACTGTATTCGGATAAATCCCAGTCCTTCCGCTGAATCATGTAGCTGTTTCCTTCACAAGGATTTGAGGAGGGGGAGCATAAGTCACCTTCCCTTGCCTCCACTATGTCCAACCCTGGCCCCCAGATATGGGTAAGGATAACCCCTTTTTGGGGGGAGTCCTTTGCCATTTGCCGATGACTTCCTGTCTAACAATTCTGGGAAGTTGAAGGATGAGCCCATTTTTCAGATGAGAAAAAGTGAGGCTTAGGGATGGAGAGCTCATTGCAGGGCCATGGTTGGAATGCAGTCAACCAGGCACCTGGATAGCTCCCCCAAACTAGACACTAAAGCCAGACCCCACACCACTATCGCTTCCTAATCCTGCCCCCAAATTCGGGCTGCCTACCTGTCTCCCGCTCCCCAGGGCTGCTGCTGCAGCATGTCTGTGACCCTGTCAAGGTTCTAAAGGACCCGGGGGTGGGAGGGCAAGACTAAAGGCCTTGGGCTCACCCAAGGCTGTGACTATATCTAGGGTCACAGGTTGGTCAAGAGGACAAAATAAAAAAGTCGTGGGATGTAACATACAGCATCAAGAATATGGTCAATCAATGAAATTGGAGTTCCCATCGTGGTACAGTGGTTAACAAATCTGACTAGGAACCATGAGGTTTCGGGTTCCATCCCTGGCCTCACTCAGTGGGTGAAGGATCTGGCATCGCCATGAGCTGTGGTGTAGGTCGCAGATGTGGCTTGGATCCTGTGTTGCTGTGGCTCTGGGGTAGGCTGGCGGTTATAGCTCCAATTAGACCCCTAGCCTGGGAAGCTCCATATGCTGCGGGAGTGGCCCTAGAAAAGGCAAAAAAAAAAAAGAGAGAAAAAAAATAATGAAATTACTTTGTAAGGGGGACAGATGGTTTCTAGACTTAGAGCGGTGATCATTCTGTAACATATTTAAATGCTGAACCACACTCTCTTGCACACCTGAAACTAACAAAACATTGTACGCCAGCGATACTGCAATTTCAAAAAAGGACCAGATTCTGGGCTCCCTCTGCTTGTTGATTCTGCAGGAAGGGAAAAAGGATGGCTGTTGCTACAGCCTATGTGTTGTGGGGGTGCAGAGATGGAGGAGGTGTGAGCAGCCAGACTCCTGCGAGGCATTGCATGGCGTGGCAGATGCAAGCATGGGCTGACATGAAAAGATGCCCACAATATACTGACATGTGAAAAGGAAGTAGCAGAACAGCATGTTTAGTGTGAGTCTCTGCGTGTGTGTTTAAGTTATCTATATATTCTTTTTTTTTCTTTTGCCTTTTCTAGGGCCGCTCCCGCGGCGTATGGAGGTTCCCAGGCTAGGGGTCGAATCGGAGCTGTAGTCACTGGCCTACGCCAGAGCCACAGCAACGCGGAATCCGAGCCACGTCTGTAACCTACACCACAGCTCACAGCAACACTGGATCCTTAACCCACTGAGCAAGGCCAGGGATGGAACCCACAACCTCATGGTTCCTAGTCGGATTTATTAACCACTGTGCCACGATGGGAACTCCTATCTATATATTCTAAAATAAGTCTGGAAAGATCCATAAGACACTGGGAAATGGGACAAAGGAGATGGGGGAGAGAAAGGGCAATTTCCCCTTTATTTTACCAAACCCTACAGCACCATCTAATAGTTGTACCAGGAACGTGTTTTATTTTTTAATAAGTTTTTATTTCTCTTTCTTTGCTTTTTTTTTTTTTGCTTTTTTTAGGGCCACACCTGCAGCACATGGAAGTTCCCAGGCTAGGGGTCAAATTGGAGCCACAGCCATGTCAGATCCAAGCCACGTCTACAGCCAACACTGCAGTTCACGGCAATGCCACATCCTTAACCCACTGAGCGAGGCCAGGGATTGAACCTGCGAACCTCATGGATACTAGTTGGGTTCATTAACACTGAGTCCCAGTAGGAACTCCCCGTTCTGAAGTTCTGAGTGTCTGCGTACATCTAGGAGACTTTCATAGGAAAATGAACCGGTCTTTGGATGATTTTCTTTATTCTTAATAAATTCCTGTTAATTAATATTTTAAAAGATAATAGGGGCAAAGCCTCTGGCACATAGTAAGCGCTTTAAACTATCAGAGGTCAAGGTGGTTGCTAATGCTGGCAAAGGGATGCTCCCTTTGGCCCCCTCGTGTGGAAGCCCTGGCAGGCTACCCCAGGAGCTAACAGGGTGGTGGTCTCTGCTCCTGCCCCCTTCCCCGTGGCGCCCACCTTTCCAGTTGTAGGCACCAGGAGCTCCGAAGTACACCGTGTTCTGGGTGAAGCCACCGCTGGTGCCCAGCTGGCACATGCCCGTCTCCAGGTAGTCAGTGTTGCTGTTGCACATCTCATTGTGATAGGTCTGCCAGTCATCATTGGGGTCCAGCTCCAGGTCGTTGCCCCGCACATAGCACTTGCCCACCATGCGCCGCTGGTCCTCCGATCCCGACCATAGCACCTGGGTGTAGCGGTGGGCACAGACCTGGGAAGAGCCCCCCCGCCAAAGAAAACACACAGCTGAGCCCGCCGCAGGGACCCAGGGCCAGCATCTCCACAGCCCCTCCCTCTGGCTTTGTGGGAGAGGAGTGGAAAGAGGTCTCCTGGCTTTTCTTTCTTCCCACAGTGATGCCTGGATCTGCATTGCATTTCCAGAACTCAGACACCTGCTCTGAAGTGGGGACCCTTTTTGGAAGACCAGAAGGTACTGGATTTCAGTGGCTTAGCAATCTTGGCCACACAAAGAGGGAAAAGGATAAAGGAAGGCGGAGTTCAGGTTCTTCTTTTTTTTTTTTTTGTCTTTTTGCCTTTTCTAGGGCCGCTCCCGTGGCGTATGCAGGTTCCCAGGCTAGGGGTTGAATCGGAGCTGTAGCCACCAGCCTATGCCACAGCCACAGCAGCGTGGGATCCAAGCAGCGTCTGCAACCTACACCACAGTTCACAGCAATGCCAGATCCTCAACCCGCTGAGCAAGGCCAGGGATCGAACCTGCAACCTCATGGTTCCCAGTCGGATTTATTAACCACTGCGCCACAACAGGAACTCCCCCGGTTCAGGTTCTTGAGTCTAAAAAGAACTGGTGGTTCAGTGGGTTAAGGATCCAGCACTGTCACTGCTGTGCCATGGATTCAGTTCCTGACCCAGGAACTTCCGCACGCAGCAGGCATGGCCAAAACACCACAAAAAACAAAACAGAACAAAACAAAACCAAAAAAGAACAAAATTAAAAGGAGCTAGATGCAGAGCAGGTAAAGAATTTGCTTCTCTGCTGTGCCCTGATGACCCTGCCCTCTTAATGAAAGGACCAATATTAGAATAACAACAGTAGCAGCAGCTAACACTTACTGAGTGCTTCCTGCCTGCCAGACACAGCCAGAGCTCTTCACATATTAATTCTTTTAAGCCTCCTACCAGCCCCATGGAGTGGGGACCATTCTCCTTCCCCATTTTATTTTATTTTTTATTTTTGTCTTTTAAGGGCCCCACCAGCAGCGTATGGCAGTTCCTAGGCTAGGGGTCAAATTGGAGCTGCAGCTGCTGGGCTACCCCACAGCCACAGCAACTCCAGATCCTTAACCCAATGAGCGAGGCTAAGGATCGAACTTGCATCCCCATGGATATTAGTCAGATTCGTGTCCACTGAGCCACGATGGGAACTCCCCTTCCCCATTTTAGATAAGGAGCCTGAGGCACAGTAACTGGCCTAAGTGCTCACGTCTGGAGAGATGTGAAAATATTCCAACCAAGCCTGTCATGTCAGGCTCAGGGGTCTGAGCTCTTAAGCACCAGGCTGTGCACCTCTCTCAAAGCTTCTCCCAGCAGTTCCCGTCGTGGCTCAGTGGTTAACGAATCCGACTAGGAACCATGAGGTTGCAGGCTCGATCCTTGGCCTTGCTCAGTGGGTTAAGGATCTGGTGCTGCTGTGGCTCTGGTGTAGGCCGGCGGCTACAGCTCCGATTCGACCCCTAGCCTGGGAACCTCCATATGCCACAGGTGCGGCCCTGGAAAAGGCAAAAAGACCAAAAAAAAAAAAAAAAGTACCGAAGGGATGGATGCATGAGCAGAAAAATGCTGAGGGACCCAGGATCCAGAATCGCCTTAAATGGAATCCTAGATCCATACCATCCTGAACAAGGGACTCGAAAGTGAACTGGTCCAACCCAGAGCTTATGGCAGGGTTCAAAGGTGACAGAAATCACAACAGTGATGGCTCTGGGGGTGACAGTTGACCGGAAAGGAGTGCACTTTCTGAAATGATCTAAATATGCTGCTTCTTCAATAGCTTTTAATAAAAGCTGGTTACGCAGGTGTATAATTTGTCAGAACGCAACTGAAACTTAACATCTATACACGTGCTCATTGAGAACTATGTCTAGATACTTACACCGCAACACAACAGTGGGAGGAAAAATTATATATACATGTATGTGTAACTTGCTCCCCATGCTGGACAGTGAAAAAATAAATTCAAAAATCCCAAAAATCTATACATGTGCTCCGTGTAAATGTGACATCAATTTAAACAATGAGGAATTCCCGTTGTGGCTCAGTGGTAATGACACCAACGAGTATCTATGAGGACATGGGTTTGATCCCTGGCCCCGCTCTGTGGGTTAAGGATTCAGCACTGCCATGAGCTGTGGTGAAGGTCACAGATGCGGCTTGAATCCCACATTGCTGTGGCTGTGGTGGAGGCTGGCAGCTGTAGCCTGACTCAACCCCTAGCCTGGGAACCTCTGTAGGCCACATGTGCGGCCCTAAAAAAAAAAAAAGGAGAAAGAAAGCAAAATACATTATCTCTCTGAGGCTCAGAAATCAAGACCCAGGGGCAGGCCCTGGAGAATGCGGGCAGGAGGTGACAACAGATAATAGGGAGTGACCCCCAAATGCAAGCCGGGTGAGTGGGGGGCAGGGGGGCAGGCAAGGCGGTGCCTCTTCCGCCAGCCCGCCTCCCCGGAAGGGGGCCATCCAGGCCACACCGCCTGAGGCCCTCGCTGCCCTTTCCTTTCACAGTTCCTGCAGCTCATTCCCACGAAGCGTGACCACCGCCCCCGGCCCCGATCCAGAGGGGAGGACAGTGGGTGATTCAGACAGGACCCGGGCTAGCCCTTGGGAGAGCGCCAGTCCCCGCCTCATCCCCGCCCCACGGTAAGTGCAGGATGAAGAAACACACATGCCCATGGGGACAGAAGCCACAGCAATGGACACGTGCAAGGCTCCCGCTCAGGCACCGATGACCTCTCTTCTGCCCTCTGCTTCCCTCCACAGCTCCTGGGGGATGTAGGACAAGGCTGGAGGGGGAACCGACGCTGCGCACCCACTTACCAGGACTCTGCCTGCAGGGCCCTGGCTGGCCACAGTCACCCCAAGCCACATGTCCTCAATAATGTGATGGCTAGGGTCACCTGTGGGCATGAGAGGGATCGTGAGCCAGGGCACCTTACCCATACTCCCAGCATCCAGAGAATCCAGAGGGCAGGGGTTGGTCCCTCCTGGATCCCTGGAGGGCAGCCCTCCCTACCCCACTTCTCCAGCCCATCACAGTCTGAGCTCCACCCATCCCACCTGGTCCCACTCTCCTCTGGGGCTCCCTTCTCCCAGCCGGACAAGAAGGGACCAAAAACTGCCCAGGCGAGACCTCTGTCTCCTCCAGTCATTCTCTCTGTGTCACCCTCTCCACCAGGCTCCCGACCAGTACCAGCCCCAGGCCTTCTCACTTTTTTCCTCGATGTCCATCCGCTTACAGTCATCCTTGTTGGCAGTGAGTGGGCACAGGTACACAGCACCGGTCCGGTTGGTAGAGCCATCAGGCATGGCGAGGTCCCGTGGGGCACCAGCCAGGAGCCTGGGGGCAAGGAGGTAGGTGGACTCGGCCGCAAACTCATCAGAGTCCACTTCGAACAACTCCCTGCTCAACGTGCACTTACTGAGCATTTGCTCAGTGCCAGGCTGTGTGCCAGGCTCTGCAGTGGCTTGGCAGATGAATGGCTCCCTCCCCGGCCCTCGAGGAGCACCCAGGGCAGGAGAAGGTGGGCAAAGAGACACAAACCCAGGGTCAGGTGAGCATCGCATGAGAAGCATGGAGCAAACCAGCCCAGATGCTGCATGGGGCGGGTGGGGTGGGCAGTCAGGGAGGCCTCAGAAGAGGGGACCCTGGCCTAGGTCTAAAGAGGATGGCTTGGGTTCACCGAGTGATGAAGGGGAGGAGGGCAAAGGTCAGGCATGCGCAAGAGCCAGGAAGCATGAGCAGGTGGGTGACTGGGGAACCTTTGGTACAGCTGGAGGCCAGAAACACGGGGAGGGACAAGAGGACAGGGTGGGAAGGGGAGCCACGGGGGGATCATCAGCAAGGGGATGACATGGCCAGGGTCTGGGCAGGACTGTCTCGGCATCTAAGTGATGGAATCTGATCTGGGTTTGGGCAGGAACGCTTGGCTTCTGAGATGACAGCAGATGGGAAGAGAGCAAGGTTGGCAGAGTCCGGCACAGGGTTCAACTTCCGGGGACCCAAGAAGAGAATGTTTGAGGGGGTAGGGTGGGTGGTTGGGTGAAGGCCCAGGGCCTCCGCTCCAAGCCATCTGAGGACTCAGATCTAGGGCCTGGCATTGAAGAAGGTGGGCAGGAAGGCCAACTGACCCCAGACCAGAGCTGGGTAACTGAGGTCAGCAGGGCACTCAAGTGACCTGGGTGACAGCTACTCTCCCCTCCCCACCACTGTTGAGACAGACATAGGAGGCATGGGGGAGGGGGCAGCTGAGTACCTGACACTTTGGGTAGCATGGTCCCCAGGCAGAGTTCTTGGCTGGTGGGCTTGAGAGCGGAGATGGGTGAGGACTATCAGTCACCCTGTCCCCAACCTGCCCAGAACCCCCCCTTTTTTTCTCTCTCTTTTTTTGGTCTTTTTAGGGCCTTGCTTGTGGCACATGGAGGTCCCCAGGCTAGGGGTTGAATTGGAGCTACAGCTGCTGGCCTACATCACAGTCACAGCAATGCCAGATGTGAGCCACATCTGTGACCTATGCTGTAGCTCATGGCAATGCCAGAGCCTTAACCCCCTGAGCGAGGCCAGGGGTCAAACCCACATCCTCGTGGTTACTAGTCAGGTTCTTAACCAGCTGAGCCACAACGGGAACTCCCAGGACCCATCTTTAGGGATGCTGGCTGCAAGTCCCTGCAAGGGTTCTTAGGGCCCTGACAGCCCATCCCATACCGGAGAGGTGATGGAGGAGAGGAACACAGGTGATCAGCCTCAAAATATTATCTCAAAAGATAGTTCTTAGACCAGCAGAATCAAAAACCCAGAGATTTCTTTCTTTCTTTTTTTCTTTTCTCAGGGCCGCATCTGCGGCATACAGATGTTCCTAGGGTAGGGGTCAAATCAGAGCTGCAGCCACTGGATCCTTAACCCACCAGGTGAGGCCAGGGATTGAACCTCAGTCCTCATGGATGCTAGTCAGATTCATTTCCACTGAGCCATGACAGGAACTCTAAAAACCCTGAGATATTTGTTAAGGCAAATTTCTCAGCCCACTGCAGACGACCTGAATTGAATCCAGGGGGTGCATCCCTGGAACCTGCATATTTAACACACCCCAGTTTGAGAACCCAGGTGTACCACTCCTTGCTCTCCGAGCATCATCTGCCTTCAGCTTCTGGACATTCTGCCAGGACCGCCTCCTCAATCCCGCTGGACCCCGCCTCCTGGAGGGCAGGCACCTCTTAGGTTCCCCCTTCATCTGGTCCCAGCGATGCTATCACTTGAGGCTGTCAGCTCAGAACCTGGGCGCTGGGCCTCCTGCCAGAGTTTGGATGTGCAGAGCAATAGCCCTGCCTGCAGCTCCTGCCTAGGACTTGAAAGTGAGGCCTGCGGAGAGTGGGCAGGGCAGGGCCTGGGCATGCCAGGGCCTGGGTGCCTCCACCCACTGGGTGTCAGGAATGCGCTGCCTGGGGGTGCCCGGAAGGCAGCCTGCACCTCACAGGGTTCCTGAGGACAGGGTGCAGCTAGAGATCTTTAAGCAGAGCAGGGCTGAGAGCTCTGGCAGGAAGGCTGGCAGGGGGCCAGTGTGGCAGCCAGGCCCTGTTAGTCACCCACCGTCTGGGCTGGGAAGGGTGCCTGGGGCATTCACGGACGGACCACGCCTGGATATCGGCCTTGGCGTACCTGACAGGTAGAGAGGGAAGCATCTGCCCGAGGGAAAGGAACGCCTCAGCCTTGGAGCCAAAGGGCCTGATTCTAGGTTTGTTCTGCCTCAAGGGAGGCTTTCGTTTCCCTCTCTGATCTGAGTGCCTCATCTGTAAAATGGGACAGCAGCTTTCCCACCAACTTCCAGGGTTGCTGGGGGAATAAGTGGGTTTATTCTTTGAAAGGACTTTCTGACTATGAAGCCGAGGCCAACATAAGCACTGTGGTTCTGCTTTGTTTTATTTATTTATTTATTTATTTATTAGTTTTTATTATAGATTTTATTTAATCCACTGTTGAAAAAATATTGCAATTCAACACATTGTCAATATGCAAAATTATTAATAATATTTATTTATTTATTTTAGGGCCACACCGGTGGCGTATGGAGATTCCCAGGCTAGGGTCAAATCGGAACTACAGCTGCTGGCCTACGCCACAGCCACAGCCTTGCCAAATCCAAGCCTTCCTTGTCTGCGATCTACACCACAGCTCAGGGATCCTTAACACACTGAGCGAGGCCAGGGATCAAACCCGCAACCTCATGATTCCTAGTCAGATTCTTTGCTGCTGCACCACAACGGGAACTCCATGAGGTTCTGCTTTATTGTGGCACCAGGCCTTGCTCCAGGGACCCAGGCATTTCTGACCCCCTGGGTTAGGGGACCTGTGGCAGAGAGCAAAGGGCAGACTAGTTTAAGTGTTGAGAGGGAGCAGAGGATGAGCAGAAAGTAACATGTCCATGGCCTAAGGATACCAGGCAATCAGCAAGGAGGAGGTAGGCACTGGCTGCTAGTCATTGCAGGTGGGGAATCATCAGATTTGTGAGCCACACGGGAAGTCCAAGGGAGCTCAGATTTGGCTGGAGGTGGTGGTTGGGGGTTGGCTACAATGACCTTAAAGGGCTGGGTCCAGGCCTCAGCAGGTGAGGGGTCCCTAGAGAGCCCGTGGTGCATTCCAGGGCATGCAATGCTAGGAAAGTCCTGCCATGCCTGCTGCTTCGAGGCCCAAGCTGTCAGGGCGGGAGGAGGCTGAGGGGCGGTGGAGGAGGGGTGGGTGACGGGGTGGCCACACCCTCCCAGCTCCCTCATCTTACAGGGAGTGGCCTGAGAGACCTCTCCTTTTAGCTTCCGGAGGTCCAGAGCAGGCAGAGCTGGGCATGATTAGCAACTGGATAGACAGGAATCCACTTACATCTCTACCCGCTCAGCTCTCACCCCGCACCAGCCGCGTGCCCACTGATGGGTGGTGGGTTAGTGGGCCCTCATCCCAGCCCCACATCCCAGGCCCCTCCCTCCCCAGAGATTTCACAGGGAGCCCCCCTCCCCACACCTCCCTAGAGTATTTTTAGCTCTTATTTGGCCCGCTTAGAGGCCCTTTAAGGCCCTCTGGCTCCCAGCCCAGGAGCTAATGGGTCTACAGCCAGAGGACTGGGAGTGGTTGGGGAAGACGGGTGTGCAGAGGGCCAGGTCCAGCTTCCTCCAGCCACGGCCAGGTGTGGGGGAATCCAGAGGATGGGAAAGACCTTACGCGATGCAAATGGATGTCAATTGCCATGCAAATAAGCACACTGCTCCTGCTGTTGGAGCTGCTCCAGATCTGAGAGTCCAGAAGCTGATCCCTCCCACACCACCCCTGAGGCCACCCTCCCAGCAGCAGTCTGAAGCTTCAGAGATGTTTCAGAGTGAGGAAGAAAGGAGATTGGACCGCCTCTCTCCTGGAGTCAGGTTGGGCTGGGCGGGGGCAGGTGCCCCTCCAGGAGGAAGGGAGATGAGCCAAGAGACCTCTCAAGGGCTTTCAAACAGCTGCCTCTTCACCCTTTCCTTTGGCTCCAGCCAGACAGCCCCTGCTGGCCTCTGCAGAGGCCCTGGAGCTCCAAGTTCCGGAGACACCCATCCTCATCCCTGCCCTGTCACTCTTGCTGGGGCAGGTCAAGACTGATGGGACAGCCACGTAGAAAGCAGTAGAATCAGAGGAGGCCGGGGAAGGGGGGCCCAGCGGTGTCAGGGTAGCAGGTTGGCTCACTCTAGAGCCAAAAGTTCCCTACAGGGAGTTCCCTTGGTGGCTCAGTGGTTCATGAACCCGACTAGGATCCACGAGGTTGTGGATTCCATCCCTGGCCTCGCTCTTCAATCATCAGGTTAAGGATCCGGCGTTGCCGTGAGCTATGGTGTAGGTCACAGATGCGGCTGGGTGTAGGCCAGCAGCTGTAGCTCTGATTGGACCCCTAGCCTGGGAACCTCCATTTGCCGCGGGTGCAGCCCCAAAAAGCAAACAACAAAAAAAGAAGGCCCCCTAGGGGATGGTGTGGGGGGGTGGGTGGTGATGCTCTGAGAATCAACCTGTAAGACTCTATTTCCCAGACTCCTCACTTCAAAGAGGCACTAGGGTGGCCCTTCAGGGAGGCACATGGAGGGACCAGAAGGGCCAGTACTCAGGCAGCAGGGCCCCCATGCCTTACTTCTTAGGCCAGGAAGCCAGTTGCAGTGGGTGGGGAGGAGGTTTCCAGCTCTGGGCCCTGGGTGGGGTGGGGGCAGCTCTCAGATGCCCAGACCCGAGCTCGGTGCCAGTCCTGCTGCCCGAATTAGCCACGTCCCCAGAGGCTGCTCCTGCAGGAGCTGAAACTGCAGCCTTCTCCATCCTCCCCCAACTTCTTACGCTGCCCATCCAGCCCCCTCTCCCCTCTGGTGACTCAGCCCTAGAGTCAGAGGAAGCTGGAGGAAGTGAGGGAATGATGGGGCAGGAGAAAGAGGCCTTGCCTGAGCCGCCAATAAAGAAAAGGCTGTTTTTCTCATTTCTTCTCCCTTTCCCTGGCTCCTTCGTCTTTTTTCCACATTTGATCCCTGAGGGCATTCTTTGTGTCATCTAACCTCAATCTACCTTGCTGTAACGGTGGCCACCCTCTTCCTTCTTGGTTTAGGTCTGACCAAGCCCCTTTCAAAACTTCATTCTCTACAAGAGCAGGCTCCCCCTACCTCCTGTCCAGTTTTAAGCTCCTTGGCCCAGTGCAGTCTTTGGAAAGAGCCAGAGGAAAAAGGACCCTATGCATCCAGGCCTTCTGCTTGCAGCCGCAGCTGCCGTGCCCATTTCCTCTGGCACGAGCCTTGGAGGCTGCCAGGCACCTGCCCTGCCCAAGGAAACATGTTTTAAGAGAGCAAGTAAGCCTGGTTCCTGCCTAGCTCAGGTATGACCTCACCTTCCAAGAGTCATGGCCACTCCCGCCCTTCGCCTCCTTGTTTCTGGGGCAAAAGCCCCAGAGGTATCTCCCATAACCCACCGGGCCAGGCCAGAGAAGGACACCTGGATTCCCAGGTGAGAATGACAGAACAGATGCTGGGGGAAGGGGAGTGTCAGGGACCATTTCCCAGAGGAAGAGTCCCTCTGCTTCCCCAGGGCTCCTTAGGTACCTCAGCAAGAAGCCCAAAGCACCCTGACCCCTCCCTCCAGAGACTGGGAAACTGGGGCCTGGGTGGGGTAAGGTCTCTGCTGTGAGGCTGGAAGGAGGGGACCCTCCGTCCAGAGATGGAGGTGCTGGGGAACAAAGACACACCTGGGTTTGTAAACATTTCTGAAATCAGGCCTTCTTGGAGAATATGATAAAAAGCTACGCTCTCCCCTCCTCCTGGCCCCAGAACAAAGAGACATGATTTTGCATGTAATTTCTGGGGTCCCTGTGCCTCGTGAAACCCTTCAGTCTCCTCCAGGCTCAGACTGTTCAGGGCCATGACCCCTTCCCCTTTTCCAAAGGGACTTGGAAGCTAACAGAATAGAAGACGGCCAGTTGATCTGCTGGGTCCCCTGAGCTGGGCACTCAGGCAGCTGTTCACATCTGGTGACACAGCTGGCTGCAGCTAAGCCCAGTGGGCCCAGCTGGTTCTCCTGAAGGGTCATGGGGGCAGAATTCAGGGAGAGGAGGCGATGAGCCAAGATCTAGAACCACCCTTTGAAAAGACTGAGGGGAGTTCCCGTCGTGGCTCAGTGGTTAACAAATCCGACTAAGAACCATGTGGTTGCGGGTTCGGTCCCTGGCCTTGCTCAGTGGGTTAAGGATCTGGCGTTGCCGTGAGCTCTGGTGTAGGTTGCAGATGCAGCTCGGATCCCGTATTGCTGTGGCTCTGGCGCAGGCTGGCGGCTACAGCTCCGATTCGACCCCTAGCCTGGGAACCTCCATATGCCGCGGGAGCGGCCCAAGAAATGGCAAAAAGACAAAAAAAAAAAAAGGGAAAAGAAAAGACTGAGGATCCCCAAGTGAGTGACCTTGCACGCTATCCTGAACCACCTGTCTCTCCAAAGCTCAATAGGTTTAGACCTCTCTGGGCTCTTGGCAGGCCTAATGCCACCTCTAGCTGCCCAGGAAGAAAAGCAGGACCCCTGTGCTCAGCCATCTCGAGGGAGGCCCTTGGGTAGCGAGGATGCAGCTGGGTCCTGGCTTTTGGTACCAGGGCCCTCAGCCGCTCCTCGGAGAAGCAGACATATGCAGAGCGTTTTATACACATTATCTCATTAAAACGCCACTGCTGAAGTTCCCTGGTGGCTCAGCGGGTTAAGGATCCGACATCGTCACTGCTGTGGCCCTAGTTACTGCTGGGTTCAATCCCTGGCCTGGGACGGGCTGCATGCCAGGGGCGTGGTCAAACCCCCCTGCCCCACCTCTTGAAGAAGGTGTGTGACTCCCCTCCCCCCTGACATGTGAGGACATTAAAACTCAGGGATTTGGAGTTCCCGTCGTGGCACAGTGGTCGAACCATGAGGTTGCAGGTTCGATCCCTGGCCTTGCTCAGTGGGCTAAGGATCTGGCGTTGCCGTGAGCTGTGGTGTAGGTTGCAGATGTGGCTCGGATCCCACGTTGCTGTGGCTCTGGTGTAGGCCGGTGGCTACAGCTCCAATTTGACCCCTAGCCTGGGAACCTCCATATGCTGTGGGAGCGGCCCTAGAAAAGGCAAAAAGATAAAAAAAAAAAAAAGGCTCAGGGATTAGTGACAGATCCAAGATGGGAAGCTGGCAACGGGACTCAGGATTCTCTTTTTTTCCCCTTCAATGCCAAGTTGCCTTTTATAGGCCAACAGAGGCAGGAAGGAGTATATAGATCCAGGCCTCATCCCTCCTGGGGGAAAACTGGCCCAGAGAAGAGAAATATCCTGCTCAAGTTCACCTAGCAAAAAAAGGGGGGTAGGTGGGTATTAGAGAGTCTGTTTTTTACCCTAGTTTTCCATTATTTACCCCTGCTTTTTCTGATGTTCCCTTTCCACTGTGTTGCCTTATGCATTGCAGCTTCAGCACGGACCCTCTGAAAATCCTTCCCTGGCCTGGGGCCGAAAGAGCACCAATATGGAAACTGGTGCTGATGGTCACTTAGGGTCTCCAAAAGATGGAGGGTTGGCCAGACCGCAGCGGTTGAGGCTGGGCTGGGCAGGGTGTGGTGGCCCCTGCCTCTGCAGAAGTGAGATGGAATTGTAGGCCAAGTAGGCAGGTAGACCAGGCAGGGGCTGGGCCAGCAGGGCAGGGGCCAAGGCTGGGGCAGAGTCTGGACTTTGGACACTCCAGCTTCCTCAAGTTTCTGCAGGTTCCAGCCAGCGTTGAGAAAGGTTTCAACACACCCTTTATCTGACTAGGTCCACTTGCTCAGCAGGGTCTGACATCACCGGAAGAACTACTGCCCCCAAAGGGCCTAGCTGAGCCGACCTCGGCCTAACAATCTTCCCTCCTGGGACAGCCTCACCTCCGCCAGTGTCCCCCTTCCCCCAAGTGCCAACCTCAGCACCACTAAGCCCATGCAGAGAAACTTCTGAAACTTGGACATGCGCCTCGGGGCAAAAGAGTGTCTGTGGCCCGGGGTGTGGGTGTGTGTGTGGGGGGGTGGGGCCAACAGAAGCAGTTGGATGCGTCTCCTTCTCCTCTGTCCCCTACGCGTGGCTCTTACCCCTCCTTCTCCTTGCAGCTGTCAGGGATGGAGAACCTAAGAAAGGGTAAAACACGCCTTCCCTCTTGCAACCAAAACAAACACACTCAGGCTTGGAGATTCAACATGAATCTGTGGAATGCGGGAGACTCAAGACCTTCTGGTGGGAGGGCGACGCTGCTGGGGGTGGGGGGGCAGGAGGCCGAGCGCGGGAGCTGGGACCGCTCCTCCTGGCACTTGTACTTCCGCACACTCAAGGGGTCAGAAGGAGCGCCTGGACAGCTCCGAAAGCCCAGACTCGCCCATCATCTCACTCTCCAACCGCCAAGCAGTTGCGAAGGCCCCCTAGTCTGGTTCTGCAGAGGGTGTGGCTGGCGTGGCCGCAGACTAAGTGCGAGGTAGGGGCGGGCTTAAACGCATATGCCCACGGGTTCTTCCCAGGAAAGGGGGAAGGGGGATCCACTAGGTGTCTAGGTTGCAGTGTTCCCCAGTTTCCAGCCCTAGCAAGAAGAGACATTCGGTAGGCTAAATACCGGGTTCATAGAATCGAAGGGGGCTCAGTGAACGGGGACCCCACTTCTGCTCGCAAAAGGTCTAAAGGGTTGAGGCGGCGAGTCTAGACAGGTACTGGTTCAGTCAGCACTTGCCAATGATTACTGTTCCCCCCCACCACCAACCCCTCCGCTTCCCGCCAACCGTCGGCAGCAGGAGGGCTGCCCAGGTCCCCGCCCCCTAAGTCCTCGCTTCTAAGAGCCGGCGGCCTGCGAACCTGGAAGCCAGCGGGCCCAGGGCTCGGACTCAACTCTGGATCCGCACCCTGTACACAAACTCTCTCCCTCCTCTCCGCTCAAGACACCCCCGGTCTCACAGTTTGACTCACAGGTAGCGCTGCTGCCGCTCCGTCTGCCGATGGAGGGCGACCGAGTAGCCGAAGAGGCTGCCCGGGTTCTTAGCCTCCTTCACCACCAGGAATTGGGTGTCCAGGTTGAAGGCGGTGGCGATGCGGCCGCCGGAGGCCACCATCAAGACCAGCACGCAGAGCATCGGGCGTAGGACGCGGGCGGCGCGGCTGGGGCCGGGGCCCATGGCTGCAGGCAGGAGCCGGGGCCGGGGCGAGAGCGCGTGAGGGCGTGGAGCTCGGAGTGAGGACCTGTTCACCTGCTCCCCCCGCGCCGCTGGAGAACACCCGGGCCGGCAGCGTCGTTGAGCTCCGCAGCGCTGATCAGTCTGGGGCCCTCAGCCCTGATCGGTTTCACGACCGCTAAGGGTCTGCGCTCTCAGAGTCCCCTCGGGGGTCCTCGGAACTATTCTCTTGACTGCTCAGTGTCGGGGTCACCGCCCCCTTGCCCCGGGCACCCTGCCCCCCAGCTCGTGCCCCGCCGCGCCCACTTGGCCGCACTGTCGCCTCCGATCCGGGCTCGGCGGTGGATCTGGGCAGGCGGACCGGTAGACCGCAAGGAGGACGGAAAGGAGGGGTCCTCCCCGCGCGCGCCCCGCCTCCCCACGCCCAGCCCCGCACCTCCCCACCTTGCGCGCCCAGCCCGGGCTACGCTTTCCTTCCGGGGAAAGAGAAAAGGTCCCGGCTCCGCCACCGCCTCTTAAAGGCGCAGCACCGCCCCTCCCTCCTCATCCTCCCTAACCGGCTCCGCCCTCTCCCCCAAACACCTGTCGGGAGCCCCCAGAGGCTTGGATTTCCCCTCCCCGCCTCTTTCTTCTCCGGAGAAACGTTGCCTCCCGAGCAAGACGGATTGGACAGGCGGGGCCAGGGGTGGAATTTGTCCTGCCGCTTGGCTGCGGCTGCTACAGCTGGTGGAAAGGCCGTTCCGAACGCAGCCACCTCTGCGGGTCGGCTGAAGAGGCCCAGCGTTGGCGTATCTGGGACCCGACATCCGCAAGGCACTGGCTGGAACGCCCTACTCGTCTCCACCGCGCTGTGAGTCCCTGAGAAGAGGCTGGCGGTCTCTGGGCGTTCTTCCTCGTACCCAGCCCCTTGGCCATCCCTGCCAAGATTCATTTCTTTTGCGCCTTCGCTCCCACCCACCCTGATCCGAGCTGGGAATGGTCTCTTGGCAAAGTCAGACAAATATTTAGCAGTGGTAATAACCAAGCATCGCTAAATGTAATTAGCAGCAAGAGTGTTTTCCCCGAAGGATATTCTTGTATCACTTATATTTCTTGTATCATCGATTTCCTGTCGATGTGGAAGTAAGTCTCTTCTCCTTAGAGTGCACTGCAGGCGCGGAGCTGGGCCCACACTGTATCCATTTCTCATCCACCCTTGCCTTCCGGGCCCAGCCCAGCAGAATCCCAAAGGTCCCCTCTTCCCACCCAGGCTTGAAGACTGGGCGGGGACTCCAGCCCCCACAGGTGGGTAGTGGGTGGTACCAGGCGGAGGTAAGTGGGCGGGCCCAAAGGTCTGGTTATCCGCGAAGGAATCAAAGTGAAAGGAAACTTTCATCATGTACTTTTTCGAGCCTAATTCAGATTTGCCTCATTGTAGTAGAGAGATGCATTTCCCCAGAGCATTTTTTTTTTCGTCCCAGACTAAAGGAGCTTTCTTATTTTGGTCCAAGGGTTCAGTCCAAAGGGCTTACTCCCTTGAAGTCTATTTTAGAATCCCCATCTCTTAGAGTTTATAAGAATGAGAAAACCACCATATAGTAGTTCTTATGTATGCTAAGTGCCTTACAAATATTATTAAAGTAAATCCTCACAACAATCTTTGTGAAATCATCTGTTTTAAGATGAGAAAACAGGCTCAGAGAGGTTAAGCAACTTGAAGCCAATGCAACGCAGATATTATGTATTTATTTATATATATATATTTTTTTTTGCTTTTTTTTTTTAGGGCCACACCCGAAGCATATGGAGGGTCCCAGGCTAGGGGTCTAATCGGAGCTGTAGCCGCCGGCCTACACCACAGCCATGGCAACTCCAGATCCGAGCAGCGTCTGCAACCTACACCACAGCTCACGGCAATGCCGGATCCTTAACCCAGAGAGTGAGGCCAGGGATCGAACCTGCAACCTCATGGTTCCTAGTCCAATTCCTTTCCACTGTGCCACGATGGGAACGCCACAACTCAGATTTTAATGCTGTGTTATCTGACCCCAGAGCCCTTCTCCACCACTTATGCTAATAAGTAACATTTTTGGTGTTCCCATCTATGGCTCAGTGGGTTAGGAACCCAGCATAGTGTCCCTGAGGGTGCAGATTTGATCCCTGGCCTCGCTCAGTGGGTTAAGGATCCTGTGTTGTGGTGTAGGTTATAATGCTGCTTTGATCTGATGTTCTGTGGCTGTGGCTAAGCCAACAGCTGCAGCTCAGATTTGACCCCTAGCTGGGGAATTTCCGAATGCCGAAGGTCCAACCCTAAAAAAAAAAAAAAAAGCACCATATTCAGAACAGATCTAAGGCCTGAAGCTTGTGCAATTTGGAGCCCTCTTTAAGCAAAAGGATGAAGAATTGGAGTACAAAATTAGGTTCAGAGCCTGGGGAGGGACATGAGCTGAACTTGATAGCCTATGAATCCTTTCACCTGCAGACTCTGATTTCATTCTCCCAGCCTCATTTGACTCCTCATTTGACTTCAAAAGGTCACGCCGCTCCTGGGAGGCAGGGCTAAGACTGGAGGCCACTGGCCACAGCTGTGTCTTTAACAGACAAACTCCAAGCAGATGTTGGAGAGAAAGCCAGACATGCCTAAACAAAAGCAGCTGTGATAGCAGCATCCTCTGCGGTATTTGGAGAGAGGACACTTGTCCCTGTCTGCCCTTGGGACAGCATTTATTCCCAGGCTGTGACTCTCAGAGCTGCCCAGCCTCTCTCCGCGATGCCTGTCATGATTCAGAGCCTCCCGGAATTAGGAGATGTGGGGTCCAAGGAACAGGAAGCTGACCTGGATGGAAGTTGAGCAGTTACCTTGCTCTTCTTCCAGCTGGCTGCTGGGTCCTCTACCTCATTCTTGGAGAAGGGGAAACAGCCAGGGCCAGGAGCTCAGGGACCAGGGTAGACACACAGTGTGGGCAGAGGGCCTGCCTGAAACAGCTTTGAGAGTTCTAAAGTGACAGAGTGGCTCCATGCCAGGTGTTATCTCTTTGGCCATCCCAAACAGGAATGACCAGCATGTCCGATCCCAGGGCTGGGAGCAGGAAAGGGATGAGGGATGGTTTTTCCCTTCCATGGGAGTGTTTGGAGGGAATGTGGGAGTGGGGGGAGCAGGGGTGTCTGGTTGGGGGAGGGTCCAAGCTAAGGAATGTGGGAGAGCATTAGACAGATCTGGGGGAGATGGAACGGGGATGGAGGAATGAAGGGATTGGAAGGCTCCCTGGGCTGGAGAGATGCAGACAGAGAAATCCCAAGTTCCTGCCGAAGGTCCAGAATCCCCTGATGTCAGTGACATTGTCATCCACAGCCTCGTCTCATCCCTCAGTTGACGTTATCCTGCCAACTCTTCCTGGTGGAGAAGGGACCCACCTAGAAATGTAGACACAGAGAACAGCACGTGTATGGACGAGTCCGAGGCCATTTTTTCATGCTTGACTGCTGACTCCTTTTAAGCTGTCCTCGCTCCCTCTTTTCCTTGTGCCTCACACCTGGACAAGCTCAGAAGAAGGCCCGCGCTCCCTTCTTTTCCGTCCATGGCAGATTCCAACCATGCAAACCCCTTTCCACACAAATGCACCTGACCTATCTCCCTCACCGTAGTAAAAACCCAGGCCAATCTCCTTCCGTGCTCTCTCAAGGCATCTTGGACCTTCTTGAGAAGCCATCCCTGCTCCTTCAGAGACCTCGAATCATGTCATTAATAAACCTTTCCCTACCCTCTTGGTGTGCCATCATCAGTTTTTTTGTTTGTTTGTTTGTTTTGGCTTTTGTCTTTTTAGGGCCACACCTACTGCACATGGAGGTTCCCAGGCTAGGGGTCCAATCAGAGCTACAGTTGCCAGCCTATGCCAGAGCCACAGCACCACAGAATCCAAGCCTCGCCTGCGACCTACACCACAGCTCATGGCAACGTCAGATCCTTAACCCACTGAGCGAGGCCAGGGATCGAACTCGAGTCCTCATGGATGCTAGTCGGCTTTGTTAACCACTGAGCCACGACGGGAACTCCATCATCAGTCTTGACATTGAAGCAAACCTTGGGTGGGGTCCATCTGCCTCTGTGGGGGAACATGACAACCTGCAAACTACGGGTTCTACTGTAGGGTGAGGGAGGCTTCCTGGAGAACTATCCAGACACAGGAGAAGAAAAGGACTAGCAAGAGGTGCCCTGAGGGAGTTCCTGTTGTGGCTCAGCGGTTAACAAATCCGACTAGGAACCATGGGGTTGTGGGTTCGATCCCTGCCCTCGCTCAGTGGGTTAAGGATCCGGCGTTGCTGTGAGCTGTGGTGTGGGTTGCAGACGAGTCTCGGATCCCGTGTTGCTGTGGTTCTGGCGTAGGCCAGTGACAACAACTCCAATTGGACCCCTAGCCTGGGAACCTCCATATGCCGCAGGACGGCCCTTTTTCTAGACAAAAAAAAAAAAAATAGAGGTGGCCTCAGGAGAGAGGAAAGCAGAAGAGTTGGGGTCTAGTGTGGGGTACAGTTTTCACAACATCGGCATTCTGTAAAGGGGCCTTCTGTTTATTCCGTGCTCTCTGTCTTCACACCAGTCTTCCTTTGCACCCCCACCTGACCCTTCCCCCAGCCACCTCACTCTCCCAGAGCCCCAGACCCCCTAGACTACACCACCTGCTCACTCACAGGAAGGTCAGCGTGTAGATGGAGAAAGAGACATGGAATAGAATTGCGGTGCCGTGGGGGCTGAACGCAGGCTATTTTCTGCCTTGTCATCTCATGCGAGTGCCTTTCTTCCTCCGGTCCTCGATGTCCCCATCCACAACACGCAAGGGCGGGAGGAAATCCCTTGTCATTCTTCGCCTGGCATCCCTTGTTTTCCGAGTCTCCTGATACTTATTGAACTAAGTGGACCAAATCTCAGCTATTGAACCAGGACGCAAGTCTCTATCTCAGACTTGAATTGAAAATGCAAATTACCAGGGAGTTCCCATCCTGGCTCAGTGGTTAACGAATCTGACTAGGAACCATGAGGTTGTGGGTTCGATCCCTGGCCTTGCTCAGTGGGTTAAGGATCCGGCGTTGCCGTGAGCTGTGGTGTAGTTTGCAGACTCGACTCGCATCCTGCATTGCTGTGGCTCTGGCGTAGGCCGGCGGCTACAGCTCCGATTAGACCCCTAGGCTGGGAAACTCCATATGCCGCACACGCGGCCCTAGAAAAAGACAAAAAAAAAAAAAGAAAGAAAGAAAGAAAGAAAGAAAATGCAAATTACCGAGGAGGGAGGGAGGAGCAGTGGCGTGTGAATGGATTTATCAGATTTCCTTTCTCCTGTGACCCAGATATGGGGGCGGGCCAGGCACCCAGTCCAGGCAACTCCTCTGGCTCAGAATCTGTCCTTGTTGCAAGCACTCCCAACCTGCCATGCGCTGGCACAAAGTTGAGAACCCTGAGCGGTTCAAAGATGAACCAGAGCATCTTCTTCAGGGGGCCACGGTTTCATCCTGGCCTCACATTCTGGAAGCTCTCAAATGTCAACAGATTCAACCCTCCTTGCCTTATATTTTAGGGCTGGTGATTGTGGAAGCCGGAGCTGTTAGAAAGAGCACTGTGGCTACAGCATGAGGTTGGCATTGCCAGAGGGAACTGGGCTGGGGAGGGGGGCGGGGAGCAGGAAGGGGCTGCCGTAGTCATTTGGGCCACGGACAAAGTGGGCTGAGCGGGGACAGGGGCAGAGGGAGGGAGGAAGAGAGTGAGTGAGAAGGACCCTGGGGGCCAATTCAACTTGGACTTCAGGTAAAGGCGTGGTGCATGGGGGGGGTGGGGGAGGGGAAGAGCAGAAGGGTTCCAGGGATGGGCCTGCGGAGCAGATCCCAGACTTCAGGAAACTTCCCTGCTGGCCAACCTCTTTGTCCTTCTGGTTCCTCAGACCCTCCAGGGTCCCCTCGCTGTGCCTCCTGGCCTGGCTTTGCTGTGCATGCCCTGCCCTCCTGGCTGGGAGGTTAGGGCTCTGGGGGGCTCTAAAGCATTCTCTCTACCTCATGCCAAAGTGGCCTCTTTGAGTTTGGGAGGCCATGGGGGCCCACTCGATACCTCTGAACTGAGCTCCCAGCTCCCTGGGGGGGGGCCTTGCCATTCCCTGGGGAGATGTCCTTTTATTGGCAGGGTTCTGTGCTCAGGAGGGAAATCGCACAGGTCGGGGATCTCACCCACCTCCCCCCACCCACCCCTGCTAACTTCCTAGAGATTCTGCGGGGGTGGAAGGGTCACGTGTGTGTGTCCGTGGAGCACTCCCTCACACGTGTTGATTGGAACATGCGTCCTGTGCACGCGGCCCCTTATGCAGACCCACATGTTTGCCTATGTGACTGTGTGTTGCTGAGTGTTTTATGTACACTGGAATTCAGGAAGAGAGCTAATGTTTTCTGAGCACCTACTGTGTGTCCAGCCCTGTATGAATGTTATCTTCTTCTTTTTTTTTGGATTTAGGGCTGCACCCATGGCGTATGGAGGTTCCCAGACTAGGGGTCCAATTGGAGCTACAGCTGCCGGCTGACACCACAGCCACAGCAACGCCAGATCCGAGCCTTGTCTGTGACCTACACCACAGCTCTCAGCAATGCTGGATCCTTAACCCAGTGAGAGAGGCCAGGGATCAAACCTGAACCTTCATGGTTACTAGTTAGATTCGTTGCCGCTGTGCCACAACAGGAACTCCGATGGATGTGATTGTCTGATAACCTTATAAGGTGGCAATGTCTCCCTCTGTACCCCTGGGGAGATGTGAGTACCTCCCCCAGGCACCCGGCCACCCCCACCCCTCAGTCATCTTGGCTACCTTCTGTTCTCCCAGGACCCCTACAGCTTAGAAGTCACATCCTCTGGGTACAGTCACCTGTCTGCTCTCCCTGGAAGAGGGCTGTTCTGTCATTGGGTTATCCCGATCCCTTCTACCTCCCCAACCTGGCTTCAGCACCCGCATCTCACTGAAACTGCATCTCCTTGGCCATCAGCCCCCTCTGAAGAACAAACCCAGTAGCAGCCTTTTCGTCTCTGCCCCTGACCTCTCTGGGGCGGCAGCAGTGACCCTGTTAACTGACTGTCCCTACCCGGCACCCCCCACCCCTGGCAAGACTCTTCAGCCCATTCTGGGCTTCTTCTTCTTCTTCTTCCTTTTTTTTGCTATTTCTTGGGCCACTCCCGCGGCACATGGAGGTTCCCAGGCTAGGGGTCGAACCGGAGCTGGAGTCACCAGTCTACACCAGAGCCATAGTAACGCAGGATCCGAGCCACGTCTGCAACCCACACCATGGCTCACGGCAATGCCGGATCATCAACCCACTGAGCAAGGGCAGGGACCGAACCTGCAACTTCATGGTTCCCAGTCGGATTCGTCAACCACTGCGCCACGACGGGAACTCCCATTCTGGGCTTCTGTTCACGCTCATCCCTCTGCCTCTCAGATCAACTCTTGTGCCATCATCATTCTTCGACATACCGATGACCCCACCCAAGCGCCTCCAGGCTCCAGCCTTGATGCTCAACTCTTGCCAGCCACCTCCAGCTGGCCACCCAGTGGCTTCCCAGCTTCTGAGTGTCCAGAAACGGGTTTGGCATCTCCCCTTTATCCCCATAGCCTGCGCCCCTGTGACAGCGTCTGTCTCAGAGCCTCGCCCCTCGCAGGATTCCACAGACACACCAGAGCAGGTCCACGCCACCTGATCTTTGTACACGCTGGTCTCTCTGCCTGGAATGCCCTACACCCCCTTGTCCAATGAAAGTATCTACTAGTTCTTTGAAATCTTTCATGAGTTTGCACTTTCTTCTCTTACCCCTGTCCTCTGCATCACTGTACACACACACACACACACACACACACACACACAGATGTAATCACTCTTGCATCTTCCATGCTTTACACTGACTTGTAGGGTTGGCTTCCAGTGTGATCATAGACTTACAGGGCTACGACCTTGCACAAGTCCCTTCACCTCTCTTAGTCCTAGTTTCCTCACTATAGATTGGACATAAAAAACAGACATACAGCTTTGTTGGAAGATAACAGACCTGGGACCCAGAAGTCTCTTGCTAGGAGCTAGCTGTGCTCCCTGTCATTACACCTGCATTTCCAGCATCATGACAGTCCATCACACACAGTAGGCCTTCAGCCACTATGTGTCTGGCTAAATTCAGTTGGCCACGTGCATTTTATGGCCCTAAAAAAAGGAACCTACTAGAGGTGAGTGAAGGGCCAGCTCTGTCTCATTAATATCCCCTTGCTTGCTTCCCCTCCCCCACCTCGGGCTCCTGCTGGGACAAATGTCTTGGCTCAGTGGCTTGAAAAGGAAAGTCAGAACTCTGAGGCATGAATCGCTGTGCCCACTGACTCACTTCCTCCTCCCCGCCTGCCCCGGAGAGGGTGGGCCCCTGAGTAACACAGGTTGTAGCCTCCTCCCAGCCCTCTCCCCTCCTCCCAGAAGCCCCCGCCCAGCCCCTCACATCTGATCTCACCCCTGAGCAACCAGCAAGGAGGACTGAGGGGCCAGTTGGGACTGATTTGAACTCTGCTTACAAGTTTCGGCGAGCTCAAGAGTAGATTACAGGGCAGACTGGGGGTGGAGGGGGAGACCCAAGCCTGCTCTCAGCACCCAGAGTCTGAAGTGCAAGGCAGGGCAGCCTTCTGGAGTTTGATCTGGAAAACAGCAGAAGTTCTTTCTCCTTGGAGTTCCTGTTGTGGTTCAGTAGGATAAGAACCCGACTAGTATCCATAAGGATGTGGGTTCTCTTCCTGGCCTTGCTCAGTGGGTTAAGGATCCAGTGTTGCTGGGAACGACAGTATAGGTCGCAGACATGGCTCGGATCTGGCATTGCTGTGGCTGTGGTATAGACCAGCAGCTGCAGCTCCAATTCGACCCCTAGGCTGGGGCCATGGGAAAAAGAAGTTTCTCCTCCATCTCCTGGCCCTCTCCTTTCCTGCTGGGATCACAGAAATTCTCACCACCGGGCAACCCAAGTATGGCTTATATCCTGTCCCCTGAAAGCTCCTATTACAACCCAGGGAGCCCCACCTGGCAGGGTGGCACGCAGCTCTCTGGCTGCGATGGGGCAGGATATTACAGCATCACTCACAGAAGCCAGGCCCCTGGGGTAGAAATGACTCAGGCATCCATGAAGGTGAGAGCGGGGGAGGACCAGGTCCCAGGGGAAGAGCTGGGACAAGGAATGATTGGGGGGGCGGGGGGAGCTGGAGGGCAGGCAGGGGTTCCAGACAGGCCCTGGCGTTGCCCTCTCTGGTTAACTGTCAGCACGATGAGGGCAGTGATAAAAGAGATTGTACTTTCCTGTAACACAACCCCCCAGGGACTTGGCTTTTTCCTTCTGGGGGTTCTCTTCCTGGCCTTGTCCTGAACGCTTCGGACGCATCTGGGAGGAGGAGTCGGATGGGATTTGAGGGATGCTGAGGCCACTCCCTCAGTGGCAGAACTGCTCTGGGCAGCACCCCCGACACGGGTGGCTCTGAGGTAGAATGAGAGCACAGCCTAACACTGAGAAGGGAACCTGGGGGTGAGGGGAGGGAGGGCACAGCCAGAAGAATGGCAGGGGCACAGGGGGGACACTGAGATGCAGCTGGTAAGGGACCTGCTCAGGAAAGCACTCGCGCCTGGAGTGTGGGCTTCAGCTGGCTGGCCTTGGAGATGATGGGCAACTGCTGACAGCCTTTGTGGATTCCGAAGCTTTCTCTGGCTGTGAGTCAGGGAGACCTTTCTGGGGGCTGATGTGGGGATGGAAATGAGAAGGGATGATGGGAAGTTCCCCTCGTGGCTCAGCGGTAATGAACCCAACTTGAATCCCTGAGGGCAATGATTTGATCCCTGGCCTCGCTCAGTGGGTTAAGAATCTGGCATTGCTGTGAGCTGCGGTGTAGGTCGTAGATGTGGCTCAGATCCTGAGTTGCTGTGGCTGTGGTGTAGGCCAGCCGCGGTAGCTCCGATTTGACCCTGGGAACTTCCCTATGCTGCAGGTACAGCTCGAAAAAGAAAAAAAGAAAAGAAAAGAACCTAAAGTGAGATAACTTAAAAAAAAAAAAAAAAAAAGAAAGAAAGAAAAGATAAAAACCTGGAGTTCCTGTCATGGCGCAGTGGTTAACGAATCCGACCAGGAACCATGAGGTTGCAGGTTCGATCCCTGGCCTTGCTCGGTGGGTTAAGGATCTGGCGTTGCCGTGAGCTGTGGTGTAGGTCGCAGACGTGGCTCGGATCTCATGTTGCTGTGGCTGAGGTGTAGGCCAGTGGCTACAGCTCCGATTCGACCCCTAGCCTGGGAACCTCCATGTGCTGCAGGAGTGGCCCTCGAAAAAGGCAAAAAGACAAAAGAAAAAAAAGATAAAAACCTAAGGTGAGATACTTTAAAAAAAAGAAGAACAAGGGATGGGGGCTGCCTTACTGTAGAGATGTAGTTGGACTTGAGGGATAATTGGGCAAGGAGTGTGGGCTGGAGTTGATGGACCCGGGAGAGGTCAAGGGCAAGGACAGCTGGTGAGTCTGGGGGACCTGTAGGGCCTCCTAGGTGGAGGTGCAGGTCGGGCTGGTAATCTGTCCAAGGCTGCTGCACAAGGCTAGAGATGGACAAGGAGGCCAGAGTCCAGGAGGGACCCTAAGGTGCCATACCCTACACCCACCCGCAGAGGGAAATTTTTAGAGGCCTTTCCCCAAGAGCACCAGCCTGGGCTTTGCTGTCGACCAGGCCCTGCCAGCCTGGCTCTGTATGGTCAGCCTGGACCCACAGCTTGCTCACCCAAGACAGCCCCTGGGGTCCCCCCACTACTCCAGTAGGCCTCTCACCCCCTGCACCCTGGGCTCCATCCCTTCAGCTTTGCCCTTCTTTCCTTTTCAGCCCCCTTGTTGCTTAGCTGTCTTGGTGACCTCAGTTGTAACCCAGCCCCCCCCCCCATTCAATCCACACCTACCCTCCTCTCTGCACCCACAGACACCGTGAGAAGACCTCAGGGCACTGCACACCTAGCCTGGTTGCCAGTGGACAAACATGCCTTGGGCCCTGGCCCCACCCCCATTCCAATGCCATTAGCCTCTAAGCCATCTCTGGTCAGCTCTGAGCCTCTGTTTATTTCCAAAGGGGCAATGATCACGCCCAACTCTAGGGACCGTTAGGAGGTTAACTGAGATGGCATGTGGGGGGCTCCTGGCATCTGCCCACCCACCGTGCCTTTCCCTTCTCTTCCCCAGATAATCGTCACCTGGCCCCGGGAGGCCCTTCTTCTCACCTCTGAAAACTTCTCACCTCTCAAAACCCTACCTTGGGAGTTCCCGTCGTGGCTCAGTGGTTAATGAATCTGACTAGGAACTATGAGGTTGCAGGTTCGATCTCTGGCCTTGCTCAGTGGGTGAAGGATCCCGCATTGCCATGGTGTAGGTTGCAGACGCAGCTTGGGTCCCTCGTTGCTGTGGCTGTGGCATAGGCTGGCAGCTACGGCTCCGATTTGACCCCTAGCCTGGGAACCTCCATATGCCATGGGAGCAGCCCTAGAAAAGGCAAAAAGGCAAAAAGTCAAAAAGCAAAGCAAAACAAAACAAAAAAACCCTACCTTGGATTCCTTGCAGAACCAAACCCGAGGGGCCATGTCCTCAGTTGGTGGTTTGAGGTCCGTCTTGCTCACCTCTGCCCTTGCCCTCCGCAGTCCCATCCTCCCGACACAGCCTCAGCTGCCAAGGGGTCTTCATCCCCCAAATGCTTGATTGCCCCCTTCTTTGCGTGCAAGTGGTGCTCCAGCTTCCTCTTGGCCAGGGACAGCTCCCCTGCCATCAAAGCCAATGGAAACCTTCCATCTTCCCAGGGTTTTGGGTCTCAACTGATGCTTCCTGCTCCAGCATAACCCTGCTTCTCCCTCTAACGGAGAATGTGTCACATTTGGCCAAATGCCACTTATTAGCTTGAGCAAACTTGCCTAAGCTCTTTGAGCCTCAGTTTCTGTAACTATAAAATTGAACCGAAAAATTGCATCCTGGAGTTCCTGTCATAGCTAGAACCCGACTAGTATCCATGAGGAGGAGGGTTCGATCCCTGGCCTTGCCCAGTGTTGCCATGAGCTGTGCTGTAGGTCACAGACATGGCTCAGATCCTGCGTTGCTGTGGCTGTGGCGGTGGCCAGCAGCTGTAGCTCTGATTTGACCCCTAGCCTGGGAACTTCCGTATGCCTTGGGCGTGGCCCTAAAAAGCTAAAAAAAAAAAAAAAACAAAAAACAAAAAATGCGTTCTAGCCATGACATCATTGTGGAGAGTAAAAGAGAATTTTCACAGTGCCAATCACATAGTAGTAGCTCAGTAAATGTAGTTTTTTATTGATATGGGAGTGGGGGTGTCAGTGATTATCTCTCCCCCAAAAGCTCAGTCCTCCAGGAAAAGTAAGCCCAGACCCCCTCTCTCTGTCCACCTGCCAATAGCTGCTGCTGCTTGAAGTGGCGTGGAGGTTCTATTCAATGAAGTGCATTGAATTGAATTGGCCCATTGAAAAACTCACGAGGCTCCCTGCGGGTCCCCTTCAGCCCCATTCCCTATGGGACATGGACATGTCTATGTTAGAGCAATGGATGCTCAAAAGCTCGTGGAGGTATCAGCACCTGGGGAGCCCCGTCATAGCACCGCCATCATGGAGGAGCCCAGTTGGCCTTCCCCAGGGCTCAGACTGGGACCGCAACATAGGGATGGGGAGAAAGGAGAAAGGGGGCATCCTGGAAGACTTCCTGGAGGAGGAAAATGGGGAGAGCTAGGCTGAGAAAAAGGATAACAGTTTTTATTGGGAGTTTCATTGTGCCAGGTCCTTTATTCTTCATGACAAACTAATGTGGAGTCAGTCCCCTTATCCCCTTTTCCAGAAGGTGAAACAGAGGCCCAGGCTGGCAAAGTGACAGGCTCCAGGGTCATGCAGCTGGCAGAGGGGGCGGGATTCTCATCCGGGTCAGTTGGGCTTTAAGGACTGACCCAGCTGAGAGATGGCTGAAATGGAGGATGGTGGGAGAATTCCAGTCCCCGGCCAGCTGCCCACTCAGCCAGGGAGGCTGTGGGTGGAGCGGAAACAGCCACTAGAAGTCAGGGACACAGGGCAAACAAGGGTGCCAGGAAATGAACTGGGCCTGGGGCCCTTCCTCCCGGCCAGCCCTGTGCCCTGACTGCCTGCCACCTCCCATTCTCATTGCTTCCTCCAGGGGAACAGGGAAAGCTGGGTCAGAGTCCCCTGGGTGCCCTTGAAATCCAGGATGAGTCCTGCTAGGTCTAAGCCCCACTGTCCCCAGGAGAGAGGCAGGGCAGGGACCCAGGGGTCTTGTTCTGTTGTCTCAAATGGAGCTCAGATTGGGGCCTGGCACAGAGAAGGAACTCGATAAATGTGTGTTGAATGGAGGCATTAAAACTGCTGGTGGGGAGTCCCTGGTATAGCGCAGTGGGTTAAGAATCCAACTGCAGGAGTTCCTGTCGTGGCACAGCGGAAATGAATCCGACTAGGAACCATGAGGTTGCAGGTTCGATCCCTGGCCTCACTCAGTGGGTTAAGGATCCAGTGTTGCGGTCAGCTGTCGTGTAGGTCGCAGACGTGGCTTGGATCTGGTGTTGCTGTCGCTGTGGTATAGGCTGGCAGCTACGGCTCCGATTCGACCCCTAGCCTGGGAACCTCCATATGCTGTGAGTGCGGCCCTAAAAAGACAAAAAGACAAAAAAAAAATCCAACTGCAGCTCCTTGGATCACTGTGGAGGCATAGGTTCGATTCTTGGCCCAGTTCAGTGGGTTAAGGATCTGCCATGAGCTGTGGTGTAGGTTGCAGCTGCAGCTTGGGCTCAACCCTGGCCTGGGAACTTCCATATGCAGCAGATGGAGCCATAAAAAAAAAAAAAAAAAAAAAAGCAAAACTGCTGGCAGGAGGTGAAGAGACCTGGCATGATTTCTGCCTCACCTTGTGACCCCGCATGAGTCACAGATCAGATCACTTTGCCCCCACATTCCAGGAAGCTTGAGGCCCTTCCAGCTCTGACGATGCAGTTCTATTAATTCTTTTACTCATTTGCTAATGTGGTATCTCAGCAAAATCCATAGTAGAGTTTAGTAAATCTATGTTATTTTATATTTATTTTTCTTTTTAGGGCCAAAACTGCGGCATATGGAGGTTCCCAGGCTAGGGGGTCAAATCAGAGCTACAGTTGCTGGCCTACACCTCATCCACAGCAACTTAGGATCCCAGCCGCATCTGCGACCTACACCACAGCTCATGGCAACACAGGATCCTTAACCCAATGAGCGAGGCCAGGAATCGAACTTTCGTCCTCATGGGTCCTAGTTGGGTTCATTACCACTGAGCCACAATGGGAACTCCAGTAGTAAATCTGTCTTAGTACTGGCGAAGTAATGGACAGAATGGTGGTGATAAATGAAGGTGGATGGGAGGGCAGTGATGTGTTAAGAGCAGGGACTCTGGAGTCAGATGGTCTGGATTTAAGTTCTCCCTCCATCACTTGCTAACTCTGTGACCCTGGGCAATTTACGTACCCATGTTGAACTTCGATTCCCTCATCTGAAAATGGGGATGATAGGAATATATATGTCATAGGGTCGGTGTAAGTATTACATAAGATAATGCTTAAAGCACTTAGGAAGATGGTACACAGCAAGGGCTCAATAAATGTTAACTATTCTTATTCCTTAGAGGATGAGCAAATTTCAGCAGGAGAAGATGAGTCAGGTATGTAACATTTATAATTCAATAATAAAAAGACAAGCAACCCAGTTTAAAAATGGCCAGTGCTCGCTTTGGCAGCACCTATATTAAAATTGGAACAATACAGAGAAGATTAGCATGGCCCCTGTGCAAGGATGACACACAAATTTGTGAAGCGTTCCATATTTTTTAACCTGGTCACCATGCTGTACAGTAGAAAATTGACAAACACTGTAAACCAGTTATAATGGAACAAAATTAAAATCATAAAAAAATTAAAATGGGCAAAGGAGAGTACCCACTGAGGCACAGCCGGTTAAGGATCTGGCATTATCGCTGCAGTGGCTCAGGTCGAGGTAGCTCTGGTGGCTGCTGAGGCACAGCCGCGGCTTGGATTCGGTCCCTGGCCGGGGAAGTTCCACATACTGTGGGCGTGGCTGAAAAAGAAAAAAAAATAGGCAAAGCACCTGAATAGACATTTCTCCAAAGATATATAAGTGGACAGCAAGCATATGAAAAATACTCAGCATCACTAATGATTAGGGAATGCAAATCAAACCGCGATGAGATACCACTTCACACCTACAAGGACGGCTAGAACCAAAAAGTCAGATAAGTGTTGGCAAGGATGTGGAGAAACTGGAGCCCTCATACACTGCTGGTAGGAATGCACCATGGTGCAACTGCTTCTAAAGAGTCTGGAATTTCCTCAAATAGTTAAACATAGAGTTACCGTTTGACCCAGCAATTCCGCTCCCAAGTATATACCCGAGAGAAATGAAAACGTATCTTCCCCCAGAAACTTGTACATGCATATTCATAGCAGCATTATTTACAATAGCCCCAGAGTAAAAAACAACCCAAATGTCCATCAAGTGATGAACAAACAAACCAAACCTAGTTTATCCACACAATGGACTATTATTTGGCCAGAAAAAGAAACGAAGTACGGATACACATCACGATATGGGTGAACCACGACAACATTTTGCTGAGTGAAAGAAGCCAGTCACAAACAGCTACCTATACTATGATTCCATTTCTATGAAATGTCCAGAACAAGCAAATACAGAAACAGAAAGTAGATGAGTAGTTCCCCAGAGTTGGGAAAGAAGAATGAAGGGGCAGGTTGGGGCATGGGGTTTCTTTTGGGGGTGATGAAGACATTCCAGAATTGATAGAAGTGATGGCTGCATGACTGTGAGTTCCCGTTGTGGCTCAGTGGTTAATGAATCCGACTAGGAACCATGAGGTTGCGGGTTCGATCCCTGGCCTCGATCAGTGGGTTAAGGATCTGGTGTTACTGTGGCTGTGGTGTAGGCTGGCGGCTACAGCTCCGATTAGACCCTAGCCTGGGAACCTCTGTATGCCATGGGAGCGGCCCTAGAAAAGGCAAAAAGACAAAAAAAAAAAAAGAGCATTTGAGGAGTTTCTCTGTAGCTCAGCGGGTTAAGGACCCCGCGTTGTCTCTGCTGCAGCTTCAGTTGCTACTGTGGCGTGGGTTTGATCTCTAGTGTAGGAATGTTCGCATGCTGCAGGCGTGGTCAAAAAGAAAGAAAAAATCAGGGAGTTCCTGTCATGGCTCAGTGGTAACGAATCTGACTAGGATTCATGAGGATGCAGGTTCGATCCCTGGCCTCACTCAGTGGGTTAAGGATCTGGCGTTGCTGTGAGGTGTGGTGAATGTCACAGACGCAGCTCGGATCTCACATTGCTGTGGCTGCGGTGTAGGCTGGCAGCTGTAGCTCTGATTTGACCCCTAGTCTGGGAACTTCCAGATGCCGGGTGTGGCCCTAAAAAACCCCCCAAAAAAGAAAGAAGGAAGGAAGGAAAGAAAGAAAGAAAGAAAGGGAGGGAGGAAGCAAGGAAGAAAGAAATTCAATTGTACACTTTATATGAGTTGGTTGTATGATACGTGAATTAGATCTCCATAAAGATGGAAAAAAGAAAACGCAAGGTGGGGGAGTGTAAATTTATCATCAGATTTACATGAAAAATGCTGGGATAAGGAGGGGAGTGTTTGCTTTAGGCCATGGGTTGGCAAACTCTTGGCATGGGTTAGGGGATGCAGTATTTCCCCAAAGTGTGACCATAGTTTAGCCATGGAATCATCTTCAAAGGAACCTCTCTTAACCTCTCACAAAACACTTTTCACAGAACACAGATTGGCAAGACTGACTGCAAGCAATGGGGAGCCATTAAAGGTTTCAACAAGGGAGGAGATTGGCGAGAGCCTCACTTAAGCAGGAGACAGGCTGCGGTGGGAGAAGAGAAGCGGGCAGGAGAGCCTAGTGCCAGCAAGGTGGGTAAACAGCATTTGAATAGACATTTCTCCAAAGGGGATATACGTATGGCCCATAGCACCATCCAGCAAATGCAAATCAAAACCACAGAGGTATCACTTCATACCCACTAGGCATGCAGGCAGAGGTGGCAGGGGTTCGAACAGAGTGGGACCACCCTGGCCCCTCTCTCTTTAGCTCCTGGAAGCAGTGCTTCCCCTGGCCCTGGACTCCCCACCCCAACCCCTAGGAATTCCCAGACCTCTTGACCCAGAGAGGACCCCCAACCATTCCTTGTGCGTCTGGAGAGGATGCTGGGGGCTCTAATCCACACAGCTGTGTTTATGTCCTTCTTCCTGGAAGTGGGATGGGCACCAGCCTGGCAAGGCTGGAGGAAGGATAAGGGAGAAGGCACCAGATCTGGGGTCCCGTGAAAACCCAGGCGGGGAGGGGGGGGGGTTCCCTGTTGCAGTGCAGAGGAAACGAGTCTGACTAGTATCCATGAGGATGCGGGTTCGATCCGTGGCCTTGCTCTTGCTCCCTGGGTCGGGGATCCAGCATTGCTGTGGCTGTGGTGTAGGCTGGCAGTTACAGGTTCGATTCGACCCCTAGCCTGGGAACTTCCATATGCTGTGGGTGTGACCATAAAAAGCAAAATAAATAAATAAGTAAAAGTCATTTACTTAAGAAAGAAGGAAAGAAAGGAGGAAAAGAAAACCCAGTGGGGCTCCCTAACCCAACCCCTGTCCCTGGGTGGGAGCAGGTTGGCGTGACCTGGGCAAGCAGGCTGGAGCAGGAGTCTGTCCGGTCCCAAAGTACATGATTTCAGAGTTCCCATTGTGGTGCAATGGAAATGAATCCGACTAGGAACCATGAGGTTGCAGGTTCGATTCCTGGCCTCGCTCAGTGGGTTAAGGATCTGGCGTTGCCATGAACTGTGATGTAGGTCGCAGACGTGGCTTGGATCCAGCGTTGCTCTGGCTGTGGTGCAGGCCAGCAGCTGCAGCTCTGATTCAACCCCTAGCCTGGGAACCTCCATATGCCACAGGTGCAGCCCTAAAAAGCAGCCCAACAAGAACAACAACAACAAAACCCAAAAAACGCAAAAGCCAAAGTACGTGATTTCTTGCACAGCCCTCCTTTCCCCAGGCCATGAGGACACACCAGAGCTCAGGGCTCAGAGAACTTGGAGAACTTGGCCTTGGAGTCTTAAAAGTCTTAGTCATAATAGATTATATTTACGGAGTACTTGCTGTATACTTTATCCCATGCTGGGTGCCCTGTATGCATTAGCTCATCTGATCCGTAAAACCATCCTACGAAGTAAGTGCTATTACGACCTCCATTTCACAGATGAACAAACTAAGCCCTGGAGGCTTGCAATAACTGGCCCAATATTACACGACGAGACAGTGGGCCAAGCGAATGTCATGAAATGAGTCCATTCAGATACTTGACGCTGCTCCCAGCTCAGAGGCAGAAGATGGACACCAAGGCTTTCTTCTCCCACAAGCCTTCTGCGGCTACAGGAGTCAGCTGTGTGGGGAGGGGCGGGCACCATTCACTCCCCAAATATTTATGGACTGTGTTCCTAGCGCTGGGCCCCGAGCCAAGGCCCTTGGGTCAGGCCCTGGCTGCATCCATTACTCTTGTCTCACTCGGGCGAGCAGGTCCCGGACACAGGGAGGGGAAGCCAGAGGAGGCAGGAGCCTGGCTCACCCTGCGAGGGGGATGGGAGACTCAGAGAACAGTAGCCTGCCTGCTGGTCCTCCCACAGCCCACCCACCAGCAGGAATCTGGCTGCATCCCAAAGGCTCAGGCCCAGAGCTCCAAAGAAAAGTTGGGAAACTAGGAGCCAGGGAGGGGGGCCTCCCTGGCTCCTAGGATGGTGGTGGGAACTGTCTCTTTCTTCTCGCTGGCTCAGATTATTCAGCCCCCTAAGAGTGGGGGGCTCCCCCGGGGCCAGGCTGGGTCAGACAAGCTGCTGCCTGCCTTGCATCCTGGGCGGGAGGCCGCCCCTGAAGGCAGAGCCGACAGGAAAAAATAATCAAGGAGCTTGACAGCAGTGGGGGTGCTGACCTGGGCCTGTCGGCCTGACAAGCAGCCACCTCCCAGAGCACGGTCCCATGGCGCTGGCAGCTCTCAGACACACCCCAGAACTACCCTCTGGGTGGGTGCGAAAGGCAGGGGCAGGCCGCAAGAAAGTTAAAATATCCTTTTCTGGGAGTTCTCTTGTGGTACAGTGGGTTAAAGTTGTGGTGCAGCCACTGCAGTAGCTCTGGTGGCTGTTGGATCCCTGGCCCAGGAACTTCCACATGCCATGGATGAGGGGGGGAAGAAAGTTAAAAAAAAAAAAAGAAAGAAAGAAAGAAAAGAAAAAATACCATTTCCTTAAAAGGAATCCAAATTGGAAAGGAAGAAGTAAAACTATCACTATTTGCAGATGACATGGTACTATACCTAGAGAATCCTAAAGACTCTGCCAGAAAACTGTTGGAGCTCAGGAGCTCATCAATGAATTTGGCAAAGTCACAGGATACAAAGTTAATTCACAGAAATCGACTGCATTTCTATATACTAACAACAAAAGGTCAGAAAGAGAAATTAGGGAAACAATCCCATTTACCATTGCAACAAAAATAATAAAATACTTAGGGGAATAAGCCTACCTAAAGAGACAAAAGACCTGTACTCTGAAAACTATAAGACCCTAATGAAAGAAATTAAAGATGACACAAACAGATGGAAAGACATATGATGCTCTTGGACTGGAAGAGTCAATATTATCAAAATGACGATACTACCCAAGGCAATCTACAGATTTAATGCAATCCCTATCAGATGACCAAGGACACTTTTCACAGGACTAGAACAAAATATTTTAAAGTTTGTTTGGAAGCACAAAAGACCCAGAATAGCCAAAGACATCCTGAGAAAGAAAAATGGAGTCAGAGGAATCAGGGTCCCTGACTTCAGACTATACTACAAAGCTACAGCCATCAAAACTGTATGGTACTGGGACAAAGACAGACATATAGATCAGTGGAACAGGATAGAAAGCCCAGAATTAAACCCATGCACCTACAGTCAACTAATATATGACAAAGAAGGCAAGAATTTACAATGGAGAAAAGACAGGCAGTTCAATAAGTGGTGCTGGGAAAACTGGACAGCCACATGTAAAAGAATGAAATTAGAACACTTCCTAACACCATATACAAAAACAAACTCAAAATGGATTAAAAAGCTAAATATAAGACCAGATACCATAAAACTCTTAGAGGAAAACATAGGCCAAACACTCTCTCTCATAACCACAGCAACATCTTCTCAGATCCACTTCCTAGAGTAATGGCAATAAAAACAAAAATAAACAAATGGGACTTAATTATACTTAAAAGTTTCTGCACAGCAAAGGAAACCCTAAACAAAATGAAAAGACAACCCAGAGAATGGGAGAAAATATTTGCAAATGAGGCGACTGACCAGGGGATTAATCTGAAACTTATAAACACCTTCTGCAGCTCAATAACAAAAATAACGAACAAACCCATCAAAAAATGGGCAGAAGATCTAAACAGACAATTCTCCAAAGAAGGCATACAGATGACCAAAAAACACATGAAAAAATGCTCAACATCACTCATTTTTAGAGAAATACAAATCCAAACCACTATGAGGTATGGCATTACACCTGCCAGAATGGCCATCATCAGAAAGTCTACAAACAATAAGTGCTGGAGAGGGTGTGGAGAAAAGGGACCCCCTACTACACTGTTAGTGGGAATGTAATTGGCACAACCACTGTGGAAAATAGTATGGAGATTCGCAGAAAACTAAAAATAGAATTACCATTTGATCCAGCAATCCAACTCCTGGGCATCTATCTGGAGAAAACCATGACTCAAAAAGACACATGTATTCCAATGTTCATTGCAGCCCTGTGTGCAATATCCAAGACACAGAAACAACCTAAATGCCCATTGACAGAGGAGTGGCTAAAGAAGATGTGGTACATATACACAATGGAATATTACTCGGCCATTAAAAGGAAAGAAATAACGGCATTCTTAGCAACATGGATGGACCTAGAAATTATCATGCTAAGTGAAGTCAGGCAATGAGACACCAACATCAAATGCTATCACTTACATTTGGAATCTAAAAAAAGGACGCAATGAGCTTCTTTGCAGAACAGACACAGACTCACAGACTTTGAAAAACTTATGGTTTCCAAAGGAGACAGGTTGGGGGGGGGGATGCACTGAGGGTTTGGAATGGGAAATGCTATAAAACTGGGTTGTGATGATTGTTGTACAATTACAAATGTAATAAAATTCATTGAGTAATGAATTTTTTTGTCTTTTTAGGGCTGCTCCCACAGCATATGGAAGTTCTCAGGCTAGGGGTCAAATTAGAGTTACTGCTGCCAGCCTACACCACAGCCACAGCAACACCAGATCTTTAACCCACTGAGCGAGGCCAGGGGTCAAACCCATGTCCTCATGGATACTAGTTTGGTTTGTTACCCCCGATCTATGACAGAAACTCCTAGATACCTTTTCTGGGCAGCGTAGAGGGGCCAGCCATGGGCAGCTCCCTCCCTCTGGGCCAGGACAATGGGCAGCCTTGGCCGCCCTACCCAGGCCTCTGCGCAAGTGCTTCTGGAGCCTTCTCCCTTGCCCCCTGCTCTGCCTCCATCTCCCCTCCTCTGTCCTCCATCCTGTCTCCTCCGTCTCTCTGTCCCCTCTCTCCTCATCTCTCATCGCTGCACAGACAGGCTGGGACAAGAATCCAGGGGCCGCCCACCCAAGAGAAGGTTGGTGGGAGGAGGAGCCGGGCCAGGAGAAGTGGTTGTGGGTCCCCATGGTGTGTCGAGGGCCTAGACACTCGGCTTTCTCAGTCCCATCCAGCCCCACTTGTGCCCTGGGAGGTTTGGGCCCACAGCATTGGAGCAAACAGCATCTCTTTCCCCCTTGGTGTGGTTGAAGTAGCTAAATTTGGACTTTGGCCAGGCCCCTCCTAACCAGGTAAACACCTGCTCCCCTTTCCCTAAGGCCACCCTTCCCCATGAACAGCCCTGAGAATGGTAGGGGGAGCTCCCCCGTCTGCCTCTTGGGGAGTCCCATTCTGCTCCGGCCAAGAGCTCCAGTAAAGGGTGGACCCTCTCCTCAGTCACAGCCTCTCCTCCCCAGACCTGGTCCTTCCACACCTTCTGGCAGTTCCCAGCCAAGGCAGGAAGTGCAGAATCAGGGTTCAGTGGGACCTATGTTTGTCACAGGAGATCTGAGCCCCACCTCCTCCCCCGTCTCTGGAATGTCCTGCTGCCTCTCCTGGGCTCCCTTCCTCAGTCCCTCCCTGCAACAGGGCTTCCAGATGGCACTGACCCCTCTCTGGTTGACTCAGAAAGTGCTGGTGAGCACCCTGTGCAAAGCCTGGGGTTGAGACCCAGAGGGGCCCTTGCCCCTGCTGTTCAGATGTCAGGCAGCGTTTGGTGGCGAGAAAGGCAGCGCAGGTCCTGCCCCGGGCGGGGGGGGAGGCTGGTGTGCCTGTGTTCTGGGAGGTGGGGGGATGGAGGTGAGGATGGAGGCAGCCTCTTTCATGAGGGCATCTGGGAAGGCCTGCTGGAGGAGGTGGCCTTTGGAGACAGGCCTTGATGTGGAAGGTCCTATCTCTCCTGGGGGCTGTGTCCAGCCCTGCTACCCCCTCGATCCCATGTTGACCTGCAGCCTCCTTCACCACCAGGAGCCAAGCTCACTCCTTGCCCTCCTGCCCCATCATCCAGGGCGCCCCCGCTACAGCTTCTCCGCTGTGCACCTCGGGTCTGTGCTGGAGCCTCTCGGAGCCTCTCGGAGCCTCACCTGTGCAATGGCAACTGTCCAGCACGGCCTCCCATGGTCTTCCTGCTGGTCCGCAGGGGTCATGCTGGTGACAAGCCTGGGAGAGGGGAGGTCCTGCCCCTCCGTGCAAGCAAACCAGACCTACCACGGGGGATGGGGCTCCAGCTTGTGAGAAGCAAAAGAGATGCTCTGGAAAACATCCTTCTCCCCTCTCGCCTCCCCCGCCCCCCAAGTCCTGCAGCCTCAGCTTTCTTGAAGCTGCCCTGATTTGCAGGGCAGCAAGTCACCTGTTCCAGCTCCTCAGGGCTGCTGACTCTCCCCTTGGGACCTCTGACCCCTGGATGGGGCATGGGTGGGGGTGGGGTGGGAAGGGGGGCTTCTTCAGGCTCCAGATGTCAGTGAGGAATCTCCGTGTCTGTGTCACGTCTGGCAGAAATGGTCTGACTTTCTGCAGCCCTGCACCCGTGCAGGAAGGGGCTTGGGGGATGTAAGCCAAGCAGGATGTGCCCTAAACCCCATTCCATTTCCCCTGCGGGTTCATGCGCAACCCAAAGGTCCATCATCCAGGGAACTGCGTCCCTTCCCCTCTCACGTGAACAAGTCCCCCTGGAGCAGCATGATCCCCCCAGCTCCTCTGATTTCTGGCTGTTGCTGAATTCTCCCCCCCTCTGCCTCTCACCTGCGAGCTGTTGGCTCTGCCCTTCGTCAGCCCAGGTGTGGAATGCAGCCCCCCTCTCCTTCAATACCTCCTAGAAGACTAGTCACCCAAGGCAGGGAGGGGGGGATCATTCCTGAGGGGTGGGGGTGATGGAGGAGGGAGCGGAGGGACCGGTATCAGATACCACCAGTCTTCAAGCCCCACCGCAGCCCTTTCCTCTCACTTCTTTGGGTTGCCCATCATCTTGTTGTCTTGTTGGCTCTCAGTCTTTCTGTCTCCCCACCGGCGCCCCACCTCACTCTCATCTCTCTTGGAGAGCTCTCTCCAGAAACCCAGAGTGCTCCAGGCTATTAGCTGAGGCCACACCGCTCTTCCTTTCATGCCCAGAGAGAGCTCGGCAAGTTACTTTCCAGGCAGAGTCAACCCTCAGGGGAATTCTGCTGCCAGCTTTCACAGGAGCCACTGTGGCTTTGTTTTCCTCCCATTCCATATAGATGGGGACCCTGAGCCCCAGAACTGAAAGTAACTGGCCCAGGGTCTTCCCGAGCAAAGAACAAAACAGGGGTGAGAAGTTAGGACTTGGAGTTCCCATCGTGGCACAGCGGAAATGAATCCGACTAGGAACCATGAGGTCACCGGTTCGATCCTTGGCCTCGCTCAGAGGGTTAAAGATCTGGCATTGTGCAGACATGGCTTGGATCTGGTGTGGCTGTGGCTGCGGTGTAGGCCGGCAGCTGCAGCTCCGATTGGACCCCTAGCTTGGGAATTTCCATATGCTGTGGATGTGGCCCTAAAAAAAAAAAAAAAAAAAAACCCACCAAATAAAGGGTTAGGATTTGAACAGCCCGGCTAGGAGCTATATGACCTTGAGCAAGTTCACGGGTCTCTCTGGGCCACCATTGAATTGTGTTGTAATGTGAATGTGTTACTGAAATATAACATGCAGACAGAAAAGTGCCTGGGTTTTCAGAACATGACCACACCTGTGCAACCAGAATGCAGAGAAAAGAATGAGGTTACTTCCAGCATCCCCCAAAGCCCCTCTTGCCTCCTCCCAATCTCTACTTTCCCCAAAGGTAACCATCACCCTGACTTCTACCACCTGTTTTTAAACTTTCTCTGGATGGCATCATAGACTGTGTGTTCTGTGTCTGGCTTTTGGGGGGGGTGGGGGCGCTGCTCCTGCTGCATACAGAAGTTCCTGGGCCAGGGATGGAACCTGTGCCACTGTAGCGACCTGAGCTACAGCAATGGCGACACCAGGTCCTTAACCTGCTGAGCCGCCAGGGAACTCCCTGTCTCTGGCTTTTTGTCGTTGTTGTTGAACAGTAACCTTGTGAGGTTCTTGACATTGTTTCTTGTAACTGTAGGTTGTTCCTCCGTGTTGCTGTAAAATATACCGTTATCCGAACATACCACCCTTGGTCTGTTCTATTGCTGATGGACATCTGGCTTTTAAAATTTGTGACTGCTGGCAATAGTGCTATGGTGGACTTTTTTTTTTTTTTTTTTTTTTGCTTTTTGCTTTTTAGTGCTGCACTTGTGGCCTATGGAGGTTCCCAGGCTAGGAGTCCAATTGGAGCTACAGCTGCCGGCCTACACCGCAGCCACAGCCACGCCAGATCCAAGTTGCATCTGTAACCTACCCCACAGCTCACGGCAACGCCGGATCCTTAACCCACTGAGCGAGGCCAAGGATCGAACCCTCAACCTCATGGTTCCTAGTCAGCTTCGTTTCTGCTGCGCCCCAACAGGAACTCCAGGTGGACATTCTTGCACCAGTCTTTTGAGCCATAATGTATGCTTTGCTCTTGGATACATGCCCAGAGTGGACATTGTTAGGCCATAGGGGTTGGGATGTGTTCAGCTGGTGCCATAAGGTTTTTCAAAGTATTGTGCCAGCTTACTCCCATCAGCTAGGTACAAGGGTGCTACATGCTTCACATCCTGCCAATATTTAATATGTCAGTCTTTTTCATTTTAGCTTATTATGGTGTTTGCTTTTCCCTGGTGACTGATGATACTGAGCATCTAGCCATATATTTACAGGTCATTTGGAAAGCTTGTGAAGTGCCTGTTCATGCCTCTTGCCTATTTTCTGTTGGGGGCGGTCCATCTTATTCCTATTCATCTGTAAAGGTTCTTTATATACTCTGGACACAATCCCTTTGTATCGCAAATAACCTCTCCAACTCTGTAACCTGCTTTTTCACTTTTTTCTTTAAAAAAATTTTTTATTATAGTTGATTTACAGTGTTCTGTCAATTTTTGCTAAGTGACCCAGTTAGACATATATATGCATTCTTTTTCTCACATTATCCTCCATCGTGTTCCATCACAAGTGATTAGATATAGTTCCCTGTGCTGCTCAGCAGGATCTCATTGCTTATCCACTCCAAATGCAATTGTTTGCATCTACGAACCCCAAACTCCCAGTCAATCCCACTCCCTCCCCCTTGGCAATCACAAGTCTGTTCTCCAAGTCCATGAGTCTGTTTCTTTTCTGTAGAAAAGCTCATTTGTGCCATATATTAGATTCCAGATATAAGTGACATCATACGGTATTTATCTTTCTCTCTCGGACTTAGTTCACTTAGTATGAGAGTCTCTAGTTCCATCCATGTTACTGCAAATGGCATTATTTTGTTCTTTTTTATGGCTAAGTCGTACTCCATTCTGTATATGTACCACATCTTCTAATCCATTAATCTATCAATGGACACTTAGGTTATTTCCATGTCTTGGCTATTATGAAGAGTGCTGCAATGAACATAGGAGTGCATGCATCTTTTTCAATGAACGTTTTGTCCAGATATATGCCCAGGAGTAGGAGTGCAGGATCATTTGGTAGTTCTATAGTTCCCTTTCTGAAGTACCTCCATACTGTTTTCCATAGCGGTTATACCAATTTACATTCCCACCCACAGTGTCGGAGGGTTCCCTTTTCTCCGTACCCTCTCCAGTGCCTTTTCACTTTCTTAATGGTGACTTGTGATAAACAGTTCTTAGTTTTAGTGGGGAAGGATTTATCAAGTTTTTTCCTTTATGGTTAATATGTTACGTGTCCTGCTTAAGAAATCTTTGCCCATCCCAAAGGCATGAAGATATCCTATGCTTTCTTCTAGTTGTCCCTCCTTTTTTAGATCTAAACTTATCCTGAATTTGTTTTTGGCATGGCATGAAATAGAGATCAAGATATCTTTTTTCCAGGTAACAGTTGACTTATTGTGGTAATCATTTTGCCATGTGTACACATGTAGAATCATTATACTGTACACCCGAAACTAATATAAGGTTATATGTCAATTATACTTCAATATTAAAAAGATACATTTTCAAAAATAACTTTTATTGGGGTATAGTTGACTTAGAAAGTTGTGTTAGTTTCAGGTATACAGCAAAGTAAATCAGTTATATATACACATATATTGGTTCCTTTTCAGATGCTTTTCCCATAAAGGTTATTAGACAGTATTGAGTAAATTACCCTGTGCTAGACAGTAGGTCCTTGTTATCTGTCTATACTCTGTGCTATATGTAGGTCTTTGTTACCTGTCTATTTTATATATAGTCGTAGGTATATGTCAACCCCAAGCCCCTAACTTATCCCTCCCCACCCCACATATACCCCTTGTTAATCATAAATTCGGTTTCAAATCTTTGAGTCTGATTCTATTTTATAAGTTCTTTCATATCATTTTGGCTAGATTCCACTAATTAGTGATATCATTTGATATTTGTCTTTCTCTAGGAGTTCCCATGGTGGATCAGGGGTTAATGAATCCGACTAGGAACGATGAGGTTGCGGGTTCAATCCCTGGCCTTGCTCAGTGGGTTGAGGATCCGGCGTTGCCGGGAGCTGTGGTGTAGATTGAAGATGCAGCTCGGATCCCGAGTTGCTGTGGCTGTGGCGTAGGCCGGTGGCTACAGCTCCGATTCGACCTCTAGCCTGGGAACCTCCATGTGCTGCGGGAGTGGCCCTAGAGATGGCAAAAAGACAAAAAAATAAAAGTAAAAAAATAAAAAATTTTTAAAAAATATACTTGTCTTTCTCTGTCTGACTTACTTCACTTAGTATGATAACTTCTAGGTCTGTGTTACTGCAAATAGTATTATTTCATTCTTTTTATGGCTGAGTAATATTCCAATAATACAGATTGCATACATGCATCACATATCCTTCATCCATTCTCCTGTCAACGGACCCTTAGGTTGCTTCCACATCTTGGCTATTGTAAATAGTGCTGCAGTGAATACTGGGGTGCATGTATCTTTTCGAATTGTGGTTTTCTCTGGATATGTGCTCAGGAGTGGAATGGTAGTTCTATATTTAGTTTTTTAAGGAACTCCCATGCTGTTCTCCATAGTGGTTGCACCAGTTTACCCACCAGCAGCATAAGAGGGTTCCTTTTTCTCCACACTCTCTCCAGCATTTATTGTCTGTAGGCTTTTTTTTTTTTTTTTTTTTTTTTTGCTTTTTTAGGGCTGTACCCACAGCATATGGAAATTCCCAGGCTAGGGGTCCAAGCGGAGCTGCACCTGACAGCCTACACCACAGCCATGCCAGATCCGAGCTGTGTCTGCAACCTACACCACAGCTCACAGCAACAGCAGATCTTTAACCCACTGAGCAAGTTTAACCCATTGAACCTGCATCCTCATGGATACAAGTTGGATTCGTTTCCACTGAGCCACAGTGGGAACTCCTGTCTATAGATTTTTTGATGATGGCCATTCTGACTGGTGTGAGGTGATATTTCATTGGAGTTTTGATTTGCATTTCTCTAAAAATGAGTGATGCTGAGCATCTTTGTATGTGTTTTTTTGGTCATCTGTATGTCTTCTTTAGAGAAATGTCTGTTTAGATCTTCTGCCCATTTTTCGATTGGGTTGTTTTGTTTTTTTTGATGTTGAACTGCATGTGTTGTTCGTATATTTTGGAGTTAATCCCTTGTCAGTCACTCCATTTGCAATTTTTTCTCTCATTCTGCGGGTTGTCTTTTCATTTTGTTTATGGTTTCCTTTTCTGTGCAAAGCCTTTTAAGTTTAATTAGGTCCCTTTTGTTTATTTTTTTATTTTTTCCATTACTCTAGAAGGTGGATCAAGAAAGACACTGCTGCGACTTATGTCAAAGAGTTTCTGCCTATTTTTCCTCTAAGAGTTTTATAGTATCCAGTCTTATGTTTAGATTTTTAATCCACTTTGTGTTTATTTTTGTGCATGGTGCTAGAGAATGTTCTAATTTCATTCTTTTACATGTAACTGCCCAGTTTTCCCAGCATCATTTATTGAAGGGGCCGTCTTTTCTCCATTGTACATCCTTACCTCCTTTGTGGAGGCTGTATTAACTAATCATGGGTGCAAGGGTTTATTTCTAGAATTTCTATGCTGTTCCACTGATCTGTATTCCTGTTTTTATGCCAATACCATAGTTTTTTGATGACTGTAGCTTTGTAGTAAAGTCTGAAGCTGGGAAGCCTGATTCCTCGAGGTCCATTTTTTCTTTCTCAAGATTGCTTTGGCTCTTTGGGGTCTTTTGTGTTTCCATAAAAATTTAAAACTTTTTTGTTCTAGTTCTGTGAAAAAATACCATTGGTGGTTTGATAGGGATTGCTCTGAATCTGTAGATTGACTTGGGTGGATTCTTTTCCCAGTATAGCATAGCAATATCATCTGTGTCAAAAATCAAGTGGCCATATTTGCGTGGATCTGTTTTGGGATTCTGTATTTTGTTTACTGGTCTCTCTTTGCACTTCTACCACACTCGCTTAATATCTGGCACTAGAATCCCTTTGCTTTGCTCTTCTTCAAGAGTGTCTTGGCATTTCTTGGTCTCTTGCATTTCTACATAAATTTTAGAATCAATTTATCAATTTACACACACACAAACATACACATTCCTACTGAGATTTTGATTGGGGTTGCATTGAATCTGTAAATTGATTTGTGGAGGATGAACACTTTTACAGTATCTAGATTTCCAATCCATGAACATAGTATACCCCTCTGTTAATTTGGGGATTTTAAAGTATTTCTCAACAATGTTTTGTGGTTTTCTGTGTATTGGCTGATCTTGCTCTCTTTTGCTAGATTTATTTCTAGGCAGGTATTTGATAATTTCGTGGCATGTAAATGATCCTCTTTTTAAATTCCTTTCCCTAATGGTACACTGTAGCATATTGAAGAACATTTGATTTCTTTTCCTGATCTTGTGTCCAGCGACCTTGCTAAATTCACTTATTTATTCTAATAGTTTGTGTATTTTTTAGATTTTTTCCGTACCATTATTTCGTCTAAATATAGGTAGTTTCCCTAATGTTCATTGCAGCACTATTTACAATTGCCAAGGTATGGAAACAACCTAAATGTCCATCAAAAGATAAATGGATAAAAATGTGCATATATATACATATGCACACACACATATGTATGCATACATACAATGGAACACTATTCAATCATTAAAAAGAATGAATTTTTGCCATTTGCCATTTGAAGCAACATAGGTGGGCTTGGGAGGAATTATGCTAAATGAAATGTCAGGCAAAGACAAATATCATATGATATCATTTATATGTGGAATCTAAAATGTACGACAGCTAGTGAATAAAACCAAAAAGCACAGATATAGAGAACTAGTGGTTACCAGTGGGGAGAGGGAAAGGGCAAGGGAAAAAATTGGGATGGGGAAAGTGTTATTATGTGATTATATGAAATCATGTGTGTGAAACTTTTGAAAATTGTAAAGCACTGTATAATTTAAAGCATTTTTCATTCATAAAATATTAAAATGATTCACCCCCCCCCCAAAAGAAATACTGATAGTTTTTTAATGTTGTTTTTTTGTTTTGGATTTTTTAAATTGTTTTTGTTTTGTTTTTTGAGGTTTTTTGGTTTTGCTTTTTTTGTGTGTTTTGTTGTTGTTGTTGCTTTTGCTTCTTAGGGCCACATCTGTGGCATATGGAAGTTCCGGGCTAGGGGTTAAAGCAGAGCTGCAGCTACTGGCCTACACCACAGCAACACAGGATCTGGGCAACATCTGCGACGTACACCTCAGCTCATGGCAACCCTGGATCCTTAACCCACTGAGTGAGGCCAGGGATCGAACCCCCATCCTCATGGATCCTAGTTGGGTTCTTAACCTGCTGAGCTACAACAGTAACTCCCTCTTTATAATTCTTATAACTTTTATTTGTTCATTGCCCTGTCTGGGACTCCCAAGTGTAGTGGTTGTCAGAAGAGATGATAGTGAGAGCCTTGTCTGGTTCCTGATCTTGGTAGGAAAGCTTTCAGTGGCTCACCATTAAGCTTGATGTAGGCTATGTGTGTATGCATATGCATATGTGCATGTGTGTGTTCATATGTGTATTTGGAAATATTCTTCATGGTACTTCTTTTTTGGACAATTTTTCTTTTTTCTTTTTTTTGTCTTTTTGCCTTTTCTAGGGAAATGGAGGCATATGGAGGTTCCCAGGCTAGGGGTCCAATCGGAGTTGTAGCTGCCAAGCCTATGCCAGAGCCACAGCAACACAGGATCCAAGCCTCGTCTGCAACCTACACTACAGCTCATGGCAACGCGGGATCCTTAACCCACTGAGCAAGGCCAGGGATTGAACCCACAACTTCATGGTTCTTAGTTGGATTCGTTAACCACTGAGCCATGACGGGAACTCCTTGGACAATTTTTCTGATAAGAGAATGTTCAGAGGGACTGGAATGGGGCCCACTTGGAAGAGGGGAGCCCCTGGGAACTGCCTACTCCTCACTCCAAAACGAAAATGGAGTTGTCTCCAAAGGGGGCACCATTGTAATGACTTCCCTCCATGTCTTCCACCAACCTTTGGTCTAGTCTAAGGGGTGGTTTGGTGTTCCCCTCAGGCCCTACAACATGAGACCCCGGTCCATTCCTGTCATTCCTCAGGGAAACTGAGGCTCAGAGCAGAGGAGCGACAAGCCTCAGGTCAATAAGTTAGTGTCAGAGCCAGAATTAAAACTCCAGGCTCCCTGGAGTTCACATTTGTGGTTCAATGAAAACAAATCTGACCGGCATCCATGAGGACACACAGGTTTGATCCCTGGCCTCACTCAGTGGGTTAAGGATCCGGCTTCACTGTGAGCTGTGGTGTAGGTCACAGACATGGCTCAGATCGTGCATTGCTATGGCTGTGGTGTAGGCCAGCGACTACAGCTCCGATTGGAGTCCTAGCCTGGGAACCTCCATGTGCCATGGGTGAAAGATTAAAAACAAAAACAAAAACAAACTTAGGATCCTGGATCCCAGCCCCCTTCAGCCACTGCTCTCTGGTCAGGAGTTGGGAGGTGGCCACAAGGCAGAGGGTTGTGTGTGTGTGTTTTAGGGAAAGGACCACTTCGTCCAAATATCTGCAGACCTCTGTAAAGAAGGTGGGCAGGCCGCTCCTCTTCCAGCAGGAGAGGAAGGGAGCCTGAGCCTGGTGGGGGTGGGAGGCAGGTGGAGGAGCTGGCCCTCACTTCTGGTCCTGTGCCGTTTGGCAGGAGGCTCTGGGGGAACTCCCAGAAGAGATCAGAGAAGGATGGGGAGCTGCACATGGGGTCCAAGGTGGGAGGGCCTGGGAGGCATATGGAGGGGACCTGAGCCCCAGGCTGGAGGTGGGGGTGGGGGGAGAAACTGGAGCAAACAGAGACACAGGATGTTGAAGTCACAGCATTCTCTTCTTCCGGCCACCCCTCCTCCCCTGCCCACGGGGAATGTTTGGAATGTGATGAGTTGATAAGATCGGTTCTCCCACTCCACCTGGCACTGTGTACAGGGGCTGGGGCTGCTTTGCCAGCCCCTCCTATCAGAGGGGATTTTCTGGGGAGTGGAGAAGTTTTCAATGGACAGAATTCTAATGGAGGAACTGCCTGGAAGGTGTGAGGGAGGGGTGCTCCTCAGGCAGGGCAACGGGCCAGATGCCAGGGCCATGGGCATGGCCAGATGCTTTCCAGCTGAGCTGCACTGTGAGTCAGAAGGCACAGGGCTGGGATGAGAGAGGGGGTTCCCAGTTGCCAGGGAAGCTGGGGCAGGAAGAGAGGGGAGAGGGAAGAAAGGCAGAACAGTGGCTGGCACTCTTCCAGAGGATAGGGCTCCCTGGCTGTTGGCCGAGGAAGTCATTTGGGGTGGGGGTGGGTGGGTGTTGGACTGTCCAAAGGGTGAGCTCAGTAGGTTACCCCCCCTCCCCGCCCCGGGTCTAGAGTTCTAGTGCATAAGGAGCAGCCTGGGGTTGGTCCAGGTGGTCCTCCCATTCAATTGAAGGCAGTTGCCCAGACACATGGACACTCTCAGGTGTGTTCCTAGCATCCACCCTGCCTTCCCCTGGATCCATGGGGCCTCCCTCTGAAGACCTCAGAGGCTTTGCATAACTGCATTCTGTCACCTCCATTGAGTGATTCAGCCCATGTTTGTTTTTTGTTTCTTGTTTGTCTTTTTAGGGCCGCACCCACGGCTTATGGAGTTCCCCAGGCTAGGGGTCCAATCGGAACTGTAGCCACCAGCCTATGCCAGAGCCACAGCAACGCTGGATCCAAGCCGAGTCTGCGATCTACACCAACCACAGCTCACGGCAATGCTGGATCGTTAACCCACTGAGCGAGGCCAGGGATCGAACCCGAAACCTCATGGTTCCTAGTCAGATTCGTTAACCACAGAACCACGACGGGAACTCCAGCCCACATTTGTTGAGACCTGCTATGTGTCAGGCACTGTGCAAGGTCCTAGGGCTTCCATGGTGAACTTGCTGAGGTCTCTGCACTTCTGAGGCTGTGTTTCAGGTGCGGCCTGAGTAAAAAGCCAAGACACGATGCCAAGACACTGGCCCTGCGAGCCTGGAGCAAAAATGGGGTAGATGCCAGGCTTGAGGAAAGCAGAAAGGGCACAGTGACCCCAGGGCACCTAGGACCTGGATCTACTCCAGGGGCCCACTGTCTGCTCTCTGGATGGACATCTCTGACAAAAGCTGCCAGAACAGAGCAGTGCAAGGGAGGATGGGGGTGGGGAGGGGCTGGTGGCTTGAGGTTGGAGGAGGAACAGAGATGGAGAAAACCTCAGCCCGGGGGACCACTGTGTGGCTACACCTGAGACCTGCTGTGGGCGACCCGACACCATTGTGGGAGGCCATCCAAGCCTCGCTCAGGGCCCACTGTCTGCTGGCTCTCACTACGGAACAGAGGCAAGGGGCACTATGCCACGGGGCAGTAGTAGGAACCGACCTAGGCAGCCAGCCTGACCCACAGACACTCGGCCGCTGCCCTGCTGGACCCTCGGCTGTGCACCAGACAGGTTGTCAAGTAGAGAGGAGTTGAGGGAGATGCCCAGAACAGAGACCTTGTCTTGGCCACTTTCGTTTCCGCTTTACATCCATCACAATGCCTGCTGGCATATATGAGGAGTCCAAAGTGCTTGGGGAATAAAAAACCACGAATGAATAAGTGATGGATGAATAAACAAATACGGCAACCAATCTGAGTTCCCAGCAGCCAGCGTGCGGGTCCGTTAGAAATGGGCAGGCCTGCCGCCTGGTGGCGACTGTGATAACTGCAGCCCGCAGTCAGGGCCCAGCATCGCCCTTCTTTGAACTACAGATGCCCAGATTGTTCATCATTAAGACCGTTCCAAGGGCCGTCCTGACACTTTTCCTGACCGCAGGCCACATCACCTTAGTTTCCAGCACACTTAGGTAGTTTTCTGTCTATACATCCTTTTTTTTTTTTTTTTTTGGCTGCCACCTGGGAACTCCCAGCTTTCTTACCAAAAAAAAAAAAAAAAAAATCCAAGGAGGAGTTCCCTTAGTGGCTCAGCAGTTAACACATCTGACTAACTAGCATCCATGAGGACACAGGCTCCATCTCTGGCCTCGCTTTAGTGGGTTAAGGATCCGGCGTTGCCCTGAGCTGTGGCGTAGGTTGCAGAAGCGGCTCGGATCCTGCGTTGCTATAGCTGTGGTGTAGGCCAGCAGCTACAGCTCCGATTGGACCCCTAGCCTGGGAAACTCCATGTGCCCCAGGTTGCAGCCCTAAAAAGCAAAAAAACAAAAACAAAAACAAAAAACCTCCAAGAAGGAGTTCCCTGGTGGCCTAGCAGGCTAAAGATCTGGCATTGTCACTGCTGTGGTTTGATCCCTGGCTCAGGAAGTTCTGCATTCTGCCACCAGGGCCAAAAAAAGAAAAAATAGGGAGTTCCTGCCATGGCTACAGTTAACGAACCCGCATGCATGAGTACGTGGGTTCAATATCTGGCCTCGCTGAGTGGGTCAAGGATCCGGCATTGCCATGAGCTGTGGTGTAGGTCACAGATGCAGCTGGGTCCTGTGATGCTATGGCTACAGCATAGACTGGCAGCTGTAGCTCCAATTCCACCCCTAGCCTGGGAACTTCCATATGCTGCAGGCATAGCTCTAAAAAAGCAATACGTAAATAAACAAATAATAATAAAAAAATAAAACCTCCAAGGAAAGAGATTTCTCCCTCCCCTTTGCTCCTTGGAAAAATCCTCCCTGTGCGCTGACGGCTTATCCTTGAGGCAGAGAAAGAAGGAGAGGATGAGAGGGTTCCCATTCCCTCACTTGGATAGGATGGTCAACTTGAGGAGGGACCAGGTCCTGGACTGGCAGGAATTCTGTCTGTCTGTCTGCCTCTCTCTCTCTCCTCCTGCTTCTAAATATCTTGGTTGGTTTGTGTCGGTATAGGTTGTTGGCCCCTGTTCCACAGGGAGCTTCCAGCCTGAGATGGGTGACAAGGCTCAGAAAGTAGGATGGAGAGTTGGGGGGATGAGAGTAGAGGGGGGAGGGAAGGGCCTGGGGGGCTGGGCTAAAAGGGGAGGCTGGGTCTGAACAATAAGTAGGCACAGGACTCACTGGACGTGAAAGTGGGGTGGCGGTTGCTGCCCAGCGCAGGACAAGTTCATTTCTACAAGCACGGGAGTTGGCAAGGTACAGTCCACGAGCTAAATCCAGCCTGCCACCTGATTTTGCAAATGCAATATTATTTACTCTTGTCTGTGGCCACTTTCTTGGGGTAGCAGAGGTCAGAGGACCTGCGAATATTTCCTCTCTGGCCCTTCACAAAATTTGCCAACCTCTGCTGTGGTTGGTCTGCTGATCAGCCACAGAACAATTGATAAGCACCTCTTCGGGGCCAACCCTGTGATAAAATCTGGCTGGAGTCCCAGCGATAAGAGGTATCCTTCTGCCCTGTTGGCACCCACAGTCTAGAAGGAGAGACTGCTACGTAGAGAGACCACTTGTCTAACCACAGGTTTTGCCACAGGAAGCCAAAATGCTATACCATAGCGGACACATGATTAAGGAAGAGGAAAAAGTACAGGGGCCTAGGAGCTCAGAGGCGGGGCTCTCAGCTGGGAGGCCGGGCTGTGTGTCATGGAGGGCTTCTTGGTGGCAAGCTTGGTCTCCAAGACCCACAGGGAGCTAGCACCTGAAGAAGGACAGACAGGAAGAGTGTCATGCTCCCAGCAGGCCCCTGGGGAATGCAAGGCTCTTGGCAGGGCTGGTGCCTGGAGAACGCGGGGCCAGGGCCTGCAGGGACTGTGTGCTGCTGGAAGCGGACACACTGGAGGGGCTTTGAGCTGGAATACTTTTGGGGACCGAGAAGGGGCAGGCTGAGGGAGGCCAGGTCAGAGGAAGGAAGCTGAGCCCTGGGCGGGGCCAGTGGGATGCAGACGCTGGAGGGATTGAGAAGTGTTTGGGGAACAGAAGCAGTAACACTCAGGGGATGACTCTTTGTGGCAGATGAGGGAGTCGTCCACAGAGTGACTCAGGGCCGTCACTAACATCCATGAGGATGTGGTGGGAAGGTGAGCGGTAAAGGAGAACGTTGAGGATGAAGAAGGCAGGTTCAATTCCAACAGATGGAGTTTGATCTGCCTTTGGGACCTCCACGTTTGAGCGAGAGCAGAAGACAGCAGAATGAATAGCTCTGGATCCAGGGGGAAGGTCTGTGCCAGAGCTGCAGATTTAAACGCTATGTAGGAGTGGAAGAGACAGGGCAAGGCACGTGGGGACTGAGTGCTGAGAACAGAGGCAAGAGCAGGATCCCAGGGACCCAACCGAGCATCTATGACCTGCCTGGCTGGGTGCAAGGCGCTGGGGACGGAGCAAGAATCAGACGTGGTCCCTGACCTTGAGAAACACACCGTCCAGTCGGTAAGAGAGAGACACAGCGATAGATCATCTCCATATAATATGCTAAGTGATCAAATGGATGCATGTTTGTTTGGCTCCAGGGATCTGGCCAAAAATGATTTAGCGGAAAGCACTTTGGCTTCCCGCCCACTGGGTAATGTTCAGCTGAGGATGCTTTTGCCTGGACAATGTCTATTCCCCCTTCTGGTAAGAGCCCCTCGGTTTCCTTTTAGGGAAGCTCTTGTCCACTCCTGTAAACGTAACCGTGTTTGGGGGAGCCGGCTTCCCCCAGCCTCTCCCTTTGGACACCATAGAAGTGGTTCAGGGGGCCCGATGAAACTCCATCCCAGGACTGCATGTGGGGACATGCTTTCCTGGCTAGGGATGCTGGGTGAAGATAATGTAAGCACAGGCTGGGAGGGGGGAACTGAGGAGCAGAAAGCAGACAGAGAGACAGAATGGACCCAGTGACATCATTTGAGCTCTGCAAAATGAGTTCTGGCTTTCAGAAGGCAGTGAATCCCCTCGGGTAAGGGGGGGGGGCAATTTTTAGAAGGCCAACCCAGAACGCAGTCATACCAGACAAAAAAATATAAGAGCGTCATAGTATCATATGGAATACCTACATGTTTTATGACTGTCACATTAAAATATGAAAATAGCGATTGGTTTGAAATGCTATGTTATTCTCTATTATTTTCTTTTCTGGTTCATAAATGCTATTATTTAAGCGCAACAACAATAGGGCTAATTAAAAAAGAAGAGACTAGTACTAATTGATAGTAGGACCAATTAAGCAAATAATGTGTGCAAGAAAAATAATAATATTTTTATCGCATCTGTTTTTGTCCTCATAGCATTTTATAAATTTGACTCTTAAAAATTCTGTATTGGATCTCAAAATTCTGTGGGCTATATTATTGTGTATTCTTTTTTTTTCTGTTTGCACCTTGGGTTTTATAGTACAGTTTAGTTGGTATTACTGTGTATTCTTAAGATACATAAATGTAAGACTTTTAAAAAGGAGAACATAAACATAAGAGGACAAATTAAACAAATACTACCCATATTTAATTGACGAAAGAGCAATGACATGTTTCTTCCTGTCCCGTGGCGTGGCAGGGTAATTCGAGTCTTTCTGTTTTCTATTCCAGTAAATCTCTCTGAACTGCCTGTGGTCTTTATTTAGGGCAGCCTTCTCTTATATAATGGTGCAACTTCAGACCGTCAAATGTAAAATGCACTTGAACCTGCAGCTCTGTTCTTATCAAGCCCGCATTATACTGATTCCTTGTGTCAGTCCAGTGAGATGACATCGAACTAAATACCCTCTTAACAAAAATATTTGCATGTGGAATACTTAGGGTTTTACTTACTGACAACAGCCAGTTTTTAGACTTGGGGAAATCAGTTTCCAGCCCTTGAGATGTGTCCATCTGCTTTTATCCACAGGCTCCTTTTGGTAGACAAACTATTTATCAAATGATTCTTTTGCATCTATGAATTTATTGTACAGACTGTCTATACCCAAAACGTTCATCATTTTAAAGTACTCAATTATGGAAATTTCCTCTGTGGCTCAGCAGTAACGAACCCAACTAGTATCCATGAGGATGAAGATTCGATCCCTGGACTTGCTCAGTGGGTTAAAGGATCCAGTGTTGCTATGGCTGTGGTGTAGGCCAGTAGCTGGAGCTCTGATTCGACCCCTAGCCAGGGAACTTCCATAGACCACAAGTGCTGCCCTAAAAAGCATAAAATAAAATAAAATAACCAATTATCATCAGAAGTTTAACTTCTTTCTCAGGGGAAAAAAATTTTTTTTTATGGCCGCAGCCACAGCATATGGAAGTTCCCAGGTCAGGAATTGATTCTGAGCTGCAGCTGTGACCTAGGCCACAGCAGTGGCAACATTGGATCCTTTAACCCACTGAGCCAGGCTGGGGAAAAAATCCGAGCCTCTGCCGTGACCAGAGTCACTGCCGTCAGATTTTTAACCTTCTGCACCACAGCAGGAACTTCAGTGGCTTAAATCATGGAGGGAATTTGAACTTGTGAAATCAAAACTGAATTCTACAATGGTTAATTTTATGTGTCAGCTGGATCAGGCTGTAAGGGGCCCAGATATTAAATATTATTTGGGATGTGTCTGTGAGGATGTTTCCAAATGAGATTAGCATTTGGATCTGTAGACTGAACTCTCCCCAGTGTAAGGGACCTCATCTAACCCTTTGAAAGTCTGAATACCAGATGGGTGCTGGAGTTTACACCATCAACTCACCTGGTCTCAAGTCTTGGGATTCAGACTGGAACTACACCATCAGTGCCCTTGGGTCTTCAGCTTGCTGACTACAGATACTGAAGACTTCTTCTCAACTGCCATCTCCATATGAGCCACTTCCTTCTAATGAATGGATAGGTAGATAGATCGATAGATGATTATAGATAGATGATAGATGATAGGTAGATTGGTAGGTAGGTAAATGATAGGTAGATAGATGATAGATGGATGATAGACAGATGATAGATACATAGATAGATGATAGGCAGATGATAGATGGACAGATGGATGGATGAATAAATAGGTGATAGATGGATAGATAGATAGATGATAGGTAGATAGATAACAGTAGACAGATGATAAATAGATAAATAGGTAGGTATGTAGATAGATGATAGATGAATAAATAAAAGATTGATAGGTAGATGATAGGTAGCAGTTTGGTAGCTAATGGACAGATGGATGATAGACAGATGATAGATTCACAGATAGATGATAGGCAGATGATAGATGGATAGATGGATGGATGGATAAATAGGTGATAGATGGATAGACAGATAGATGATAGGTAGATAGATAATGGTAGACAGATGATAAATAGATTAATAGGTAGGTATGTAGGTAGATGACAGATGAATAAATAAATAAAAATAGATAGATAGATAGATAGATAGATAGATAGATGATAGGTAGCTAATGGACAGATGGATGATAGACAGATGATAGATACGTAGATAGATGATAGGCAGATGATGGATAGATGGATGGATGGATAAATAGATGATGGATGGGTAGACATAGGTAGAAAGAATAGATGGATATATAGATGGATAACTAGATATGGATCTATCTATCTACATGCTTCTGTCTCTATATCTATTGATGCCCTATTCTATTTCTCCTGAGAACCCAGATTGATACAGATTTCAAAGAAACTAAAATTTTAGTAGAGAAATTTAAAAAGTCTTGAAGCAGTTTTATTTCCAAAGTATCAGAGTTTTTTTTTCATTTTTTCTGTGTAAGTTTTTATCACAACCTACACATGATACAACTCAAGATGCAGGTGGCTCATCCTTTCCCCGGCTGCTCATGGCTTCTCCCAAGGTCATCAAGCAGTTTTGGAGAAATAGCATAAACATGTGTTTTAGGAGTTCCCATCATGGCACAGCGGAAATGAATCCAACTAGGAGCCATGAGGTTGGTGATTCAATCCCTGGCCTTGCTCAGTGGGTTAAGGACCCGGCATTGCCGGGAGCTGTGGTGTAGGTCACAGACGCGGCTCAGATCCCACATTGCTGTGGCTCTGGCCTAGGCCGGTGGCTACAGCTCTGATTCAAACCCTAGCCCGGGAACCTCCACATGCCACGGGAGCGGCCCTAGAAAAGGCAAAAAAAAAAAAAGAACTTTACAGACTGAATGGACTTGGCCAAGTTGGCATTTTCTGCCCTGACTGCTGAATAGGCAAGAAAGATGAGCGGGACTAGTTTGTATTTGAATAAGATATCAATGACCCTTTGTCTTGTGTCTTTGGTGGATTTGTAAAAAGTGCTGCAGAAATCAACATGACCATTTGAAACTCTGTTTTTCAAATCAAAGGACCTAGGAGCTGGGGTGGGGCTAGGATTTTTTTTTTTTTGTCTTTTTGCCATTTCTAGGGCCACTCCCACGGCATATGGAGATTCCAGGCTAGGGGTCTAATCAGAGCGGTAGCCACCGGCCTACGCCAGAGCCACAGCAATGCCAGATCCGAGCCGAGTCTGCAACCTACACCACAGCTCATGGCAACGCGGTATCCTTAACCCACTGAGCAAGGCCAGGGATCGAACCTGCAGCCTCATGGTTCCTAGTCGGATTCATGAACCACTGAGGCATGACAGGCACTCCTTTTTTTTTTTTTTTTTTGTCTTTTCAGGATATCTTTTTGTTGCCATAATTTGAACGTGATATATGGGGCATGATTGTTGGCGAGATCTGACAAAATCAGCTCTCCACTATCAGGGGCCAAGGCATATGTTATCAAAATGTCCCCTTTTGTTCTCCCATAGGACTTCTATTTATTTATTTATTTTTAATGGCTGCACCCGAGGCAAATGGAAGTTCCCAGGCTAGGGGTCGAATCAGAGCTGCAGCTGCCACTGCAATACCAGCTCCAAGCCACATCTGCAACCTGTGCTGCAGCCTATGGCAATGCAGGATCCTTAACCCCATGAGCGAGGCTAGGGATCAAATCCGCATCCTCACAGAGACAACGCTGGGGCCTTAACGCACTGAGCCACAGCGGGAACTCCTCCCACAGGACATTTTGGTTGCACCTTCTACATCAGGAAATGCCTCGGTAACTTCACCCAGATTCCCAGAGCCGTCAAGGCAACAATATGATGACGCTGCTCATCCATGCGGGATGCCTGAGCCACTATTTATGCCTGAGGATTGGTGTCTTTGGGAAGATTTTTAAAAAAGCTTTTGATTGATTTAGAATTACTGGGCCATCTCATCCCAAATTTGTGAGATTCCATTCATATATATACGTGAGTCTCCACGTAGGCGTTGCAGCTACTTCTTCCAGCCCAAATTCTTTTCTGCATGTTGGGCAACCCTCTGTTTGGGTTATCTCCTCCCCAATCCAGTTGTATAGTCTTTCCAGCTATCACTAAAATAACACAGCCATTCAGAGAAAGATATGATATGATATCCCTTATACACAGAGTCTAAAAAAATTAGTACAAATGAGCTTATTTAAAAAACAGAAACAGGCGTTCCCATCATGGCTTGGCGGAAACAAATCTGATTAGTAACCGTGAGGATGCAGGTTCGATCCCTGGCCTCTCTCAGTGGGTTAAGGATCCAGTGTTGCTGTGAGCTCTGGCGTAAGTCGCAGACAGGTCAAGGATCCTGTGTCGCTGTGGCTGTGGGGTAGGCTGGCAGCTGTAGCTCCAATTCCACCCCTAACCTGGGAACCTCCATATGCCGTGGCTGCGGCCCTAAAGAGACAAAACAAAAACAAACCCCAAAATTTTGGCCACGCCCATGGCATGTGGAAGTTCCCAGACCAGGGACTGAACCCTCAACACAGCAGTGACCCTAACTGCTGCAGTGACAATGCCAGATCCTTAACCTGTTATGCCACAAGAGAACTCCAAACACAATTTAAAAAAAAAAAAAAAACACTGTTTTTTACTCTTCTACAGCTGATTTTTATTTTTGTTTTTTTGTTTTTATGGCTGCACCCACGGCATATAGAAGTTCCTGGGCTGGGGGTCGAATCAGAGCTGCAGCTGGAGCCTACGCCACAGCCACAGCAAGGCCGGATCTGAGCTGCATCCGCTACCTACACGCAGCTCTCAGCAACTCCGGATCCTTAACCCACTGATCGAGGCCAGGGATCAAACCACATCCTCAGGGACCCTATGTCCGGTTCTTAACCTGCTGAGACATAACGGGAACTAAATTTTTAATCAACTATACTTCATGAAAGAGAACAATTCTGTGCTGTTGTTTTTTCTTTCAGTGCTTTCAAAAAGATTTCACTCCACTCTGGTCTTGCTTGCGTGGTTTCTGGGAAGTCCCATGTAACACTTACACTTGTTCCTCTAGAAATAAGGAAAGTTCCCCCCCTACTTCATTCAAGGATTTTCTCCCCCCGCCCCAGTCTGAATAAACTCCAACCTCTGACTCTCTGACCAAAGAGTGAACCCCCCACCCTCCAGGATCTCCTTGCTGCCTCCCTCTGACCTCATGGGGATCCCAACCTGGACACTCCTCCACTCTCTGCAAATCACTCTACTCTTTCCTTCCTTCCTTGGCCGACTTAGAGTCCCCTGGAACCAGCCTCGTTAATGTCTGCTCCTCCCTTGGCTGCCAAGCAACCTCCATCCTAGTCAACCCAACCATCTGCCCACAGCTGGTGCTGAGCCCAGCTGGAGAGCAGCCCACCACCTGGGACCGCCCCATGCCTCGCGGGGTCACTGCAACCCCATGACCTCCCACCAAGGAGAGGGCTCTGCCAGCCCTGGAGAGTCTTCCATGCCCCCTGCTCAGTCTTCTTCCCCGACGCCATGGTAGCAGGTACACTTCGGACTTAGCTTTCTCTGCTGTCCCTAAACCTCCGGGACCACCCACCACCTCCTCTCCCCTCAATGATTAATTCACACCTACTTTGCAGACACAGCCATACCTTCAACTGTCTTGAACAATTCTATTCACTCTGATATACTGCAAAAGTACAGAGAATGGGAGTTCCCGTTGTGACTCAGCAGAAACGAAGCCAACCTGTATCCATGAGGTTGCGGGTTTGATCCCTGGCCCCACTCAGTGGGTTAAGGATCTGGCGTTGCGGTGAGCTGTGCTGTAGGTCACAGATGCAGCTTGGATTCTGCATTGCTGTGTCTGTGGCGTAGGTCGGCAGCTGTAGCTCCTATTCAACCCCTAGCCTGGGAACTTCCATATGCCACGGGTGCAGCACCACCCCCACCCAAAAAAGTACAGAAAATTGCATAGCGAAGAATGCCTGTGAATCCAGCATCCAACTCTATCAAATTACTTTTTGACTTCAGTTTTGCAAGCGTGCCTGCCCCATCCCACAGAGGATAAGAGTCAGACTGCCAGGGCTCAAATTATAAATCCATGGAGTTCCCATTGTGGCTCAGCAGTAACGAACCCACCGAGTATCCATAAGGTTGTGGGTTCAATCCTTGGCCTTGCTCAGTGGGTTAAGGATCCAACATTGCTGTGAGCTTCGGTGTAGGTTGCAGACATGGCTTGGATCTGGCATTGCTGTGGCTGTGGTGTAGGTATGCAGCTACAGCTCCGATTCGACCCCTAGCCTGGGAACTTCCATATGGCGCAGGTGTGGCCCTAAAAAGACCCCCCCAAAATTATAAGTCTAGCATTTACTTTGCTTCTCTGTGCCTCAGTTCCCCCCCCCCCCCGTCAAAAGCTAGAAATGAGAGTCCCACCTCCTAGGGTGGAAGAGGGAGTGGAAGAATTTACGTGGGAAGAAGGTTTCAAACAGTGCCTGGCATGAGCGCTCAGTGAAAGCCAGCTCTTATCTGGTCATCTTCCCTCTTGACTCAAAGAAGAGAGAATCTGCGGTAAGGCTCACCCCTTGGGCAGGCTTCCAGATCCTTCCCCTCCCACCCACTGAGGGATGGCACTCTTGATTAACGCCTGTCTCCTGGCTGCTGTGATTGACATTTAAACCGTCCTGCTCCCATTTAAAACACACTCACACACGCTAGTGCCCAATGCCCTCCAGCTACCACCTTCTCCACTCCCTCCTTCCGCAGCCAAATGTCCCTTGTTCTCTGCACTTCCTCCCTCCCGCCCGCCCCTTAGCTGCCTGTAAAAAGCCTTCCAGCTTCCCCTCCCCCAAACCCACTCTTGCCTCTATCCTCAAACGCCTCTATGAGACGTCATCACATTCATAGCAGGATTTGACCTCGCTGACCATTCCAATCTCCTGGAAACACTCTCCCAGCCCCTCTCCAATGCAGGGCCACCTCCCCGGGCATTGCCTCACGCCTCTCTGGCTGCTCTCTCGCAGGTGCTGTCCTGGGTGCTCCCCTCTCTTCTCTTCTGCATCCCTGTCCTGGACCATCGGACCCACGCCCATGGCTTCACTTACCACAAGATGCTCCAGCCCCCCAAATTGCATCTCCAATCCCACCCTCCTTACGGATTTTTCACATCCATGTAGACGACCATGTGCTGGACAGCTCCTCCTGGATGTCTCAAAACCCTCAAACGCAACATCATCAAAATAGAGTGATGGAGTTCCCGTCGTGGCGCAGTGGTTGACGAATCCGACTAGGAACCATGAGGATACAGTTTTGATCCCTCTGTGGGTTAAGGATCCAGTGTTGCCTTGAGCTGTGGTGTAGGCTGCAGGCGAGGCTCATATCTGTGGCTGTGGCGTAAGCCAGTGTCTACAGCTCCAACTTGACCCCTATCCTGAGAACCTCCAAATGCTGCAGGTGCAGCCCTAAAAAGACCAAAAAAAAAAAAAAAAGGAGTTCCCGTCGTGGTGCAGGGGTTAACGAATCCGACTAGGAACCATGAGGTTGCGGGTTCGGTCCCTGGCCTTGCTCAGTGGGTTAAGGATCCGGCGTTGCCGTGAGCTGTGGTGTAGGTTGCAGACGCGGCTCGGATCCCGCCTTGCTGTGGCTCTGGTGTAGGCCGGTGGCTACAGCTCCGATTGGACCCCTAGCCTGGGAACCTCCATGTGCCGCAGGAGCGGCCCAAGAAATAGCAACAACAACAACAATAACAACAACAACAAAAGACAAAAAAAAAAAAAAATGGAGCTGATGGCACAGCCACTTTGGAGACTTGGTTGTATTTTCTTTTTGCCTTTTTCTGGGGGACGGGGCACAAACACAGCATATGGAAGTTCCCAGGCAAGGAGGGTCACATCAGAATTACAGCTGCTGACCCACGCCACAGCCACAGCAACACCGGATCTGAGCCACATCTGTGACCTACACCACAGCTCACGACAACGCTGGATCCTTAACCCACTGGGCGAGGCCAGGGATCAGACCTTCATCCTCATAGATCCATGTTTGTTAAACGTGGCCCCACAGCCCCACTCCTTGCTCCCAATAGCAGTGTGTACATGTGTGCACCAAAGAAAATGTGCGTGCATGCTCACAGCATTCACCCTGGCCCCAAATTGGAAACTACCCAAATGTCCATCAACAGTAGAAGAGATAGATACATGATGCCACACTACCCATACACAGTCCTGAAAATGAACCGCCTGCAAATACATCCAACAGCATGGAGAGATCTCACAACCACGCTGAGCCAATGAAAGCAGACATAAGGGACTACTCACTGCACTTCCACTTATATGCAAAACTGACCTGCGCTGCTGGGAGGGTTTACCCGGAGTTTGAGTGTCAGCAATGTTGTTTCTCAGCCTGGTCCTCACCCTGGGTGCTAGTTACACAGCTAGGTCTGGCATCTGGAAACCATCGAGTAAGGTTTGTGCATTTTTCTGCATCATTTTACACACCAATAAAAAGTTTAAACAACAACAGGGAGTTCCCCCGTGGCACAGCAGGTTAAGGATCCGGTGTTGTCACTGCTCTGGCTCTGGTCATTGCTGTGGTGCCGATTCAATCCCTGGCTCAGGAACTTCAGTTTGCTGTGGGCACAGCCAAAAAAAAAAAAAAGAAAAAAACAAAACTGTGGACGCATCCTCTTCCCAGCTGAGCATCTCTCTCCCTGGTGTTCTTGCTCTCTTTTTGCTTTCTCAGGCTAGGCATTGAATCTGAGCTTCAGCCGTGACCGATGCCACAACTGTGGCAATGCCAATCCTTAACCCATGGCACCACAGCAGGAGCACCTCCCCAGTGTTCTCTTTCTTTCAGAGAATGATCCCAAGTTTCCACTCATTGCCCAAGTCAGAAGGGACATTATTCCCTGCTGTTCCCCGCTTCTTGGCACTCACAGCCAAGCACTATCACTTCCAGCCATCTCTCAAATCCACGCACTTCTCTCCACCCCCAGCTGCCTCTTCCATGGGCTTCTGCAGCAGCCTCCCAGCCTCCACTCATGTCCTTCTTCTCCTTCCCCTCTCTCCTCCCCCTCCCCTTCTTCTCCTCCTTCTCCATCTTCTTCCTCTTTTTTTTTTGTCTTTTTGCCTTTTCTAGAGCCGCTCCTGCGTCATATGGAGGTTCCCAGGCTAGGGGTCGAATCGGAGCTGTAGCCGCCGGCCTACGCCAGAGCCACAGCAACTCGGGATCCAAGCCACGTCTGTGACCTACACCACAGCTCACAGCCACGCCGGATCCCTCACCCACTGAGCAAGGCCAGGGATTGAACCTGCAACCTCATGGTTCCTAGTTGGATTCGCTAACCACTGAGCCACGATGGGAACTCCTTCCTCTTTTTTTACGGCTGCACCTGCAGCATATGGACGTTCCCAGGCTAGGGTTTGAATCAGAGCTGCAGCTGCCAGCCTATGCCACAGACACAGCCACGTCAGATTCAAGCTGCATCTGCGACCTATGCCACAGCTTGCAGCAACGCTGGATCCTTGACCCACTGAGCAAGGCACAGGATCAAATGCACATCCTCATGGTCCCTATGCCAGGTTCTTAACTCACTGAGCCACAACAGGAATTCCCAATCTTGTCCTTCTGATTCATCCCCACACAGCAGCCTTCTAGAATGAAAATCCAGTGTCTGTTGCCAGGTTAAAAAAATTTTGGTGGTTCCCCATAGCCTCTAGATAAAGCCCATTCTCCTGCTCTGCAGTTCCAGCAGCTCTGTGTTCTAAGGCTCTGACTCCAGCTTAACCGACAGCCCCATTGCTATGCCCCAGGCAGTCCCACTAACCTTTGCACAGGTTCCCCCCTCCCCCCGGGGAACTCTCTCCGCCCCCTTTCCCCTGCTTTTCCTGGCCAAGTCTTACACGTCCTTCAGGACTCAGTTTGGATAGCCTCCTGCAAAGGGTTTAGGGCTCCCAGGGCTGTCACAACCTGTGCTACCCCCATCCCAGCAAATATCACAAAGTAGTGAAACTGGCTGCTAATGTATCCACTTCCCCTGGGAAACCTCAGGCTCCGTGGAAGAGCCCGTTGTGTCTGCCTTGTTCACTCCTTCCCCAGGACTGAGTACAGCAGAGGCTCAGGAAAGATTTCTTGGATGGATGAAAGACTCCAGAAAGATATCCTGGCTGCAGAATGCTGGGGCCTAGGGTGCATCTCCAAGGGTGTTGGTGAGAAGGTAGAGGGAATTTCCCCCTTTAGAGATGAGAGTCCTAGGGGGTTCCTGTCATGGCTCAGCAGTTAATAAACTCGACTAGTATCCAGGAGGACGCTGGTTTGATTCCTGGCCTCGCTCAGTGGGTTAAGGATCTGGCATTGCTGTGGCTGTGGTGTAGGCGAGGAGGTGTGGCTGCGATTGGACTCATAGCCTGGGAACCTCCATATGGCACAGGTGCCGCCCTAAAAAGACAAAAGAAAAAAGAGAGAGAGAGATACGAGAGTCCTAGAATTAAAAATCTTAGAACATTGGAACTTGAAAGGACCTCAAAGGCCACCTAATAACCCACTTGGTGATGTACAAATGAGAAACCTAAGGAAAGGAGCCCCTGGCTGGACAAGGATGGGTGGGAAGAAGGAGAGGCAGCAGCTGCAGAGCAGAGCAAGATGATGATGAAAAGTGAATTTTATATTTTTATATATAATTTAATATTTTATTTATTTTATTATTTTATTTTATTTTATTTTATTTTATTTTATTTTATTTTATTTTATTTTATTTTATTTTATTTTGCCTTTTAGGGCCACACCTGCAGCATATGGAATTTCCTAGGCTTAGGGTTGTATGGAGCTGAAGCTGCCAGCCTACACCACGGCTCACCAATGCCAGATCCTTAACCCACTGAGCGAGGCCAGGGATGGAACACGCCTTCTCATGAATACTAGTTGGGATCGTAGGTGTGAGCCACGATGGGAACTCTGAAATGAGAATATTTTGTGTTGATAGGGCTTCTGGATATGACTGCTTCCCAGGCCTGCCCCAGAGGAACTGGACCCAGTGACCACTAGATGGCGCCAGCTCACCAGGCAAAGGAGAGAGCAGGGGCTGGCCGGCTCCTCCTCTGGTGGCATTCTTCTTTCCGAGTTCCCTCCTCTCAGACCTGGCACTCCGTGAGCTCAGTTGCTGTGGCTGTGTCCAGGTGGCATGATACTCAGGCTCCAGGGGACAGCTTGCTTCAACAGGGTACCTGTTCTCATGCCAGAGAGAAGGTGGGCATTGGACTCTGACCTGGGCATTGGCCAGCACTGCCCCTTCTCCCTCCTACCAGCCTCCCAGAGGCCCCTGGCTGCCTGCCCTGTGTCACCCCTTCACCTCCACCAGGGGCAGGACTCTGGCCAGGCTGACACCTGCTCATCTTGTTGGCTCAGGTGAGGTTCAGTGGGTGGCACTGGTCCCACTGCATCCTCTGGCAACCTTGACACCCTGAGCTGGTAGGTGCCCGCCCAGAGGCTGGTGGCTCCAGTCCTGCTGGCCTGACGGGCCCCTTTGAGGGCACATGGTCCCATCTGGAAAGCTGCTTCCGCTCCTACCCTAGAGTGGGACAGCTTGACACCAATGCCTGCTCCATACCACCCCTTTTCCTAACCCTGCAAGCATACCAACCAAGATGATTCAGCCTTTCTCCAGTATTGGGGAGTCTCAGTTATTCATTCAACAAACAAACATCTATTGAGCACTGAGGTTGTGTGTGCCAGGACCGGACCTAGGTATCTGGAAGGTAGTAAGGTGCTGGACAGATAGAGTCCCTGGCGTCCTGGACAGATGCTAAGCTCACATTACCAAACAATTGTTTAACTGCTTAACTCCCCCAATACTGCAGTTTTAACCCATTCTAGAACTCTAGACTTTCAGAGCAGAATGCAGCATAGAAATTATTCTAATGTAACCCCCACCCCCCACCCCCTTTCATGATTCCAGGATTCCTGACTCCCAGTCCAGTGCTCCTCCACTTTACCCAGGAGCCGCAAAGAGGAGGGAAAGAAGGGAGGCTTCTATGAGCACTGCCTGAGATGACTCTTCAAGCCTCCCTGCCGTCTCTGAATTGCCTGGCTCTTCTCCGTTTCGGTTGATGAATGAATGAATGAACCCGCGAGAAGGGGCTTGTCCGACGCTGCGGAGGGCTGGGGGCTCCAAAGCAGGCCCTGCCTGCCACCCCCGCTCCCATCCTGGGAGGGGAAGCTGGCCCGCCCAGTGCCCTTCCTGCCCTCAGCGCCGCGGGCTCTCTGGGCTCCCTCTTGGCAACAGAACAGAGGGCATCCAGAGCGGGTGGCAACTCGCCCCGCCACGGGCTCAGAGCGGCGGGCGATAGGCGCTGGGGGGACGCGGAGATAGACAGACAGATAGCGCTCCCCTCGCCCGGCCCCCGCCCCCACCTTTCCCACGCCGAGGCCTCCCCGAAGCCGCTTGAACCTGGCGGGTACTCCTGCCCCTCGGTCCGCGGACCATGGCCCTCTGTCTCCGCCAGCTGCAGAGCTCTTGGAACCCTGGCAGCCTGCCCTGGCGGGCTGACTTTGGAAAGGGGCAGAGTCCCCTGCACGCTTCTTTTCTTCTGCGAAGGAGACCCCCCCTCGAGGCCGGGGGAGACATTTGGGGGGCTGCAGAGCCCAGAACTGACCAGAAGGTGGCGCGCTGGCACTGCGTGTCCTGAGACGCGGTAGCCTGGCCAGGCAGGGGAAGGGGACAGGAGGAGAATTTACTGCCATCGAGCCCTGTGTGAAGGTTATATGGGGCCAGGAACTGATATTTGGAGGAGCTTCCTGTTCCCCCAGAGAAAGGCAGAGAGCAGAATCGAGGGTGGGATGGAGAACAGGGCCCAGCCCTGGAAACTATTTGGATGACCTAGAGGCCTTGGCCTTGTGTGCTAGACAGGACCAGGAGGTGGGGGTCCCCAGGGAGGACCACCTCTTCAGGGCCTTCTTGTGGGGACAGGATTCAGTGGCGCATCATGGTTCCCAACTACTGGAGATTGGGAAGGTGCTGAGAGTTTTATGTCCATGTGTATACAACACGCATTCGCAAAGACACCCCATCCCACGGCCCTGCACTCGCACTGCTCATACCACCCCCATATACAATGACACACTTTCTCACACGCACACGCCTGCAGTCACGTACAGATGTGTGTACACGAACTCTGTATGTACTGCAGAACACACGAAATCCTCGTACCATACTCCTCAGGTATACCCGTCCCCTCCACCTGATCTCAAAAAATGCCCGCCCTCCCCCAGTGTGGTCCCAAATGCACAGGATCTGCCTGCAAACTTCCCGAAGCACCCAGAGATTCGGTCTGTGTTGCACCCGTTTTTATGGGGACCCGCGTTCCCTGTTTCCTCCAGCAAGCCTAAGTGATCTGGAAAAGTTTTGGAGAGAACTTTTACCATCACCACAGGCAGTCTGTGCACCTCCACCCTCTCCATAAGCCCCTCATCCACACACACCTGCCCCCCCCCCCCACCCCGGACTCTCCCTGGGCCCAATAATGACTTGTAGGCCCAAAGCACTTTTGCCTGATGGGCCCCCTTTTCCATCAAAAACAATTTAAAGTTACATTTTCACTGCCGTGCAGTAAGGACAATGGAATAATATATATTCAAACATTTCCAACAACCTAAATTGTTTCCCGTTCTTCGGATTTTTAAAAGAAATTAGGACATTTTCATGAGCCTTGGGTCCTTGTCGCTCTGGGCATGTTTGTCTGCCTGTTATTTGCCCAGCGCCCCCACCCCCCCCCAAACACACACACCCCTTATACCACCTCCGTTCAAAAACACCCAATGAGCAAAATCCCTTCCTTCTCTATTGCACCTGAGCCCACTTTCCACCCCCAGCCAGGAAGACAGACAGACGGACGGATCCTGGGGGGGCTCTTAAGAGACACCCTCTGCCCGCCCACCCTTTCCTTCAGAGGCATCAGGCGTTTATCTGGGCCGGGGGAAGGATCCACAGAGGAGGAACGAGGGTGTCTGTGTGAATATGTGTGTGAGTGTGTGTGTGAGAGAGAGTGTGTGTGTATGTGTGTGTGTTGAGTAACAACAAAGAATGAGAGAGAGAGAGGGAGAGAGAGAGAGAGAGAACGAAAGAGCGCAGGAGCGTGTTTTGCCTGGAAGGCAAGACTTGCAGCCAATCAGAGCGCTGGGGCCTCCCTCGGCGACTCCACTATTGAGTCTATAACCGGCTGGCCGGGCGGAGCTGGCAGCATTTGACTGTGGCTTGGGACGCGAGGAGAGGCGCGTCGCGACCGCCCGAAGACCGGCGATGGTCTAAGCGCCCCTCCGCCGACCCTCCCCAGAGACGCGGCCGGGCCCTCCCCTCGCCTTCCGGACACACACCCCCGCTTGGTCTCCTCCGCCTCCCCCGCGCTCCTGCTCGCTCCGGCGCTCCGGCCGAGGCCAGCCCGGGGTGGGTGGCGCGGCGCCCGCCAGGATGAGTGGCTCCTTCGATCGCAAGCTCAGCAGCATCCTCACCGATATCTCCAGCTCGCTCAGCTGCCATGCGGGTTCCAAGGACTCGCCCACCCTGCCCGAGTCTTCCGTCACTGATCTGGGCTACTACAGCGCTCCCCAGCACGACTATTACTCGGGCCAGCCCTATGGCCAGACCGTGAACCCCTACACCTATCATCACCAGTTCAATCTCAATGGGCTTGCAGGCACGGGCGCTTACTCGCCCAAGTCGGAATATACCTACGGAGCCTCTTACCGGCAATACGGAGCCTACCGGGAGCAGCCGCTGCCCGCCCAGGACCCAGGTAAGGACCACGGGGTCGCAGGGGGGTGAGAGACACTGGGAGGGAGGTTCCCGAGTGAGAGAAAGGTAAGGAATTGGAGCCGAAGTCGAGCGAAGCGTCCCGGGTAAGAAAAGTACTAAGGGGGTAAGAAAAGTACTAAGGTTTGAACTTAGAGAAAGTGGGTTAAACGAGCCCCCGAGCAGACAGACGACCTTGGAGTCCCCAAACCGCGAGCCTTTGGGGCGTGGTGCACGCGGGGCGCGGCGGTCCCGGGTGAGGGTCGGGGTGAGCAAGGTGAGCAAGGAGGGGGCCGTGAATGGTCAGAGAACCCCCCAATCCAGGTGCTTTCCGGGCCCTTCAGCAGGCGGTCCTCCACCGGGCTGCAGGGGTCTTAGAGTCGGCAGTGGGCGCTGGAAGTTCTGCGACCCTGCTTGGGATCTGAGCTGGAGGATGGTGAGGGGGGACATGGAGAGAGACCCCTCAGAATTACGGGAAAACAGAGGGAAGCAGGAACGGAGAGTGGAGAGTCTGAAAAAGAGAGAAATGGACGCAGCAAAAGAGAAACGTGGAGGGACAAAGTGAGAGAATGGACAGAAGAAAGGAACCAGGGAAAGGGCGAAGGAAGGAAGAAGGGAGTGTCTGCACCTTTTCCGAAAAATCCAAAACAATTCTAAAATTGAAAGTTTTTTTTTAAAAAAGGAAGGGAAACCAAAGGGAAAGAGCGAGAGCAGCGAGTGACGGCGAGGTGCGGGTGAGAGGGCGGCGGGCAAGCGGGTGGCGGGGAGCTGCGGGCCCCGGGGGCGAGCGGGAAGGCGCGGAGGGCGAGTCGGCGGCCGTGCGCGTCTGGGGGTCGCCGGCGCAGCACGTCGTGGGCGGCCGCCGACCCGGCTCTGCGGCCGCGGCTCCCTCCTGGGGCGCTGGCTGCAGTTGCGGCGGCGGAGCGCGCAGCCGGGAAGTCCCGAGGCAAGTCGGTGGGGCGGCCCGCGGGGCCCTGGAGGGCGCCTGGGTCGCTGGCCGAGTCTGAGCCGCCCACTCTCTGGTCTGTTACCCGCAGTGTCCGTGAAGGAAGAGCCGGAAGCTGAAGTGCGCATGGTGAACGGGAAGCCTAAGAAAGTCCGAAAGCCGCGCACGATCTACTCCAGCTACCAGCTGGCCGCCCTGCAGCGCCGCTTCCAGAAGGCCCAGTACCTGGCGCTGCCCGAGCGCGCTGAGCTGGCCGCGCAGCTGGGCCTCACGCAGACGCAGGTCAGTGGTGGGCGATCAAGGGCCGCGGAGGCTGGATGGAGCCGCCCAGGACCTCGCGAGGGCTCCCCAGGCGCCGCTGAGCCTGGATGGACTCTAAAATTCCCTGCAGGCCCTCGGAACCCTTGCCTCGGGGTGGAGGGGCCCCTGGATCGCAACCTCTGTTGGAAGTTTTGTGCATTCGCACGTGTACAGGCATGCGTATCTGTGAACCTGTGCGACCGTGTGTGTGTGTGTGTGTGTGTGTGTGTTGTGTGTCACAAGGAGAGGTGTCCTCCCTCTGCTCCCGAATCGCCAGCTCTCACAGCCCCTAAAAGTGCTGGTCACTGACCTGATAGGAAGCCACACCTGTCCTCCCCCAGGCTAGGTGTGTTTGTGTGTGTGTGTGTGTGTGTGTGTAGAGGTGTACATACATGTGCATATGCATTGTACATTTGCACACGGGCGAATGGGTCTGTGTATCTGTGGGAATGCCCACGTGAGGGGTGAGACCTTTCATGGGTCATTGTGTTTATAGCTGGAGGGGCACCATGCGTACTTGACCACGCACGCTGGTGAGTGCGTGTACAAAAATGTGTGCTTGCATCCAAACACAACACCACATTCCTGCCCAGCTTCCTAAATGCTCCACCCCTTTGAGTGCCTGGGAGCGGAGAACAGAGATTTCCCACAAAGGGCATAGGGGACTCAGAGGTGGGACTCCTGCCCCCCTCAGACTGTCCCAAAAGCCCCCCAGCAGCCTGTCCCTGCTCAGGGGCGGAGTGGCGGATGCCTGGCTCCCTGCAGGTGTTGACAGGCAAGCCTGGGTTGCGGCTGCGTGGGGCCCAGTCCCCAGAATCTGGGTCACCCGGAGGAGCTGATTCATTGTTTGTACCAGTCATGGGGCGGGGAGTGGCAGGGGGAGGGGGATACCCCAAGGGAAATTTGGGGAATCATGGCTCACCTGCTCCTGAGTCCCCAGGTCACCCCCATTAGCCAGCCCTGGAGGGCTCCTCTGTGCCTGAACCTGTGAATGTGGGTGCTCATGTTTGTGGGGAGTTTCTCTGGATGTATCTGTGCATGCGTGTATCTTTCTAGTCTGCTGTCTGTGTGAACTTGTGAGTCTGTATGTTCCTGAGCATGCAGATGCTTATGTGGGTGTGTCTTTGTCTCTGGGTACCTGTGCACCTCGGCATATGGGTGCCTCATGAAAAAATGCCCCAAACAGCCCATCTCCCACCTGGGCTGCCTTTAGTCAGCGCTAACTGAATGGCTGGCTATTCTAAGTTCTTTCTCTGTCTTAACTTATTTGAGCATCGTGATGACTCTCTAAGGTAGGTAATGAGCCGCCATCATCCCCATTTTGCAGATGAGGAAGGCAGGGACCAGAGAGGTGAAGTAACTTGCCCAAGGTCACACAGTAAGTGGCAGAGCAGAACTAGGACCTAGGCAGTCCAAAGTTTCTAGCCAAAGTTCTAGCCCCAGATAGGAAAAAAAAAAAAAAAAAAAAAGAAGGTGCTGGCTTGGGAGTCGAGATGCCTGGGGTTTAGCCTGGGTTTTGTGTGACAGTGGCTGCTGGCCTGGCCCTCTCTAGGCTCGATTCCTTGATGGGTTTTCACTCAGCATTGTGAGAGGCTAACTAGCTCCCCCTTTCTTCCACCTGGCAGGTGAAAATCTGGTTCCAGAACCGCCGCTCCAAATTCAAGAAGCTCTATAAGAATGGCGAGGTGCCCCTGGAGCACAGCCCCAACAACAGCGACTCCATGGCCTGCAACTCACCACCATCACCCGCCCTCTGGGACACCTCTTCCCACTCCACTCCGGCCCCTGCCCGCAGCCAGCTGCCCCCGCCGCTCCCATACAGTGCCTCCCCCAGCTACCTGGACGACCCCACCAACTCCTGGTACCACGCACAGAACCTGAGTGGACCCCACTTACAGCAGCAGCCGCCTCAACCAGCCACCCTGCACCATGCCTCCCCAGGGCCCCCGCCCAACCCTGGGGCTGTGTACTGAGCACCCACTTGGCCTGAACCTCTCACGAAGGAACCCCAGGACCGGGCAGCAAGGCGCCTCCGTCCTAGCCAACACTCAGGAATCGTGGAGAAGCACAGAGGGGAAAGGCGTCCCCTTTCCCCTCTCCCTTGCCCCTTCCTCCAGGGACCCAAGAGCTTCCAGATGAAATTTGCATGGACCAAGGATGCCCCCTGAACCTCCCTCCCCCTGCCTAGGCACTGGGGTGTCCCCCAGATGTTTGGGCACCCCACTCCAGCGGGGACAGCTGTTTCCCTTCTGCTCCAAGAGCCTGGATTGGCTTTATAAACGGCTCATCACCTTCCAGATTCTAAAACGCAGTGCTCGGTCCCCAGCCTGGGGGACTGGGGAGACTGCAGCACAGCAAGGCCCTGGTCTGAGGCACCAGGCACTGTGGATCCCGGGACCTGCCAGGCCTAAGCTCCTCCTCCCAAGCCACCTGTGGCTGCCCACCCCTCTTCCTGAGCATCCCCTCTGCCAAAAAGACATTGGAACTGGAGACGGGGACTCAGGGTAGGGACCTCAAGGAGCCCCGCCTTGAACTGCTCACCCTCATTTAAGATTGGAGGGTTCAACCAAAGAGAAGCCCCCCCACGTAAGGGACGCTTTTCACATTTGTGGCTTCAGTGGAGGGAAGAACTCAAGGAGCTCCCCCCCACCCCCTCCCGGCTCCGGTCACAAAGGAGGGGCGGCTCCCAGGCGTCCTTCCCGTGAGGACCCATTTCTTCTTCCCTGTACAGGACTTTGCACAACTTTGGTTTCAAAAGCTGTTGAAAAATAGGAAGACAAAGGGCATTGTTCACAGATAGGACCCATCTCCCCTGCGCGGGCACCTCTGCTCGCCCCCTCCCCCTCCCCACCTCTTCCCACCTCTTCCTCTCCTCCAGCCAGTTGGCAGTTTTTTGCGCCAAACCCCACATCTCCAAGGAGACACCAGGCAAGACAAACCCCCAAACACCCCCTTTCCGGTGGCCGTGGAGATGGAGCACGTCGGGGCGAGGTGCACCGGGGGAGCGAGGGGAGGGTTATAACTCCGTGCATTTAGGGGTGAGGGGGTGGCTGTCTGAAGGGCCCGGGGCACTGCCCCTTCTTGGCCCAGATGTTCCCCCCGGAGCTAACTTTTCTTCCACCCCTGATGTGGTCAAACATCGAAGCAAAGGAGAGACGTAGACGACTGTAGCTATATATATAGTATGTATTTTTTTAAAAGCAACAGAGAGAGAGAAGCAGCCGCCTCCCTACTGTGGTTTCCTATTTATGTGGCCCTTTCCTCCTGGATGTACCTGACCGTGCGTCGTCGTGGTCGCAAGCTGAGAGAGACAGAGATGCGGGCGCCGGCTGGATTTGGGTTTGGTGGGAGGCGCAGGCGAGAGGAGAAACACGGGGTATCTGGAAGAGTCCCCACCCCAGGGGGACAGGAACGAAGCCAGCTCCCACCCCCTCCCAGCCTTCTCATTTCTGCTTTCTTATTGGACCCATCTTTATATATAACATTAATAAAAAAGAAGAAAACAACTATCGAGCTCTTTGAACTGGAGGCTAGAGGCAGACAGCTGTGGGGGGGGGGGGGACAGGGCAGGAGTTGGGGGAGGTGCTTTGTGGGAAAGGACCTCTGAGCCCGCAGGGGCTCCTGGGGGTGTCAGAGCCTTGGGGACCTACTGCTGGGGCTCTGGGCTCAAGGGCTGGGCAGGTGCTCCTGATCCCCTGGCTGGCTGCCCCCAAGGTCTGGAGAGCTGGAGGCTCCCAGCCCTTGGCCTCCCTGACTCCACTTGGCTTGGTGGCTTGGCGTTGCCCGCCAGCCAGCAGCCCTCTGCCACTGCTGCCGCCGCCGCCGCTGCCGCCGCCGCAGGGTCACCTCTTTGATCTTGGGCTCACACGCAGACATGCTTGCACACGCGTGTAAACCCCCAGCCTCCACGCCCAGGCACTCCCCGGCCCCTCACCCTCCTTCGATCCTTGAGGGTGAGAGGGGAGCCCCAGGCAGGGGAAAACCATGGCTCCCACAGCTGGCAGAGAACTCCAGGCCCCTGGGATCCAGGGTGGACCACGGAGACAAGCAGACGGAGGGGGGCTCCGGGTTGACCTGCTCAGGGATTGCTTGGGCCCTGATTCAGAGCCTTCTTGCTAATGGCCTGGGCCAGCCGTCCTGTCACCCTCCTCTAGCTGCTTTGGAGACAGGAAAGGACTCTCCTCTTACTGCTTTAGTGGTAGGAATGGAGGGGTCTGTGAGGAAAGGTCTCAGTGCAGACAGCATGAACGCACGCATGTGCTCGTGAAAGCTCCTTTCTTATGCACACACACCCCAAGACACATCTCGCCGGAGATAGACTCCCACCTGCAACAAAAGCATTGTCCCCTGAGGCCCCCTACACACACCCAAAATCTCAGCGGGGACACGTTACCATCACACGAATACACACACACCGTACACTCCAGGAGATACACAAGTGCACACTCAAGTCACCCAACATCTCACACACACACACACACACACACACACACACACACACACACACACACATGAGAAGAGGCAGCTCCCTGTAATGGAAAAAGTCTAGGATGGAGAATTCGCAGCACCACCCAGCAGCCAAGGTGACCCAGCGCAGCCTGGAACCTCCCTGTCAGAATCTCAGTTTCCTCATCCATCAAATGGGGACAACCATCCCCACCCTTTCAGCCTCTGGGGCTACAGCAGGGAGGCACAAAGCAGAGGAAGGATGAGAAGGCAGAAGGCAGAAGGGCCTCGTGGAACAGCAGTCACGGCCCACGGGGCAGAGGGGTGCTTGGGGCAGGGCTCCAGAACCGCGTGGGCACCCTCCCCACCCCCTCCCCGAGACCCCCACTTCCCCCTCCTCCCTCTCAGAACATAAGCCTCCCCTCCCCCCACGCCCAAGGCTGGCCGTTGGGAGGAGGGCCTCCTGCCCACGGACGCCAGCCAGGCTGGCAAGGGTTAAGTGGCAGCTGCCAGGCGGGGCTGAGCTGAGCAGTTTGGGTTGAGGGCTGCGTGCAGGCAGGAGCAGCGAGGCGGCAGCCGGGCAGACTTGCTGGAGACACTGCATTTTATTAGGGCTGGGCTGCCAGCAAAGGGAGGGAGAGGGGAAAAAAGGGCAGAAAGAGAGAGGAAGGAAGGAGGGAGGCTGGGCGGGCAGGCTGGCAGGCGGGCTGCTGCGGGATGAAAGGATGTTGTAAGCTCCCTAATTCCTCCGTGCTCATCCCTGCTCTGTCAGGCTGGATTAACTGCCCGGGTGACCTCCCTCAGCTCCCTCAGGGTCGGCCCCACCCCTGACCTCCCCTTCCTCCTCTCCTCACCTCCAGGCCAGGCAGGTCGCCCTCTGCACCAGCCCTGGGTGTCAGGGGGGTGGGGGGGGAGGGTGCTGCGGGGGCGGGGGGGTGGGTGGGAACCATGAAGACCCCGGCTTCCGTGGGAGACCTGGCAGAGTGCCTGAGTGGAGCAGCAGAGCCCACCTTCTGCCAGGCGCTTCTGGACTACACCTGCTGCCTCGTGGTGACAACCTTCATCGGGGAAGAAGAGGGGAGTCGAGTCGAGGGTGCCCCAGCCTGCCCTGAGGGTCACGGTTCTCCCAGTCTTGGCAACGGCTGGATTTGCTAAACTCCTACTCTGTGTCAGGCACTTTGCTGGGTGATTCTCACGACAGCCTGGGAGGTGGGTGGTACTGTGCCCATTTTTCAGATGGGGAAACTGGCTCAGGGAGTCCACTCTCTGTCAAGGTCACCTAACTAATATGTGGCCATGCGGGGATTTGAACCTGGGTCTGTCTGGAGAATGGATGTTCTTCATGGGCTGTTTTGCGGCTCAGTTTACTAAGATGCCCAGGGTTGGGTGTCAGAGAGCTGGGCAGCGCTGCCCACCTCACCTCTCCCCTCTTCCCTGGGAGACGTGGATGGGGGGGAGGGGCTGGGCTTCTTCCCCGGGGCTGATCCTTGGAAAAGCTTTATGGTCTGGTCAGGAATGTGCATGCTGGTGTCAGCTGACCTGGAGTGAATCCTGCCTCCACCACTTGCCTGACTGTGATCTTGGGCAAGTCACTGAACCTTTCTGAGCCTCGGTTTTCTCATCTGGAGCATAGGAATACTGCTACCTGCCTAGTGGGACTAAATGGATAATGTGCATAAAATGCTTCGCAAGGTACCCAACATGTGGTACCAAGTTGCTATTAACAATGGTGACAGGTGAGATGGGACTTACTGCCCACCTTGCCTCCTGCCTCATCCCACCCTCTCATGCTCCTGATTCAGACCCAGACCCCTGGCAGCGCTTGCCCCATTGGTTGGTCAGCCCATCTCTAGGTACACTCCAAAAAGGAGTAAGTCAGAGTTCCCTTGTGGCACAGTGGGTTAAGGATCTTTTTTTTTTTTGTCTTTTTGCCTTTTCTAGGACCACTCCCGCGGCATATGGAGGTTCCCAGGCTAGGGATCGAATCGGAGCTGTACCCACCTGCCTATGGCAGAGCCACAGCCACGTGGGATCCGAGCTGCGTCTGTGACCTACACCACAGCTCACAGCAACACCGGATCCTGGGTTAAGGATCTAGTGTTGTCATTGTTGTGGCTCAGGTGGCTGCTGTGGTGCGGGTTCAGTCCCTGGCCTGGGAACTTCCGCATGGCATGGGTGCAAGCCAAAAGAAAGAAAGAAAGAAAGAAAGAAAGAAAGAAAGAAAGAAAGAAAGAAAGAAAGAAAGAAAGAAAGAAAGAAAGAAAGAAAGAAAGAAAGAAAGAAAAATATATATGTTTGTATATGACTGGGTCACTTTGCTGTATAGCAGAAATTGGCACATTGTAAATCAACGATACTTTAAAAAGTGGAAAAATTAAAAACATAAAAAAACAACAAAAACAGAAAAGACAAAAAGGAGTAAGTCAATCACTATTTATTGAGCCCCTGATCTATGCCAAGGGCTGTTCTAGGAGCTGGTACCGCAGATGACTGAAGCCTGGGCAAGGGAAGCACGGACCTGGGTTAGGAGCTCCAGGGCCAGAAGCAAGGCTTGCCCTGGAGAAGCCTCCAGTTGAGCAAACCTGACCCAATCAGGGGGACAAATGGGTTGTTGGAAGAAGGGGCAGGGACAGTTGGTGGGGTGTGGGAAGGGAACCTGGAAAGTCTTCCTGGGGTCAGTGGCTTTTTTTTTTTTTTTTCTTTTTAGGGCCGCATTTGTAGCATACGGAAGCTCCCAGGCTAGGGGTCGAATGAGAGCTGCAGCTTCCAGCCTACGCCACAGCCACAGCAACACGGGGTCCAGCCTCATCTGCAACCTATACCACAGCTCACAGCAACATGGATCCTCAGCCCACTGAGAAAGGCCAGGGATCGAACCCACAACCTCATGGATACTAGCTGGATTCTTAACCTGCTGAGCCACAACAGGAATTCTCGGTGGCATTTGAATTATTCCTTGAAAGAAGGAGGGCAGCAAGACAGGCAGAGGTGGGGGTCTGGAAACATACACCCTGGACACCCCACCTGCGGAACAGCTCCCCTCCTAGAACTCACGGGGTGCAGAGGAATGAGGCTGTGAGGGAGTCTGAGAGCAGGAGGCTTGAGGGTCCTTGTGGATTGGCTAAGAGCTGGTGCTGAAGGGAGAGGGGGCAGGTGCCCAGAGGATCCCTCAATGCTTCCCTGGATGCTGGGCTCTGGGAAGGGTCAGGGAGGGTCTGGCGGATCCCAGCCCCTCAGAGGTACTGGGAGTCACTCTGACTCCAGCAGCTTGGAGAAAGGAAGCTCCCACCCTGCGTCTGGGAAGAGACAGTCCCTGCGCTTCTCACTTGCAGGGTGGCCGAGAAAAATGGTCTCTACCCCTGTCCCTGACGCCCTGCCTTTAAGGGCCCCAGGCTCTCAGGGATCTTAGAGACCTCACCCTGAACTCAGCCTCCACACGCCACCGCAGCTGTCTGCCTCAGCAACACAGGGTCACTAACCCCCTCCCCAAGTCCAGCAGAGCCCCCCACACCTGCGTGGGGAAGGGGATTCAGGCGGCTGACACAGGGCACAGGATGTGCAGCCTCCCAGCCCCAAGGTGAGGGCTCTGATTGGCTAAGAAAGGCTGAGTTGCATCAACCAAGCCCAGAGGGGTTGGAAGAGGAGAGCAGGGGGAGAACGAGTGCGGAGGGAAGAGGGAGCCTTCAGCCGGCACCCTGGCCTCTGTTTTTCCAGCTTTAATTGCAGCGTTAATCACCTTAATAAGCTGTTTACCAACCACCCAGCAGCCTGAGCCTGGGAGGCTTAGAAGCCAAAAAGTGCTCGGAGATGAGTTTCCTTGGCCTCCCCCTCCCCTCCCCCCCCCGGGGGGGCGGGGGAGGGAGGGCAGCGGGAGGCTAATGTTGGTGGGGTCCTGGTGGGCAGAGGAAGCAGGAAGCAGGTGTGGGGCTGGCAGAGAAGGCTGGGCCTGGGAGTCAGGAAGGCCGGGCCTCCATCTCTTTGCAGGGGCCCAGTCCCCCTCTCTCTTGAGTCCATTCCTCAGGGAAACCTTCCTAGATGTCCAGCCTGGGTCCCTAGTCCCTGTCTTTCTCCTTTGTCACTCAGCCATGCTGGTCACTGCTAACCGGGTGACCCTTTCCAGGCCCCCAGTCCTCGCTCTGTAGAGGCAGAGCCTGTGTCTCACCTTTATTGTCTGGTCCCCAGCTCATAGCACCGGGCATGGACCTCATGGAGTGGTTTTGCTCCCCCTGGGGAGGGCGGCCGGCTGCAAAGCAAGGGGCCTGGGGACGTCTCCCTGCCTCCTCCCCCCAGGCCCAGGATTAAACCCGAGCCACAAGAGTGACCACGAAGAACCTTTAACTGCTAGGCCACCAAGGAACTCTCCAGCAAAGTCTTTTATACCAAGGTCTCTGGGGGTGGTGCTGGGCAGGATTTGAACGGCAACATCCAGCCCAAAGGCAGGGGCTTGGGCGTGTCCATCCCGTGCGCATAGCGCGGGCTGGGGAGCAGGGTGCTCAGTGGACATCCATGGCCCACATGATGAAGTAGAGCCCTCCTGGGAGCCCTCACACCCCCCCTTCCATTCCCATCACATGAAGGACTGTGGGGCTGAGGGAGGAATGATAACAGCCCCCTTCTTGGCTGTTGGGGCTTAGCCAAGACAATGAGAGGAATATGCAGCACCCAGTCACTGCTTCTTGTTTTTGTTTTTGTTTTTTGTTTTTTTATGGCTGCCCCCATGGCATAGGGAAGTTCCTGGGCCAGGACTTGAATCTGAGCTGCAGCTGCGAGCCTTTGATCCACTGCGCCAGGCCGGGGATTGAACTCTCACCTCTGCAGTGACCCAAGCCACTGCACTCAGATTCTTCATCCACTGTGTCACAGGGGAAACTTCCTGATCATTGCTTCTGAGCACCTGTAGGAACAAACAGTGACTGTGCCCTCACTGGGCATCATCTCATCTAATGGTCAGGAAGTGGCCCCAGAGAGATAATGTGACTTGCCTAAGGTCACACAGCAGATGAAGGGCAGTGAATTTCGGAGACCTCCTGGCAGAGGAGAGAGTGTAGAATTGGCCCATTGAGCCCCCAGATGGGCTGTCTGAGAGAAGGAGTGATTTTGGAACCCAGGGCCAGCTGGGAGAGGCACCCTGGAAGGAAGCGAAGTTGGCGAGGGGGCTGAGAGGGGGTGGGGCCTCCAGACCCCAAACGTGGGTTGTCTGCTGAATCAGAGCAGGACGGGCAGTGTCTGTGGAGGAAGCGGGGACCAGAGACCACACGCTGGAGGATTAGCTGGGGTGGGGGAGAGGGCTTCCTCCCACCCCCACGCAGTTCATCTCACCCCAGGCCAATGGCAGCAGCAGCCATGCGCCCTTCCCTGTACGCTCAGGGCATCTGGCCACATCACGCAACGCGGGTGGCATTGTCCCACACCCACCCCTGGGGCCCGTCAGGCCAGCCCTGAGCTCAGAAATCACCAGTGAGGGAGGGGGGATGACATGCCATCAACCAAGAGAAGGCAGAGGCCAGAGGAAGCAGGAGGCTGGCTGGTAAGGAAGGGCAGTCACGCAAAGGCAGGCTCAGATCCTCCCAAGAGCTGGGCAGTGAAGGTGCGAACCGAGCTGCTACTCTGCACCAAACTCTGTGCCAGGAGCTTTCCCAGGCACTGTCTCATTTAATCTTCTCAACAGGCGTTCCCGTCGTGGCGCAGTGGTTAACGAATCTGACTAGGAACCATGAAGTTGCGGGTTCGATCCCTGGCCTTGCTCAGTGGGTTAAGGATCTGGCGTTGCCGTGAGCTGTGGTGTAGGTTGCAGACGCAGCTGGGATCCCGCGTTGCTGTGGCTCTGGCGTAGGCTGCAGCTACAGCTCCGGTTAGATCCCTAGCCTGGGAACCTCCATATGCCGCAGGAGCGGCCCTAGAAAAGGCAAAAAGACCAAAAAAACCAAAAAAAACAAAAAGAGAGAGACCTCCATATGCCACGGGAGCGGCCCAAGAAATGGCAAAAAGACAAAAAAATAAATTTTAAAAAAAATCTTCTCAACAGCCTGGCAAGGGCAGTGTTATTATTCTCATACTTCACAAGTGTGATAACAGGCTCGAGAGGGTCAGTTGCTTCCCCTAAAGTCCTCCAGTGGATTGGAAGCAGAATTCAGCCTTCACAGTCCCTGGCCCATGAGCCTCCCACTACCCCATGGCCTCCAAGACTGAAAAGGAGAGAAGAAAAAAAAAAAGGAGTTCCCATCGTGGCACAGTGGTTAACGAATCCAACTAGGAACCATGAGGTTGCGGGTTCGATCCCTGCCCTTGCTCAGTGGGTTAAGGATCCGGCGTTGCCATGAGCTGTGGTGTAGGTTGCAGATGCGGCTCGGATCCTGCGTTGCTGTGGCTGTGGCATAGGCCAGTGGCTACAGCTCCGATTCGACCCCTGGCCTGGGGACCTCCATATGCCGCGGGAGCGGCCCAAGAAATGGCAAAAAGACCAAAAAAAAAAAAAAAAGAGAGAGAGAGAGAGAAAGCAGGGAGGGAGCCAGACTCAGCTTTACCCCACCCCAGCCCTGCCTTGTGCCCTGAGAGACGGCCGGGGTATCACAGACTAGGACATGCATGTGCAAACACCCAGGCACCTACATGCATGCACACTTCTGAACTCAAACCCTGACTCTGACACGGACTGTGTATCCTCCGGTAAGTCATTCGCCCTCTCCAAGTCTCATGTTTCCTCATCTATAAAATGAAGCTAATCATACATATCTTTCAGGGATGCGGAGGAAAGGAAATGAGAGAACACATATGTGTCCTTTGATATGAAGTTGGCACAATGATGGGCGTCAACAAATTATACTATCAGATTTATTTATTTATTTATATTTTTTGTCTTTTTAGGGCCCCACCTGCAGCCTATGGAGGTTCCCAGGCTAGGAGTCTAATCAGAGTTACAGTTGCCGGCCTACATCACAGCCATAGCAACACCAGATCCTTAACCCACTGAGTGAGGCCAGGGGTGGAACTGCCACTTCACGGTTCCTAGTTGGATTTGTTTCTGCTGAGCCATGATGGGAACTCCGGTACCATCAGTTTTTTTTTTTATTATTATTCATTTATTTTTTTATGGCCGCACCTGCAGCATATAGAAGTTCCCAGGGCCAGGGGTCAAGTCAGAGCTGCAGTTGAGGCCTACACCACAGGCACAGCAATGCCGGATCCGAGCCGCATCTGTGACCTACTCTTCATCTTGCGGCAATGCCGGATCCTTAACCCACTGAACGAGGCCAGGGATCAAACCCACATCCTCACAGAGACAACTTTGTGTCCTGAACCTGCTGACCACAATAGGAACTCTTATACTGTCAGTTTTAGACAAAATCACCCTGTGTGCAATGTGGATGCCTCAGTTGACCTAGGGAGTTCTGAGGATCCAAAGTTGACCCTTCTTCCTAATGAGGGAAGGTCTCATACAGGATTCCTGGCTCTACTGGGAAAGTGCTTTCTTGATTGAAAGTGCTACGTCTGCCATGCTTCAGATGCAATGGAAGGATAGCCACCCAGGACAGAACCCTGTGCTGGGCCTTGCATCAGCAGAAGGCAAGAGACCCAGATTAACACTGGCATACTTTATTTTATCATACTTTGCTTTATTGAAGATCACAGATTTTGTGTTTTGTTGCATATTAAAGGCCAGCAGCAACCCCAAGTTGAGCATCTATTGGCACCATTTTTCCAACAGCGTTATTTTTTAACTAAGGTCTATACACTGTTTTTTGACCATAATGCTATTGCACACTTAATAGACTATAGTGTAAACAACTATGGTACGGTGTAAACGTAACTTTTCTATGCACTGGGAAGCCAAAAAATTTGTGTGACTTGCTCTATTGCGATATTCATTTTTATCGCAATAAATTAGAACTGAACCCACAATATCTCTGAGGTATGCCTATACCTTTCAATTACTAACCAGCTAAAGAGCTGCTTCTCCACACTTACAGATTTGCAGTATTTTATTAATTTGTGTTTCCATTATAACAGGAATATGTTTCCTCGTTTATTGTGAGATCAGAGAATAGCATCCTATATTTATCTTGTATCCAGCCACCATAGCAAATTTCTCTTTCTTCTGCAAGCTTCCCCACCCCCTCAACCCAGGGTCTCTTGAGTTTTCTAGGTACACCTATATATCAATATTAGTAAAAAGAAATCACTTTTTTTTTTCTCTGCTTTTTTTGTCTAGTGGGAGGGATTCTGGGATTACAGCAGGGGGAATCTTTCATGAATGTAGAAGTCAGGAACCTCATTGGCCTCTGCATTAATTCTGACCCAAGCAGGTACTGGATGGTCTCACCTCTTCAGGCATCTTCCCATCTGGGGTGCCCAGAGGGCTGTCCTGGAAGCAGTCAGAAGTCCTCACCCTTTAGCCAGTGTCCTACACAGCTTTCTCCCCTCTTCACAAAGCAGCTTCTGTCCAGGCCACCACTCACACTGTGCGGTGTTTGGGGAAGACAGCCAGACAAGGTCTCTGCTCATAGGTAGAAACCAACAGAGGAACAGGGATAATTGAACAAGTCCCCTCAAGGACAGAGAAGGTTTTTCTTGCTTTAGGGTCAGAGGATTAGCAATCCTTGTTGAATCTTGACTGTATTATAGTGCCTTTTGGATTTTGGTTATTTATTTATTTATTTATTTGTTTGTTTATTTATTTATTTAATGGCTGCACCTGAGGCACATGGAAGTTCTCAGGCCAGGGACTGACTCTGAGGTGCAGCTGCAGCAACTCAGGGTCCTTTAAGCCACTGTGCCTGGCCAGGGGCTGAACCTGCACCTCCACGGTGCCCCAAGTGGCTGTAGGCAGATTCTTAATCCAGTGTGCCACAGCAGGAACTGCTGCCTTTTGTGTTTTAACTCATTTAGTTCTCACCACTCTAGTAAGCACATGCTATTATTATCCTCATTTTCCAGAGGAGGAAGGGGATGTACAGAGAGGTTAGGAAACTTGGGCAGCTCATATAGTGTTATATACCAGTGTTACCTCAATGAAAAGAGAAAGCAAGCAAGCAAAGGAACTTGCCCAAGGTCATAGAGTTGGACTTGAACTCAGGCATCTGGCTCTTTTCTTTACTCTTTTGTGTTCCTGGGGAAGATTATACGCTTCAGCCTTATGTGATAAGTTGGTGGGTCAGAAGGGACTTTAGGTGGATGGGGGAACAAGAGCAAAGGAAGAGGTTACCACATCCCCTGGCATACGTGGTGTATTTCACAACGCACCAAGGATGCACTCTCCCTGTCTCCGTGACCTTCTGAGATAGCATTTTGATCATTATCCCACTGCACAGGTGAGGAAATAAAGACCCGGAAAGGTAAAGTGACTTGCCCAAGGGCTCTCGGCTGTGTGTCTACATTCCAGAGACTCCATGAAGTCTCTCTGGACGAGGAGACAGTTTCTTTTCCAAGAGGCCAGGAAGAATCACTCTTATTGCTTAGATGGGGCTGCCAAGGGGCTGGGAGTGGGAGGGAGCCAAAGTCGGGGATGAGTCCCAGGGCAGATTCAGGCTTTGGAGAGGGAAGACATCACCAGGGGTGGAAGGAGCCTGCATTGGTGGATCCAGCTGATCCCCCTGGGCTTGGGGAATGTGACAGGAGCCCAGCAGAGGCATGTCAGCAGCCTCCTGCAGTCTGGCTTCCCCCAGGATCTGTTGGAGCAAAGAATTCCCGGTGGCTCCAGGGCTGGGAGGAGGAGTTTGCAGCAGGCCCTGGCTTGCTGGGGCAGAGAAAGCAGCTTCTGGGTCCGGCCTGGGAGAGGAGGGGTCTAGTGGCTTGTGGCAGGCATGGTGGGCAGTGGGAGGGGTAACCTGATGGGGGTGGGGGGTGGCCCCAGACCCCCACTCATACTTAGTCCTCTGCTCAGCCCGGTGCACTGAGGCCCTCTACACACACACACTCCCCAGAGAGAGGGAGCCCCAGGCTTGGGGGGAAGGGGTGATCAGGCAGAGGAAAGAACCACGGGTCGGGGAGCCCCCATAATCAGAGAGGGGAGGCCAGTGCCCTGCTCTCTGACCACCTCCAGTCTGACGAAGGAGCACAGGTCCTGATGACTCAGGCCAAACAGGACAGAGAGGATGACGCCAGGAGGGAGGCACTTCTAGGCCGAGGGGATTCCTGAGAAGCTTAAGGAAAGAACGATGCCTCCCAGGGAGTGGGATAAACGGATGCCACACTCCTGGCCTCATCCTCCTGGGCAGGGGGAGACGATGGGCAGGGGAATAGGCCAGAGGGGGTCTCCTCCCCGCGGGCCAAAGGATCTGACCCCAACACAACTGACCTCTGGAAGGGCATTCTTCAGATGCAGCCGAGAGGAATCTATTCCACATCTAGAGAGCAGAATCCTCCCCTGGAAATGAAGTCATCTCTCCGTTCTGGGGCCAGAGAAGCCGAAGGCCTGGCATGGTGAGAAGCTGAATCAGAAACCTTGATGTCTGGAGGAAGATTGAGGCCAACTCCTTTCCCTTCCTGGGCTGGCAGACATGTCCCCCAGGACGCCAGTGGGGCTGAGGACCTGAGAGACATCAAATCATGGGGGTTGAAAACAGCTGCAGAAGGCATCCGGTCTGATGGAGGATGCCCAGCCTGGTACTTGGGGAGCCTCCAGTCTGATGGCAGAGACAGACTGTGCTTGACAAAGCCCCAGACTGGCATGGAAAGTGGTAGTGGATGCACATTGACCCTTTACACACACACACACACACACACAAAGATTTAGGAAGAGAAATTATCTCAGCTTCAGAGAGGGTGTATCATTTGCCCAAGGTCACACAGCAGGGAATAACAGAGCCGTGCTTTCCTCACCACCCTGTGATCCCGCCTCCGAGTTGCCGTCAGGGCAGGGGCGCAGAGGGATCAGTGAGATACCCAAGGGGACAGCTTTTGGGTTCCTGTGCCAGCAGGGAGTCGATGGCCAGATCTGGGAGCCACAGGATGTGCCAGGAAGGCCTGGCACAGGAGCTCTTGCTAGAGCTCAGGAAAGGAAGCAGGCAAGACTTCAGGGAATAAAGAAAATAAAATCATAATAACATTATCAGGTCCTGTGGCCATTCTGTCTTCCTCCCCAACTCCTTACCAGGGATATATTCCCAGAAACTAGGAGATGCCCAGCCAGGAGAAGGAGATGGGAACGAGAAGGGGGCAGGAGAAGAAATAGATAGAGACCCCCACCTGCCCTGCCTTCACTCTCCCACCCAACCGGGGCAACCCTGGGAAGCTGGTCTGTCTCTGCACATGTTAATGTCCCTGGGTATTTCCTTCTTGGCTCATCCCTCTGTGTCCTGCTTCTCTCTGTGAGGACGTAACCTGTGAGTGTACTTCTCTGTATGTGTCCACGTACAACCACGGAAGGTTTCCTGCACACATGCTCACGTGCGTCTCCGCATGTAGCTCTGCCAACCCCGTTTATGCTGTTGTGTGTCTGCCTGCCTGTGTGTACTGCTTCTGTGGCCGTGTGTGCACTTATGATGGCCCCGGGCCTGGGTCCTTGCGTCTGCCTGTCTCTGGGCGCGTTTGTCTGGGGCCTTTGTACTTTGAGGTTTGGGGTAGAAGCAGCTTTAATTCCTTCCTTTTAACCCATGTGGGCTGGGCCAGGAAAGCGGGGAGGGGAGGCGGTAGGAGGAGGAGGAGGAGGAGGCCACTTTTCTCTGGCTCTTTTTTTCATCTTGGAGGGCGAGAGCCCGGGGACTCAGGGACAGCATTTCTCCCTGGTTGTCCCAGGTCCCAGAGCAATGCTACTCAAGACACTCAGGGAAGGGGTGGGGAAGAAGGGGCTGGTGGGGGGGAGAGGCTAGAGCTGGAGGGCCCGTCCCCTCCCCGCCAGCCACGCCCCCTTGGAATGGGCGGAGCCAAGAGACGGAGGAGAAGGGAAGATAAGAAAGAAAAACCCTTTGAGGTCAGTGACTACTACTTGCCTCTTGGAACAGGGTCTCCTGGGTAATGGGGGACCCGAGACTCTTGAAAACTAGGCACTTTGAAAACAGGGTGGGGAGAAGTCTCTGCAGAGGCCTGAAGCCCATCCCCGCACATGGTCCCAGCCGCTGCCTCCTACCTTGCTTCCTGTACCATCACCCCCACCCCCGTGCACCGCTCTCCCAGGCTCAGTGAGCCCTGGAAGGGAAACAGTTACCAGGTAACCAGGGGTGGAAAACAATTCGGGGTGAGCAACACCTGCAAGATGCTTTTCTGTCTTTTTGCCTTTTCTAGGGCCGCTCCCACGGCATATGGAGGTTCCCAGGCTAGGGGTCCAATCAGAGCTGTAGCCACCAGCCTACGCCACAGCCACCGCCACGCAGGATCTGAGCCGTGTCTGCGACCTACATACACCACAGCTCACGGCAACACTGGATCCTTAACCCACTGAGCGAGACCAGGGATTGAACCCGCAACCTCATGGATCCTAGGCAACCTCATGGATCCTAGTCGGATTCGTTAACCACTGAGCCACAACGGGAACTCCCAGGCAAGATGCTTTTCTGAAGGCAGAGGCTTCAGAGGCCCCGAGGACAGAAAGCTGAAAGGAGATTTGCTGCCACTACCATGGGAAGAGTTGAGGTCCAGATGCCAGGCAGAAGGGCAAAGCTGATGATCAGATCAGAGGAGGAGAGATGGCGGCGGCAGGGGTGGGGGTGGGGGGACCATCACCTCCTGAGAAGCGAAACATCAGCGTATGTCTTCTCTGGCCTTTCCCCTTTCTACCCACATCCCTTCTAAGTTCTGGGGAAGCCCTTGATCTCTTAAGGCCCCCCCGTCTACACAGGCCTCAGCTACCTGGATAACATTCCATTGACTCTGGATACAATCCCAGAGGCAAGTTCAGGCATCCAAACTCAAATGAGGTTTGGAGCTGAGTAATTGGTTGCTAGGGCTCTGCAGACACATTTTGTCGGGGTGGGGGGGGGGGGAAGAACCAGCTCCCCACCCCCACATTGCTGGGCCGATTGGGGGTGGGGGAGGGGCGGCCTCTCACTCTGGCTTCCCAGCCCCCTCCCACCACCACGGGCTCCCTCTTCCCACCTGCAAGTAATTTGGCCAATGGAAGGCCAGTTCAGATGGCTGGGTGGAATCCCTCTCGATCTGGGTCTGCTTGGTGGGGAGGAGGGCTCCTTGCCCCCCGGTCCCCCAGACCCCGGGTGCCCTTTTCCCCCTCACAGCAGCAAATTACTTGTAATTATCTCACATTGAAAGCTTTCAGGAGCTACTCCCAAAATTGCTTTAATTGAATTAATTGAACCTCATTTGGTTGGGGGCAGAGAATGGGGACACGTCTGACAATAGCCCGTGGGGAGAGGGATGGACAGCCCCACATCAGCTTCCCCGTGGCTGAGACCCGTGTGCAGGTGAGAGAGGAGACTTCAGGCTTAGATGCTTCTGGAGCCTGGTGCTTTCTCATGTAGGCCCTTGCCTGTGTCCTGCTCTCAAAGGTGGGGAGCAGGCGGGTGTAGGCGGTTCTTTACTCTCCAGCCTCCTTTCTCCTCCCCAACCCTGAGAAGGTGGATGGGCCAGAAAGGATGGCGGTGGTGGCCGTGGGGACTCGCCCTCGCTGTGACGCCTCTCTGAGAAGCATACGGCAGCTATAAATGCTGTTCCGTATGTGCTTCCTTACTGTGTGGCAGGCACCACATCAAGCATCTTACAAGTACCGGAGTTCCCGTCGTGGTGCAGTGGTTAACGAATCTGATTAGGAACCATGAGGTTGCGAGTTTGATCCCTGGCCTTGCTCAGTGGGTTAAGGATCTAGCATTGCTGCGAGCTGTGGTGTAGGTCGCAGAAGCCGCTCGGATCTGTCCTTGCTGTGGCTCTGGTGTAGGCCGGCGGCTACAGCTCCAACTGGACCCCTAGCCTGGGAACCTCCATATGCCGAGAGAGTGACCCAAGAAAAGGCAAAAAGACAAAAAAAAAGCGTGTTACAAGTACAAACTTATGTCATCATCACAACCACACTGGGAAGCAGGTCCTCCTAGTGTTCCCATCTTAGTGGACAGAAGATGCAGGCTGAGAGCTTAAACAACTTTCCAAAAGTCATACAGCGGAGCTGGACCCTTTGAAGGCCAAAGCCCTGCTTCTTTACCATTTGGTGGTGCGGCTCCTTCTTTATTGACCCAATGTTCCCAGAGAGGGGTCCTCACAGGAGGACCCCCTTCTGCAGCTCCGGTGGTTTCTAGGAAGGGAATGGAGCATCTCTCTTGTCCTGGGGGCCCGTCCCATCAGCACTCAGGAGCCCAGGGACATTGGACCAACGACCAAGTGGAAAAGGATTTCTGTTCTCCCTGGAAAGAGGGGATGGATGAGGGTAGGGAAGTTGGGGGGGGGGTGTTGGCGGCACTGTCAGCTTAGCTGGCCTCTGGCTGGGAGGGTAATTACACTCCTTCTGCTACTTTACAACCTGGGCTGTTGTTTTAACGATGCGACTCGTGTTGGGCTGTCCAATTAATCTCGCCTTTGGAGGCTTTCCGAGATGGGGCGGTAGATCTTATCTCAGGCCTGTGGAAAGAAGAGTGTGCAAACTGCAGTGGGAGGGAACAGCACCCGGAGGGCCTGTGGCCTCGGAGGAGACCCAGAGGAGGAATCTGGGGCAGGGGGGAGCTGAGAGCTAGGGGAGGTGAGTGTGGGCGGTGGCCAGGGGCTGGAGAAGGCGCCGGTGGGGAAGAAGAGGGAGATGTTTCTTTCCTCCTAATCCCCACTGCTCCTGGGTCTTGGCTTTGGCCACCCCCCCCCCCCCAATGCCATTTGCCATCCCCAGGAGATGCCTCAATGTGTGTTTTGGGGAATGGAGGTGCCACTGACATGCACAGGGCCCAGGAGACACTGACCAAAGGACTCCAGGTCGGGGGGCTTCCACTGACTCTCGTAACCCCTCTCCCCCCGACATCAGATTCCGATCTGGGCTTCTGTCTGGCCAGCCGAAGTGGGCTTTTCAGACTGTGGTGGTTCCCAGTTTGCTTGGGAACAGGTTTAGGTAGAAAGAGGGAAGCCTGACTTGGGAGCTTCATGCCTGGAATTGGAGGCCCCTCCCCCAAGGCCTTGGGCCATACTGGGCGAGATTCCCTGAATTATTTGCTGCCTGCTGTCCTTAATCCCCCTGCCCCTGGGTGATGTGTGTGTGTGTGTGTGTGTGTGTAGTGGCCAAGAATCCACTGCTGGTTCCAGGCTGACCTGGAGCCCCTTGACAACTTCATGTGCTCTGTAGCTCTGTACTTTCCCATAGCCTGGCACTTACCACAAACGTGGCTGCTCATTGTCTGGCCCCCTGTTAGCCCTCAGGGTCTGCCTAGGTCACCTTGAGAGCCCCAGGATCTAAACCCAGAGCAGAGGTTCTGCAAATGTTTGTGGGGTGGAAGAAAAGTCCAGTGCCTTCTGGTTTTCCCCCTCCTCTCCTTCCCGCTCCCCCTTTTCACTAGGGGAGCATTGGGGCCATTCCACCCCACTTCTCCCAGGGGAGAGCTGCCCTGGCTCAGCGGGTGGCAGGTCCTCTCCCAAAGGGAGCAGGGGCTCTCCCTGGGCTGAAGGTGACCACAGGGGGGCTATGAAGCGCTTGGCTCCCTCCAGATCTGGACCAGGAGAGAATTTACTGTGAGGCTCAGATTTTGGTCATTTCCAGTATTAGCATCTTCTGCTTTCACACTGGAGGAGCTGAAAACATGGGCATTAGCAGAACAATCCAGAGCTAGAACCAGACAGCTAGTTAGTGGGAGAGGATCCAGGGCCTCGAGGTCAGGGCTGGGGGAGTCAGATGGGAGAGAAGAGAAAGCTGAACCATCAGCCCTCAGCCCCCGAAGTCAGGACAGGAACACGCTTCACAGCCAGGGCCCAGGTTTCTGTACAAACTTTAATATCGAGATGCTCATGATATGGGGGGTGGTAAGAGCTTGGGGGGCGGCTAGTCAGGTTGGTTATAAATATGAGTAGTTCCTCTGGACAGAGACAACTATGAGGAGCAGAATTTCTGGGCCCACCCCACCTCTTTGGGGCCTTCTCTACCTACAGTTACCCAGAGAGCCTGTGTGTCCGCACTCTCCCCAAAGGGTTACCCTACTGGGTTCTCGAGAGTGTGTGCATGTGGGTTTGTTAGGTATGAGGACTCGACTCTTAATAAATACCTGTTGAATCAGATGGATAATTGGATCCATTATCCAATGTGGGAAGACATGGGGAAAAGGGGCTTTTTTAGGAAGAGAGCAAAAATCACCCTTAGATCCACAAAACTCCTCATTTTGGGTGTCCCGTCTACCTCAGAGGATGGCGAACAGGTGCATCAGTTGTGAGAAACAAAAGTGGGTGGGGCTTGATGGCGATCAGCTCGAAGACTCTGGATGTCCGCTTCGCTTCTGCTTTTACTTGTCAGTGGGGTGGGCCAGGCCCAAGGCACATGGAGAAAAAAACGCTCAGTGTCTGTTGGCTAGTTGGACCCCAGGCTGTGGTGGGACGGCTGTTCTTTCAAGGAAGGGGTGGCAAGACTAAGGGTCCTGGGAACAGTCTGAAGCCCAGGTAGTGAGTCTCTCTCCAGAGCCTTTGACCGGCTGGGAGGAAGGTGTCCAGTCCAGTCCGTGGTGGTGGCGGTGGTGGCGGCGGCGGCGGCAGCGGTGGTGGCGGTGGCGATGATGGGGGCAATGGCCAAGGCTGTTTGGATTAGGAGGCAAGGAGAGGACTCGCCACCTCATCCTTTCCCTCCTCTAGCTCCTCATCCTGAGAAAACCCATCTGGAGCTGGCTTTTTCTGGTCCAGAAGGGGTGCAGGTGGGCTGGGTCCTGCCTGGGCTTTGTAGGAGGGCTGGGGGCCTGACCTGCTCTTTGCCAAACTCACATCATCTGAGGTGGAGCCAGGACATCTGGGGAGTGATGCTGATACCAGGCTCCAAAGCTGTTGCCATAGCCACCAGTGGGCAGGGCCCCCACCTTGGGTAGATCCCAGAGGGCTGCAAGGGGTGGGGAGCAGGGAGAGAGGGAGGGGGACCTCCTTGGAAAGTCCCCTTCCTGTCCCCCAGAGTTCTGCTTCAGGAGCTTCTTGTACTTGGAGCGTTTGTTCTGAAACCAGATCTTTACCTATGGGGGGAAAGGAGGAAAAATGGAGGATTGAAAGAAAGGTCAGGAGGAGTGTAGGTGTGGACGGGCGTGGCTCAGGGAAAGGGACCCACCGGATGGAGTCATCCTGGGAGGAGAGCAGAGGTTGGGAATATTTGCTCCAGTCCTTCATAGCCCCTGAAGCCCGAGTTTCTGCCTCTGAATTAATATCCACTTCTCCCAGTCTAGGTATCCGTCTCTACGCCTGAATCACCCCCCCACCCCAGCCCCCACCTTTCCACACATTCCCCCAATCTTACTGGAGGCCAGCAATGCACACACCCCGAAGCACTGTGAAAGCCAGGCTTGGGGACTCATCAGTCATTCATACCTGAGTCTGAATTCCCAGAGAACACACTAGGGGAGGGTTAGCGTGCAGGAAGGATGGGACTGGCCCCACCTGCGTCTGGGTGAGGCCGAGCTGCGCGGCCAGCTGGGCCCTCTCGGGCAGCGCCAGGTACTGCGTGTGCTGGAAACGCTGGTTCAGGTGCTGCAGCTGCAGATTCGAGTAGATGGTCCTAGGCTTGCGGAGCTTCTTGGTCGGGGCTTGCGAGCGCCCCTCCGAGGGCTCCAGGGACAGCAGCGGCTTCTCAGAGTCTGGTGGGGCGGGGGGGGGGGGGGGGCGGCAGGAGATGGTGTGTGCACAGCGAGACGGGCGGGCGGACGCGCCGTCTCATGGCTCATTTGCATCTCGTTTGCATTCCGGCCACGGATTAGCAAAAATCAGACGTGGGGCTCGGCCCTTCTCTACCTTCCGCTCCACTCTGCTTTCAAACCCCTGGCCCACGGTGTGCCAGGTGGGACGAGCCGCAGCTCTTGCCCTCAGGGAGCTCCCACTCTCAGCAGTCCTGTGACCCCAGGAGAACAGCTCCAAGGGCCGGAGCGACGGTAGGGGCGGCGCCCGCGGCGGGAGGGCAGAGTTCAGCCGCGAGCGGTGGCGCCAGCTTGGGGTGGGGCGGGGCAGAAGGGCTGGGTCGAGGGCTGGGCTGAGGCCTGGAGAGCACGGGGGAAGGGCATTTCGGGCGGAGGGAACTCAAAAGCTCTGTTCAGAGGCCCGAGACAGTGTCTGCGTGGCAGACTCCCCACTGCCGGAAGAGGGGTGGTCGGAGGGGCCCGGCTGATGGGCCTTGAAGCCAAGAGGCGCACCCACCCAGCATCAGAGTATGGAACGTGCTCCGGGGCTTGCCACACCCTCCTCTACTGTAGCCCCCCACCCCCACCCCAGGGTACTCCCTCCAGGAAAAGTGACCTCTTCCCTCCCCAAGGCCAGCTGGCATGAGGAGTAGGCTCTCAGGGGCCCTAGACGGCCGGTGGGCACAGGGCAGCCCCCTCCTCAGCCCGGCCGCACCCAGAGAGGGGGTTCCCGGCTGTCAAGGGAGGTGAGGGAGGTTCCGAGAGCGCTGCGCCGCCGGGGCAGCGCGGGTTCTCTGGGCCACTCCTGGATCGCGCTGCGGTCTCACCGAGGGAGATCTGGCTACCTCCTGCCTTCCAGCCCAGCTTCTCAAGGAAATTCGCCCAGGAAACAGCTCGGCCCTAGGACAGGGGAGGGCAAGGGGTTCCCCTCTTCTAATCCGGCGGCCCCAACCTGCGCCACTCTACGGGAGCATCCAGGACCGTTCATGCAGAAGCAGGGCTGGACTGGACCGATCGGCCGAAATGCCCGAGGGCTCAGGGCTACGTTCGTTGCATTCCTCGCGGGCTGCCGGCCGACCTCAGCCAACGGGGCGCTTGGGCCGGGGTGCTGGGACGCGGCGGGGGCCCGCCCGCGTCCCTCCAGCCCCACCCCCGACTTCTTCCTCCCGTCCGGGTCACCCTACACGTCAGGTTTCCCGCCCTCCGCCGGCCGCGGTGACCCGATGCCTTCACCTCCCCCGCATCCCTCACCCGTGGCCCCGGGCGCTGCGGGCTTCTCACATCCACCCCCCTCGACCCCCTGCCTCAACCAATTCCCAGAAAAACCATTGGCTTTCCGCTCCCGCCCGCGCCTGTCGGGCCTCCCCTGCTTCGACCCTGCTCCTCGCCGCCCCGGGCTGGCTGCCTAGCGACCACCCGCGCCTCTCTGGCTGCGTGGACCGAGCGATGCGGCCCGTGACGCAGAGAGCCCGGAGCCTGACCTGGCTCCTCAAACTCTCAAAGCCCTCAGCGTCCCAACTCTCCCAGAAGACCCCTCCGCTCCTCAGTTCCCTTCCCACAGCTGCCTTTCTTCACACCAACAACAGCAAGTCACGACTGGATCTGCCCAGGTCGCGATTCAGGAGCCCAAAGGCCTCCCTTGCGGCGGCGGCGGCGGCGGCGGCGCCGCCGCACCCGCCTGCACATCCGGGTGGTGGCACGCTGCTCATTTGGAACCCAACCCCTCCCTCAGGCCCTGAGGGGAGGGTGGACAAGAGTGGGGGGGACAAAAAGAAGACCCCTCAAACCCTCTCTCACACCCCTCTCACTCAATCTAGAGTGAACCAAACCCACCAGTTTCGGTAGGAAAATAAGTACATGTGTGGTTTTCGTTGGATCCGGGGAAATTTGGTAAAGAAAAGGAACCCTCCCCTCTCTTGTCCTGAAACCAAGAAAAGGGGAGGCAAGAGTGTAAAAGACAGGATTGAAAACAACCCCAGTTCTCTTAAGGTCAAGGTTATCTTCTTCTCACCCCCAGAAAGAGGCACACATGCACACACAAAGGTCCCACATTAGCATATACTGAAGAAGAGGCCAAGCGATTCTTTTTTTTCTTTTTTCTTTTTTTTTAGAAACGAAATCCCTTCCCTCAACTGCTCCTTCTCCAACAACAGACCCAGCAGCAGGAAAGAGCAGCCCCGGTTCTGGCACAGAAGGCAGTTTAATATTGGGGGGCTTTGCGGAAGTATCCTAAAATCCCCTATTCTGGCCTCGTGCAGTGAAAATCAATTTGCAAGGGCCCAGCATGGAAAACAGGCTGTGTCCTTGACCCACGTATGCCCTTTCTTTGGACCCCAGTCTGCCCTTCTGTACATCAAGGAGGTTGGGCTCCCAGATAGCTAAGGTCACTTCTGGTCCCGTTGGTTTTGAGCTCACATGTCTCCGCAGAGCAACAAGGGAAGGGAGGGAGACATCCTGGTCCTGGGCTGACTCCAGCTAAGTGCCCCTGTGGATGTGCATCCTTGGAGGAAACTGTGCCAAAGACAATTGCGAGGACAATTAGGTGGGGGCGGGGAATGCAGGGCAACTGAACCCTAAGCCCAAGCCAATACAGATAGGTCTATGTATAGTGTTGCATGGGTCCCGCAGGTACAAGGCCCAGGCCCAGGAAGACAGGCCAGATCCCTGGCTTCTTTGAAGCCTTCCAGTGAGCACTTTCTCTAGAGCTCAAAGTTGCTCCAGGCCACGGAACTGGGGCCTAACCTACCCCAAAGGCAAGGGGTGGAGATGACAGGAATGGCCAGTTCCTTTGGCTGGAAGGCTGAGATCTATAAGGAGAGACTGCGCGACCCACCTGTGGCTACATTCTTAGACCGGTGGGTAGTCGGGTCTTAGCCCCGGATTCTACAAGGTCAGCTTTCGGTCTTGGTCTGGCACCTTTGAGCATCCGCTGCGGAGAGGGGAAAGGGCACCGAATAGGTCCCCACTTCTACCGCCCTCCAGCTGGGACCTGGTTTCTAAAGCTGTTCAGGCTTTGGCTTGAGCACTGCTTTTTGAGACAAGAACGCAGAGAGGGGCGACATGGAGAAGGGAAGGCGAGACTCCTAGGCTAGGCACCTACACCCACATCTGGATTGTTTCAGTTTTCCGTTACAAGTAGGTACACAACCCCGCTGCTCCAGGGGGCGGGGTAGGGAGTCCTGCCGCTGGGCTTCACACAACTGCAAATCGAAACCAGGTCGGTCCTGAAAGGAGCCCTAGATCAACTCGCCCCCGCCCCTCCCCCCGTCTCCCGCCCCATCCCTTCGCCCTCCCCCCACCCCCACCCCCAGATCCCGTGGAATCTGAGTAAGGTCTGAAACTCGCCAGCTGCGCCCAAGCAGGCGAGGACGAAGTTTAGGGGCTCACTGGAGCAGGACCCCAGAGGCGGGAAGAGCCGCAGCGGCCCGACTTACCTGCCTCCTGCTCTTGAGACTGCTGAGACGATGCCGCGGGTTGCTGGCAGGGCAGGTAGGAGTCTCCGGGGGTCGCCGGTCCAGCGTAGGAATACGATAGGAGGTGGCCATACGGCCCAGAATAGGGCAAATCGGAGGCGGCTGCGGTTGCGGGGGACAGGCCAACCTGGTACGCAGCCACTACCGATGGGACGGGGGCGATGTCCGGGAAGATGGCTTTGGAGGCGTCCGGGCCAGGGTGGGGGCAGGGCAAAGAGGTCATTGCAGCCCGGGCCCGGGCCGAAGGGCCTAGGCCATGGCCCGGCACGGAGTCCGCTGCCTCCGCCAACTCTCTCTTTTCTGAGCCTCGGGCGTTAGGGCCGGATGCGCCCCCCAACCAGCCTCCCCAACACTTATCCCGGGCAAAGCGTCTCTCTGCGCCTCTTCCAGCGGAGAGCGCGCGCCTGGGAAAGGGGTTCCGGGGGGGTGTCCCCCATGGCTTTTACCCTCCCCCCTAAATCCATGCCCCCCCCCACCCCCCGGCTCGCTCTCGGGTTCGGTTCCCGGGACCCGACGGGGTCCCCGCCCACTTAGACGCCACGGATTGGTTATCACTGCCGGTGACCTCACGGAGGCCTGCAGCTGGGGCCCGCCCCCCTCCTCCCGGGACGGCCCGGGGAAGGGAAATTCACAACTGGGAGATGGGAGGAGAGCGCCGCTCACGCTCCAGGCCCTGCCATCCCTAGGTCCGCTTCCAGAGGGGTGCCGGGGCTGCAGGGTAATCCGGGCAGTCTGGTCATAGCCGCCGGAAGGCGAGAGAGCTGACGGGGCCGCAAAGCCCAAGAGGCGAGGAGAAGCAGCCCCTTGGCGGAGGCTCAAGGAAACTGCAGCCGCGGGCTCCCGCCCACTGGGCTCTGCGCGGCGGTAGCGATCCCGCCGCCACGGACCTGAAGGGGCGTCGAGACCAGCCTGCCGGCCCTACAGCTTATTCAGAGCGTCGGAATGCGTCGCTGCCGAGCGCCGGCAGTTTGTTGGTAAACAGACGCCGGGTCGGAGGAGGTACCGCCCGGCGCCCAGCATGCCCCGCACGCGCGCGGCGCGCACGCCCCCGCGGGGCACCCTCCGCCTGGCACGCCGCGACCTCCGCGACTGCGCCTCACCGCCCCCCGTCCTCGCTTCCGCTTCCGGCAGGGGCCCGGGTTTGGTTGCGACACCGCAGCTCCTACAGGCCCCCGAGGCCGAAGGAGGGATCCGCCGTCTGGGCTTCTGCCAGTGCGGCGCCCCGCCTTTCCTGGCGCCGCGTGAGGGTGAAGCCTCGCTCGAAGCCGGACGAAATCCGGGAGTGGGAGGCGAGTCCAGTTTGGTGACTCCTGGGAGGTCGCGGGAAATTGCGCAGGCCCGGCTTGGTTGCCGCAAGGCCTGCCTCTAAACATTATACCCAAGACCTTGATGGGTGGATGTCGGCGTATAGCACTCTACGGCCACAGGCACAGAACTACACAGAGACCCCATTCCAATCTAATATGTACACTGGCGTAGACCAACACGCAGGTGTCTACACCGATATTCACATTAGCATCCCTGCATGAAAGAGGTTCCTTTATGGATCTGCAAATACAGAATTTAGGCTGTGGTGTGTACATATCTGCACACCCAAAGATGAACAGCAATACCCCTGAATAAAAGCCCTGTAGTTGTCTCTTACACAGACCCACAGCTATACAATTCCAATTGCTGGTGTACACACTCGAAAATACAGAAAACCTGAGCATACAGACATTTCTGTGCTTGTACCCATCCTATGAGAGGCATCAGTCCATACGCATCTAAGCTGCTTCCTGTTAGGGGAGAGGCAGTTATACCCCCAAACCTGCCAGACCCCACAGATTCCCCAGCATACCTATATACACAACTTCCTGTCACTTCAGTGTGTGGACAATTCATGTTTGTACATACACCTCTCATCATCAGGGAGCAGCGTGAAGGCAGCAGTCTTCGAATTGGGTGTGGGTGGAAAGGGACAATGATCAGAGGGAGGGGGACGCTTAGAAGAGTGAGAAAAAGACACTGGGGGGAGGAGGGGTGGCCAGGAGAGACTAAAAGGTCTGAAGGCTTATGCAGTCAGGTGTCTTGAGGGGAGGAAGAGCAAGTCAGCTTCAAATTGGATGTCCTGCTGGAATATATAAAGAAGAATGTTTCCAAGAAAGCACTTCTCTGGCACCTGGCTCTGAGTTCTCCAGCCTGAAGCCTTGGAGCTCCAGGAGATGGGGCTCTGTAGGGGAGCTGACACTCCTGGATAACTGAGAACCCACTTCCCTCTTATCCAACAGAGCATATATACATGGTTGGAATAGCTGAGAAATGCTAGTTCCACATGGGATCCCCTTTCCCCCTTACTTACCCACCTCTAGCCAGGCCACCACCTCCTTAGAGCTGGGGCTAAGAACTTACAAGGATATTTCCTTCCAAACCTTCTTTCCTGCTGCCATCATCTTCCTCTGGAGAAAGGCAGCCATGGCACAGTGCTGTGATGGGTTCCAAGGATGGCATCTTAGTGTGGCAGCCGGAAGAAAGAGAAGGCTCTTTGGCATGAGGTTGGCTGTCAGGGACAGTTTCACAAAGGAGATGCTTTTGCAGTGGGACTTAAAGGGTGTGTGGCAGGATCCTCCCTTCCAGGACCATGTACCCAGAGTCCTTTCTGTGTTAGACCTGGTAAGAGCAGAGGTGGCTTTTCCAGAGGCCCCTGTGGCAGTTGACTTAGGGTGTCCTGCAAAGCCAGGTGACCCATTGTGAGAGCCCCTCCCAAGCTCTTAGGGGGCTTCGCTGAACTTATGCAGGATCTTCACCTCCACGCAGCAGAAGGAAACATCCTGCAGCCCTTTAGAATTTATGAAGCACTCACAGCATCCAAGGCCTTTGCATATTCACCAAAAAGCTGTGAAGTGCATCCCGTTATTACCCCCTAGTTTACGCATGAGTAAGTCTCTCCCTCCATCATCACTTTGCTCTTAGGGCTCCCTCTACCTACATGCTGCGGGGTGTGGGGCTGTGGCACCTGGTTCTTGGTCTCCTGGGGAGGGGTCCCTTCCAACAGGTGCCACATCTCACCAACGTGGGGCAGGGGCAGAGTGGGGAAAGGTGGAAGGCATAAACATGGGAGTTAGGAAGGGCTGGAAACCTGTATTTGAGCAGAAGGGCGGGAGGACGGGCCTGAGGGGCCTGATGCCTGGTTTTCCATTCCAGCTCAACCTCGAGACAGCCCAGGTCGGCCTTTTCAGGTCCCGGTCCCCGGAGACCCGTTTTATCCCATAAGATGAGGGAGCGACGCCTAAGACCTCCAAGTCATTGCCATTTGCTTTAGAATCAATTGCAAAAACCAAAACCCTGAACCGTAATAAAATCAAGATGAAGGAGAAGGAGGAGCTGGAGGAGGGGAGGAAGGCAGGCAGGCAAACATCCAAACTCACTCCACTAACTCACTCCTGCACCACCAAGACCTCACTCCCCCACCCCACCCCCACCTCCGCTTATCACAAAAGCAGCTCTCCCAGCTCTTTGTCACGCAGGTCCTCTCTCTAGACAAGAGGGCCCGTTGAGAGAACCTCAGCTCCAAGTGAGGGCCTGGGAGCCGACGGCGAGGTCCCGAGTGGGGGACACAGCGCCGCCGAGGTCTCAGGAGTCCGCCGAGGCGCGGTGAGTGGAAGTGAAAGATCCGCGCAGTGCACCGTGCTATGCAGGCTCTTCGCGGTCACCGGGCAAACGCAATCCCACCCGATCCGGTAACAATGCTTGGCGCAGAAGCGCCCGCAGCGGGGACGTGTCACCCAGAGTTGGACTCTCCCTTGAAGCCGGGAACTCCATCCTGACACCCCAAACGCATGGTGGGTGCAGGGCTCACCGCACAGTCCTGGGTTTGGTAGGGGACAGGCAGCCCGCTCTTGAGCAAAGGAGGGTATCTGCGACGACCTGGAGCGGGCACTCCACGCAGCACCTGTGCGGATCCAACCTGGGGAATAGTTTTCACCGCGACCCTGGTCCAAGGCCCTTGGTGGCCATTGCGGGGTTATCAGCTCCTTTTTTCCTCTAGCCCACCCGTGGTCCCCAAACGAAATTTTAGTTTCATCGGTTCTCCGCGGAATTTAAGTCCGATTTGGCGGGGCTTTCGTAGTAACTCGGTTTGGGGAAACTTTGTGAATAACGCGCTTTGGCGGGGGGGGGGGGTCGGGGAATCCTGCCTCGGCTGGACGGGTTGCGGGTGGTTAAAGCCCCCACCTTTGGCAAGGCTGGCGAGCCCCGCGTGCCCCGCCACACACACCCTGGGATCCGACTCTTCCTGAAATGCGGATGAATGGTTGTCTGTCTTCTTTGTAATGGAGCAGCAGTAAAGGAGCGCTGGTGCGGACAGGGCAGCGGGCTGGCTCCTGAGGTCGCGGCCAACCCCGCAGCGCTCTGGGGCGCGCTCACCTCCACGCTCCGAGAGATTTTCTCTTTGAGTGGCCTTCCCGCCTCATTTTCCAGGTCACCTGGGAGACGCTCCCGGGGAGGGGGGAGGCCTTGGGGTCAGCGCCACCTCGAGAGCCTGGCACTGCTGGGCAGGCGGGCTCCGCAAGAGGGTCTCTTCCTGGCTCGATCCTTAGCCACTCTCCCCGCGTCTTTGCTCTATTTCCTAATTTCGCCCCCGCTCTGCGGACAAGTCTTCTATTCGGGTTTGACTGGGACGTTTAAAGTACAGACCCTATGTGAAGTCCCCACACTCATTAAACAGAACTCTTGCACCAAATAACCTCCCCCCCCCCCAGAACATAGTTAACAAGAAATGGGGCAGTTTTGAAGATGCGTTTGAGGCGCCACCCTGCGCGGTGAAGGAGCCACGCGGCTGGTCTTGGTCCTGGCCCCTCACGGGAGCGGGAAAGTGACCGACCGCCTGGGGAGCGCGGGAGTTCTGGGCCGGTGTCCCAGCCCCGGGCCCGTGGGGGCGGACAGACGGAGGACGGCGCGCCCGATTCCCGCGGGGAGCGCGGAGAGCCGGAGGGAGGTCTTGGGGCCAACCCGGCTGCAACGAATTCGTGCGCCTGGAACGAAGGCGGCCGGGTCAGGTTCTCCAGACCATTCCAGACCCCCGCACAGAACCTAGGGTGTTGCGCCCAAGTCTCCATCGCCAGGCCCCGGAGGGAAGCCGATGGTAGGACGTGGCTGGGGTGGGAAAGGCCATCTAGCGAGCACCGAAGATGCGGCTGCGTGCACGGGCTCACACGGACACACACTCCCATAAGCCGGCGGCCCGCATCACACACTCGGCAGGGCGCCCCGCCACACCCGCAGCACACAGCACGCCCGCCGCAGACAGCACACACCCATCACACAGGTATACTCTTGTTACTCGGGCCGCTCCCTCCGGACCCCCTGGACCCGGCAGAAGGTCTAACCCGTAGGGTTATTGGTTTCACTTTCTGACTAGACCTTTCTGAGATCCCTAGTGCTTTTCTTGAATAACAAAAAAAAAAAAAAAAAAAAGGGAGTTCTGGTCCCCGTGTCTGGTCTGGACTGCAAAGTCAGGAGGAAGGGGGCCAGCCTTACCTTCGCTGGCCTGGGCCTGGGAGAACTAGGGGGATATTGCTTTGGGGACGGGAGCGCGACGCCACGCGGGCGCCACAGTCTCACCTGCGCCCCCAAAGTGAGGGACATCATCACAAGTACCAAAAATACCCCCCCCCAAATCAATCCCGGCAGCCTTTCCCTCTATGTACCACCGTGTGGGGCTCCCTGCACCAGACCTGGTATGGGGGGGGGAGGGTGAAAGGCAGCTGGACCCCTCCCCCACTCTTCCCCTCTCTTCCAAACCCTCAGGTACCGGCTTTGCTAAGAAGGGGGGCGGGGGGGGGGTGAGAAGCCAAGAGGGAGGGGCCGATGGGGGGGGGCGTTTAAGGAGGGGGAGGTGGATCGCACCGCATCTCCAGCCCACATCCACCCTCCACTAGAAGTTCAACAACTGCTGCCTGGAAAAGGCTGGAGGACACAGAAGTGGGCAGAGAGGGGGACTGGGTTGTACTTGCTGATGGAGTGGTGGCTGCACGCTGGTCCTGGCCTCCCGGGGAGCTGGACTGACTTGAGTTATCCTTTCCACCTTCTCAGGCCAGTGTGCCCCTCTCCTCTCTTGAAGACCTCTCTCAACTGTGAGCGACCCACACCTGTCCTGGCCAGACCTTGGCTGAGGGCTGGCTTCCAAACTCTGCAGGAGACACGCTCTCCCCAGCCCAAATTCTGGGTGGAAAGTGCCCCAGAACTAGTGGGGAGGGGGAAGCTCAGCCTTCCTCCCCAGCTACCAGCCAACCCAAGAGGGTACCCCTACCTCAGGGGCCATCCACAGGAAAGGGGTAGGGGTGGTTCCGATAGTGATTCTCCGGCTGTGGCTGTGAGAGGCACAGGGGAACCAGGTGGAGACATGGTGCCTGAAAACACATCGAAGGAACCTTCTGGAGTCTTTGGGGGATAAGGTGAGCTTCGGGAATCTGAGGCCCTGTGACTTGGTAACACAGTAATGATGAGAGTAATAGCTAATACTTGTGAAGTGTCTTCTGGGTTCCAGGCACTATGCTCAGCCCTTATAGGCATCATTTCATTCATCACACAAATTCTGTGCGGTAAGTATCCGTGGTATCCCCACTTTACAGAGGAGGAAGTCGTCGAGGCACAAAAACATTGAGTAACTTGTCCAAGCTAGGATTGGAGCCCAGGCCATGGAGTTGTCATCTCTGCCGAAGCACCACCCAGAAGGGGCAAGAGGAAGGGCTGAGGAAGAAGAGGGGATCCCAGGAGATGAATGCCCTCCGTGGAACGGTGGTCAGAGAAGTAATAATATCAATAGGAGCTGATATTATTGTGGGCTTGGACACTCTGCTTTACATGCATTGCTTCACTGAACTCTTCAAACAACCCTGCAAGGGCCGTTCTATCATTCTCCCTCATTTTACAGATGAGGAGACTGAGGCACAGAAAAGATGTGTGTAGGGTCTACACCCGCTTGATGGGAAGGCACGGAAGAGGGGAAAGAGCTGAGACTGGAGTCAGGAGGTTCCACCAAGGACTCCAAGGCCAATGCCACTGGACAAGGACTTAGCACGGGGCTGTGGGCAGAGGGGAGGACCAGGATGGGAGCCGAGGGCCTTCTCAGGAGCAGCTTGGGTACAAGACGGGCTGGGAAAAGAAGAAGCAGGTGGAGGAGAGCCCAGTTAGGTGGCTGTTGCAAATACGTCCTACGTGAAGTGTGAGAAGGGTTGCCCTGAGCCACTCCGCTGGGCCTGGTGACTGTACCGGAAGAGGGTAGGAGCGAGCATGACTGTAAATTTCCAGGCCTGGGCAACCCGAGGAGCCTGGGAAAGAAGCATGTGTTTAGTTCAGAGATTCAGGCCTTCGATGGGTGGATGGTCCGTGGACCAAGATTCTAGGTTTGGGCGCTACAGCAGGCAGCCAGCCACGCTGGTTTCCCTCTGTGCCCCTGCACAGGTGTATATCCCCGGGGCCCTGCCAGGGTGCACAGGTGAAACTTGCATATATGCAGATATATGCAAATGAGAGTAACCCAACCTGGGCCCTGAGCCAAGAGCCAGGGGAGGAGGAGGGCCTCCCTTGCCTGACTCACCCTCTGACATGCCGCCTGGAATGCCACCTCCCCAGCTGGGCTTCCTCCAACTTGGAGAACTTGCTCCTGGAATCATCCAACGCTCAGGCGCAGAAGATCACAAGCCCAGAAGGCTAGGGGTGCTGAGGCTGGGGATTGTCTAAATCAGAATAAGGCTTTATTCTGAGCCCTCCTTGGCAAATGAAGGCAAGAGGGAAGGAGACAGGACGAATACCTGGGTAATAGAGCGTCACAAGCATACAACACACACAGGGTCCCTAAAGCATTTTCACATCTATAACTTCATGGGGCCCTCATAGTAACTTATGAAGTAGGTGGTTTATTAGGCCCATTTTACAGATGAAGACACTGAGGCCCATGTTGTTAAGGGCCTTGCGGGGGGAAAACCAGGCTAGTGGGTACAGAGCTGGATTTCCAATCTAGGCTTCAGACTTGGTGCTCTTTGTACTGCTCTATGGTTTGTTTTGTGTGTGTGTGTGTGTGTGTGTGTGTGTGTGTGTGTGTGTGTGTCTTTTTGCCTTTTCTTGGGCCGCTCCCACGGCATATGGAGGTTCCCAGGCTAGGGGTCGAGTCTGAGCCATAGCTGCCGGCCTACACCAGAACCACAGCAACTTGGGACCCCAGCCGAGTCTGCAACCTACACCACAACTCACAGCCACGCCGGATCCTTAACCCACTGAGCAAGGTCAGGGATCAAACCCGCAACCTCATGGTTCCTAGTCAGATTTGTTAACCACTGAGCCACGATGGGAACTCCCATGTACTGCTCTATGGTTTGGTGCTGGGCTAAGGGAAGTGGAAGCTAAGCTTCATCTGGGGGAACTGCTGACCCGGGAATATCCAGATGGTCGGTTGCGGAAAAGAGGCTTCTAAATCCTCTTGGTCCAGAAGACTTTCTTGTTGAAGAACTAACTCATTGTTAGTAAGCTTTTGTCTCTGGACCTGAGGTCACACTCCTCCCATCTGGCTGGACCACACACCCTACTGCCAGCTCCTTCAAAACTCACTGCTAGAGTTCCTGTCATGGATCAGTGTTAACAAACCCAACTAGGATCCCTGAGGACACGGGTTCGATCCCTGGCCTTGCTCAGTGGGTTAAGGATCCGGCGTTTCCACGAGCTCTGCTGTAGGTTGCAGCAGCTCAGATCTTGCGTTGCTGTGGCTGTGACATCGGCCGGCTCTGATTCTACTCCATATGCCGCTGGTGTGGCAAAAAAACCCCAACAAAACAAAAAGACAAACAAAAAAACCCCCAAACCAACTCACTGCTATTCAGTTCTCTCCCTCTCTCTCTCTCTCAGTGCCCCCACCATCACCCTGCACCCATGGCCTCCAGAAAGTCCCCTGGCCAGCAATTGAACCTATACCACAGCAGCAACCCAAGCCGCAGCACTGAAGTGCCAAATCCTTAACCCGCCACCACAAGGGAACTCCCCAGTTCTCTCTTTTTAAGCACTTACTAGGCACAGCTCTGGGAGATCCGCCTGGATCCCATCCAATTTGGCAATTTCCGTGTATTAAAATTGTGAAAAAAATACAACGAAGAGTGGATTAAAATATGCGTATGCACACAGAGTTAAGGAATACTTAATAAACTAAGTACCCAGGTCAAGAAATAGGACTCTGATCTGATGTTGCTGTGAGCTGTGTGGGTCACAGAGGAGGCTCAGATCTGACGTTGCTGTGGCTTTGGCGTAGGCCAGCAGCTACAGCTCCCATTGAATCCCTGGCCTGGGAACCTCCATATGCTGCAGGTGCAGCCCTAAAAAGACAAAAAAGAAAAAAGAAGTAGGACGCTGCCAGCTCTTCAGGAACCCCACTGAGGGACCCTTTAGGATTATAATTCTCTCCTCCTCCTGGATATTCTGGGTTTCCTGTTTCTCACTTCCCTGCTTATCTTTAGTTTCATCCTCTCTATCTGGTTACTTCCACGTCTTTATGAACTTTCCATGAATGGAATCATACTGTACGTTCTTGCTTCCCTCCTGGGCCCCGATCACAGATTCTTGGGCATCCTCCCCACTTCCCGGTCCTGTATCCACCGCTCTGGCGGCGTCATCCTTCTCAGATGGGTTTGCTGCAGGCGGGCGGAGATGTGGTCTTTCGCCTTGGAGAACAGTATCCCGCGCAAGACCAGGCATGTGATCAATGCTCGTCTCCAGACACTGAATGAGTAAGTGAAGGTGAGGGAGATGGTGTGTCTCTGTTTATGTTAATGAGAAATCTCAGGATTGATAACGGGAGTGATAGGAGTGATAATGGGAGGCCATAGCGTGACATTTGGGAGGGAAGCTCCCGCCAAAGGGTGTCCCTCTCTACCCTCCTGCTGCTCCATGGAGATGAGAGGCTGTACATGGCAGCATCTCCCTAGATCCTGGCCCTTTCTGTGGCACAACCAGGAAAGCACAGCAGCTTAGGAGCCCAGGCACGTCTGAATTCTAATCCCACCTCCACACCACATTGACTTGGGGACATACAACTTCCCTGGGCCTCAATTTCTTCACCTGGGAAATGGGCATACTAATAAGCCCAACCCGGGAGGCCCCATTGTGGCTGAGAGGAAACGAATCCGACTAGTATCCATGAGGATGCAGGTTCAATCCCTGGCCTCGCTCAGAGGGTTGGGGATCTGGCATGGCCATGAGCTGTGGTGTAGGTCACAGACGCGGCTCGGATCTGGCGTTGCTGTGGCTGTGGTGTAGGCTGGCAGCTGCCGCTCCCATTCATCCCCTAGCCTGGGAACTTCCATGTGCTGCGTGCGTGGTACTAAAAAGCAAAATTAATTAATAAATCAATAATAATAATAATAATAATAATAATAATAAGCCCAACCTCACAGTGATGGGAAGAGTCAGTAAATTAGTCTAAGTGACTGGCACATAGTAGGTGAGCTCCCCTTCCTCTTTCTGCTGGTTCCTTTAACTCACCCACAGGGGATGTACTGGTCCCCATACACTTTATCCAACTGGAAGATACCAGAGCCAACCGGCTTATAAAGGTTTTGCTTCCAGGGGACTCAGTGATGGCTGGAGATAGCAATCCAGCACAGAAAGCGCCAGCAGAACAGAGACGCTCCTTCCCCAGCTCCTCATCCTCATGGCATCGGGCACTGTGCCCTGCATACCCAGGTGCTCAGGGCAACTTTCATTCTCCAGTTAATCCTGGAGCCACCCTCAGCTCCTCCTAAGGATAGGGACTCATGTGAGGGGCTGGCCCTTGGTGGCACGTGGAACACGTTCCCATATTGAGGGTCTCAGCTAATCTTCATCACCTGCTCAGGTGGGGCAAGTATTGCTGCATCCATTTCACAGATGAAGAAACTGATGCCCAGAGCAGCTCAGGGCTGGGCCCAGCCTTGCACAACCGGTAAGTGGAAGAGCTGGGATTGGAACCCCCGCCTCCTGACATGAAGGTTCTCTGGCTTTTTCCAGAGCAGAGTCAAAGGGAGTCGAGCTTTAGAGAGAATTAAGACAAACAGCCCCATGGAAGGTAGGCAGTGTGATTTTTGAAGCCAGAATGCTGAGAATCAAATGAAAGTTGGAGGAAGGTATATTTAGGTTCAGTGTAAGGTAGAACTTTTTTTTTTTTTTTTGCTTTTTAGGGCCGCACTTGCGGCATATGGAGATTCCCAGGCTAGGGATCTAATCAGAGCCACAGCCATAGCAACGCAGGATCTGAGCCACATCTGTGACCTGCACCAGATCAAGGCAACACCAGATGCTTAATCCACTGAACAAGGCCAGAGATGGAACCCAAAACCTCATGGTTCCTGGTTGGATTCGTTAACCACCGAGCCATGACAGAAACTCCAGGTAGACATTTTTAATAGTCAGAGCTTTCCAAAAATGGCACATTCTCTACCTTTGCCTTAGCCATCAGCTCCTTCTGCCCTTTATGGAGTGATTTTTTTTCACATCTCATTTCATCTCTCTCTCTCTTTTATTGTCTTTTGCTTTTTAGGGCCGCATCCATGGCATATGGAGGTTCCCAGGCTAGGGGTCTAATCCGAGCTGTAGCCACTGGCCTATGCCACAGCCACAGCAACTTGAGATCTGAGCCACATCTGCAGCCTACACCACAGCTCACAGCAACGCCGGGTCCTTAACCTACTGAGCAAGACCAGGGATCGAACTTGCATTCTCATGGATGCCAGTCAGATTCGTTTTCTGCTGAGCCACGACGGGAACTCCCTCGTTTCCTCTCTTGGAATAAGGCATTCTAGGCAGCATATTCACCTCTCTTTGAGCTTAGCTTCCTCCAACCTGTGTGGGTACAGTCTCTTCTCAATAAGTATTTGAGAGTCCCTGTGGTTGGAGGTGCCGGACAGAAGGATGCGCTAAAATGCAGCTGAGAGCCTGGGCTCTGGAGCAGATGGCAGTAAGTTTAAATCCCAGTTCTGCTGCTTGGAGAGGTGGCTTAGGATGGCCGAGCCTCATTTTTCTCCACTGTAAAATGGAGTTAATGATACCTACCATTAAAATGCTTATAAGGGTGCAAATGACACCCTGTTTGTGACTAGCAAGGCACAGAGCACAAGGAAAGATACTGATGCAGCTTTTTGATGATGTGTATCCTTGAGCGGCTACATCACAGGCTAGAGAAATGGGGCAGGTGCCCACTGATGTCCCTTCAATTCTGACAGCATGTGATTCTATCCTATAAGCATCAGGAAAGGAGCTGAGTAGAAACCGGGAAGCAGATTGACTCAACAGAGAAAACTGGGTTCAAAATAAACAGAACCCCCATTCAAAGTACTTGAAACTGTCTCATGGTCTTTTCCCAGCTTCTCCTGCCTGCTCCCCTCTTAGGCAAGCCTCCAGGCCTGAAGTTGGGACCTGGTCCTAGAGAACCTGGGCGTCGTTATCCCCAAATAACCCAGACCACCTAGAAGCGCAGCCTTGGCCGAGGACAGGATCTCGAAGGTCTGATTTCACCATCACCGGCCCAAATCATAGGCCTTCCACTGGCTCAAGCCCCTCAGACAACTAGAAGCTGTGGACACCCCCTGGAGTGTGGTGGTGGTGGCTCCTGCATGCTAGGCACTGCCGGCTAGGAGGGACCCTCCGCAGCTTCTGGAGTAGCCCTTGGCTTCCAGCACTGCTGTTCCTCAAAGTTTCATGGAGCTGGAAGGCACCTCCCCAGAGCCAGTGGGTCTTGAAATCTGGAATCAAGAAGGGCTGGGACTGGACCTGGAAATCTGCATATTGATAAAATAACTCCCCTCTTCCACTGCCGTGCCGTGTGAAGCTGATTTGGCCCAGCTCTCTTGCCATCATGTTCCGCTGGCTGAGTCGGAGAGGAGCTGTAAGTGGTCCAAGATGACATTTTGGAGCTGGACGGAAGCCTGGTCCTCTGAACCCCAACACGGGTGTTTTGCAACCCTCAGCTCCTCCTAAGGAGAGGGACTGTCAGGGGTCGCTCCCCCAGGGAAGGGAGGGGGAGCCATTCACTCTCCTGGAAATGGCCAAAGAGAAAAATGAGGTTTGAAGAGTCTTGGACTTGCTTGGGTGGCAAGGGGTGGATGCGGGGGGGAGGGCTCTCCCAGGTGAAGGCGTGAAGCGAGTTAGTATCTGGGGCTAGATCCATAGAGGGTCACGCAGGCACACGTTTGGAAACAGCCATCCCACTGGTGGGAAATTTTGGTCTGATTCACAAAAACCTTTCTATTCATCAGCACCCAGCACAACACCGGGCACACATGGCAAATGATGACGTGTGGAATAAATGGAGGAGGCTTCATGCTGATTGGATGCCATCATCTCCTAGGCTACATGTCCCTCCCCTTGGCGGCAAAGGGTGTGGACACGCAGCAAAGCCTGGAGAAAGAAAACAGTGGGTGCTCAGAACAGAGGATGGCCAGGGAGGGGCAGCCAAGAGGTGGGAGGGGGTTAAGCTGGCAGCCGTGAATCAGACACCACCTACCTGCCATTCCCACCCCAGGGGCCAAGTGCCAGCAGGTCTGAGCTCCAGAGGCTCCATGAGCAGAACCTGGGTCTCTGCGAAGGTGTTGGCCATGCGGGGCTGGGAGCATGTGACTAGCGTGTAACTGAGACGGCGTGTGCGTGACTCTTTGTGGCTTGGGCGGGGCTCTACGCACTGTCTGGGAGCTGTGTGGTTGTGAGCTGCATGTGACCATAGTGTGGCTGTGTGTTTGTGTGACTATGGGTGTAGAAATGGGCCTTGCCTGTGCGATGTTGTGTGAGCCTCTGGGAACCTGGTCCTGAGAGCGCCGGGTGTTGGGTGTGTGCTCGTGGCTGTTGGTGTGGCTGTGTGCCCCTCTGGGAGGAGACCGCTGTCGTGGGTGTCTGGGGGCCTGTGACCATGTGGGACTCTGTGATGCTGTCCCCGAGGGCGCCTTCCAGTCTGGCTGTGTGAACGTGTGCATCTAGGTGACTGCCTGGTGGGTTACAACCGTGTGTCCCTGTGTGTCCCTCGGCGACTCAGTGGTGTCACAGTGTGTGACCGTGACTGTGTGTGAGACAGCCTGCCCCTCAAACCACCTTCCTTGGGTGGCTTTGATGTGGTCGAGTTTCTGGGGCTGTAAGGACGCCTGCCTCAGCCTTGGGGACTACAAAAGACGGCTGTCCTTTCTGCCCAGCTGGGGAAAAACCCATTTCCCCGTCACCCTTACCCTGCCCTCCTGCCTGGAGGAGAGGCCTGTTTGTTTTCCTATTTTTACTGCTCAGGATGAGTTCATGGCCGCAACTGACTCACCACTCTTTCCAAGAGACTTGGGGAAGGAAATAGGGGTTGCTTGGTTGGGGCCTCTGCCCGCTCGCTTGGGGGTGTTCAGAGCAGGGCCAAGGAGGACATCTGAATCCATTGTGGGCTGTGTGAGCTCCTGAGGCCATTCCCCCACTCAAAGCCTGGAAGGCCGAGGAGTCATTTTCAGAGGTCATTGTCTCGTGCCCAGTCTCCTACCCCAAAGGAGAGGTCTCTCTCAGTATCGAGAAGATCTCCCCTCCCTTTGACAAAGTCAGTTGAAAAGTAAGTTGGGGAGCTCCTGTCATGATGCAGTGGAAATGAACCCAACTAGGAACCATGAGGTGGTGGGTTCGATCCCTGGCCTCGCTCAGTGGGTTAAGGGTCTGGCATTGCAGTGAGCTGTGATATAGGTCGCAGATGCAGCTCGGATCTCCGTGTTGCTGTGGCTGTGGCATAGGCTGGCAGCTGTAGCTCCGATTCAACCCCTAGCCTGGGAACCTCCGTATCCCACAGGGGCGACCCTGAAAAAAAGAGCCCCCCCCCAAAAAAAAGAAAAGAAAAGAAAAGTAAGTTGGAGCTTCGGATGGGGCCTTTGATGCCTCCCCTGATCCTTGTCACTGCAGGTAATCCATGCCTGGTTCAGCCAGAGCAGCAGCGAGGATGCCTGGGCTCAGCAACACTATTTGGGCGCCCCCTATGGGCAGAGGCCGCCCAGGCTGAAAGGGGCGGAGCTAGAGGCCTGTGTTGTTTGATGAGAGAGACTGTCGCTGTGCCCCAGCCCCTGGTCTTATGGCAGGGCGGCGGCGGCGGGGGAGGTCAGAACCCTCCCATCCACAGGCTTTGGGACAAAGGGCAAGGAGGATTCAAACTCGGGCTGAGAGGAGAGTCATGTTCTGAGTCTCAGGCAGAATCAGAGAAGACTTCTGGAAGGGGTCCGTGGGGACTTGGTGCTGGCTGGGAGGGAGAGTGCATCCTGGAGACCGGACAGCTGGGAGGACCTCGAGGCCAGGTGTGGAGGCCGAGGTGGCATAATCCTCATGCAGCTGATGAGGGAGGGTTTGGGCTGGACCCTGACCACGTGGCAGAGGAACTCTGCCTAATCGGAGATCAGTGGATAGGAAGGCCCCTCTGGTGTCTACCTGGTGTCTCTCTAGCTGCAGCCAGCAAACAGCTGCCCATGTCTGGCTGCCCAGGAGGGAGCTGGGAGCCTGGTCCTCACCCCTTCCCCTGCCCTGACCTGGGGAGCTATCACCCCAGCCTTACTCCCAGCCAGCCTGCCCAGCCTGCAGGTCATCCTGTCCCCACAGTCATGAAGATGCCCCAGGCTCTTACCAGCCAGTGGCTGAAGCCATGGCAACGTCCCTCCATTCTTGCCCTCCTGGTCCACTGCCTCGGAGGCTCCTCCTAGCTCTGGGGATTGGTAACTCAACAGACCCTCTCCCTCCACGCGCCCCACCCTGACCTGAAACTCCCCCACTTCAGTTTTAAGGGGTTAAAACTGGAGGAATTGAGAAGAGCTTAAGACTAGGGAGTCAGAAGGCCGGGCTTCGGGGGACTCCCTGGGCAAGGCATTTAGCCTCAGTTTCTCCATCTACAAAATGGGGCTAATGGCGCCTGCCCTGCTGGGTTCCCGGGGTGGGTGGGGAAGGCGCCAGTGAGCTCATGGGTGTGAAGGCCCTGGTGAGCCGTAAATAGTCCAGTGCTCGTGGGAGGGAGGGAGGGAAGCTGTGTTATTCCAGCTGGGCCTGGCTGCCCGCATTGGAGGGCTTGGCCAGTGGGGGGCTGGGGACAGCGGGGGTCTCTTGCCAAGTGCTGGAAACCAGAGAATTCGAGACCAGCATGCTAAGGAGAGCAGGGGTAGGTGAGGATCTGCAGAGGCCACATCGGGGACAAGTGCTGGGGCGACGGCAGCGGGAACTATGATATGAGGACTTGGGGTAAGTCACTTGGACATGTCACTCTGGAGAAACTGCTGTTGCGGAGATGGTGAGAAACCTGAGGTCACCAGTGAGATCACTCTCGGCCTCCCTGGCTCTGCAGGGCGGGGGCGGGGATGCCATCTTCTCTGCCCCTCTGTCCCTAAGCTCTGGGGACAGCAGGCTGGGCATGCTGGCAAGCAGGGACTCGGGGGTTTAACTGTGGCTTCTTCTGATGAGGAAGATTCTGGAGCTGCAACCCGCTTTTGCAGAGGGTCTGGCTGTGTCTTTCTCCAGTCTGTCCGTCAGACCCTCCTCTCCCAAAGGCAAACCAGGGCCTCTCCCCCCACTCCCCCTCCCCCACTCCCATGAACCCGAGTCCCCTCCAACCCATCCCGTTAGCCTGACCTTGGCTTTCCCCCTCGGAGCCTTTGAACCCCCTCCCCTCCCCCCTCTGGAATGTCCTCCCCCAGAAAACTCCCTCCTCGGCCTCAGATCAAGTCCTGCCTGTGTCCATTTCTAGCCAGGGGACCCTGGTGCCTTCACCAAAGCTCTTTGACCCTCAGTCTTCCCACCTATACAATGGGGCTAATGCTCCCTCCCAGGGTGGTGAGGATGAAGAGGTGGCGATAAGCCTGGTTCCCATCCTCGGTGAGAGGTTCAGCTCCTCCGCCTGGCCCAGAATCCCTTCCAGTGGCTCCGTGTGCTTTATACGGATTTGTCTTGTTGATGGCTTTGTAGCAAATCAAAAGACAGGCATTTGCTGAGCGTTTACTATGTATTTAGCACCATAGCATGCTCTGCAAGAGGGGGGCAGGGTGGGCATTCCAGGAAGGGTTCTCTGCTCATCTAGAGACAGTTGCCAGCCTGGGTGGGCAGCTGATATCCACAGACATGGGTCATCCAGCCACCCCGACAGGCAGCAATCGTGAGACCAAGAAGTAGCAGGCTTGTGCAGGGGAGAGGTCAGAGCAGGGGTGGGTGGTTCAGGGGGACTTCCTGGAGAAGGAGGACTTGCAGGACAAGTACAAATAGACAGAGGGGACCCAAAAGACAGTGGGACCAGAGGGAGCAGCAAAAGGATGACCATGGTGTGCTCACTGGGGACTCAGGAGTAAAGAGAGAGTGCGGGAAATCTTGGGAGTGAAGCCAGAAGCCGGAGACCCTTAAGAGCCAAGTGGAGAGGAGTTCCCGTTGTGGCTCAGCAGGTTCAGAACCCAGCTAGTATCCATAAGGATGCAGGTTTGATCTCTGGCCTTGCTCAGTGAGTGTGGTGTTGCTGCAAGCGGGCAGAGAAGGTTACAGGTGCAGCTGGGATCCAGCCTTGCTGTGGCAGTGGTGTAGGTCGGCAGCTGCAGCTCAGATGCCACCCCTAGCCTGGAAACTTCCATATGCTGCAGGTGCGCCCCTAAAAAAAAAAAAAAAGAAAGATCCAAGTAGAAGAACTTAGATCAGGCAAAACAGGGAGCCGCACCAGGGGAGTTCTTGAGCAGGGAACTCCTTCCCTTCTTAGAAGGGAAGGGGGCATGCCTCCCATTTTCTAAGCATCAGCAGTCTTCCAGATTTTTGCTAGGCACCTACTGTCAATTTTCCTACTTAATTCCCAAGCAACCTGGTGACCTATACATTCTTATCCCCATTTTATGGACGGGAAAACTGAGACTCGGAGATAAGTAACTTTCTCAAGGTCATAGAGTTAGGGAGAAAGTAAGACAACTGAGGTCTGCTTACCTCCAGAGTTTTCATGCACCTGCCAGCTGAACCCAGTTTCCCCGCAAGGGGCTAGGGGTCAGAACTGGGAAGGGTCCTTCTTCCCCTCCCTACCCCGCCAGCCCCTTGGTGGAGTTTGTTTCAGAGGCTGGGAGCCTTGGGGGCCAGTGGAGGCGAGGCTGCCTTAGCAGATTGATTTTCCAGCTGCTGATGGCTGCAGAGGGCACGGGACCGCTGGCCTCTGGTGGCCACGAAGGGAGGGGCCTGGAGGGCCAAGGGTGAGTGAGAGGGCGCAGTCAGAGGTGACTCTGGGCTTTGGAGCCTGCTTGCCCAGGAGAAGTGGGAGGTTGTTGACAGAACTGGGGAAGCCAGAGTAAGTTGCAGAAAGGATGAGGGGTCAGGTCTGGAACGCGCTGAGCCTGATGCTTTAGGCCAAGCAGAAACAGCCGCAGTTTTGGAAACCCAGGCTCAGCATTCAGGGGAGAGGCCAGACTTTGAGGAATTTACAAGCACTCTTTTCTGTCCCTTCCAGACTGGGGACGCCCAAGGAACGGGGACTGTGTTATCTCCTTCCTTGTTCTCCCCACCGGCCCCCAGAGTAGGGTCTGAGAGTCATACCGGGAGGGTCGTAATTGGCAGCCCCCCTTACCACGTCCCCTCTCTCAGCCCTTCGTGTGCCCTTTGAGGCCTGGGAGCCGAAGGCCCAGCTCCCTCCCCTACATTCCTACCAAGCCCACTACCCAAGTCCTTGCTTGTGCTGACCCTGCCAGCATTTGTGTGTGTGTCTCTCTGCCCAGGTCACTCTTTTTTTTTTTTTTTGTCTTTTTGTCCTTTTTAGGGCTGCTCCCACGGCGTATGGAGGTTCCTAGGCGAGGGGTCGAATCGGAGCTGTAGCCACCGGCCTACACCACAGCCACAGCCACGCAGGATCCGAGCCTCGGCTGCAACCTATCCCACAGCTCACGGCAACACTGGAGCCTTAACCCACTGGGCAAGGGCAGGGATCGAACCCTCAACCTCATGGTTCCTAGTCGGATTTGTTTCTGCTGCGCCACGACGGGAACTCCTCACTCATTTAATTCAACAAATCTCTCTCTGGAACATCCAGAAGCGTGCCAGGCCTTTTGCTGGGCCTTAAGGACGCAGCCATCCTCAGACAAGCTCACATTCTAATGAGGGAGACAGACAATAACCAAGATATTAGGGAGAAATTCATTTCCGATAGTAATAGTGCTGCGAGGAGGAATAAAGCCAAGTTGTGGAGTCAGGGGACGGGGCTGCCAGGTGACACAGGGGCATTGTTTTATTTTATTTTTAATTTTTATTTATTTTTGGTCTTTTGAGGGTCGCACCCGTGGCATATGGAGGTTCCCAGGCAAGGGGTCAAATTGGAGCTGTAGCCGCTGGCCTACACCACAGCCACAGCAATGCCAGATCCAAGCTGCCTCTGCAACCTACATCACAGTTCACGGCAACACCGGATCCTCAACCCACTGAGCGAGGCCAGGGATCGAACCCACAACCTCATGGTTCCTAGTCAGATTTGTTTCCGCTGTGCCACAATGGGAACTCCCAGGGGCACTATTTTAGATCGGGTCATCTAGGAAGGCCTCTAAGAAGAGGTCTCTTGAGCTCTGAATGACAAAAATAAGGAAAGGTGTGGGGAAGAGCATTCTAGTTGGAAGGAACGGCCAGTGCAAAGGCCCTGAGGCAGGGGTGGGAGGTACACCCGAGGCAGGTGTTTCTGTAGGAGAAATAGCAGGAAGGCTGGTGAGGCCGTTCCCTGGGGGTCAAGTGGTTAAGATTTGGAGCTTTCACCACTATGGCCTGGGTTCAGTCCCTGGTCTGGGAACTGAGATCACCACATCAAGCCACAGTACATGGCAGCCAAAAAGAAAAAAAAAAAATGCTGGTGAGCCTGGGGTGGGATGAATAAGGGCCCAATGGGACAATGAAGCTTGAGAGGTGAGAAGGCTCCAGGTGGTGTAGGTCCTTGTAGTTTCCATATTATTTTGTCTTTTTTTTTTTCCTTTTTTTGGCCACTTCTTGGGCCACTCCCACGACATAGGGAGGTTCCCAGGCTAGGGGTCGAATCGGAGCTGTAGCCACCAGCCTATGCTAAAGCCATAGCAACGTGGGGTCCAAGCTGAGTCTGCAACCTACACCACAGCTCACGGCAATGCCGGATCCTTAACCCACTGAGCAAGGCCAGGGATCGAACCCGCAACCTCATGGTTCCTAGTCAGATTGGTTAACCGCTGAGCCATGACGGGAACTCCTCCATATTATTTGGAATGAGATGAGAGGCCCTGGGTGGGTTTGAAGCAGGGGAAGGACACGCTCAGATTCACCTTGATAAGGATCCCTTTTGGAGTTCCCGTTGTGGTTCAGTGGTTAACGAATCCGACTAGGAACCATGAGGTTGCGGGTTCGGTCCCTGCCCTTGCTCAGTGGGTTAACGATCCAGCGTTGCCGTGAGCTGTGGTGTAGGTCGCAGATGCGGCTCGGATCCTGCATTGCTGTGGCTCTGGCGTAGGCTGGCGGCTACAGCTCCAATTAGACCCCTAGCCTGGGAACCTCCATATGCCGCAGGAGCGTAGGAGCCTAAGGGAGTGGCTGTCATGGAAGAACTGATCTGTGTGCCCTTTGCGGGTCCCTTTGTCCCCAGTCTGTGTGGGGGCGCCTCTGTGTCCGGAACTCTGTGAGCAGGGTGGCATCTGCCCGGGGCCCACACTGACACCTGGACAGAAATCTCAAGTCTGGAAACACTGAGCGAGGAGGGAAGGGAGAGGGCGCTGGAGCAAGTGGCCCAGCAGGTGACCTTTGCCCTCTGCTCTCCCCCCAAATCCTGCTGGAGCTCCTGGCCGTGGAACCAGGGGAGGGTGGCCTCTGTCTGGGTGGGGGCCTGTGGCATCTGGCAGCCTCCTGGGGGCTGACCCCGGGGAATGGACGCCCAGCAGCTTTGGGAAGGGACTGAGTCAGATCCGGAGAGCAGCACAGGGCGGCCCCCGCTGAGGTCACGGTCTGGTGGCTGGAGGTGGCTTCCCGACCCGAGTCCTCCACCCCCAGCTGGTGTTTGTCCAGAGGGCCCTCCGACGTGCACCAGGCGCCTTCCTGGCCTCAGTGTCACACTCCTGGGACCCAAGATGCTCAGAGCCAAGACCAGGCCGTGGCTGGGCTCCAGTCTCCGCCCCATTGTGGGCCCAAATTGACAGAGGCAGGACCCTGCCCTCACAGGTCAGAGAGAAGACCCGCTGAAGATCACAGAGATGGAGAGCCAAAGGAAATGCCCCATCTGGATCTGGAGGCTGAGCGAGGGGCGGGAGAGAAGCACCGTGCCCTCGGAGCCCAGGCTTGCCTGGTGCCCACCTGGGTCAGCTCACTCCTGGCTCCTTTGTCTGGGAGCTCAGCCCCTGAGCCCCTCGTACCCACAGTGCACTGAGCAGGGAGTTGTGCAAGGGTCAGGAGGCAGGGCGGAGGGTTGGCTGCGGGGGTGGGGGGGAGATTCCTGTCTCCCTCTGACTCCCCGAGGCCTTCCCTCCTGCAGCCTGGCCTGTGTGCAGCACGGACCCTCCTCCGCGGGGTTGTTGTCTGGCTGTCGGAGCTTGTTTGGCCTGAGGGTTCTCACCCCAGTGTCTCCTCCCCCTCACCTTCCTGCCCAAGAATGAGAACGGCAGCCAGAGGCCTGAGACAGGAGGAAAGCCAGGGGCTAGAGCAGAGCTGGGCATGGCTGAGTCCCCAAGCCCAGGAGGAGAATCATAATCCGCCAGACAGAGCCTCGCGCTGGGAGGTTTCCTGCCTGAAATGGGCATCCGTGAGCCCCCAGCACGTATGACAGGACTTAGCCCCAGACTCAGAGACAGAGCCAAGTGGGCTCTAGATGTCACACTATGAAAATCACAGGGTCTTAGGGAAAGATGTGGGTAAATGTTTTTATAACATCTCCAGGAGCAACTGGCTGCCTCAGGAGGGAGTGAGCTGCCCGTCAGGGAGGCATTCAAGTACAGATTGCAAAAATTAATCCTCCTCTCACTGAATATTCATGGAGTATCTTCTAGAGGTGGCCCAATCCAGGTGGGTGTTGAATCCCCTGGTAGTTGCAAGTCCCTTCCTTCCCAGAGAGCCAAGACAGGATCAATCTGGGCAGGGTTCTCGGAGGAGGGGGCAGACAAAAAAGAAAGGGCTTCTTAGAGGGGCTGGGGAGGGGCCAGGCCTGAGGCGAGCTGCTGCTTGACATCCGTCCCTGCCCGGGGGGGGGGGGGTGGGGGGGGGAGGATGGGGTGTAGGGGCTTAGGTCCTGGGGGTGCAGGGTGGGGAAGGGAGCCAGACAGCTTCTTAGAAAGTGGCAGGCAGGTGAGCGGGGGCTCCCCAGTGATAATTAAGGAACAAAGGTGCCGAGGAGCAGGGAGCCTGCGCAGGCCTCTGGGGCAGGCGGGCTAATGGGAGCCTGGAGTAGAGGTAATAACAAGAGGAGAACTGAGCAGACAGCTCGGCGTCGCTACGCCCACAAGCCGCCCCCTCGCCCTCCTGCACCAGAACAATAACTGAGCACCGGGCTGGGGGTGAAAACATATGGATGATACACAGGCAGAGCCGCTCTGGGCAGGCGCTGCCGTGAGGGGGCTGCAAGGATGTGGATCCGTGGGGAGAGAGGGCCTGGGGGGAAGCTGATGAGCCTCGAGGGGCGGGAGAGGGCAGGATGAGAGCGGGAATGCAGGCAGCGAATTTAGGCAGGTGGACTGTGGGCCTGGGGTGGGTGCCTGCGAGGAGATGCTTAAAGGGAGCGAGTCTCCCCCACCTCTGTCCACCCCGCCCGCCCCCAGCAACTGTGTTCAATAACTCATCCCTCCAGATGCTGGTGGGAGCCACTGAGGCAAGAGTGTTGGGCTCAGAGACACGCCCGGGCTCTGTTCTGCTTTGGATAGTATTGTAACCCTGGGCAAGCAGCTTGGATGCTGGGCCACCTCACCTGTTAAAATAGAAACAGTAAGAGCACGTAGCACGTGGGGTGGGAGAACAGGGGGCTGCTGTGCAGGAAGGCCCCTGGCTCAGGGCCACCCTCAATACAGGTATCCCCAGATTGGATTTTTTTTTTCGTCTTTTTGCCTTTTCTAGGGCTGTACCCCGCGGCATATGGAGATTCCCAGGCTAGCGGTCTAATCCAAGCTGTAGCCGCCGGCCTACACCACAGCCATAGTAACACGGAATCTGAGCTGCGTCTGCAACCTACACCACAGCTCACAGCAACGCCAGATCCTTAACCCACTGAGCGAGGCCAGGGATCGAACCTGCATCCTCATGGTTCCTAGTCAGATTTGTTAACCACTGCACCACGACGGGAACTCCATCCCCAGATTGGATGGACATCAGACTCACCTGGAGTCACACATCAGCTTTGTCCTCTACCTGAGCCTGCACAAACAAAATTTGCTCACAGAGCCTCATGCAATGTTTGGGACGCCCCAGTCCCTCCCTCTGGGCAGCCATAACCAACCCCCTGCCGCACACAGACACCTTTGTGTTACCCTGGTGACAGCAGAACCCCTATACTCCCCTTTTCCCGACAGAGAGGCCCATGAAACCACCCCAACCTCAAACCACACGGCAGTAGGCATTCCTGCTCGCCATTCAGAGCCCTAGCCATGGACAAAGAGTGCTCAAATGGTGGTTGCCCGAGTGTGCACACACGCCCATACACACTCCTGCATGTGCCTAAAACTTTGGGCTGAGAGATTGTCCTTCAGTCGAGACTAGAGACCATTCAACGCTCTCACGACGACTGGTTGTCTAGTGACAGGAGATTTCTGCTCCCACACACATTATATACATGTGTTCACATGTATACACATCCGTTGCTGCATTTGGCTAGTGCAGTAATTGGTCTCCTCCCCTCCACATCCCTCCTTATTCCGAGCTGGTCCAGGACGGAGCCGTCTGATTCATCTTTCCCCGTGTCTCTCCATTGCTTGGAGACCCTGCATGGCTCCCCAGTGCCCTTTAAGATAAAGTCCAAGTGCTTTATCCTCTCTCTTATAGGGTTTTTGTTTGTTTGTTTGTTTTTGCTTTATGGGTTTTTGTTTGTTTGTTTGTTTTTGTTTGTTTTTGCTTTATGGGTTTTTTGTTTGTTGTTTGTTTTGTTTTTCGGGCCACACCTGTGACATGTGGAAGTTCCCAGGCTGGGGCTGAACTGGAGCGATAGCTGCCAGCCCAGGCCACAGCCATGCCAGATCCGAGCCGAGTCTGCCACCTACACCACAGCTCACAGCAACGCCAGATCCTTGACCCACTGATCGAGGCCAGGAATCGAACCCAATCCTCATGGATACCAGAGGGATCTGTTTCTGCTGAGCCACAGTGGGAATTCCTGGTGGGTTTTTTGTTATTGTTGTTCTTGGTTTTTTTTGTTTTGTTTGTTTTGTTTTTGGAATTTAATGGCTGCACCCACAGCATATGGAAGTTCCTGGGCTAGGGATTGAATCTGAACTGCAGCTGCAACCTACCCCATGGCTGCAGTAACCCCAGAGCTTTTAGCCCACTGTGCCAGGCTGGGGATTGAACCCACACTTCTGCAGGAAACTGAATCGCTGCAGTTGGATTCCCAACCCCCATGTCACAGCGGGAACTCCCCTCCCTCTTGTTTTTCAGAAGCTTCCCCAATGTCATAGGACCCCAGTTACCTTAGAAGACATTCGTACTATCTACCCGCTTACAAGTTGTCATCAAGCCTTCCTTTGAGATTGCAGTGATGAAAACACGACCTTCTTTTTCTTTTTTTTAAAGGTTGATAAATTTATTTATTTAATTTTTATTACTCAAATGAATTTATCACATCTGTAGTTGTATAATGATCATCACAATCCAATTTCACAGGATTTCCATCCCACAACCCAAGCACATCCCCCCACCCCCCAAACTGTCTCCTCTGGAGACCATAAGTTTTGTTTTGTTTTGTTTTGTTTTGTTTTTGGTCTTTTTGCTATTTCTTGGGCTGCTCCTGTGGCATATGGAGGTTCCCAGGCTAGGGGTCGAATCGGAGCTGTAGACACCGGCCTATGCCAGAGCCACAGCAACGTGGGATCCGAGCCGCGTCTGCAACCTACACACAGCTCACGGCAACGCCGGATCCTTAACCCACTGAGCAAGGGCAGGGACCAAACCCGCAACCTCATGGTTCCTAGTCGGATTCGTTAACCACTGCGCCACGACGGGAACTCCTGGAGACCATAAGTTTTTCAATGTCTGCGAGTCAGCATCTGTTCTGCAAAAAGTTCAGTCTGTCCTTTTTTCAGATTCCACATGTCTGTGAAAGCATTTGACGTTGGTGTCTCATTGTATGGCTGACTTCACTTAGCATGATAATTTCTAGGTCTATCCATGTTGCTACAGATGCTGGTATTTCATTCCTTTTAATGGCTGAGTAATATTCCATTGTGTATATGTACCACATCTTCTTGATCCACTCCTCTGTCGATGGACATTTAGGTTGTTTCCACGTCTTGGCTATTGCAAAGAGTGCTGCAATGAACATCAGAGTACATGTGTCTTTGCGAGTTGAAAACTCGACCTTCTATGAGAGCCCATTTCTTTTCATCACAGACAAGCTGGAGTTATTTGAGTTTAATCTAGTGAAGGCAACCTAGCCTGATTCCGTTTCTTCCACCTCCTGGAAGTTTTCTGTAACTTCATGCTCCGTGATTCTCCCTTGAGCCTCCCCTGCTTTCAGGCTGCCTGCTGTTTCATGCACCACCCTGTCCAGCTGAGCCTGTGTGCGGGCCTGTCCCTCTGCATTCTGGGTCCACACAGCACAGAGACTGCAGCTTCTGATACAGGTGGGCATCCGAGAGCAGTTCAGGAGGCCCCACTGACCTGGGGACTCAGGTGCTCCAAATCCCCCAGTTCCTTTCCCATCTCCCCCCAAGAGGTCCCTTCTCTACTCTCCTGAAGCCCCCTCACTGTCCCAGCACCCACTAGTTTCGTGATGTAATTGAAGCCATGCTCCCACTCCCTGGTCCCCTCCCTGCGTTATTTTTTTCTCCCTAGCACATCCCCTTCTACAGGCTGTTTCACTTGCTTCTTTTTTATTTTTGGTTTGTTTTTAGTGATTTTTTTTCCATTATTGCTGGTTTTACTTGCCTTTTTTTTTTTTTGGTCTTTTTAGGGCCACACCCGAGGCATATGGAGGTTCCCAGGCTAGGGGTCGAATCGGAGCTGTAGCCACCGGCCTACACCACAGCCACAGCAATGCAGGATCCAAGCCACATCTATGACCTACACCACAGCTCACAGCGATGCCGGATCCTTAACCCACTGAGCGAGGCCGGGGATCGAACCCACAACCTCATGGTTCCTAGTCAGATTCATTTCCACTGTGCCACAATGGGAACTCCAGCACTTGCTTATTTTTTAAACTACTTTCTGTCTCCCTTTTCTAGAATGTGAGCTCCTTAAGAGCAGGGATTTGGGAGGGTTTTTTGGTTTGGTTTTTGTTTTTGTTTTGCTTTTTAGGGCTCAAGGCCATGTCTGTTGGCCAAATGAACAGGCGTCATCAGCAGAGTTCTCGTCCATCCATGGCACATCCAGAGCCACCTGCCAGTACAGTTAAAGGCTGAGCGGAGGAAACCCCATTCCCTCTTGGGTGGATCTGCACACATCGCACTGCCAACAGCCTTGCTGGCTGACCGAGCTGCAGTCCTGCCATGTGGACATGCGAGGAAGGGCCTTGGCAGGCTTCTCGTGGGTTCCAGGAGAAGCAGGAGCTGGACTGGAGATCAGGTGGAACTTCTCAGCTTTGTGCTCTTCGCATGGACTTTGGAGTCAGCCCTTTTGTCACTTTCTTTTATTTATTTATTTATTTATTTTTGGTCGCGCCTACATGGCATGTGGAAGTTAGTTCCTGGCTAGGTTCAGCATATGGCTGGAACCTGCACCCTAGCAGCGACCCAAGCTCCTGCGATGACAGCACTTAATCCACTGCACCACAAGAGAACTCCCTTCGTCACTTTCTTTTCTTTTTTTTTTTTCCTCTCTCTCTCTTTTTTTTCTCTTTGCCTTTTCTAGGGCCGCACCCTCAGCATGTGGAGGCTCCCAGGCTAGGGGTCTAATCGGAGCTATAGCCACTGGCCTACGCCACAGCCACAGCAATACAGGATCCGAGCCACATCTGTGACCTGCACCACAGCACACGGCAATGCCGGATCCTTAACCCACTGAGCAAGGGCAGGGATCGAACCTGCAACCTCATGGTTCCTAGTTGGATTCGTTAACCACTGCGCCACGAGGGGAACTCCTCACTTTCTTTTCTCATTGTTTATTTATTTTGTTTCTTTTTTGGCTGCTCCACCACATATGGAGTTCCTGGGCCAAGGGATCAGATCCGAGCCACAGTTGCAACCTGTGCTACAGCTGTGGCAGTACTGGATCCTTTAACACACTGTGCCGGGCCAGGGATTGAACCTATGTCCTGGTCCTGTGGAGATGATCCTGTTGCACCACAGCGGAACTTCCCCTTTGTCCCCCCCTTTTTTTTTTTTTTTGTCTTTTTAGGGCTGTACCTTTAGCATATGGAGGTTCCCAGGCCAGGGGTCAAATTGGAGCTATAGCTGCCCGCCTACACCACAGCCACAGGAACGCAGGATCTGAACTGCATCTGTGATCTACACCAGAGCTCATGGCAATGCTGGATCCTTAACCCACTGAGCAAGGCCAGGGACCAAACCTGCGTCCTCAGGGATGCTAGTCAAATTCGTTTCTGCTGAGCCACAACAGGAACTCCCCTTTGTCACTTTCCGATAGAGCCTCTTTGGGCCTCACTCAGCCTCTCTGGGCCACAGTTCTTCTAGCTGAAAAATAGTGGGACTTGCTTATAAACTGAGCCACTGGGACCGAGTCGTCATGAGGATGTTGCTAACAGGGATGATAATGATGAAAAAATAAATAGGGTGAAACAAAAGACTCAACCTCTCACTCCCTTGTCTTAGGGGTTCTCTCCGCCTCCTCTTCTGGCATTTGGGTTAGAGGAAGGAGGATCCCAGGGCGCTGAGCCTTGGGGGAGCTGAAGGCTGGATGGGGATTCGGGGACCCCAAGAAGAGATGGCTGGGCTGGTGGGAGGGGCAAGGCCCAGGGAGGCCGCCAGGCTTTCCAGGCCATGGGACAAAGGGGGAACTGAGGCTGAGCTGAGCCCCTCTGGTTCCCTTGCTGCTCTGCATCAGGCACCAGCAGGGGTGGCGTGGGGCAAGAGGAGGGCACCATCTGGAAGTTCTCCCGGGGTGGGGGTTGCAACCATGCTGGGGACTTGGGATGTATCCTCATTGCCGTGGGCTCCATCAGCCCTGGGCACCGAATGTCCTTGTCCTGGGGAGGTCCCGGGGATAGTGCGAGAGCACCCTGAGCACGGAGTCAGGAGACCCAAACTCCAGCCCGGCTCTGCCTCTCACTTTGGGGCAAGTCACTCCCTCTCTCTGAGCCTCGGTTTCCCTCTCTGTCAAATGGGAGGATGGGACTAAATGGTCTCTAATGCCTCCTTGAGAGATAAGCTAAGGTTCTCCAGGGAAAGGGAGGGGAGCAGCACATCTGCATAGTAGGTGCTCCATAAATATTGGGGCTCCAACATGTTTGAAGAGTCCTCAGAAGAGAGAGAAGGCAGGGCTCCCCTCATAGTCCACCTGCCCACCCCCCCAACTTCTGCCAACAAGAGAATCTTGCTGTGGGAAGCCAGAGGCTGCAATGATGGTGACAGTCAGCCTCCTTGACCGGCCCTGCCTCTCCAGCCTCCACCCTACCTCCCAGCCTCCTGCCTCCTCTTGCCCTCCCTCACCCCATAGGTCCGGAACAGCTGGCAGTGAGGGCAGAGGGACTTCCTGCCCACCCCCTCCCAGGCCTTGGCTCTTTGGGAGGCCTCAGGTGGCTGAGACCTGGGCAAAGATCAAGATCTCCGCCAGTTGTCCAAAGAACACCTTGTCTCTTCAGGGGCCAAGTCCTGCAGACTTCGGAGGTATCAAACCTCCAGGGACCCAGCAGGGAAGCAGAAAGGAGCTCTGGTCCTTGTGCTGTGGAGGCCACTTCCTACTCCCAGAGCCCAGCCCGTCCCTGCTCACGAGAAGGTCCTGGTCCATGGGGGAGGCAGCCTACAAGCTTCACCTCATGGTGGAAGAACTGCTTGCATCGATGCCCTCCAAACAGACTGGGGCACCCACAAGGGCACCTATCTGCCTACCAGGGCCAAGGGAGGGCACATGTGGGCTGAAACTAGACATACGGGCTGGTATTTGGCCCCTGCACAATGACAAGGGGTCGAGGGATCATCTCAGGCTCGGGGCAGGTGCAGCGTGTTCTGGGAACCTCTATGACCAGGACTGAGGGCAGACATGCAGCAGATGGGACAAGAAAAGCAGGCAGAAACCAAGCTGCGGAGGCCTCTATGGGCCATGCCGAGGAGTCCAGCAGGAAATGGGGAGGGATGAAGCTGACTGCCCCCGAAATGTGTAGGGCCCAGGATAAGAGCCCACAAATTGAGATACCAAACTGCTAAATAAAATGTGTTCTTCTTGCCTTCCTTGACAATAAGGCTTCATAACAATAAAAATTTAAGATCTATGTAAAGCCATGGAGTTTATACAGCTGAATATTAATGTGACTAAATATGTTTCAATATAATACTTAAAATTAAAAGGTGAAACACGAATTATAGCTAATGAACATCAAAGCAGTAAATTAGAATTATTTAAGTCTAAATGCTTAATAGAAAATTTTGCAGATATAATTAAATATGATGGTTTTTTTTTTTAATTTGTTTTGTTTTGTTTTGTTTTTTGCTTTTTTAGGGCCATACTTGTGGCATATGGAGGTTCCCAGGCTAGGGGTCAAATCGGAGCTGCAGTGCCAACCAATACCACAGCCACAGCAATACAGGATCTGAGTCATGTCTGCACCTTACACCACAGCTTACAGCAACTCCAGATCTGTAACCCACTGCGCAAGGCCAGGGATCAATCCTGCATCCTCATGGATACTAGTCGGATTTGTAACCTGCTGAGCCACAACAGGAACTTCCAAATATGATGAGATTTTTTTGTTTTTCTTTTTTGGCTGCCTGCTGGGCATATGGAGTTCCTGGGCCATGGACCAGATCCCAGCTGCAGCTGACCTACACCGAAGCTGACCTGTACCACAGCTGCAACAACTCCAGATCCCGGGCTGGGGATCAAACCTGTGTCCCACTTCTCCAGAGCCACACATTGTGCCACAGCAGGAACTCCAGATATTTTTATAAAATATAATGTTTTGGAAGTTCCTGTTGTGGCACAGTGGTTAACGAATCTGACTAGGAACCATGAGGTTGTGGGTTCAGTCCCTGGCCTTGCTCAGTGGGTTAAGGATCCAGCATTGCCATGAGCTGTGGTGTAGGCTGTAGACGTGGCTCGGATCCTGCATTGCTGTGGCTGTGGTGTAGGCCGGTGGCTACAGCTCCAGTTCGACCCCTAGCCTGGGAACCTCCATATGCTGCCGGAGCGGCCCTAGAAAGGCAAAAAAAGACAAAATGAAATGAAATAAAATAAAATAAAATATAATATAATGCTTTGTAATTCCAACATTCGGTGCCCATCAAATTGCCAATATAAAGATTGGCTATCGAATTCCATCTAGGGCACATCTAGACTTATATTTATACAAATTGAGTTATGTGAATTATTTAGTAGTGTAAAACGTTTCTCACCTGCATTGTGCATCTATGTTAAATACTTATGCTAATTTGTGTGTACTTCTAGAACTCAAAGAGAAGCAAGAACATGGATGCTTGACACCTCTTGTGGAATTCTCTGGTAGCCTAGGGGGTTAAGGATCTGGCATGGTCACTGCTGTGGTGCAGGTTCAGTCCCTGGCCCTGGAACTTCTGCTTGCTGTGAATGAGGCAAAAGCAAAAACAAAATCAACAAACAAACAAAAATCCAAGAAAAAAACCTCTTACATGTGGCCTAGCAAGAAGGAAGAATTTAACAAATATATCCATTTATTTATTTGTTTGTTTGTTTGTTTTCTTCTTTTTAGGGCCTCACCTGTGCATATGGAAGTTCCCAGGTTAGGCTGGGAATTGGAGCTGCAGCTGGAGGCTACGCCACAGCCACAGCAACACCAGATTTGAGCTGCATCTGTGACCTACACTGTGCCTTGGGGCATGGCTGGATCCTTTTTTTTTTTTTTAGCCTTTTTTAAGGCCGCACCCATGGCACATGGAGATTCCCCGGCTAGGGGTCTAATTGGAGCTGTGTCTGCGACCTACACCACAGCTCACTACAACGCCAGATCCTGAACCCAGTTGCTTTTGTTTCAAGAACTTAGAACAAGGCAATCCAGGCTTGATCTGCGTTACTTGCAAGAGCAGATGTTTGAAGTTCTGGGTTTTGCCATGCAACTCTCAGCACCAGATCCCGCATGACCAGGGCACCCAAGGGTGCTTCAGCAAATGTAGCACCCGTGCCCAGTTGAAGGGTGCTGAGCAGAGACATTACGTGGTTAGCTTCTCACGTTAGTAAGACCACCGTGGAAGCTTTGGGGAATGGATTAGAGGGAAATGAGGAGTCTGGGGGCCCTTTGTGGGGACTGTTGAAATAATTTCTGGGTGCAGTTCCCCTGGTGGCTCAGTGGAAATGAATCCTACTAGTATCCACAGGGATGTGGGTTTGATCCCTGGGCTGCTCAGTGGGTTGATGATCCACTGTTGCCGTGAGCTGTGGCGCGGGTTGCAGACATGGCTCAGATCTAGCATTGCTGTGGCTGTGGCATAGGCTGGCAGCTGTAGCTCCGATTCAACCCCTAGCCCAGGAAATTCTATATGCTGCAGATGCAGTCTTAAAAAGCAACAAAAATTTAAACAGCTTTAAAAAAATTTTTTTTAAAAGAAATAATTTCTGGGTGAGAAAAGATGGAAACCTAGGCTTTCCCTCATGGCACAGCAGGTTAAGGATTGGCACTGTCACTGCTGTGGTTCTGGTTGCTGCCATGGTGTGGGTTTGATCCTTGGCCAGGGAACTTCCACATGCTGTGGATGCAGCACCTTCATACCCACCAAAAAAAAAAAAGGTGGAAGCCCAGACATAGATGTGGGTGTGGGTATAGGATGGTGAAAAGATGTTAAGAAAGGTATTTATGCAGGAAGCCAGAGAGGTTTTTTTCCTCCTTTACTCCGTGGTTTCTAGAACCTTCTCTCCAAGGTGGGGTAGGGGGACATTGAACAAACAGTCATACAGCAAAAGTAAGAGAATTTCAGAATCAGAGTTCCAGTTGTGGCTCAGTGGTTAGTGAACCCGACTAGTATCTGTGAGGACACAGGTTCGATCCCTAGCCTCACTCAGTGGGTTAAGGATCCGGCATCGCTGTGAGCTGTGCTGGAGGTCGCAGATGCAGCTCAGATCCAGCATTGCTGTGGCTGTGGTACAGGCTGGCGGCTTCAGCCCTGATTGGACCCCTAGCCTGGGAACCTCCATATGCTGCTGGTGCAGTCTTAAACACACAAAAGACAAAAAAAAAAAAAAAAGAGAGAGAGAGAGAGAGAGAAATGCAGAATCAAGGGCAAATGGTAACCAAGACTGACCGAGGCCAGAGCTGTGTGATGCACTCCAGCCGAACCAGAGACCAAGGCTAGCCAGCCCTCTGCAGGGAGGGCAGCACAGCACGTGCAAAGACAGGGCTCAGAATTAGACTTGAGGGAGCCCTGTTCAGGACTGGGGCAAGGTGGGGGCCAGGCGGGGGCCAGGAAGGAGCACCCAGGGCCAGAAACCATCCCCAGGCAGGGCCTGCCTGCTTTGGGGCCGAGGGCCTGGAGGCATCAGCCTGGATGGGATGACCTCACAGGGAAGCCTTCCAACTCCAGGCTCTCTGCTCTGATCCCAAGGGCTAAAACTCCGCCCGCGTCCTCCGCACTGGGCCATGCCTGCACCTGGCAAAGCCCTCGCAGATGGTTATCTCCCCTCCCCCACCCCACGCCTCCGCCCGCCTGCCTGTCCGTCTGCCAACAGCCCCACTCCTGGCCTTTCATCTGGTGCCACAGCAGCCGGCCGCGATGCTGCAATCCCCCGCCTCTCGGGCTGTCCAGCTCCACAGCTTCTCCTGGGCTTGGCGCCCACAGCGCCAGAAACCCAGGTCCCCCAGGGCTGCAGACCCTGCCGGGGGTGGCCGGTGGGGGGGGGGCCGTCCTCCCTCACCCTGTAAACAGGAACGCCCACCCAAGGCACACCCCCACTGTCCTTTCCTCCCCTGGAACCCACCCCCCATCAGTCTTTACCCCCGGGACCCCCCATGTCTCCAGAGTCCTTTCTCTGCTCTGTCTCTCTCTCTCTCTGTCGTTGTTGTTATTTTTTTTTAATTTTTATTTTTTGGCCTTTTTAGGGCTGCACCCATGGCATACGGAAGTTCCCAGGCTAGGGGTCCAATCAGAGCGGCAACTGCTGGTCTACACCACAGCCACAGCAACGCCAGATCCAAGCCACGTCTTCAACCTACACCACAGCTCACGGCAACGCTGGATCCTTAACCCACTGAGCGAGGCCAGGGATTGAACCTGCGTCCTCATGGATACTCGTCAGATGCATTTCTGCTGAGCCACAGTGGGAACTCCTGCCCTATCCTCTCTGACTTGAAGGCCTGGGCAGCCAGGAGGAGGCCCTGAGACTGCCGGACAAGGCTTAACGATGGGAAGAAGAGACATGGGGGAGGATGGCCGCCATTTTCTTCCCCCAAATTTGCTTCTTTTCCTGAGACTGGCAGAGGCAGGCCTCACACTGAGGTGGGGAGATGGATGAACTCCCAGTGGCAGGTCATGATGGTCAGTGCCTGGGGTGGCTGGGTTGCCACCACAGCCATCAGCCCCCTTCCAGCTCCAGCCCCTTGCCCAGGGCCTTGGGGGAAAGGAAGTGGGGAGGCCGTGATGCAGGTGGGTGGCAGCCGCCTGCCGGGAGGCTGGGTGGGGAGCAGAAGATGCTTTGATGGAGGCAGGTAGGCTGACGTTATAGCTCCCAGTTCAACTCTAGGGCTTGCTGTGGACAGAGGTCTGGATAGACTGAAAAGCCTGGGCGACAGCCTTTTCCTCCGGTTGGGGTGAGTTGAGGCCAAGGTGGATCTTGGCCATCCCCCGGCCTCCTGCAGAAAAGAACAGAAGTCACACCCAGCAGAGGGAGGGCAGAGGCTTTGTCCAGAAGCCCCCCTCCCCCAGCCTTGAGCACCCTCTGGGCACAGTCAGGTGGGCCTGACCTGATTTCTGTCTGCCACGGTCATTCAGGAGCCAGGCCAGGGTGTGTGGGTGTCTCCTGCACAGGCTGGGCGCCCCAGAGGTCAGACCCTGGGTCTTCTATACCATCCTACCTCCTCCCCCGTGCCCGTATTGGGGGCCACTGCCCACTGCCGATTACATCCAAGTGACTTTCCCAAAGTGCTGAAGCCGCCCAGAAGCAGCTTGGGTGTGGGCAGAGCTTGGATGAAAGGGCAGGAACTGGGGACAAGAGCAGAAGAGCACTCACTGCAGCAGGAGAGTGGAGTAGGCAAGAACCACTCTCTCTCTCTCTCTCTTTTTTTTTTTCCTGTCTTTTTTAGGGCTGCACCCGTGGCATATGGAGGTTCCCAGGCTAGGGGTCCAATTGGAGCTACAGCTATGGGCCACAGCCACAGCCACAGCCATGCCAGATCCGAGCTGCGTCTGTGACCTACACCACAGCTCATGGCAACGCTGGATCCTTAGCCCACTGAGGAAGGCCAGGGATCAAACCCACAACCTCATGGATCCTAGTCAGATTCGTTTCTGCTGCATCCCTTCGGGAACTCCAAGAGCCACTCTCTTTACGCCACTCGCCACTGGGAGGATGAGAGCAAGCAGTGTGCGGACCCACAGAGCTCAAGACCCCACCATCTTGGTGAGAAGGGGCAGGGAGAAGGCGTCTGTGCAAGAGGAGATGGAAGAATTACCCTCGGAGGGAGAGGGTGGAGAAACATCCTCATTTTACTGTTTATTTTCTAGCGCTGTCCAAACTCATGCAAGAATGCACTCATTTGTTACTCATGGAATGAAACAATATCACAAATGGTGAAATCTGAGTAGAATGTTGGGTTTAGTTAATAGAAATTTGATTCTTGGAGTTCCCGTTGTGGCGCAGTGGTGAACGAATCCGACTAGGAACCATGAGGTTGCGGGTTTGATCCCTGGCCTCATTCAGTGGGTGAAGGATCCGGCATTGCTGTGAGCTGTGGTGTAGGTCGCAGATGTGGCTCGGATCCCATGATGCTGTGGCTCTGGTGTAGGCCGGTGGCTACAGCTCTGATTAAACCCCTAGCCTGGGAACCTCCATGTGCATAGGCGCAGCCCTAAAAAGCTGTATATGTAAAAAAGAAAAATAATGCCTCACTCAAAGTTCTGCCACTAAGAAAGTCCCTTTGGTCACCCTGCCAGACTGGTGGCCGGCTTTGGCCTGACTGGAAGGCTGGGATTGGGTGGGAAGGAGCAGACCAACTACAGGACAGGTCTGAGGCCATTCCACAGACCACAGCTGGTCAGGGAGGCTGTGAACGCTTGACCAGTGGGTATCAGGAAGGTTTGCCTTGATGGGTCAAGGAAATTCGAGACTAATGGCGAACCAGACAGACAGCAGACAATCCAACATGGCGTCATGGGCTGTGGCGGCAAAATGCAGGCGCTGGGAGAGCATCAATGCAAACTCTTGGGAGGGGGACCATCTCATGCCTAAAGGGTAAGTGGGAGATGGGTGGAGGGGGTGGGGGGAGGGAGGAGAGCTTTCTGGACCGAGGACCTGTAGGTAGCTCCTTCTGGCTGGGGTGTGTGGGGGGGAGGCGATGGCAACGCAGGGCCACAGCCAGGATGTGGAGCCAGTTTGGAGTCCAGACTCCTTACTCATTGTGTCCCTTGGCAAGTCCCTTAAACTCTTGGGGCCTCAGTTTCCTCATCCATAAAAGGGAGATTATCATACTATCAGCCCTGCCTGCCTCCTGGAGTTGGGTCAGCATCACCCAGACGCTCACTACAGAAAGGCCTGGCATGGGTCAGAATCATTCTGGAAAAATGAGCTCTGAGTCCCTAGCGAGGGGAAGGGCGGGGACCCCCTCTACGCCCAGCACCAAAGTCAGCTCTAGCCATGCTCAGCCCTGGATGCAGACCACAGAGAAGCTCCCTCTCCCTGCAAAGACCCTCCCAGGAGCCGGTGTCCTCCCCTATGATTGCTGGGGGTGGATGCCAGCTCTCCCCAGGGGGCCCCAGGAGATAGCCAGAGTCCCCCACGGTGGGTGGGGGCGGGCAGCGGGGGCCTGGGCGAGCGGGCTGCCAGGGCTGGGAAGATACCGAGGTGGAGATGGAGGTATCTGTGAGGGCCCGAGCCCAGGGGGGAAAAAATTCTTGCTGGAGCTGTATAATTAAAATCCTATTAAGCGGCGCCTGACAGTCTCCCATCAACCCCCACCGAGGCTCCACACTGAACCCTTGCTGCAGCTGTGGCACCCTGCTCTCTGGGCACCGGCTGGGGCTGGCTCTGCTTGGGGAGAGCTGAGGGCCAGGGAGGGTATGGCTGGCCTTGGGCAGAGCCAGGGTGGGCCAGGGTGGGCACGGAGGAGGGGGAGTGCGGTCAGGGCTCCAGGCCAGGCCTGCCTCTGGGCCCCTGCCTCCCCTCCATCCTTCCCTCTGCGCTGTGAGGACACAGAGTCCTCCCTCCCCACCTCAGCCCCTCTGCCTGGGACTGAGGCACCATCTTCCTGGCTCCCCGTCCTCCCTCTGCCTCTTGTCTCCAAGGCTTTCCTCGGGGCCCTGTGCCATCCTCCCTCGGCTCCATCCTCCTCGGCTCAGGGTTCTCACCACCGCCCCCAACCCTTCCTCCCCTTGTCTGAGGCAACATCCCTTTCTCCTGCCCTCCTTGGCCCAGGCTCCTTTTTTGCCATGCAGTCTGCCGAGATCCCCTACCCAAGTTCTACTTACCCTTTTCTCTGTGCCCCCGCCATTCAATATTCATTTCATTTACACGCTGCCATCTTCCGCTGCATCTAGACACTGAGTACATTAATGTCTTACCTCCCCCATCAGATGGATCACTCTCTCCCTCATCCCTCTGGAGGGTTTCCGCCAGCAGGATGCAAACCCTGTGCGTTTGATGTGCTCGGGGATCGATTGTTCTCCCTTCAGGAGGGGCTCCATACGGAGAGCCAGGGTGTTTAGTCAGAGCAACAGAATCCTGGGCTCCCACCTGAGGGCTCCGCACCTGTTCCCTCTGAGTGATCTAGAAAAGAGGTCTAGGAGTTCCCGTCGTGGCGCAGCAGAAACGAATCTGACCAGTGAACCATGAGGTTGCGGGTTCGATCCCTGGCCTCGCTCAGTGGGTTAAGGATCTGGTGTTGCTGTGAACTGTGGTATAGATAGCTATCTCGCCTCCGATCTGGCATTGCTGTGGTTGGGGTGTAGGCCAGCAGCTGTAGCTCTGAATAGACCCCTGGCCTGGGAACTTCCATATGCAGAGGGTGCAGTCCTAAAAAAACAAAAAAGGAAGGAAGGAAGGAAGGAAGGAAAGAAAGAAGGAAAGAAAGAAAGAAAGAAAGAAAGAAAGAAAGAAAGAAAGAAAGAAAGAAAGAAAGAAAGAAAGAAAGAAAGAAAGAAAGAAAAGTGGTCCATACACAGGGCCAATGAAATGGGGGTGGGGTGTGCGATGGAGAGCCTGGCAAGGGCCTGGTCTCATCCCCTGAAGGATGTACCCCAGCATCTTTCCAGAGCCACACCCCCACACCCCCAGTTGCAAAACCTCCCCTTAGCTTTCCACCTTGGGCCACCAATGGGAGTGAATGCTCTAATCCCCTCAGAGCGGGTGGGGGCCTGAAGGAACCCGATCCCCCAGCCCTCCCCCAGGTGCCAGCCCTGGATGACCGAGGTGGGTGATAAGGGCAGGAGCAGAGGCAGGCCGTTGGAGGTGGGCCCGCCCTGTGTGCCTCTTTCTGTGCTGCCCGAACTCCCTCCTGGATCACAAAGCGGGGGACACTAGGCTGATCTCAGCAGGCTTCCCGTGATTCTCCAAGACTTCTAAGTCTTCAGAAGGCCTCTTGGATTCCAAAGGAACGGCAGGACCAGAGCATGCTGCTCTTTGACTTTTCCAACGGGATGCGGAGTCCTGTGAACTCAGTTCCTCTCCAGTCTGAGAAGAGGTTAACACAGGAACGGGAGAGCATCCCCACCCAGCCCCCTCCCTCCAAGTCCTACCTGTAAACATCTCAGCATCAGCCTAGGAGTCAAGGCTTCAGGTCTGCGCTCTGCCACCAACTGACTGTAAAACCTTGGGCAGCCCCCTGCCCCCACCCCCGGATCCCATGCTTCATCCTCTCTATGAATCTAAGGATGTAAACACTGACTCACCTCCTTCCTTGATGCTGCCTACCACTCTCCCACCCCAGCCATCCCCTCCCCATACACTCCCCTCCTGCCTTCCCCCTTCCCACCAGGTACCTACCCAGCTCATCGCTTCAGCCCTCTTTCACTTCTGCAAGTACTTAGCTGGGCCCTGTGCCAAGTGACGGGGTCCCAGAGACAAGACACAGTCTCTATCCATTGCACCCACTCCTCGTTCATGCCATTTAGGAGAAAGATGAAGCCAGAAATCAAAGCAAAGGCAGCTCAACAGAAAAACACAGACATGTTACATGCTCCATGCAGATTTATGCAAATAGGCATGCAAATGAACAAAGGAGGATGGGATAGTTGGTGGGACCAAATGAGTATCTAAACATAGATTTTTTTTTGTCTTTTTTTTTTTTTTTTTTTTTTTTTTTTAGGGCCGCCCCTGCAGCATACGGAGGTTCTCAGGCTAGGGGCTGAATAGGAGCTATAGCTGCTGGCCTACTTCACAGCCACAGCAATGCGGGATCTGAGCCACATGTGCAATCTATCTCACAAGCTCACAGCCATGCCAGATCCTTAACCCACTGAACAAGGCTAGGGATCAAACCTGCATCCTTGGATACTAGTCAGGTTCGTTAATAACCACTGAGCCACAGCAGGAACTCCAGAACATAGATTTTGATGTAATGGTCAAACTGGATGGGACATCAGGAAGATGATTTGGTGAAACTGAGGCCGGGAGGGGAAACACCTGTAGCTTGGTATTGGGACCAGAACCAGAGCTCTGTCCACCAGACCAAGTGGAGGACGCTGGGTTTTCTTGAGGGGAACCTCCAAATTCCCTCAGGATGGGGACAGCCAAGAGAGTTGCAGTAGCCCAGGCCACACAGGACTGAGCCTCTACCACACTTACACCTGAGCCAGCCCATCAGTCCCAGAGAAGCCATTTCCTGCCTTAAAATCTTTTTTTTTAAATTATTTATTATTATTTTTTTCCCACTGTACAGCAAGGGGGTCAGGTTATCCTTACATGTATACATTACAACTACATTTCTTCCCCCACCCTTTCTTCTGTTGCAACATGAGTATCTAGACAAAGTTCTCAATGTTATTCAGCAGGATCTCCTTGTAAATCTATTCTAAGTTGTGTCTGATAAGCCCAAACTCCCGATCCCTCCCACTCCCTCCCCCTCCCATCAGGCAGCCACAAGTCTCTTCTCCAAGTCCATGATTTTCTTTTCTGAGGAGATGTTCATTTGTGCTGGATATTAGATTCCAGTTATAAGTGATATCATATGGTATTTGTCTTTGTCTTTCTGGCTCATTTCACTCAGTATGAGAGTCTCTAGTTCCATCCATGTGGCTGCAAATGGCATTATGTCATTCTTTTTTATGGCTGAGTAGTATTCCATTGTGTATATATACCACATCTTCCGAATCCAATCATCTGTCGATGGACATTTGGGTTGTTTCCATGTCTGCCTTAAAATCTTATGTTCTAGAAGGGGAGCTGGTCAGTAGCCCACGACAGTAATATCAGGCACATAAGCCATGTCCCAGGGTAAGCCTGAGCTTCTGCTGCTGAGAGCCGAGGAGGGAGGGTCTTTCCTGCAGGCAGGGGATGCAGAGTCTGGAACCAGGACTGTAGGAAGAGAATAGGCCACTCTGGGCCCCACCCTGATGTACCCGCAGCAAGTCTGCTTAACTCTGTCTCCTGAATTGTCCTGCTGGGCAGCTTTTGGCAAGATGGCATCCTTTCCCCCTGTAAAAGCCTCCATTCAGGGAGTTCCCGTCATGGCTCTGTAGTAACGAACCGGACTAGTATCCATGAGGACGTGGGTTAAATCCCTGGCCCTGCTCAGTGTGTTAGGGATCCGGCATTGCTGTGAGCTGTGGTATAAGTCGCAGACGTGGCTTGGATCTGGTGTTGCTGTGGCTGTGGCATAGACCGGCAGCTGTAGCTCCAATTTGACCCCTAGCCTGGGAACTTCCATAAGCTGCAGGTGTGGCACTAAAAAGGCAAAAAAAAAAAAAAAAGCCTCATTTGAAAACAGAAGAGAGGAGTTCCCTCTGTGGTACAATGGGAGGGCTGTGATGCAGGTTCAAAGGTTCGCTCCCCGGCCCGGCACAGTAAGGTATGGATCCTGTGTTGCCATGGTAACTGCTGCTTGGATCCAATCCCTGTCCGGGGAACTCCATGTGCCACAGGACAGCTAAAAAAGGGAAAAAAAGGAAAAGAAAAAAGAAAACAGAGGGCTGAGACACCCCCACCGAGGCACAAAGATCCAGGCACCCCTACCTCTCTCCTTTGCACGTCACATCACGTCATTCAACCCTTGCCATTAACAAGGAGTCCCCAAGCCCTGTGCTGGAAAGTCTTGTAAGGGGGACAGGGTGGGGATGCATGGGAGGAGTGAGGAGCCAGGCCACTTCCTGACTCTGCCTCCCCATAGCTCCCCCATGAGACCTCAGCTGAGACCCTCACAGCTGCGGTGACAAAGCCTCAGCCAGGGGCAGCCACACACCTGGTCCAAAGCTGCGGCGACGTCACCACCCGTTTTCCTGATGTGGGATTTTCCCATGATGACAAAGTCCATGGGTCTTTCATTCCATGGCAAGGACAGGGGGGAGGGGGGAGCTTGTGGAGTGGATACCAGAGGCAGCCCCCTGCACCCCAGAGCAGAATCCAGGGTACCAGACAGGGCACAGTGCCAGCTCCTGTGTTAGCAGGGCCCTTATCTCAGGGGCCCTCATCCCAAAAAGCACAAAATTCCTCTTGAAGTCTGCCCTCCATCTTTCTTGCTGCAGTGTAAACCCCAGTGCATTCATGGATTCATTAGCGTAGAAACACTCAGCCAGTGAACAGATAAGTGTTTCTCTTCTGCAATAGGCGCAGCAGGCTCTCTGTCCACAGATACCATGAAAGAAATTTACCATAAACCCCAGCACTTGGGAAGGTTACAGCTTTCTCTCTCTTTTTTTTTTTTTTTGGTCTTTTTAGGGCTGGACCCACGACTCATGGAGGTTCCCAGGCTAGGGGTTGAATCGGAGCTGTAGCCACCGGCCTACGCCAGAGCCACAGCAACTCGGGATCTGAGCCACGTCTGCAACCTACACCACAGCTCACGGCAACGCCGGATCCTTAACCCACTGAGCAAGGCCAGGGATCAAACCCACAACCTCATGGTTCCTAGTTGGATTTGTAAACCACTGAGCCATGATGGGAACTCCCAAGAAGGTTACAGCTTTGTGAGCAATCCGTCTGTCTTCCCCATCCAGCCCCCGCACGTCTCACCCCCTGCCCATCCCCCGCCTTCCCTTTCCCCCCCCAGGAGCCCTGGTGTCATTGGCTGTATCCTCCAGAGCCTCCGCTCTTCCCTCTGAGCTGTTCGATCCCCGTCGGACAAACCCCTCACCCCTCTGGACCTCAGTCTCCCTGTCTGTAAAAAGGAGAGCCTTGTCCCCCTTCAGTGGGGGGTGTCCCAAGGATCTCACAGCCCACTAGGCCCCAGTTGGCTGAGTCAAACGGAGTCAAGATGCTGGCCGGGCTCCCAGACCACAGAGGCAGCCTCTGCCTCCCCCCCCAGGATGGAGATGCAGGCTTTCTCTCAGCCTCAAGGGCAGGGCCGGCCTGCCTCCCTGACAGCATCAGCTCGTGGTGCCCTCCGAGGTCCTGCCAGTGTCAGCACTCCCCTCCCCCACTCCACCTCATCCCACCCCACCCCACCCAGCCCAGCTCCATTCAGGATGACAGCATCACCAATCTTCCCATAGCGGGGGGCCTCTGGCAAGCTGATGAGCGGGAGGGTGGGGGGTCTCTCCACTCCCCGAGTCCTATTACCTAAAGTGCCACCGCCCTGACTCTATAATAATTGGTGGGCTCATTTGCATTTTGCCTCTGTGAGATTTCTTCGGAGTGGCTTCCTCCCCACCCCATCCCAGGGGCTCCACGGCTGTCAGCTCAAACCCACCCCTGGCTTCAAGGGAAAGAGAGCAGGGCTGGGGAATGGCAGGAAGTGGGCGCTGGGATGGCACTGCCCGCCCCAACCCTGGCTTCTCCAAGGAAAGGGAGTCTTGGCAGGGTCCCCAGATCTTGTGCCAGTCCTGACTCAGGGGCCAGGGTGGGGAAGCAGGGGGTGACGTCCTCCACCTCCCCAGTCTCAGTTTCCTCATCTGTAAACTGGGACTAATGACACTTAACGAGCAAGGGGGGGTGGTGGGGGGCATGTAATTAGCTGCTGCTGGCTCTGGGCTTTGAAGTGGGGTGGAGGAGGGGGCCGGCTGGGCGGGGCGCAGGCAGGACCGAGTTGGAGGCTGAGTGCGCTGGTCTGCAGGGGGGTCGGTGCCAATCCCGGGGACCCTCTCCCACCTTGGGCAACTCAAAAAGCCGAGTTCAGCACCTCAGGGAGGCCCCGGAGGGTGAACCAAGAATAACCTGTCACCTAAGACAGGGGACCCCTCACCCCCTAATAGGTGAGGAAAGTGGGCGTGGGATCCAGACCAGGCTGCCCTTCTTTTATTTCATGAGCCACAGTGGCCCAGCACCTACCCAGGCAAACGAGGCGTGTGTCCCTGGGGCAAAGGCAACAGTTCTGGGCGCGGGGGCTCATGGGAAACTCACAAGGAGGTGAGAGAGGGTAAGGATGGTGGGAGGGAAGGAGGTTATGGGGACTGAGCCCAGGGAGGCGAGGACAGGAGGGAGGGAGCCACCACCTCCCACACCCTCGGCCTTTCCGCTCGCCCCGCGACGTCAGGGCTGAGTCACTGGGAGAGGCCACTGTCCAGCAGGGGTGGGAGGACCCTGGGGACCAAGTCTGGACACCATCCCAGGCCAGGCAGCGCGTGGGGCACCTTTGGCCTTGTTGGCGCACACCAAGGATGCAGGCTAGAGCCAACCCATCCACAGCTCCAGCCACCCACGCTTGGTGGGCAGAGACTTGGCTGGGCCTGGGAGGCCCCAAAGGGCCATCTGAGGGGATCTAAAAGTCATCTCGGGCATCCCCCTGCCTGTGGACAGGTCAACGTGAAGCCATCCGAGATTCACCAAAATATATTGGGAAGTCCCTCTGGATATCAAACCATGAGTCTTTTTGCTATGAGCTATACCCATTGGGCCTTGAGCAGGGGTGCAGACCAGGTGGTCACTGCTCTTCCTGGGACTCCTCTCTGCCCCCTCCCCTATATGCTTTCTCTCTCCAACTCCTTTTATGTTTTCCATCAGGTGGTTGCATGGAGGTAGTCAGATTTAGCCAATGGATGAAGCTGATGTGCTCCTACTCACTACTGTGCAAAGTCTTAGATCTTTTTTTTTTTTTTTTGGTCTTTTTAGGGCCACACCAGCAGCATATGGAAGTTCCCCAGCCAGAGGTTGAATGGGAGCTGCAGCTGCCGGCCTACACCGCAGCCACAGCAACACAGGATCCGAGCGGTGTCTGCAACCTACACCACAGCTCATGGCCACGCCGGATCTTTAACCCACTGAGGGAGGTCAGGGATCAAACGCACATTCTCATGGAGACTAGTTGGATTCGTTATTGCTGAGCCACAGCGGGAACTCCAGACCCCAGGGTTAATGATCCCATGATTTGTTCAGTGGAGCCTTGGAGCCATAAAATGCAAGTGCTAATTTGGTCTCCTGAATAGAAAGAAGACCAGTTCATTCGTCCCATGAATATTTATTAATGCCTACTATATACCAAGCACTGCTCTGGGCATGGGGATACAGCAGAGAAGAAGATAGGCTGACTGGGGCCAATTGGGAGTGTGGTGAGGGGACCAGAGCTGGCCAGAGAGAGGTGGGGGGTGCCTCTGGAAGAGGCCTCAGGGGGAGAGGAGGATTTGAGCTGTCCAGGGAAACTCTGGGTAGAGACTCCACCCGCCATAAATCCTGGAGACCCATAAATCCCAGAGGCTGCTTCAGACGGGGACATGGTTTTCCCACTGGCCCTCCGTGGCCCTGCCTGAGCCAGGGACTTGCCGGCTGGAACATCTGGAAGAACTGATGTGGTGTTTCACCCACGCCTCTCCGCCCCCGCGTGTGTGTTGGGGAAGGTGGCAGGTGAGATTTATGCCACGCTGGCTGTGCAGCTTGGTAAACCTCCCTGAAAAGCAGGGTTTTCCTGTCTTCTGTCCTGACAGTGCTCAGATGTCCACGGCGAGAGAAAGCCTCCCCAGATACTCAGGAGTCTGCCCAAAAGCTGAGACTTGGGGATTTGACCTCCAAAAGGGGTCCCTGAGAAGATGGAGGCTCCTTGTCCCTGGAGGACTGAGGTGTCCAGGCCTGGGCTGTCCTCTTGTCCCCTCAGAGTCTGCTGAGTGTCTCACCTTGAGCCGTGGTGTAGGTCACAGACTCAGCTCGGATCCCACGTGGCGGTGGCTGTGGTGTAGGCCAGCAGCTGCAGCTCCAATTTGACCCCTAGCCTGGGAACTTCCATATGCCACACCTGTGGCCCTAAAAAAGCCAAAAGAAAAAGAAAGAAAAGGCTGCTGAGTGTAGAGCTGGACATCCCACCCTGCTGGGGACTCCTGGGATCATACTCCTTGCTCATCACTTACCTGCATCCCACTCAGTGGCTTGCCCTCCTGGCCTGCAGTCTCCCAGGAGCTTTGTTGCTGTTTGTCTCCTCTGTAGCTCTGTGACCTCCTGGGTTCCTGTGGACTGTAGCGGGGAGCATTCTGGAAAGGATTTTTTTTTTTCCATTTCTTGGGCTGCTCCCGCGGCATATGGAGGTTCCCAGGCTAGGGGTCAAATTGGAGCTGTAGCCACTGGCCCTACGCCAGAGCCACAGCAATGCGGGGTCCGAGCCGCGTCTGCAACGTACACCACAGCTCACGGCAACACTGGATCCTTAACCCACTGAGCGAGGCCAGGGATTGAACCGGCAACCTCATGGTTCCTAGTCGGATTCGTTAACCACTGAGCCATGACAGGAACTCCTGTTTTGTTTTGTTTTTCCTGCTGCACCCCCAGCATGTGGAAGTTCCTGGGCCAGGGATGGAATCTGAGCTGAAGTTGTGGCCAACGCCACAGATGTGGCAACACCGAATCCCCAACCTGCTGTGCCGCAGCAGGAACTCCTGGAAAGGATGTTATTAACTCAACTGAATTAGGTCCAATCAAAATTGGAACAAAGAGGAATTCCTGTTGTGGCGCAGCGGAAGCAAATCTGACTAGGAACCATGAAGTTGTGGGTTTGATCCCTGGCCTCGCTCAGCGGGTTAAGGATCTGGCGTTGCCGTGAGCTGTGGTGTAGGTCGCAGACGCAGCTCGGATCACGCATTGCTGTGGTATAGGCTGGCAGCTGTAGCTTCAATTAGACCCCTAGCCTGAGAACTTCCATATGCCGCGGGTGTGGCCCTAAAAAAAAAAAAAAAAAAAGCAAAACTGGAACATAGATATATGGATGGTATGTAAAATTATGAAATTGTGGTTAAAGAAGAGAATATCCCTATTCTTAGGAAATACATGCAGAAATATTTAGAGGTAAAAGGCCATGATATATATAACTTACCCTCAAACTGTTCAGGGAAAAATACATATATTTAGAGAGAGGGAAAAAAGAGAATGAGAAAGCGAATGGGATTAAATATTAATACAGGTTAATTTTTTTGTCTTTTTGCTATTTCTTGGGCCGCTCCTACGGCATATGGAAGTTCCCAGGCTAGGGGTCTAATCAATCGGAGCTGTAGCCACCGGCCTACGCCAGAGCCACAGCAATGCAGGATCCGAGCCCTGAGCAAGGCCAGGGACCGAACCTGCAACCTCATGGTTCCTAGTCAGATTCATTAACCACTGAGCCACAACGGAAACTCCAATACAGGTTAATGTGAGTGAAATTTATAAGGGTATACTCTTTGTACATTTTTATTTGTAAAATTTTTTCTAAGTTTGAATTTTTTCCAATGACAGAGCTGTCTTATCCCCCGTACTGCTCCCACACAGTCCTGGGATGAGGGGATCCCTGTGTCTCGTTCATTCATTCTTAGCACAGGGCTCAGCCCACAGGAGTAAATATGGGAGCTCTGCTGCGGTGCAAACGGGATCGTCAGAGTCTGCAGCACTGGGACGCAGGTTCGTTTCCCGGCCCTGCACAGTGGGTTAAAGGGTTTGGCACTGCTGCAGCTGCAGCGTAAGTCGCTGGCTCAGGAACCTAATCCCTGGCTCAGGAACTCCGTAGACTGAGGGGTGGCCAAAAAAGGGAAAAAAAAGAAGCAAATATGACTGATACACTAGAAGCGCTCCTGTCTTTCTGTCTTTGCATTTGTGCCAACGTCTCCACTCATTCAATCATTTCTTCGCTTATGAGTAAGCATTCTTCGTCACTTAGCACACATCCTCTAGGTTTCCCTAGACACATGCGGAGGAATTCCCATCGTGGCACAGTGGTTAACCAATCCGACTAGGAACCACAAGGGTGTGGGTTCAATCCCTGGCCTCGCTTAATGGGTTAAGGATCCAGCGTTGCCGTGAGCTGTGGTGTAGGTTGCAGATGCAGCTCGGATTCCAAGTTGCTGTGGCTGTGGCTGTGTCGTAGGCCAGCAGCTATAGCTCCGATTAGACCCCTAGCCTGGGAACCTTCATATGCCGTGGGTGGGGCCCTAAAAGACAGAAAAAAAAAAAAAAAAAAAAGGACACATGCAGGAGACAAAGGAGGACCCACTTACAGAGCTCATCTCGGTGGGTCTTTGTGGTTCTGTGTGAGTCTCTGGCCTGCACGTCCATGCCCCTGACCCAGGCATGGACCTCCTTGGAGTTGTCACCATCCTCCAGGCCTCTCTGTAGGATGGGGATGGAGGTACCGGACGGGGTTGTTTCAGACCTGGGCCCTGCCCACGGGGCTTTGGCGTCTCCTTCCTCGGTGCCTCCCTCAACCTGCTGCCCTTCCCCCCTCCTCCCTTGGAGGGTGTCCCTGCTCCTAAATCCAAGGTGATGGCCGAAGCCCTGGTGGGTGCAGCCCAGCTGTGAGCCGAGGGTCCAGCCCAAGAAGGGCCTCCCTCTTCTTTCCTACCTTCTGGACCCTTCTCGTCATCCCTGGGCCCGGTCGTGGCACCTGCCATGCTTGGGCCCCTGAGGTGACATCACCAGGCTCGCCCCACGCACACACACCCCCCCCCACAGCAGCCTCGACTCCCAGCGCCATCTCACCATCTCTTCTCTTGAACATCAAAGGCCCAGGCAGCAGCGTCCCCCTCCTCCCGGCCCCGGGGGGTAATCAGAGCCTGTGTGTGTAAATGCCAGGCCTTTCAAATAAATAAATAAATACTGCAACACGCGGGGCCTCCCGCCCCTCACTGCTGCCCAGCGCCCTGGGCAGGGACCTAGGCACAGGGCCAGCCCCTGACGAGGTCTTGGGGACCGCCTGGAGCCAGAGGGGTGTGCGAAGAGTTTCGCGTGGGCTGAGGCCCGGCTTATCCTCAGCAGCATCAAAAAGACTGTGTTGCGGGTGGAGGCGGGGGGAGCGGGAAAGCTGTGTGGGGAGGGAGGGTCCCTGAGCAGGTGCCCTGCATCTCTCACAACCCCACCCATTCTGCCTCGTGCCCCAGCCACACCTCCTTCAATAGCCTTGACCCCAGAGCCAGCCTGCCTCTTGCAATAAGGCCAGAGAGCATCCCTCAGCAGGGAGAAGAAGAAAACGCAGGTGGCGATAAATGTTATCATTGGGGCCACTTGACAGAGGGTAGTGAGTGGGCTGCCTTGAGCATCTGAGGCCAGGAGGAGGAGGAAGAGGAGAAGCAGGAGGAAGCAGCCTACATGGGGTTAAAGGCTGAAAGGAGAGGGAGCCCCTGCTCCTGGGCCAGCGAAGCAGCTGTCCATGGGGACAGAGATGAGCTGGGAGGGAGCATGGGTGCTGAGCTCTCGGTCCTGGCTATCGGCTGTGTGACGTTGGGCCAGTCACTTAGCATCTCTGAGCCTCAATGTTGTCAATGGCAAAACGACCTCTCCCACAGGGGAGCGTGACGGATCCCTCAAGATGACCCAGAAGAGGAATTCTAGAAACTGTATAGTGTGTGGTGCCCCCGTTAGGCTTGTCTCCCCTGCTAAGGGGGGGTCACTTAGATAGGAGGGGTGTCCCTGTGTGTCTTTGACTCCCCCACAAGGTCTGGCACAGAGCAGGCAACAAAAACATGTCTGAATAATTGAACTTTTGCAAAATGAATGAACAGATTCCAGGTTTGACTTCAGCTTCTTTAAGTTTTTGGCCATGTTCTCATGTTTTGGCTCAGGACCCTTTGGGGAATCTGAGGAGGGCAATGAACCCTCGCCCCAGACAATAATACACACACATTTGAATACAATTCCTGGATTCTCATCCCAGGCCCTGGCTTCACTGGCGGGGGCGGGGGGGGGTGCCATCCCCTCTCCCCCACTGTCAATAGTGCTTGTGACGCATGTAGGCGCTTTAAGCGGCGAGTGATCGCTGATCCCCCAAAAGCCCTCCCCCGAAGGTGCTACTGTTCCCTTTTACAGATAAAGAAACTGAGGCCCAGAGACTCACAGGGATTGACGGCGAGGATGTGCTGGAGCCAGGATTTGTTCAGCGTCTCTGACACCCAAGGGCTTGAAGACCTGGGCTTTTTCCAGGTTTTGCTGCCTGGAAGCTTAGTTTCTGTCTTAGGCTTTTGAACCCTCCGCTGGAGCCCAACACAAGACAACACAACACCTTTCTGGAGTGGATGGAAAGTGGGTGGCCCAAGGGCTGGGGCAGACAGAGGCCGGCTAACAAGCAGAGAGGGCAAATTAGAACATGAGGCTCAGAGGGGACTTTCTCATGAGTTCTGACTCCACACATGGAGTAGGAGGCAGAGAGCAGAGGGCAGGGCTCAGGGGTGGGGCAATTTGGGACAGGAGAGGAGCACAGGGAAGCTCTGGGAACGCAGAGCTGGATGCGCTCTCTGGGAGAGCTCCCCAGGGCAGGGTGGGCGCAGGTTAGACACCCTTGAGTGGGTTGGAGAAGGCTCGTGTAGGGGAGCTTGTAAATACGAGCTTGTAAATGTAGCGACCAGGTGCTGAGCTAAGTAATTTAAGCACTGTCTTGCTTAGTCCTCCCAAGTCTCTAACATAAGAAAGAATTATTGCTGGCCCCACTAGGGTGCTTTTTCTTTGGGGCCCTTGAAAGTCTTTAGCAATCCTGTCTTCCTTACTGCCTCCCAGGAATAGGGAGAAGTTAGGTAAATTTGGGGATCAGACTGATCTAGGTTTACTCATCCATCTATCCATCCATCCACTTATCCATTCTATCCATCCATCTAACTATCCATCTATCCATCTGTCTCTTCATCCATCTATCCATCCATCTACTCACCCATTTATCCATCTGTCCATCCATCCATCCATCCATCCATCCATCCATCCATCCATCTACTCACCCATTTATCCATCTGTCCGTCCATCCATCCATCCATCCATCCATCCATCCATCCATCCATTCATCCATCCACTTATCCATTCTATACATCCAACTATCCTTCTATCCCTCTGTCTCCCCACCCATCTATCCATCCATCTACTCACCCATTTATCCATCTGTCCATCCATCCATCCATCCATCTATCCATCTATCCATTCATCCATCCACTTATCCATTCTATACATCCATCTAACTATCCTTCTATCCATCTGTCTCCCCGTCCATCTAGCCATCCATCCACTCACCCATTTATCCATCTGTTCATCCATCCATCCATTTATTTGGGAAATATTAATTGCAAACCTACTGTATCCTTCTTACCACCACTTACTAAGCTGGGAGACTTTGGGCAAGTGGCTTATTGTTTACAGCTTTTTTTAGGATCAACACCTAAAAAGGGACCTCAGACAGTCGACATCAATAAATATTTGCTGAATAAATAAATGAATGGATCTGATCCGTCCTGACAAGAAGGGCAAGACCTGGAGTTCCCTGGTGGCTCAGTGGGTTAAGGATCTGGCATTGTCACCGCTGTGGTGTGGGTTGGATCCCTAATTTGATTTCGCATGCTGCAGTTAGGGCCAAAAAGAAAAAAAAAGAAAAAGGAAAAAAAAAAAGAAGGGCAAGACCTGCTCATAGATGGGCATGGATGGGCTTAAACATGTGCTAAATCCACGTGAGAAACTGCTTCTCTTCCAAAAAGCCCTCCTAAATGGGTACCTTTTTCAGCCAAAAACCATAACCCCCAGGGTCGAGCTCTCCTTGCTACATCCAATGGGACACAGTGCCCCCTCTTGCCCTGCCCTCTGGCTCCCCACCCTGCTCTCCCATCCCTGTGATCTTTCCAGGTGAGAGGAAGAGGGAGGAAGGCCAGGCATTGGGGTGCCCACTGGATCAGTCTTCAGCAACCGTGCCCCAGCCCGGGGAGGCAGGAGGCGGTGCCCCAGGCTTAAGGCATGAATGGGGCGGGAGGCGGATGAAAGACCGCCAGCCCTCCTGGCCTAACGTACAAAGGGGACCAGAGCAGGTGTGAGGGGAGGCCTGGGGCCGCCTGAGAGGAGAAACTGGATCTGGAGCTGGAGATCAGTTTCATTTGCAGCACTACAGGTTTCCATTAGCTTTCTGTGGCTGTCGCTCACACTTGGCAGACAAAGCTATGGCTGGAGTTGAGGAGATGCAGCAGCCAAGGAGGTGGGGCTGGGGTGGGGGGCTCTTTTCTCCCCTGTTCATTCTCTAGCTGTGTCTCTGCTTCCCAGGAGGCAGCTGCTCAAGGCCAAGGGGATGCTTAGGGAAGATGGCCCATGTTGTCGTTTTAGAGATGGGACCCATGAGGCCGCCAGGGTTCAGTGGCACACCCAGGTCACACAGCTCTCAGCAGAGCTGGGACTTGAATCCAGGAGTCCTGGCTCTGCCGTCAGCTCTTGGGAACTGATTTTTTTTTTTTTTTTTTGGTCTTTTTGCCTTTTCTAGGGCTGCACCCGCAGCATATGGAAGTTCCCAGGCTAGGGGTTGAATCGGAGCTGTAGCCACCGGCCTACCCCACAGCCACAGCAATGCCAGATCCAAGCTGCATCTACAACCTACACCACAGCTCATGGCAACGCCAGATCCTTAACCCACTGAGCAAGGCCAGGGATCGAACCTGCAACCTCATGGTTCCTAGTCGGATTCGTTAACCACTGAGCCACGACGGGAACTCTGGGAACTGATTTTTATATACAACCTATCTTGTCTCCTGGGGGCGGCTAAGGTTGGGCTGGGTCTGGATGGCACATGGAAGGGGCAGGACTCAGGCAAGGACCGGACAGGGCATTCTCCTGACAGGGGAGCCACAGGCAGACAAGTTGGGCAGGCAGGGCTGGGTTTACCCGAGCAGAGGTCCTGCCCCAAAGAGCATCGTCTTGGAAAGGGGACACCTTGCTCCTGCAAAACTGCCTGAGGCCATCCCGAACCCCACCCGTGCAACAGCTGCACTGCCCCCGGCTATGGAGGGGCCTATGCAGGGGGCAGGGAAGGGTCTGGGTGGGGGCAGGGAGGGAGAGGGAGGAGGAGGACAAAGCCAGCCTGTGTGGCACCTGAGACATTCCCAGTCTCTGTCCTGTCCCTCCCTGAATCTGCTCGGGCTGTGGTGGGAACAATGGCCTCATTGACATCCATACCCTCAGGGATAACATCTCTGTGTCCCCTGGGACAGGAGCCAAGCAGGTGAGCCTGGTGGGGGCTGGGAGCAGCAAGAGAGGCAGGTCCTCAGGGATGGAGCTGGGACTCCAGAGGGCAGATGTTCCCCACTCTGTCTGGGACCAGAGCACAGGGAGATGGTGGTGGCCACAGCAGGAGGGACTGGGGTCAGACATCTGGGTAGGGCAGGGGACCCACTTCCCCTTTGGATGGAACCCTTCTTTGCTCTGAGAGGGAGCACAGGAATACCAGGACCCCAGCCCCTGATCACCAGAGCTGCTGATGTGGGAAGAAGGACCCAAGAGAGAAGGACTAATCCTCTCCTTTAGGAGAGAAGCAACAGAAGCGGGGGAAGGACCAAGAGGGGCCCCGCCCTTGGTTTTATCCAGAAAGGAATATCTCCCCCTGAACTGTCTTTCCATGTCAGAAAAAGAAATGGCTCATTCCCTCGTTGGGGCATCTACTGGATTTCCAACCAACAAGACTTCAAAGGAAAGGAGAAGTTGCATTTATTATCCTTTTAAGAGGAAATTCAAGTGGAGAGAGTGTGGAGAAAAGAGAACCCTCCTACACTGTTGGTGGGAATGCAAAGTGATGCAGCCACTATAGAAAACAGTATGGAGGGTCCTTAAAAAACTAAAACAGAGCTACCATGGGATCCAGCAATTCCACTCCCGGGCATATATCTGGAAAATATGAAAACTCTAATTCACAAAGATACATGCACCTCAGTGTTCATGGCAACACTATTTGCAATAGCCAAGACATAAAAGCAACCCAAGTGTCCATCAATGATGAATGGATAAAGAAGATGTGGTACATATATACAATGGACTATTACTCAGCCACAAAAAAGAATGAAATATTGCCATTTGCAGCAGCATGGAGGGCCCGAGAGATTATCGCACTGAATGAAGTAAGCCATACAAAGACAGATATAATATTCCGTATATGTGGAGTCTAAAAAAATAATACAAATACATATACATATAAAACAGAAATAGATTCGCAGACATAGAAAACAAACTTGCGGTGACCAAAGGGGAAAAGGGCAGGGAGGGGCAAATTGGGTGTATGGGAGTCACAGATACATACCACTCTATACAAAATAGACAAGCAAAAAGAATTTACTCTAGGAGTTCCCGTCATGGCTCAGCGGTTAACGAGTCCGATTAGGAATCATGAGGTTGCGGGTTCGATCCCTGGCCTCGCTCAGTGGGTTAAGGATCCAGCGTTGTCGTGAGCTGTGGTGTAGGTTGCAGAAACGGCTTGGATCCTGAGTTGCTGTGGCTCTGGTCTAGGCTGGTGGCTACAGCTCCAATTCGACCCCTAGCCTGGGAACCTCCATATGCCGCGGGAGTGGCCCCAGAAAAAGGCAAAAAGACAAAAAAAAAAAAAGAATTTATTCTATAGCACACGGAGCCATATTCAGTATCTTGTGACAATCTATAATGGAAAAGAATCAGAATGTATATATATAATATTTATTACTATATTTACATTATACATTAAATTATATTATAAAGTTATACTACAGGTAGTTATAATTTATAATTATATATAATAATTATATGTATTTATAATATATATAAAAGTCCACGTGGGCTATGGTTGGGCCAGGCTGAGCAGGGAGGAGGGGCCAACTGGAGGTGGCAGAGAAGGAGACCCGAGAAATGTGGGAAGTGATGGCCTTGAGGGAGAAAGCCATGAGCTCCAGGCTCTCAGAGGGGAGGACCGAGGTGGAAGACCTCTCAGCAGTCCAAGCAGGAAGAACATCTTGGAAGAGACTTCACGGAGCCCCCACCCTGTGCAAGACTCCTTCCTGCAATAGCTGCTCATAGCACTTCAATGAAGGGAAGCTCCCTCTGGGTCACTAGCCTGTCCTGTGGTAGAACAGCTGCAGCAGCTGTGGAAAGGGCTTCTGTGAGTCCTGTTTAAATAGAAAGTGGGTCAGGAGTTCCCACTGTGGTGCAGTGCAAACGAATCCAACTAGGAAGCTTGAGGTTGCGGATTCGATCCCTGGCCTCACTCAGCGGGTTAAGAATTGGCATTGCCGTGAGCTGTGTCGCAGACACGATGTTGCTGTGGCTGTGGTGTAGGCAGGCATTTGTAGCTCTGATTGGACCCCTGGCCTGGGAACCTCCCTATGCTGTGTGGTATGGCCCTAAAAAGCAAAAAAGAAAGAAAGAGAGAAAGAGAGAAGGAAGGAAGGAAGGAAGCAAGGAAGGAAGGAAAAGAAAGAAAAAGGAAGTGGGTCAAAGGAAGGATGGATGCAGAAGAACATACATATATTGAGAAAGAGGGTTAATACAATGAGACACCAACATCAAATGCTTTCACTGACACGTGGAATCTGAAAAACGGACACAATGAACTTCTTTGCAGAACAGATACTGACTCACAGACTTCAAAAAACTTATGGTCTCCAAAGGAGACAGTTTGGGGGGTGGGGGGATGCGCTGGGGTTGTGGGATGGAAATCCTGTGAGATTGGATTGTGATGATTGTTGTACAACTACAAATGTAATAGGGTCATTGAGTAATAAAAATTAATTAATTAATTAAAATAAAAATATTAACTGCGGAAAAAAAAAGAGAGAGAGAGAAAGAGGGTTAAAAGAGCAGGTATGGGGGCATTCCCATCGTGGCGCAGTGGTTAACGAATCCGACTAGGAACCATGAGGTTGCGGGTTCGGTCCCTGCCCTTGCTCAGTGGGTTAATGATCCGGCGTTGCCGTGAGCTGTGGTGTAGGTTGCAGACGCGGCTCGGATCCCGCGTTGCTGTGGCTCTGGTGTAGGCCGGTGGCTACAGCTTCGATTCGACCCCTAACCTGGGAACCTCCATATGCCGCGGGAGCGGCCCAAGAAATAGCAAAAAGACAAAAAAAAGAAAAAAAAAAAGAGCAGGTATGGAGTTCCCACTGTGGCCCAGCAAGTTGAGAGCCCAGCATAGTATCCATGGGATTGTGGGTTCAATCCCTGGCCTCTCTCAGTGGGTTAAGGATCCGGCATTGCTGTGGCTGTGGCATAGCCTCCAGTTGCAGCTCCGATTTGACCCCTAGCAGGTGTGGCCCTCAAAAGACAAGAAAAAAAAGAGTTCCTGTCCGTGGCACAGTGGAAACGAATCCGATTAGGAACCATGAGGTTTCGGGTTCCATCCTAGCTGGCCTTGCTCAGTGGGTTGAGGATCCAGCGTTGCCCTCAGCTGCGGTGTAGGTCACAGATGTGGCTCGGATCTGATGTTGCTGTGGTTGTGGTGTAAGCCGGCAGCTGTAGCTCCGATTGGACCCCTGGCCTGGGAACCTCCATATGCCCTGGGTGCGGCCCTAAAAAGCAAAAGTAAATAAATAAAAATAAAAAGACAAGACAAAAAAAAAAGATAAAAGAGCAGGTCTCAGAGTTCCTGCTATGGTGAAGTGGGTTAAGAATTCAGCTGCAGTGGCTCAGGTCGCTGCAGAGACATGGGTTTGATCCCTGGCCCAGGGCAATGGGTTAAAGGATCTGGCATTGCTGCACCTGCAGCATAGGTTGCAGCTGCAGCTGGATTCAGTCCCTGGCCTGGGAAATTCCATATGCTGTGGGTGTGTCCATATATACTAAAAAAAAAAAAAAAAAAAAAAAAAGCAGTTCTCCTTATCCCCTAGGCCGAAGCTTGTGGCTCCAGCCCTGATCCTCTTCCTTACGACCTGATCTCTCCCACCCTCTCCTGCAGGAAACCTGCCCCTACTTCCCCACTCGCGCATTTTCCCCTCCATCTCCCCTGTTTCCCCAGCCCAGACCAGGTGAGTTAGATGTCACTCGAGGTCTATGGCCTGGAAACTGCTGGGCTAGGGACAGAACTGGGGTCCGTGTGCCCTGGGGCAACACTGCCCATCCCCTGGTGTCCACATGGAACCTGTCTCCAGGGGACCTCAGGGTAGGAAGGGCAGCAGGGCAAGAACCAGACCTGGTCCCCTCTGGTTCTCATCGCAGACCTCCGAGCACATGGCCACCCCCCCCACACACACACCCACGGGCTCCCTCTTCCTGTCCTCATCTCAAAGCCCCTCCTCTGGGGGGCGGGTCATCTGCTGGCAGCAGGTGCCAGCTGGGACCTCAGGTAGAGGCGTCAGCCCTCACGCTTTACTTACAAAGCTGTCAACTGGGCAAATGACTCCCTCCACTAGCCCCCAGCTGACAGGAGGGCCAGAGGAATGCTGGCCAAGACTGGCCACTTCCACATGAAAGCACACAGAAACCTGTGAGGAATTTTTAACCTCCTGGGAGGTGGGGAGGGTGGGAAGTGTCACCTGGAAACCATCCACCCTTTCCTCTCCTCTCAGGAACCCTCAGCCTTGAAGGGTTAGGATATCTAGACACGCTCCCCCACCCCAGAATCAACCATGTCTTTTTGAGAGACTTGCCCATATTTCCTGGCTCCACTTTTTGTTTATTTTTATTTTTACTTATTTATTTTTATTTATTTTTATTTTTATTGTATTACTCAATGCATTTATTACATTTGTAGTTGCACAAGGATGGCTCCACTTTGTAAATAGTCCTTTCTTGGCATTCCCATCGTGGTTCAGCAGTAACGTGCTTAGTATCCATGAGGATACAAGTTAGATCCCCAGCCTCGCTCAGTGGGTTAAGGACCCAGCATTGCTGTGAGCTGTGGTGTAGGTCGCAGACATGGCTTGGATCCTGTGTGGCTGTGGCTGTGGACTAGGCTGGAAGCTGCAGCTCTGATTGGACCCCTGGGAATTTCCAGATGCTGTGGGTGTGGCCCTAAAAAAGACCAAAAAAAAAAAAAAAAGTCCTCTCTTGACTCTCCGGCTAATAATAACAGCAATAGCATTGACTGTGGGCCAGGCACTGTTCCAAGCTATGAAAACTCTTCCCGCTCCATCTTCTCCTTAGCCCCACGAGCCTGGTATGCTGATTTCCTCATTTTCTAGGTGCCAACACTGAGGCACAGAGAGGTTAAGCAATTTGCCCAAGGTCCCCCAGCAAGCAAGGAGCAAGACGCAAGCCCACACCTTCATCCACTTTCCAAACACCGAGAGTCATTTCCTTCTGACCCTGGAGGGAGGTGGAATCCCAGCTGATGACAAGCAGAGGGGAAACTGGATTCACACCGGGTTGGGAGAGATGGCCTTGTTTCTCAGCGGCAGAGCCCCAGGCCACTCCTTCTCAAGCAATTGAACCAAGGCCAGAGGGCAGGTAAGAGCGGCTTTGCGCTTCCAATCCACCTGGACCCCAAACAGGGTAGACTAGACTCACACACCCAGCAAGGTGCCTCACCAAAAGGAGTGACAGAGAACCGAAGAGAGGATTCTGGATACAAATCTCGCCCCCACTGCTTCCAGCTGTGATCTTGAGCGCATTCTTTAACCTTCCTGAGTCTTGGTTTCCTCATCGGTAAGTTGGAGAGAGTAACAGGACCTGTCTCATTGGGCTGTCACGGGGATTAAACACGTCCTCATCTAACATGCTCAGCTCAGTGCCAAAAGCGTAGTAGGCCCTCAGTCAAGGTCAGCTGGGATTCCTGGCAGCCAGCAGAAAAGCTGCAGCATCCACAAGAAGTGAGAAGTCCCCTGCACTGGGGGTGCTGTCTGCCCTGCCTCCCGGGAGGGACCCAAATGACCCTGCAGTTCCTTTGTGAACCGTGAGCCAGAGACGAGGGGAGGAGGAGGGAGGGCGGATGCACCTGCTGATACCTAGTCTCTCTCTACATGGTGAGGCTGTTCCCACTTGCCCCGAGGCTCACCCCGGATATTGATCTTCTCTCCTCTGTCCAGCCTCTCGGATGCCTGAGAAGGCTGAGCTGTCTCCTTAGCGGGAAGATGTCTGCAGGCTCCAGATCTTTGGGGGAACAAGGACAAGCCTCTCCCAGGAGAAGAGCAAGGGTTTGCCTCCAGCTGTTTGCTGTTAATCAGCCCTGGGGGAGTTCAGCCTGCGAGTGGCTGAAAGTGGCCTCCAGCCTGGAGCAGAGGAGCTAAGCCCCCGGGAGAGGGGCCGAGAAACAGGAGGCTTTCTCAGAGAGCCATGGGGACCCAGGCTTATCTGCCCCCTGGGGTCGGAGTCCTCATACTGGGCTGGCGGAGGGAGGGAATGCAGCCAGACCAGACTCCTTCCGGGCCCTCTAGGTCCCTCCAGTCCTCTATTCTCAAAGAAGCTGGGCCCCCTCCAAGCGCCCGCCTTGCGCTCTGGAATGGCCACGCATCCTAAACATCTTGAAATACACTCTCCCCCTCCCCTGCCTCCTCTGCCTTCTCGTCCCATCCTCCTCCTCCTCCAGGAAGCCTTCTGGGACCCAAAGCAAAGATACAGGACTGTTGTCTTCTTGGCTCCCCTGCCAGGATCCACCCCTCCCACCTGCTGCTTCCCCACCAAAGATGCTGAGTCATGATTTGGTGTTGGACTTGGTGACTGGCTGAATTATGAGCCCTATGAGGGCAGGGTTTAGAATCACAAAAGCTGCCGTGAAGCAGGCTTGGAAGTTGGACAGACCTGGGCTGGGCTCCCTGTTCCAGGGCTCTCAGGAGACCAGTTCCCTCACTACGGAGCATTAACTGAGATCATGCATGATCATGTGTGAATCAGTGCCTGGCACTATTGTGATGATGGCACTTGTTCTAATCCCAATATCGCAGATCATAACAGCTCAGGATTTTATTTATTTTTTGCCTTTTCTAGGGCCACACCCACGGCACATGGAGATTCCCAGGCTAGGGGTCTAATCGGAGCTGCAGCCTCCAGCCTACGCCACAGGCACAGCAATGCCAGATCAAGCCGTGTCTGCCAGCTACACCACAGTTCGTGGCAATGCCAGATCCTTAACCCACGGAGCGAGGCCAGGGATCAAACTTACAACCTCATGGTTCCTAGTGGGATTCGTTAACCACTGAGCCATGACAGGAACTCCAACAACAGCTCAGGATTTTAGAAGCCTGGGATCGCAGGAACACAGAGTTTTGCTCAGAAGAAGGTCATGGGGCCAACCCACCTTCTCACCTTCTGGGTCCCCTCCACCAACGTACCCTTTCTGGAGGCATCAGACCTGAGTCCCTGAAAGCAAGGACTCCGCTGTGATGGTTGCTACCTGCGACACCCACCCATGGGCATTCTGATGACAGGGGTGATCCAGGTGGATGAATAAGCCCCTTGCTCTCATGCTCCCTCTCCCCAAAGATTGATCCCTGGCCCCATGGAAGGGTTTGAACCAGCAGAGGCACCCCCCCACCAATCTCATGCTGAGCCTCTCAGCTGGGGCCCAGGTCCTATAGAGAACCCTCTCCTCCGTGCTCAGATCGCTGGTCTCAAGGACCCAGGGGCTTGGCAGGGTTGGGGGGGTGGAAATAAAACAGGACACTGCCTCTTTCAGGCCTGGCCCATGATGGGGGCTGGGGCCAAGGCCCGTGGGTGTCTGGCTCTCCCCTTCCCTATCCCTGCCCAACCTGGTGGGCTTCCTGCAAGAAGTGGGCTTGGGAAAGACACGTTCATGTAGCAGAAGCCAGTCTGGGCTGGGAGGAGGTGGGGGCAGGGAGATGGCAGGTTTGGGGAGGGTGTGGAAGAAAAGGGGCAGGAGAGGTACCCACAGAGGGCTTCCGGTGAAGCCCTCGACCTGGATGAGGATGGAGTCCTGTTGGCATCTGGCTGCTAATGCGGAGCGTGGTGTCCGGAAAGCCTCTAGTTCCTGTCCCCAGGAGAGGCTGTGGCTAGTGGGTCCCAGGCCTGGGAGTCAAGATGGTTCCTTGAACCTGGCCAGCTCTCAGGACAGGAGTGGCCCAGCCCTAACCAGTCAGTCATCACCCCTTGTTGGGCTCCCTCGTTCATTCCCCACAGCATCCTTGCCCGGTGCCCAGCCAGCACGAGCACGGGACATGCCAGGGGGGTGAGTGAGCTGGCCCGGGGCGGGGGGTGGATTCAGCAGCTTCTCCAGCCATGGGAGGAGGGGCAGGAGGACAGTCAGAGCCCGTGAGCTGCCCCCATGCGCCCGTCTGTACCCCGAAGCCCACTTCTAGCTCTCACCCCACTTGCCAGATCAAAGCCCTCTCTGTTGTAGGCCTTTGAGAGGCTCTGGGCTCTGGAGGAGGGCTGGGGCACCGAGGAGGGGGTCAGAGAGAACGAGGAAGGAACTCTGCCTGACAGCCCCGCTCCTCTGCTGGAAACACCTGGGGCCTCCCTCCGCTCTTGGCCCCACTCTCTTCTTTGCTTCCTTTCCAGGGCGGCTCCTCCACCTCCCCTTCAAGAACCCTTACGGATTCCCCTTCCCTGGGGCCCTGCCCCTCAGTGTGGGTCTGTCAGGCACCTGGAACTGTGGGCTTTGCCCCCCATCCCTGGCTGCCCTCTAAGGCCCTCCAGGAAGTAAAGCAGAAACCTGCAGCTCAGGCAGGTGGGGAGCCAGGGGCTATGTCCCTGGGCACTAGGCCTGGCAAACAACCTTCCACTGCTGCTGCTGGAAGCAAAAGAAACAACAAGCCAAGCTCCTTGCACCTGGTGCCCAGAGCCCAGGGACCAGCCTCTGGAGCCCAGAGCCCTCAGGAAAAAGAATAGGAAGAAGCCAAGGGGAGCACACGCCCTGGGGGCAATGGGCATGCCCCCTCCAGCCCCCCCCCCCACCAAGCATCAGGGGCTGGGCCAGGCTCTGCTACCAATCTGCCTTCCCAGGAGATGTGCCACCTGCCCACTGGGCAAACAGCCGGCTTGCCCCAGATCACTTCTCAGGCCGTAGCCTGCAGGTAGGACCTATCTTACCGAGACCCTCCTCCTCCCTGGCTCCTGCCTCTCCTTTGCCTGATCTTACCCCCCAGAGCAGAGACACCCTCCCCTTTTTCCTATATTGCTCCTGTCACTCCTCCTAGCCCTGCTTGCTCCATAGCCCCCTCCTCCAAGAAGTCCACCGTGATTTCCCCTTCTCCCCGCTCCAGGCTATTGGCTGCTTAACTCCTCCCGCATCCCATCCTCAGCACAAACACACCCGCGTACAAATGAACCTGCACAGGGAAGACTAGCAAGGTGGGGGAGTTATTTATTATTCCTTAGACGTTGGCAACACTTTACAGTTTTCATAACACGTCCCCTTACATCGGCTCAAATTAGCTTTCAAATGACCGAAAAGGAAGCAGAAAGGGTTACATATCCACATTTTTATAGAGGACAAGGGGGCCCAGAGAAAGGAGCCGGTATGACCAAGGCCACCAAGCCTATTAGAGGACTCAGCCCAGACCTCCTGAGTGACTCAAGGACGCCCTGACTTCAGCGGTCGTGAAGTCTCGGAGGGCCTCCTGGAGGAAGTGTGCGCGTGCGCCAGCGCTGCCTGGAGGGAAGGCAGCGACCCTGGTAGAGAAGGCTGGGCAGCGTGGGAACAGGCCGGGCCGGAGCGCGGGGAGGGGGCGCCGCGCTCACCACAAGGTTCCGCCCCTCGGCGGGTGCGCAGACAAAGGGGTCGCTGTGCCCGGCCGCCCCCTCCCCTTGCTGGGCGCCCCGCGCCCCCCCCCCCCTTCTCCCCAAAGCTGCTTTCAATTTAAACGCCTCCAACCAGCGGGCGCTGCCCCGCGGGGGGGCGCGACCGCAGCGCCGAGCGCCCCTGTAATTTCCGCGGGGAGCTGACCGGCTCAAACACGGCCCCGCGGTGCCCCGACCGCAGGCCCCGAGACCGGAGACGGCGCCCAGACGGCCTTGCCCGGGTCGTGGGAGCGCTGCTGGGGCGGCCTCCTCCGCGCGCGCCCAGCCCGGCCCGCCGCCTCCTCCAGGCAGCCAGACGCCGCCAGGGAGCCTGCGTGCCTTACCCAACAGCTGCTGGCCTTGCACCTCTAAAAGCCCAGCTCCTGGGAGTTCCCTTCTGTGGCTCAGTGGTTAACGAACCCAACTTGGATCCATGAGGAAGCAGTTCGATCCCCGGCTTTGCTCAGTGGATTAAGGATCCAGTGTTGCCGTGAGCTGTGCTGCAGGTCGCAGACGCAGCTCGGATCCTGCGTTGCTGTGGCTGTGATGTAGCCTGGCAGCTACAGCTCCGATGGGACCCCTAGCCTGGGAACCTCCATATGCTGTGGGTGTGGCCCTAAAAAGCAAATAAATAAAACTAAATAAATAAAGCAAGCCCAGCTCCCTTTGTGGGGCGGGCGGCGGCGGGGGGGTGGGGGAGCGCGGTGGCTGGAGGAGGAGACGCAATAGTGTCTATTCTGGGAGTTTCCGTCGTGGCTCAGTGGTTAATGAATCCCACTAGGAACCATGAGGATGTGGGTTTGATCCCTGGCCTCGCTCAGTGGGTTAAGGATCCTGCGTTGCCATGAGCTGTGGTGTAGGTCGCAGACGCAGCTCGGATCCTGCGTTGCTGTGGCTGTGGTGTAGGCCGGCAGCTACAGCTGCGATTCCACCCCTTGCCTGGGAACCTCCATATGCCGCAGGTGTGACCCTAGAGAAGACCAAAAAAAAAAAAAAAAAAGATGGAAAAAGAGCGTCCATTCTGTTCGTATGCTGTGTTTCCCTCATCAGACTAGAGGCTCCCTGAGGGCAAGGGTTGGTTCTCTTCAGACTAAGGGCTCATGAGGGGAGGTATTGGGTCAGTTCTTCCCCCATCAGACTAGGGAGATCTCGGCTGTGGCAGAAGCTGGGCTCTCCCTAAAAGACGGGAGCCAGTGAAAGAATGGAAGCCTGATGCTTAGACCTAAAGTTAATGTTTGTTTTTAATTCTTGGCTAATATTCCTGACTTCCTAACGGTTCGCCCCAAAGCGGAGCCCCACAGGAAGCAAGCAGGTCCTGCCTTTCTTCTCTTTGCCCCAGTCCCCCAGTGCCTCCCCCAGAAGGGCCAGGAAAGGGGGGGGGACCCTTTTATCTAGCTGCCCCCTCCCCAGAGTCCTTCTTAGAAAGTGAGTCTGGGAGTTCCCGTCGTGGTGCAGTGGAAATGAATCCGACGAGGAACCATGAGGTTGCAGGTTCGATTCCAGCCCTCGCTCAGTGGGTTAAGGATCCGGCGTTGCTGTGGCTCTGGCTTAGGCTGATGGCTACCAAAAAAAAAAAAAAAAGTGAGTCTGGGGGAGTGTGCGTGACCTGAGCTGTTGTTCTTACTTGCCCACTGCAGGAGTGGGAGGGAGGGTCCTCCTGCCCCCAGGTTAGAGAGGAGGGGATCCGAGCCTCTTGGCCTCCAGAGAAGGCCCTAGAATAGATGGTCTCAAAAGGAGTGGGTGCGTGAATGGACAGGGCAGATCTATCTGCAGAGCCTCAGATCGGACAAAAAGGGCAGTGGACACCAGGAAGAACTTTCTGAGCCCTGGCAGGAGCTCTGGGGATTTGATGGTCCCTGAGTTGGGACAGTGGACATGCCTGCCACAGCTCCCTTCTGGCCCGAAGTGCGTATCCTGTTTCCTGCTCCCCTTGGCCTGGAAGCTATGCCCACCCATGCCCACCCTCCCTCCCTCTCAAGGACTCTGGCGGGGGCATTTTGAATTAATACATAGGGGTGAGTTGTCTAAAGCGCCCGATGTCCCTGGATGGCTGCTATTCTCAGTAGAAGGGGCTCCATTGGAATTTTCCAGATCATGGTGTGTGTGTGTGTGTGTGTGTGTGTGTGTGTGTGTGTGTGTGTGTGTGTTGAGTCGTGGGGAGGGAGCACAGCTGGAGGCCCTGGTTGTCCTGAGCTCTCTGCTCCACCTTGTCCCCTCCCCCATGTCCCAAACACCCCTCTCTTTCCAGTCTGGCTTTTGTGGTGAAGCTAATCAGATGTAATTATGGGGGAAGAAGGGCTCCTGAGAGGGACCCCACAGAGACCACCTCATCTGCCCTGGCCCAGCCGTGGTGGCCCTGGCCCCCAGGGCCTAGGCCCAGCTCAGTCCTGCCTGGTGAGGGTGAAGCCACCAACGCCACCCCTGCCCACCGCTCTCCCCTCTCCCTGGCCCTGCAGCCACAGGTAAGCTCGCACATCTGGGTTGGCCTCAGTGCCCCGCCCAGTGGGTCCAAGCTCATTCATTCATTCCACATTTATCTGGCACCTTCTCTGAGCCAGGGCCTGTGCTGGGCCCTGGAAGGAGACGGATCCCTGTCCTCTTGAAACAGCTTCTGGGATGCAGGTCCGTGTAGACACAGGAGGGAAAGGCAGAGAGCCCCCTCCAGGGTCACAGGCCACATCAGGGAGGCCCCCTGGCCCCCGCCTTGCTGATGCTGTAGGGAAACAGGGGTGCCGAGCACACCAGCTCCAGAGCCTGTAAGGATTTCCTGACTTCTGCGCTCCTACCCGGAGGGAAGCCCAATCCCACCTCCCACCCGGTGTTGACAGGTGTCAGGCCAAGCCTGCTCTGCCTCCCTGTCCTGGCCCCCTGCCCTCCCCTGGCAGCCTCCTCCAGCCATGGCTGTTCTCCCTTTCTTTGCTCGGGGTCCCTCTGCAGCGGGGGGGGCCTCTGTGGGCATCTCTCAGTCACCTCCCTGGTGTTCAAAGCCCGAAGGAGGAGAGCAGAGAACAGCTGTCCCCTGTCGTTCATGCACCAGGAAACTGAGGCCAGGATGGGGGCTGGTGAGACGGCCAAGCAGTCAGGGCGGCAGATCTAGACCCTGGGCTTCTGGCTCTGGATCCTCGCTCTTTCCAGGGAGCCCTCCCTGACCTGCAGATTGGGTCTGCGCCTTCCTCGATCCCCTTACAAGGGTGCCAACAGGAGGCGCAAACAGAGGCTTCTGCCATCTTTGCCTCCTGCTGTGCCCCAGTAGGCTGGGCCCATAGACCAGTGGTGGGGTGGCAAGGACCAGAGAGGGGCTCCATTAAGGGTCTCTAATTTGCTCCTGCCCCATGATGTCCAGAAGGAAACAAGCCTTCTGTGCCTAAGAGATTTCCAAGCAGAAGTGGAGGTCAGTGCCCACCCTGCCCCTGCCCCCGCCCCAGCCCCGGAGGTGCCAAGGTGGTAATTAGGCTTGGGGGTGAGTCCTGGAAGGATGGGGGTGGGGCAGCCATTATCCCTGGGAGCTGAGCTGGGCAGAGGAGCTGTGTGGTCTGGGCAAATGGGTGGTTTGTAGGTGGTCTGGGGAATGAATGAGTGAGTGTTTGGGAGGAAAGCTGGTGGGGAGGGAGCAGAGGGAAGGGAGGGAGCAGGCGAGATGCAGAGCAAAGCTGGGTAGTCTCCCCCCACCCCCACCTCCACCCCTCCCCCGAGTCACTGGTCTGGGCCCCCTATCATGTTGGCAGCATCATCAACAGGACCAGGAGGCATCTAGGGCAGCGGGGGTGTCTCAGGGATGCTTGTCCCGGGCTGGCAGCCGTGGGACACCTGAGCCGCCACGTGGGGGGAGTGGGGGGAGGAGGGGGAGCTCTCTGATGAGATCAGGATCTGGGGAGCCACCACCTCCCCACCTGTTCCCTCGGCTTCAGGAAGGGGGAGAGGCGGGGGTGGGGGGAAGTGTTCAGGGCAGGGTCCCCGGCATGCTGCGGGGAGCTAGCCTGTTGCCCCTCTGTCCCCACTCCCAGTCCATGCCCACACCCCCTCCGTGTAGGCAAAAATTCCTTCTGGGCTGAGACGAGGCCCTTGATTGAATCCCTGTCCCCATCTCAACCTCACAGGAGCTTCAGATCCATGGGGGAACCTCTTGCTCCGACCCTCAAAATCCCCCTCTGTGGCTTCTCCACATCAGGCTGCACAAGGTAAACTGAATCAGTGACTTCATCGCTCTGAGCCTTGGTTTCCCTGCCTGTAAAATGGGAGTGACACAATATTTAACTCTGAGGATTAAATCAGCTGGCCCACGGTCCGTGCTTCCAGAATGGCAGTTGTGGCAATGACTCACGCCCCGCAAGATGTCCCTTGCGTCTGGAGGCTGATTCTCCTCCCAGGAATGGCTCCCTGGGACCCAGGACCTGGCTGTGACCCCGGGGGCATAGGGGCCGGAGGGAGGCAGGCAGGCAGTGAGGTGAGCAGGTCACGAGGAGGGGGTGGGGTTACTGGACTATCCGGTGGCATCTGCCTGGGCCTGGGGCACATTCCTCCTCCCCCGCTCTCCCCACCTGCCAGCTGCCACCTGTGCTGCCACCACTCACCTGGTCTCTGCAGCAAGAGTGACTGTCATGAAACGACCAGACAGAGCTGCTCTGAGGGAAGGAGCAGCCCCGTCTGGACAGCCTTGCCCTGGTACCTGGCGGGCCCTCACGCAGGGGCTAAGCATCATTTCCTAGTTTCATCCTGTGACCCTCAGCATCTGGGAGCACCCTCACAACAGGGGCTGGACCTCCACCCTCAGATTGGGGTCTCCCTGAGGCAGGGGTTGGGCCCTCACCATCAGACCGAAGGATTCATTGAGGGGGAGCTTACCCCAAGGATCTGGGACTTGACTGGTCAGCCTGGCACCTTCGTGGGTTCAACAGCCTTACCACACTCCTTGTTCAGATCCAGAATTTTCCACTGGAGGGAAAGTCTCCAGGGAAGCTGGAGGAACTGGAAAGGCTGGGGAATTGCCTGCTGCCCCACAATCTGGAAGTGGCCGTGGCAGACCAAGGGTGGTGTGTGTGGAGAGGCTACCTCTAGATTCAGGTCACCCCCAAATCAATCTCCCCCCGCTTTGCTTCCCTCTTCAAAGCCAGGCAGCCCAACCCCTTCTCTCCTTCTGTGCTCAGGCCCCCACCAGCACACAGTAGGTCTGGGACACAGTAGGCCTTTAATGAAAGTGGGTTTGGTTTGGTTTTGGTTTTGGTTTTTCTTTTTTCTTTTTAGGGCCGCCCCTGCAGCATATGGAAGTTCCCAGGCTAGGGGTCCAATTGGAGCTGCAACTGCCGGCCTACACCACAGCTCACGGCAACGCCAGATCCTTAACCCACTGAGCGAGGCCAGAGATTGAATCCACGTCCTTATGGATACTAGTCAGGTTGGTGACTGCTGAGCTCAACGGGAACTCCTGTTTGTTTGAGTTTTTTTGTCTTTTTGTCTTTTTCAGGGCCATCACGTCTGTAACCTACACCACAGCTCATGGCAACGCCGGATCCTTAATCCACTGAGCAAGGCCAGGGATCGAACCTGCAACCTCAAGGTTCCTAGTCAGATTTGCTTCCGCTGCATCACGATGGGAACTCCCTGTTTTTGTTTTTGAGCGTGGCTATAGACCTTAAAACAGGAGACATTCTCCAGGAGGTATTCAGTGAGGCTTAGAAGGGAGGGTTGGGTTGGAGTTCCTGCTATGGCTCAGAGGGTTAAGAACCCAACTAGTATCCATGAGGATGTGGGTTCGATCCCTGGCCTCACTCAGTGGTTTAAGGATCCAGTGTTGCCACAAGCTGCAGCATAGATCACATTACTGTGGCTGTGGCATAGGACGGCAGCTACAGCTCCCATTTGACCCCTAGCCTGGGAACTTCCATATGCTGCAGGTGCAGCCCTAGGAAAAAAGAAAAAGAAGGGAGGCGTGGGCAAGATGGTTTTCTAGCCGTCCCCTCTCTCCAGAGTTCTGTCCTCTCTGGGTGATACTTCCCAGGGTGCCTCAGAATCCCCTCAGTTCCTAGGAAACAGCGTTCCATTTGGCCCAGCTTCCCTCCCCCTTCATCCCCCAACTCCAGATGAAACATATTTGGATGGAGTGGAAATGGTGGGGAAGGGGCTCTCTTTCCTGCTGGGAGAGTAGGTGCTGCCATTAGAAACCATGGGTGTCATCAGCTCCAAAACTTAGCCCCCACTACCTCAGCCTCGGCCGCCCGGGAGTGCCCCCTGCAGGCTGCTGTGCCGTCCTGACTGCAGATCTTCCCCTTGGTCCGCCCCCCATCACTAAAGGCCAAGCAGCCCCTCCAGCTCTAGCTCCTAGGGGGCCCGAGGGTGGTGTTCAAAGCCTGAATGAGCAACACCCCCTTCCTTCGCTTGCTCACAGTCCACGGGCTGCAACCCAGATTCCAGTTCAAGACAGAATGAAACACAAGCTAAGCAGAGACGCCAAGAAATCTGGGTGTGCAGACAGGGAAATTCGTCCTGACAAAAGATCAAAGATACCCTCCCCAAAGCATCCAAAGGATAATGCAAAAAGTAACTCGGATCCAATACCCTGAAGTGGCTCTTCTGCCCAGAAGCCTTCTCTGAGTCCCCAATTGAAATCTGTCCCACCCCCTCTATAACTTCTCCTTGCGTTCCTAAAGACACCCTGAACTTATCAGCATTTGTAAGGATCTATTTATTTATGGGATTATGGGATTAATCCTTCTCCCCCACAGCACCGTAAGTGCCAGGAACAAGCTTGTCTGTGTGCCAAGGCGGTGGGCCACGAAAGCATGCAGTAGGACGCGGATGAAACAAGCCACTGGATGTGGCAGGAGTTGAAGAGGGTGAAGTACGTAGTGGCAGCCCAGGCTGGCAGAGGAAGTTGGCACCGGATCAGGACAGGCTGTCAATGCCAAGGCAATGTTGGGACTATATCCTGCTGGCAATGGGGAGCCATCAAAGGTTTTCGAGCATGAGAGTGGCAAGTCCCAACCTGTATTCTGAGATCCCAGGATCCCCAGTAAGGTGCGGAGGAGGGGTGGGGGGGTTCCCCCCACCCTCCAAGCCAGGGGAACCAGTCCTTGTTGCAACAGTCTCAGGGACTGGATTAAAAAGTCCTCAGTTGGTGTTCCCATCGTGGTGCAGCGGAAACGAATCTGACCAGGAACCACGAGGTTGCAGGTTCGATCCTTGGCCTCGATCGGTGGGTTAAGGATCCAGCGTTGCTGTGAGCTGTGGTGTAGGTTGCAGATGTGGCTCGGATCTAGCATTGCTGTAGCTCTGGCACAGGCCGGCAGCCACAGCTCTGACTGACTGGATCCCTAGCCTGGGAACCTCCAGATGCCTCTAGAGCGGCCCTAAAAAGCAAAAAAAAAAAAAAAAAAAAAGCCTCAGTTGAATCTGGAGCAATCAAAACGGAAAGAAAAGTGGGCATCTTCAAGTCCCTCCAGAAAGGATGGGGCTTAGTGACCAGTTGGATGGTAAAAGGAGTGGACATTAAGAATGACCTCCAGGAGTTCCTGCTGTGGCTCAAAAGGTTAAGAACCTGACATAGGAGTTCCCATCGTAGCTCAGCAGAAACGAATCTGACTAGTATCCATGAGGACCCAGGCTTGATCCCTGGCCTCGCTCAGTGGGTTAAGGATCCAGCGTTGCCGCAACCTGTGGTGTAGGTTGTAGATGTGGCTCGGATTTGGTGTTGCTGTGACTATGATGTAGGCCAATGGCTACAGCTCCAATTTGACCCCTAGCCTGGGAACCTCCACATGCCAAGGGTGCAGCCCTAAAAAGACAAAAAAAAAAAAAAAAAAGAACCCAACATAGTGTTCAGGAGGATGAGGGTTCCATCTCTGGCCTCCCTTAGTGGGTTAAGGATATGGCATTGCCATAAGCTGCAGCATGGGTCACAGATGCAGCTTGGATCCGGGATTGCTATGGCTGTGGCATAGGCCCCAACTGTAGCTGATTGACTCCTAGCCTTGGAACTTCCATATGCCTCGAGAGCAGCCCTAAAAATAAATTAAATAGAATAAAATAAAGAATGACTTCCAAATTCTAATCATATTGCTTTGGAGTTCCCGTCGTGGTTCAGTGGTTATCGGATCTGACTAGGAACCATGAGGTTGCGGGTTCGATCCCTGGCCTTGCTCAGTGGGTTAAGGATCCGGCATTGCCGTGAGCTGTGGTGTGGGCCACAGACGCGGCTCGGATCCTGCGTTGCTGTGGCTCTGGTGGAGGCTGGCAGCTACAGCTCCGGTTCGACCCCTAGCCTGGGAATCTCCATATGCTTCGGGAGCGGCCCAAGAAAAGGCAAAAAGTAAAAAAAAAAAATTCTAATCATACTGCTTTGGAAAAGGTGATGCCTTCCAGCTGGATAAGGCATACCGTGTCACCAGTTTTTGAGGGAGATCAGTTATATCTGGACATGCAAGTCTACTCTCCAATTCTCCTCCTTCAGCCAAAGCCAACATTCTCGGGTTTCTGAGCTTCAGGGCAGGATAGCTTCCCTCAGGGCGGTGAGGCTTACAGACACCCCGGGGAGTGAGGAGGTGAGCAGGTGGAGGTGAGATCTTGGCAACCATCCTCTCAGCTTCCTGCCCTCACTCTGCACTGCCTCCAGTCTGGACCTCTGACTTCCTGTCCCTCTTGGGGCTCCCACCCCTCCTAAGTGGGGAGGAAACTCTCCAGGGCAGTGGGATAAGATGCGGAAGAAGAAGGAGTTCCCATCGTGGCTCAGCGGTAACTTGTGGCTCAGCGGGAACGAACCCAACTAGTATCCATGAGGATGCAGGTTCGATCCCTGGCCTTGCCCAGGGGGTTAAGGATCTGGCATTGCCATGAGCTGTGGTGTGGGTCACAGATGCAGCTCAGATCCTGAGTTGCTGCGGCTGTGGCATAGGCCCTCAGCTAGAGCTCCCATTTGACCCCTAGCCTGGGAACTTCCAGATGCCACAGGTGCAGCTCCAAAAAGACAAAAAAAAAAAAGAAAGAAAGAAAGAAAAAGAAAAGAAAAGAAAGAAAGAAAGAAAAAAGTGGGGGCAGGAAGAGATCAGGAAGCAGAGTTCCGAACTCCGAGGCAGGTTTAGCTCCTACAGCTGTGCCTTCCTCACTGCCCACCAGCTACCCCTGTGCGCACTCAGAACAGAAAGAGAGGAGAGTCTGGGAGACACACAGGGTTGGCTGGGAGGCACTGGGTCCAGCGACACGCAGCCTATAGGGAGGGAGCGCCGGCCCCAGGATGCAGACCCTGAATGATAAATGCCAAGGGCCCTCCGTGGACCACACAGCCCTGGATGGACCCTGGCAGCAGCATCACAGAAGGCTCCACAGTGAGCCCTGGACACAGAGCCAGTGCCTGATTGACAAGGCCCCAGTGAACGGAGACAGTAGGAAGAGAACTCTGTCAGAGCAGAAAAGGATCTCACACCATACCCAGATCTCAGAGCTTTCCAAACCGAGCTCCGTAGGATCCTCCCTCTGGGTTCTCAGGAGATGGGTGGGAGGAAAAGGGGACCTCACCCCCTAGTCCAACCAGAAACTCTCCGCTTTGTCTAATTTAGGCGCTAGGCATCTGCCCGAGGCTCTGCTTGGAGAGAAATGTGGCTTACTACCAAAACAGATAAATAACCCCACATCTTGAATTACCGACCCCGTAATTCCACCCATGGGAGAAACCCAGACTTAGGGCCCACTTTCCCCGAGTCTAACAGCTGAGCTGACCCTCTCAGCCGTTCGGCTGCATGTGCTGCATGAACTCCTGGACTCTCGGTCCAGTGCTCTCGAGCTACAGGGATTTTCCAGGAGAGGGCACAGCAGCCTGGGAGGTTGGCCCGCGCAGCGGAGACTCTCTGTGGAGGAGGGGTCAGCATCTGTTATTGGGAGACCTGAGCCCTAGAACCCAAGGAGCCTGGCGGGGGGTCGTGGTGGGAGGGGGGGCGGGGGGGGGCGGCGGTACGCTTCTCCCCGCCAGCGCCTGGAGGCTAAGGCCGCCCACTCAGCAGCCGGCGGCTGCACCCAGCCTCCGCCCCAGCCTCCGCCCCTCTGCCCCTCGTGGTTGACGACCACCCGGCAGCTGGCGGCAGAGAGGGGGTGCGGCCAAGAAAGGGTTAATCTGCAGCGCCTTTCATCAGCAGCTTGGCGGGCTCCCAAGGCCCACAGGCTGGGTACCTGGGCGCCTACCTCCGTCGGTGGGGCGGAGACGTGACCACAGGGCAGCCCTGCCGTCTGCATTCCTCCCGCGTGAGTGCGTGAGTGACAGCCGCCGCCGCGCCTGAGCCCCTCGCGGCCCGCCCCGCCTGCCCCGCGGCGCGCAGGGGCCGAGGTGGGGGCGGGGAGGGGAGGGCCTGCTCCCCCCACCCCCTCACAACACCCCCCCACCCCGGCTCCTGCGCTCCTCTCCTCTTGCTGTGGCCTGGGCTCTGGAGGGAGTCCCAGCCTGGGAGAGAGACCTGGGAAATCGTGCTGGGGACACAGGGGAGGAGCAGGGCGCAGCCTCTGCCATGAGGTCAGGACTCCGGGATGGAGAGGTGACCTGGGCTTCCTGGAGGAGGGGTCAGGACAGGACAGTCACACAGCCAGACCTAGGCCAGGGTCGCTGCCTCTGTTCCCTGTATCCTCCTGGTGCCCTAACTGGCCACATAAATTTTAACCCTCCCATGGCACAGGGCCCGGCCCCCAGCCATCCTCAGTTCTTCTTCCCTGAACTCAGGGCTCAGTGCCTTTGATCTCCCCTGGGGCCTGTTGGGGGAAACAGGAAGTTGCCTTTGGCTTGAAGCAAATGCACAAGGGGTGTAAACAGACAAGCACCCCACCTTCAGACTTCCCCAGGATGGAGTCCATGTGTTAGGACAGGGAGGAGCGTCTTGGCTCCCAAGGTGGTGGGAGAGCATCCACTCCACGGCTTGGTCTGGGGGTTCTCCACCAAGGCCAACGGGACTAAAGAGGAGCCTCAAAGATGGTTCCTCATCTTAAAGAAGAGCTCGTTCCCAGCTCTTGGGCGCTTAGCCCAAGTCCCAGCATCGCACCCCTCCTGGGAGAGGAACTCCCCCCAGGGGACCCCTTGTTCACCCAAGCCCTCTGGGAGAGGGGCACTTAGCGCTCCCAGAAAAAGGGAGCTGGGCAACCTAGCCCTAAACTCTGCAGCTTCCAAAATGCCTCAGTCACCCCAGAGTCATCCGATCCAGGACACCCACTCCTCCTGAGAATTGTCCACATCCCCCTTCAAAGTGGACTTCAAGCACAATTTTCTTTCTTTCTTTTTTTCTTTTCTTTTTTTTTTTTTTTTTTGTCTTTTTAGAGCTGCACCCTTCGCATAGGGAGGTTCCCAGACTAGGGGTCCATTCGGAGCTACAGCTGCTGGCCTACGCCACAGCCACAGCAGCATCAGAGCAAAGCCGTGTCTGCGACCTACACCATAGCTCACGGCAGCACCAGATCCTTAGCCCACTGAGCAAGGCCAGGGCTCGAACCTGGAACCTCATGGTTCCTAGTCGGATTTGTTTCTGCTGCGCCCCCACGGGCATGCCATTCAAGCACAATTTGATGTGCAAGCTCAGCTCTGGCTTCCAGACTCTCTTGGTTTGGGTTCCTTTGGGCCTGTGTGCAGAGGAGAGGGAGGGAAGGGGCTGACGGGGGCAGAGGCATGTGGAGAGCAGGTCAGGGCAGGAGCAGGTGGGGCCCAGCCCCAGGGCCGTCCGACTCTCAGGACCATGGAAGGAAGCACTGCTCTGCGCACTGGCCTCCCTTGCGGCTCAAGGCTGCTCAGCCACCTCCTTTCTGCCTTGGCCTCTTCCGGTTCCGGTTCTGGTTTCTTCTCCGGGATGCCAGTTGCTGCTGGAAGAGCGGGGTAGAAGTTTGGTCTGATGTCTAGATTTTCAGAAGCCCTCTCTGCCTTTGAAATCCTGCCAGGGTGACCTCCCCCTTCTCTGTCCTTAGTAAATTATGTAATTAATATCTGAGGTGTAGGATTGAGGCTATTTGCAGGGGAGAAGCAGCTGACTCTACCACTTAGGGCAGAGGGCTTATTCCTGATGCAAGGAAACAGCCATTTTTGCCTGAACAGGAGATGGGGTGAGGTTGGGGAGGGGGGCGCAGTTATCCAGGGGGCCTTGCTTCGCTCTCCCTCAACTCAGCAATGGGGCCAATGACTCCATCTCAGTGCTCCCATCTCTGAAATGGGATAATAACTCCAGAAACCACATGCAGCAGGTGTTCTGAAGGTGCCTCTCTTAATTAGAGATGGGCGCTGGGGAGATGGGAGCAGGCCAGCTTGGCTGCCGTGGTCACACCCCAAGCCCATGGTCCTTAGCAGGAATGAGATGAATGATTAAGCTACCCAACCCCTGCCCCCTGGCCCCAGGTCAGAGTGTTCTTCCAACACCCCAGGCACTACCCTGGGGGAAAAAAAAGGCTGAGGAACCCACAAACACTAAGGTATCAGGCAAAATCAGGTAAGGGTGAAATAAAGTCAAGTGAGAAATCAGGCAGCAGATCTCAGAAGAACTGCCTTTTTCTCTGTCCCTCTGCCTGGTCTCTGGGGCTTGTGCTTAGTTAGGCAGGGCGACCAGCTGTCCCCGTCTGCCCAAGACTGTCCTGGCTTTAGTGCTAAAAGGCCATATCCCAGGAGACCTTGGTCTGGGGAAAACTGGGACATCTGGTCACCCTTTCTTGGGGCAAGGAGCGGGGGTGGGAGGTTGGACGGATCACAGATGTCTGATTCCCTTCACTCTTCTTGATATTTTCTTTGTGTCCATGTGGCAAGAGAAAAATGCTGGAAGCCAGAGAAGCGTCTACGGCCAATCCCCAAAGCAACATGACATCACAACCGAAAGCAACCCTCCCTGATGTGGATGGCTGAGACCCCTTTCCCCAGTCATCCCTCTTCCAAGAGCATTCTCATCCAAGGACTGAGGTCCCGGCCCCCCACCCCACCCCACCCCACCCCCCGCCTCCCTCTTTGCACACTCTAGGCAACAGCAGAGCCCTGGCACGCCCCAGCAACCAGGGAGGACCTTTGAGGAGACAAGCCCCAGGTTGCCATCTGGTGGTAATTCCCCAGGGAAGAGATTTGTCCAGGTGACCTCTGGGTCAGGCTCCTTTAAATAGCCCCAAATTGCCTTTGACACAGGCAACCGGGGGTCACTGCTGGGGGGAGGAGGACCCAAGACGTTGAAGGCCACACCCCCCAAGGGTACCACCTTGAAACCACCTCTGGGGGCGAGCCTTTTCAGCTGCGCAGCAGCCGTCCATCCACAGGCATTCCCAAGGGGTCGCTGCCGCAGTGGTCTCTGGGAGGGGCGGGGAAGGGGAGAAGGAAGGGGAGGAAGACCCTCCCTTATTCACGCCCAGCTGTTTTCTTTTAGGAAACCCCAGACCCCTGCTGCTCCCCACCCGAGACACACACACACACACACACACACACACACGCATGCATGCACGCACGCACATACACACACGGTCTCTGTTGATCTCCAAGCATAACCCATCACTACACCAGATGAGAAATCAGGGTCCAAGGGAGACCCCGTGGAAAGCTGAGAGACTGCTGCTCCCCAGGCTCCACCCAGCTGTGGATCTACACACACACACACACACACACACACACACACAGCAGAGAGATGGGGCATACCGGTGCCTGGTTCCCGTTTGGAGCGTGCCATTCCCCCATGGAAGCAGGTTCAGGGGCTGGTGGGCTAGCAGCCTGGCCTTGGGCCTCTCACTCAGAGCCAGGCCCCCCAAGCTGGCCAGGGAGCTGTCAAATCCCCCACTACAGAGACAAATGGAGCCGTCAGAGAAAATAGCTTCTAATGGGGAGCAGGAGCCAGGCTGGGCTGGGGCCGGGGGGTGGGGGTGGGGGACAGGGGGAGGACTCTGCTGGCCAGATGTGAATTCTTCACTAATCACACCAAATTGGCCCAATTTGTTCACTGACACGTGGGGGGGACCGGCTTCATCTTTCTCCCACCGAGCAGGCTCCCTCCCTCCCGCATGGAAGTGCTTTGGCTCTAGGGTTGGGGCTGGCCAGCTGACAGCAGGCTGGGGGGAAGGGGATGAGGCCAAAGTTCCACACGCCCCTCCCACCCTGTGGGAGCCTGGGAGTTGGCTTGGACCTGCCTCCCCTGCATCTCTGCCAGCCCCCTGGTCCCTGGATGCTGAGGGGCACAGAGTTTAGGGACCCTGGGAAGGGGGTGAGGAAGAGAAAGGGCTAAAGCAGCTGCTCCCTTGGAAATGGGTGGCAGAGGGAAGAACTTGGGAGCTGGGGATCTTGGGAAGAGCCAGGAGGCGCCTTGGGAAAGCCTAGGGGATCACTTGCAGGCAAGATGATGTTGCTTCTTGGAGGCAGTGGAGTTTACCAGGTCCCATTAGAGCCACGGACTCTGAGCCTACTGGTGACAGAGGCAGAGGCAAGCTCCTTGCCTCCTTTCTCCAACGTGGAGGAAAACAGACCCAGTCAATGCTTATACCAAAGAACAGTTACTGAAGCGATAGAACTAACGGGACGACTGCCAGTGAGACTCTGGGAAGAATTTTCTCACCTTCCACTTCACTTGGACCTCTCTTTCTCCAAAGTAGATCAACAGAGGAGAGTGAGGAGTTCCCTGGTGGCCTAGCAATTAAGGACCTGCATTATCACGGCTGTGGCTAAGGTCACTGCTATGGCTTGGATTCAGTCCCTGGCCAGGTGCTTCCACATGCTATGGGCGTGGTGAGGAAAAGAAAAGAAAGGTGATAATGAGCAGGCATCTACTGGGGCTTGGGGGTTCCAGGAGGTAGGACAGGGGTGATGATGAGGGGTGGGGGCAGGGCAGGAGCATAAACACAAGGCCCAGCTGCCCTGGGCCTATGAGTTCCAGCCTAGGGAAGATGGATTGAAGGGGAAGGACTGTGTAGACCTGGCTGTTAAGGCAGATAATTCTTTTTTTTTTTTTTTTTTTAAATGGCCTCACCTGTGACACATGACGTTCCCAGGCAGGGCCAGGGATTCCAAGCCGCAGCTGCAACCTACCCCACCCCCACTATGCCAGGCCGGGGATAGAACCCAAGCCTTCACAGTGCCCCAAGCTGCTGCAGTTGGATTCTTAACCCACTGCACCACAGCGGGAACTCTAGGGCAGGGAATTCTGAGATTCTGTGGTCCAGAAAGAGGGTTGTGCCAAGTCCCCCCCCTTAGTCTCATGGAGTCCTCATTCCTGGGGGGCGTGGCCTGGTTGGAAGAGGCCCAGAACAGGGCTATTACACTTGAGACCTGGCTCTCCCGTCTGGCTCAGCGGTAACAAACCCAACAAGTATCCATGAGGATGTGGGTTCGATTCCTGGCCTTGCTCAGTGGGTTAAGGATCCGGCGTTGCCGTGAGCTGTGGTGTAGGTCTCAGATGCAGCTCAGATCCTGTGTTGCTGCGGCTGTGATGTAGGCCAGAGGCTGCAGCTCCAATTTAACCCCTAGCCTGGGAACTTTCTTATGCCATGGGTGCGGCCCTAAGAAGCCAAAAAAAAAAGAAAAAAAAAAAAAACCTTGGGGACTAAAACAGCTCCCCCGCCCAACCCTCCCCAAGAATAGCACTGCTGCTGGCCCTCCCATCCTGCCTGAAGTCTGAGGAGAAGATGCAGGGCATCAGAGCTAGCCCAGCCCAGCCCAGCTAGCTATGGAGAAGAGGACACCTCCCATTCCCAGGCCCCCTTCCTTCCTCTCACGCGCGGGCCTACCTTCCGTGGAAGCTATTTCTGCCCCCAGGGATAGTCCTTAAGAACTTTCCCAAGTCACCTTTCACCCCACAGCCCACCCTTCCCAAGGCCCCGTCCTGTTGCAATCAGGGCTGCTCCCTTGGGGGGAATTCCTCTCCAGGAAACCAGTGGGGGGTGGGGCCAAGCCCCGAGGGGCAGATGGGCCACCAGGTTCTCGGAAGGCAGGGAGGTCACCTGGTATGATAACCTGTGGGACCAGGTGTGGCCTGCTCCAGGAGGGAGGAGCAAGACAGAGTTGGAAGCAGGAGCCTCAGGAGGCAGGCAAAGATGACAGAGGCAGCCAAAGCCTGTAGGGGAAGTTGGGGGGCGTCCTGCGGAGAAAGGGCCAAGAGCAGAACAGAGACCACGCCCCTCCATTAACAACTTCATTTTGTTTTTTAATAATTCCTACTCCTGGGAGTTCCCGTTGTGGCTCAGTGGGTTAAGAAGCTGACTAGTATCCATGAGGATGCAGGTTGGATTCCTGGTCTCGCTCAGTGCGTTAAGGATCCGGTCTTGCCTCGAGCTGTGGCGTGGGTCACAGATGAGACTTGGATCTGGCATGGCTGTGGGTGTGGCTGTGGCGCAGGCTGGCAGCTGCTGCTCTGATGGAACCCCTAGCCTGGGAACTTCCACATGCAGCAGGTACTGCAGGAAAAAGAAAAAGAAAAAGAAAAATTCTTACCTCCCTCTACCTCACCTGCGTCCCTGGAGAAGCAGAGTCCCCCCTACCGGTAGGGTTATAGACCTGACTTCCCGAGGGCTGTGCCCAAACAGGAAGGGAGGAACGCAGGAAAGTCCCTTGGTTTCTTTCAAAAATACCTTCTATGTCCTGTTTTCTCACACAGTTCCTAGTTGATTTGTTGGCTTATCTTCCCTAAGAACAAGAGCTCTTCTTCCTGCCCTGAGTCAGGTATGAATTCTAGTTCTGCCCCTGACTTGCTCTGTGACCATGATCTATTATTACATAACTTTGAGCTATTATGTAACCACTCAGATTCCTCATCTGTTAAGTGGGAAGCCTACCACAGAGGATGCTGAGAGGACTCTCACAGATCAGGGAAGCCTTTGGCCCAGTGGCACCTGGCACACAGAGCCACTGAGTCAGTATCCTCAGATAGATGGATGGATGCATGGATAGATGGAAGGATGGATGGGTGAATGGATGGATGTATGGATGGAAGGATGAATGGGTGGATGGATGGATGGATGGATGGAAGGATGGATGGGTGGGTGGGTGGGTGGATGGATGGAAGGATGGATGGGTGGGCGGATGGATGGATGAATGGATGGTTGGGTGGGTGGATGTATGTATTTATGTATGGATGGGTGGGTGGATGGATGGATGGATGGAAGGATGGATGGGTGGGCGGATGGATGGATGAATGGATGGTTGGGTGGGTGGATGTATGTATTTATGTATGGATGGGTGGGTGGATGGATGGATGGATGGAAGGATGGATGGGTGGATGGATGGATGAATGGATGGAAGGATGGATGGGTGGGTGGGTGGATGGATGGGTGGAAGGATGGATGGGTGAATGGATGGATGTATGGATGGAAGGATGAATGGGTGGGTGGATGGATGTATGGATGGAAGGATGGATGGGTGGGTGGATGGATGGATGGATGGATGGGTGGGTGGATGGATGGATGGATGGAAGGATGAATGGGTGGATGGATGGATGGATGGATGGATGGATGGATGGGTGGGTGGGTGGATGGATGGGTGGGTGGGTGGATGGATGGATGGATGGATGGATGGGTGGGTGGATGGATGAATGGATCAGTGGGTGGGTGGGAGGATGGATGGACTTGAAGGGCTCTCTGTTTATACCTTTTGCCTGATTTGCTTGCAGATTCTTGGGCACCATCTGGATTCCAGAAGAAAGGAAATAACCCTTCCTTGTCTCAGTGTCCTTCCTCATCAGTAAAATGGGCGATAATGAGACTGTTTGCCTCATGGGATTATCATGGGCTCACATGAGTGAGTCCAGGTAAAGATCTTAGAGCAAAGTGCCTGCTTTAGTAAGAGTCCAGCCAATGTTGGTGTGGTTCCACTAAAGGCCATATTGTCTATCCCCCGGTGCAGAGCAGGGCCTTCCTTCCCCACAGCCCACCCCACCCTGTCTTCAAATGGCTAAGGAACAAGATGCCCCAGGACCCTTCCTCTTTCCTTTAGCTTATTGCCCACTGCAACCCCCGCCCCCCAGCCCAGGCCCAGTCCTCCCACCTTGGAGATCAGACACTCCTTTCCTCAGTAAACTCCTTCCTTGGGAAATCCTCTCCCCAAGACTGGAGAGACTCGACAGGTATCACTTCCTCAGAGCCCTCCCAGCCCCACCCAGGACCCAGTTTGGGCCACCTGCCCTCTCCTTCCTCCCTGTCTCCAGCTCTGATCCTTCCTGGGTCCCTACCCTGCTCTCAGCCAGTGACCTCCCTCTCCGCCCTCCTCATCGCCCCTCTGCTGGCACCAGGGCCTCCCTCTCCCGGGTGGCAGTTGTGTGCAGACCGAGTCTGCAGCAGGCCTTGGGAGGAGCATGGGGTGCCAGGGCCAGCCCGGGCTGGTGGCTCAGCCCTCCTCTTGCTGAAACCTGCCACCTCCCAGCCCCTGTGGACACACACTCATCTCCTTCCGCCACCGCAAGGAAGGGAGCTCCAAGCACCTTCCCCTAGAAACTCCCTACCTACCAGGGCCTGTCCTGGCACAGCTCTGCCAGCTTGTCCCCTCAGGTGGGGCCTGTGGTCTGTGCCTGGGCTCTGGCCCGCTATAGACAGTCCTTTCCCCTCTGGCTGAGCTGCCCCCTATTCTGAAGCGTGTCCTATCCCAAATGGCAGAGAGGACATGCGGTGGCTATTGGGCAGACAGTATTTCTCCAAGTTCCCCTCGGGGGGCCTTTAAGCCCAGGGTCTGCGGGCAGCCAGGAAGGCCATTCAGAGCAACTCATTCATAAATAATTTCATTACAGGAGTTCGCATTATGGCTCAGTGGGTTATGAACCCGACTAGCATCCACGAGGATGCGGATTCGATCCCTGGCCTCGCTCAGTGGGTTAAGGATCCAGCATTGCCGTGAGCTGTGGTGTAGGTCACAGAAGAGGCTCGGGTCCAGCATTGCTATGGTTGTGGTATAGGCTGGAGCTGCAATTCCACCCCTAGGCTGGGAACCTCCATTTGCCATAGGTGCGGCCCTAGAGAGGAAAATAAATAAATAAATACTAATAATAATTTCCTTCCAGGCTTCCATTTTACCTTTAACAGACCTGTACATGTGTACAGGCACATTTGACTCCACGTTATAGCCAAGTTTTCTTTAATATCAAAAGCAGGAGTTCCCACTGTGGCACCATGGGTTAAGGACCTGGCATTGCCGCATGCCACAGCAGAGGTTGCGGCTGTGGCTCGGGTTGGATCCCTGGCCCAGGAACTTCCAATATGCTGCAGGTACAGCCAAAAAAGAAATTAAAAAAAATCAATGCTCTAAAATATAGAATTGAATTTTTTTCCTCCAAAAAAATCTTTCTATCAAATAGACATATAAGAAAGATAGGTAAGGTCTGGGGTACCCCCTGGCACACCCCACAGGGCACGGACACATCAGTGCCTCTGAGAGAATCGGGAGGGGGAGGAGGTGATCTGGAGTAGAGTGTGAACAGATCAGGGGCTCTCGTGGGAGATCCTAGCATCTGTTCCTTGAGGCTGACCAGAAGCATTTCTTCCCTCTTCTTGCTAATCTGACCTTATCTGAGACCAAGGTCTCCAACCTTCACTCCCAAACATGTTCCCTTTGTCTCAGCTTTTCCTGCAATAGGGTTTCCCTCAAGGTTCATCATATACCTGATTCCAGCCAAACCACCTTTGCTCTGATCCAGAGAAGAGCCCTTGGCCATGCCAATGCGGAGAAGCAGAGTCTCTCACCCTAAAGCACACCCGACACCATCCCACAGGCAGCATTCTTCACCTACCGTCACTCCACGCCTCAGTTTTCTCATCTGCAAACTGGTGGGGTTGAACCTGAGTCTCTGAGGACCTTCCCACAGCAAGAATCTTAACCTCCTCATAGAAATGGTAGCCTTTACTAGACAATCAGCAAATGAAACCTAATATTCTTGGAGTTCCCATCATGGCAAAGTGGAAATGAATCTGACTAGTATCCATGAGGATGCGGGTTCGATCCCTGGCCTCACTCAGTGGGTTTAGGATCCGGCATTGCTGTGAGCTGTGGTGTAGGACAGCAGCTACAGCTCTGATTAGACCCCTAGCCTGGGAACTTCCATATGCTCTGGGTCTGGCCCTAAAAAGCAAAAAAAAAAAAAGGAAGGAGAGAAAAAAGAAAGAAAGAAAGAAAGAAAAAAGAAAGAAAGGAAGAAAGGAAAAGAAAGAAAAAAAAGAAAATATTTTTCCATTCATTCCACAAACACTTATTGAGCAACTACTATATGCCCTGATTCCGTGCAAGGTACCAGGGCTGCAGGTAAAGCATGGTTCCTGCCCACACAAAACCCAAACATGGAGATTAGCATTATGTTGGAAGCCTGCCTTTCTTTTTTCATCACATACATAATAAATCTGGAAGCACCAGAGCCTCTGGAGGCCTGGTGAGGTGACCCAGCCCTGCCCCTGCCCCTGTACTGAGTGAAAACCCCACGTGCAGGAGAGCACTGTGAGTCAGCACTCCGGCTTCAGTGGAGGTGGCCTGGTTCGTACCCAGCCTCTGCACTCATTCCTGGACCTCTCCAGACCTCCATTTCCCCATGTAACGTGGACTTAACAACAGTACTGCCCCGGAGTTCCCGTCATGCCTCAGCAGGTTAAGAACCCGACTAGTATCCATGAGGTTGCGGGTTTGATCCCTGGCCTCGCTCAGTGGGTTAATGATCCGCTGTTGCCGCAAGCTGCAAAATAGGTTGCAGACGCAGCTTGGATCCAGCATCACTGTGACTGTGGTATAGCCCAGCAGCTGCAATTCAACCCCTAGCCTGGGAACTTCTATATGTCTCTGGTATAGCCCTAAACAGAAATAATAATAACAATAATAATAATTTCATTCCAGGCTTCCATTTTACCTTTAATAGATATGAACATGTGTACAGGCACATTTTACTCCACGTTACAGCAAGTTTGCTTTAACAGGAAAAGCAGGAGTTCCCTCGGTGGCACCTTGGGTTAAGGATCTGGCATTGCCGCAAGCTGTGATGGTGGAGGTTTCAGAGGCAGCTCGGATCCAGCATTGCTGTGGCTGTGGTGGCGGCCTGCAGCTGTAGCTGATTCCACCCCTAGCCTGGGACCTTCCATAGACCGCAGGTGCAGCCCTAAAAAGAAAAAAGAAAAAATATAGCAGTACTTCCCCATAGACGCCTCTCCTCTTGTGCCCTTCCTCGCCCCATCTGGGCTCCTGCAGCAGCCCCCATGCTCCGTGATCCCTCTCTGCTTTCACACACTGACCTTCTTGCTTCACTGCAGTGCCCATGTCAAGCAAACACCACCCGCCTCGGGACCACTTGCTGTTCCTCTCGCCTCCATGGCTGGGCCCCCAATAGTCAAAGGGCTGACTCCCTCCTTCCACGCCCATCCCTGCTCAAATAACACCACCTCCAGGAGGCCCATCCCACCGCCCTCTGTCCCTTCTCGCTGCTCCAGGTTTTTTTGTCTTTTTGCCATTTCTTGGGCCGCTCCCACGGCATATGGAGGTTCCCAGGCTAGGGGTTGAATTGGAGCTGGAGCCACCGGCCTACGCCAGAGCCACAGCAACGCAGGGATCCGAGCCGCATGTGCAACCTACACCACAGCTCACAGCAATGCTGGATCCACCAGGTTTCTTCTGAGCACTTACTTGACATGATATATCTATGCCCTCATTTGTTTATTCTCTCCTTCCTTCACTTAGAATATAAGCTCCAGGAGGGCAGAGATTTTGTCTGTGTTTTTATTCACTCTCTCCCCAGCCCCCGTATCCAGACTAACGCCTGGCACATAGTAGATGCTCAATAAATATTGCCTTGAGGGACTCTTGAATAAATGACTTGTGGAGGAGTTCCCGTTGTGGCTCAGTGGTTAGCGTACCTGACTAGTATCCATGAGGACGCGGGTTCGATCCCTGGCCTCCCTCAGTGGGTTAAGGATCCAGCGTTGCCATGAGCTGTGGTGCAGGTCGAAGACGGGACTAGGATCCCGCATTGCTGCGGCTGTGGTGTAGGCCAGTGGTTACAGTTCCAATTTGACCCCTAGTCTGGGAACCTCCATATAGTGCAGGTGCAGCCCTAAAAGACAAAGAGACCAAAACAAACAAACAAAACACGTGACTTGTGGAGATATGGGGGCTAAATAAGGCAAAGCTTGTAAAATGCTCCCCAGTCTCTAGCAACAGGGCAAGTGATGATAAATGGAAACTGTTATTATTCAACAACACCAATGGCCAGATTGAAAGAGCTTGGAATTTCACGAGGAGAAAAACAAATTTCAGCCAAAATTACATGTATTGCTTCATGCAATAAACATTTCTGCTGCCATTTCTGACATCCATCTTGATTAGAAGATGGTTTATTTGAGAGTTCCCATCCTGGCTCAGCAGAAACAAATCTGACTAATATACATGAGGACGCAGGTTCGATCCCTGGCTTCACTCAGTGGGTTAAGGATCCAGCATTGCCGTGAGCTGTGGGGTAGGTCACAGATGCAGCTCGGATCTGGCGTTGCTGTGGCTGTGGTGTGGCATTTGCAGCTCTGATTTGACCCCTAGCCTGGGAAACTCCATATGCTGAGAGTGTGGCCCTAAAAAGACCAAAAAAAAAAAAGAGAGAGAGAGAGAGAGTTTATTTTATGTGCTCCAAAATTTCAGCCTGCTCAACAATCACTAATTCTTCATTTCCTTTTCATGAAGGAAAATGCTTAGAAAAAAACTGACCAAATATTTTTAAAAAGTTATTTGCTTTCTTTCTTTCTTTTTTTGCTTTTTAGGGCCACACCTGTGGCGTATGGAGGTTCCCAGGCTAGGGGTCCAATCGGAGCTATGGCCGCTGGCCTACGCCAGAGCCACAGCAACATAGGATCCAAGCTGCATCTGTGACCTACACCACAGCTCACGGCAACGCCAGATCCTTAACCCACTGAGCGAGGTCGGGGATCAAACCCACAACCTCATGGTTCCTAGTGGTTTCAATGGGAACTCCCATTTTCTTTTCTTTTCTTTTAATGGCTGCACCTGTGGCATAAGGAGGTTCCCAGGCTAGGGGTCGAAATAGAGCTGCAGCTGAAGCCTAGGCCACAGCCACCTCAACACCCATCCGAGCCACATCTGTGACCTGCTAGGCAGCTTGCAACAACACTGGATCCTTAACCCACTGAGCGAGACCAGGGATCGAACCCACATCCTCTAGGACAACAGCGGGTCCTTAACGCACTGAGCCACAACAGGAACTCCTAATTCATCATTTTCTTTAAGTACCTGTCATCCAACCTCTGATCTGGAAGAAATCAGTGAGATGCCATTTCTATGGGCACCTGGGTGTCAGGGGGAGGATGTCCCAAGGGTACTAAGTGGTCACAGAGCTGAGACAGAGATGCCCATGACCAGCAGAGGTGTTTCTCTTCCTGGCAGGAGCCCTGATTTAAGAGAAGGGCATGGAGTTCCCTTGTGGTTCAGTGGGTTAAAGATCCAGTGTTGTCACTGCAGGGGCTCTGGTGGCTGAAGCAGTACAGGTTCAATCCCTGGCCCCAGAACTTCCACATACTACAGGTGTGGCCAAAACAAAAACAAAAACAGGGAGTTCCTGTCATGGCGCAGTGGTTAACGAATCCGACTAGGAACTATGAGGTTGCGGGTTCGATCCCTGCCCTTGCTCAGCGGGTTAAGGATCTGGCGTTGCTGTGAGCTGTGGTGTAGGTCGCAGACGTGGCTCGGATCCCCCATTGCTGTGGCTCTGGTGTAGGCTGGCAGCTACAGCTCCGATTAGACCCCTAGCCTGGGAACCTCCATATGCCGCAGGAGCGGCCCAAGAAATGGCAAAAAGACAAAATACAAAAAAAAAGGAATAAAAAAGAGAGGGGCATGTAATCGGTGTCCCTAAGAGGTCTCCTTCCTGTCGCTGGGAGTCACCCAACCACCCCCCAGGCACTGACCTGGAGTCCTGTCCACCCAGAGCTCTGGGAAGAACGAAGCCACAGTCCCTCCCCACCCTCCAGGCTAAGAGAAGCCCCTAGCCCCAAGCCCGCATGTGGCCTCTCCTTGTCTTGGCCAGTGAGGACAGGAGAAACACCTGCTTCCAATGTCTAGTATGACCTATGAGGCAAAGGTCACCCATGGTCCTCCCCTCTCTGCCAATGGGACTGGCATGGGGTCAAGCTGGAAGCAGACAGTCTCAGACCAGTTTGAAGGGAGAGGCAGGTCCCTGCCCTGCGTGGCGGCACCATAAGATCACCACACACTTACTGGGCCAAGCTCATCTACCACCCTAACGCGGCAGGTGGGGTTAATAGCCCTGTTTATGCGGGCAAACAGCCTCAGAGAGGTCAGGTCGCTTGCCCAAGGCCAGGACCCAACCACTTCCGGCTCTGGCCGGAAGTGTGAGCGACCCGGAGAGGTGGTGCGGCCCTGGGGCAGGCTTCTTGGAGGAGGAGGACCAGGAGGAGGCTCAGGACTGCCAAGGGGGGCAGCCGGGGACAGAGAGGCATGGTGCGGCTTGGGCTGCGTGCTCCTGGGACTCAAGGGCTAGCCAGTGGAGCCCAGCCTGGGAGGGGCCCCTGCCAGCCCGGGGACCCGCCCAACCCAGAGCGCATCCCAGGCCACCCCACACTGGCAAGACTAGGAGAGGACATGTCGGCGGAAGCCTAGATGTAGGGGTGAGCTCCCTCCTCGGCGGCTGGGGTTGGGGGTGGTGCACCAGCCCCTGGCAGGGTCTGAGGACACATCCCCCCCCCACCTCCCTGCAGTAGCAATTGGGCAGGAGAGCCAAAACCCAAGGGTCCGCTTGGGCCTGGCGCCCAGGACTGCAGGGTTGGGGCGGCGTCGGGCCTGAGACAACTGGGGGGGTGGGGGAGAGGGCGGGTCAGAGGCCTGCAGGGCTGGGGCCTGGCTGCCTAATGGTTTTCGGAGGAGGCTCCTGGTGGATTAAAGGTCTGCTCCGAGCAGGGTGGGGCGGCGGGGAAAGGATGGGCCTGGAGCCACGGGGCTGCGCTGGGCAGAGGGACCTGGGTTTTGGTATAGGATGGGGCCAGGGCTCTGCACAGGCCGAGGCGGAGGTGGGGTGGCTTTTCGTGGTAACCCAGGGCCAGGTGGCTGCACAGACAGGTGCTCAGGCTGCCAGCTGTGCCCTTGAGAGGGATGAAGACTCACTTGAAGGTGCTGTGGGGAAGGCGGAGCAAGGGGCTTGTCTTGAGGTTGCTGTGGCTCCACTTCTTACATAAGACAGAAACATCAACTGCAGAGCAGCGCCCGGGGTAGGGGGTCGGGGACCAAAGTGCCTCAGTGCCCTGCTGGAGAGGACTTTTCCATGAGCTGAGCCTGGGTGGGAGGTTGAGGGGCTGGGTGGGAGGCCTCCTCTGCCAGTCTCCATCACCACTGGCAGAATCCCCTCCCTCTCACTGAACTCCCCCCACCCACTGCCCGCCACTCTAAGCTTTTCTTTTTTTTCTTTCTTTCTTTTTTTTTTTTTTTGTCTTTTTAGGGCTGCACCCACAGCATATGGAAGTCCCTAGGCTAGGGGTCCAATCCGAGCAACAGCTGCCAGCCTACACCCCAGTGACACCAGACCCGAGCCACGTCTGTGACCTACACCACAGCTCACAGCAACGCCAGATCCCCAACCTACTGAACAAGGCCAGGGATCGAACCCGCATCCTCATGGATATGAGTCGGATTGTTTCTGCTGTGCCACAAGGGGAACGCCAAGCCTTTTCCTTTCATTAGCCCCCCTCCCCCTCAACTATCCCCTCCCTCAGCCTCAGCCTCGCCTCCACTCGGCCCCTTCTGCCTTGGCCCCTGCCAATCCCTGCAGGGACCCATCTGAGGAGGCTGACACCTCCTTCAGCCAGGCCCAGGCCTGCCGGGTCCCCCCTCCCTTGCTGGAGCTGGCCCCAGGCAAGAGGCGCTTTCTCCTGAGAGGACCCCAGTTCTTTTCAGGGAGGTGACCCAGAAGAGGGGCTGGGCCTTGAGTGCAGGCTGGATGACTTCAAAGGGCGGTGGGTGGGGTTGGCGCCTGGTCACAGGTGCCACTCAGGGTGGGCCAACCTGCCCAACCAGGTCAGGGCTTGCTCTGCACCTCGCCCAGAACATCACGACACAGACCTGACAGCAGCTCCACCCATCAGAGACTCCCCCAGGGCCTCAGGAGAAAGACCTGAGACACAGGCTCCAGGATTCGAGGCACAGAGAGCCTGGCAGGTCATCCCTCGGTGCTCCCACCCCAGCGCCCTGAGCCTCCACACACCCATTCACCCACATGCGCAGGGCAGCGCACTCTCTGGCCACGTGGGGACACAGATGGGATCCAAGGTCTCAAGAGGCCACACCTCGCTCTGTCCAAAAGTTCTTCCTGCTGGAGTTCCTGTCGTGGTGCAGCGGAAACAAATCCGACTAGGAACCATGAGGTGGTGGGTTCGATCCCTGGCCTCGCTCAGTGGGTTAAGGATCCAGCGTTGCTGTGAGCTGTGGTGTAGGTGGCAGATGTGGCTCGGATCTGGCTTTGCTGTGGCTGGGGTGTAGGCTGGCAGCTGTTGCTCCGATTGGACCCCCAAGCCTGGGAACCTCCATATGCCTCGGGTGTGACCCTAAAAAAAAAAAAAAAAGCAAAAGTTCTTCCTGGTGTCTGTCTACCTCTGTCTGGGATTCCTAGGATGTGAGTAGGAGGTAGGCCAGTACCCAGTCTGGCACCAGCTCCTTTGCATTATGGAGTCTTTGGACCTGAGAGAGGAGGCTCAGCGCCCCCCTCCCTCGCCCCCCCTAACCAGACTACATGTCAGAAAACAGGGGCACGTTCCCACACACGGTACCAGGTGCTCGGGACCATGCTTGGCACTAAGGCTTGAAAAAAGACTGAGGTTGGTTCCCTTCCCACAGGAAGCTAATAGCCTCAGTTCGCTAATCTACAAAATGGGAATATAAGTACATACCACATAAGATTGTTGAGGAGATTAAATGAAATACCATGTCGGAGTTCCCACTGTGGCTCGGTGGGTTAAGGACACAGCGTTGGCTCTGCAGCGGTTTGGGTCACTGCGGAGACACCGGTTCGATCCCTGGCCCGGCCCAGTGGGTTAAGGATCCGGTGTTGCTGCAGCTGCGGCTTAGGTCCCAGCTGTGGCTCGGATTCAGACCCTGACCTGGGAACTTCTGTATGCTGTGGGTGCGGCCAAAAAAAAGGAGATATATTGTAAAGTGCTTAGCCTAGAGCCTGGCATATAGTAGGTGCTCAATACATGGCAGGTGTCCTTGGTATGAGTATTCATAGTACTCTAGTGAGGAGACCTCCCCCAGAGAACCACATGCGCCATGGTCCAGACTGGTCCTTTGCAAACTGAGTGGGTCCTGGCCTTGTGTGAATCTGTGTTTGCCCCTGCACCGGCTGCTCCACCTGCAGCTCACCCGCACGTAGCCTCCAGGATTTGGACTGGCCCAGCCATCTATGGGAAGGGACTCCAGGAAAAGGCAGGAATGGACCGCGGGGGCACTTGGTTCCTGGCTACGTGGTGAAGGCACACAGAGGGAGGAAAGGGGATCAGAGAAAGGATCTCAGGCAACTGAGTTCCAGGCAGGCCTCAAGAGGAGCCGCAGAAATAAGCAGAGAGAAGTAGCTCTGTGCATCCTGAGCCAGAGATAGGATGGCGACAAAGGAGGCTAGGAGAGGAGGATGCTGGGGGTGTACAGTAGGGATAAGGAGATGGAGAGATGAGAGCAGCAAACAGGGGAGTGGGAGGGTGCCTCCTATGGCTCTTTCTAGACCCCGTGCTGGTAGGACAGGCTGGGTACCAATGAGCCATGTCAGTGTCAGGGGCCATGAGCCTGGCTTCTCCGCCAGCCCATGCCTCTGCAGGATGTAGTTATCTCCATGTATTCAGTTCAGCAGTTTGGCAGGCAGGTGGGCATTCTTTACTGGGCACTGACTGCCAGAACCTGAGCACAGGCAGTGACTGAGATTGTCAGGGTCCCGAAGCCTGGGGTGCCTATAAACTGGAGGGAGCAGTGACCCCTCAATCCGAGAAGACTTCCTAGGGACAGATACCAGGCTGGACCAAAAGGGAGGGTGAGGAGGAGGGGGCGCTGGCTGGAGAAGTTACTGTGGGAGGGCAGAGCCGGCCAATCTGAGGACTTCCCCCAGCCAGGGGGAAGGAGAGGAGGGGTCACCTGGCCAAGACGAGCTGGGATCTGAAAGGCCAGAGCCTGGGGTCCAATAGGGGAAGGGACGGGTGGCAGGAGGGATGCTCCCGGCCTCGGTGGGAGGGGATGTCTCTGGACCCTGCTGGCCCTGGACGCAGGCTGCCTCCTCCAACCTCCCTCTGTTGGGCTGCGGGAGCCGGATCTGCCACATTCCACAGAGGCCCGGGTTGCCATCCTCCTGGGCTTGGATGCGCCCCCAGGGGCAGGCTGGTCTCAGGGCTGGAAAAACTGGTCTTCCTTCCCCCCCACCCCACCATGCACACCAGCCTGGAGTTCGAGGATTCTTAAGGAAAGGGTGTCACAGGAACTGGAGGTTCCCCACATTCCAAACTTATGGGCCTGGGAGGGGTATCGGGGAGGAGAGAATGGAGGGGAAGCACGTGAAAGGAGGAAGCAGGACAGGAGCGGCTCTGGCCAGCGAGGAGCATGGCTGGTGGGAGCATCTGTAATAGACTCAGAAGCAGGATGAGAGGAGAGTTAGATCCCTCGCCCACTCCCTGCCTGGGAAGGTGTCCTGCTTATAAGCAGGAAAGCTCAAAGATAGACATCAAGAAAAACTTTGGTTCCCATCGTGGCTCAGCAGTAATGAACCTGACTAGGATGCATGAGGACACAGGTTCGATCCCTGGCCTCGGTCAGTGGGTTAAGGATCCAGCGTTGCCGGGAGCTGTGGTGTAGGTCACAGAGGCGGCTCGGAGCCTGCATTGCTATGGCTGTGGTGTAGGCCAGCCGCTGTAGCCCCATTTTGACCCTAGCCTGGGAACTTCCATATGCCGTGGGTGCAGCCCTAAAAAAGCAAAAGAAAAAAGAACTTCCCAGTGGATCCCTGTGGGGGAGGAGCGACATAGTCTCTAAGAAGGAACAGAGGAAAAGAGAGAAAAGCTTTCAGCCTGGGAGGAATCCAGAAGTGCAGCCTTAGGATGTGCTGACAAGCCGCTCACCCACTCCTCCTTCAGTGGCATGGGGTGGGGGTGGGGACTATCTTTCTATCCTGCTGCTTCCAGGGCCCCTGGACCGCGTTAGACCTCAGAAAATCTCCAGCCCCTGGCACTACCTCTATAAGTCTATCCTTTGCCGGAGTTCAGCCATGGCAAAATGGGTCAGGAATCCCACTGCAGCAGCTCAGGTCACTGCGGAGCTGCAGGTTTGATTCCCGGCCACAGCACCATGTGTTAAAGGATCCGGCGTTGCCGTTGCCCCAGCTGTGGTGTGGGTCGCAGCTCGGATTTGATCCCTGGCCCAGGGACTTTCCATATGCCCCGGGTGCAGTGATAAAATGAGCGGGGGACGGCGGGGGTGGCGGGGGGGGAGAGTTCCTTTGCAGCAAAAGAGATGTATAGTGACCAAAGTTAAAGTCTCAAAATTGGCCCAGGGGCATTGTCAGCCCAGCCCTCTTCTCAAGACATTCTCACGTGGGTACCTGTGTCCTCCCCTCTCTGGGATATGAGCCCCATCCCTTTCCCAGGCCTGCGGTGATGCTGGTGCTGAATAGTCCCCAAAAGGGTGGGGTGGGTTCTGATGGACCAAGACAAGCCCCTGAGGTTTCCATAGACCCACAGAACTTCTCCCCCTAGCGTCAAAACCCAGCCCCTCTTGGAACAAAAGAGACCAGATTTCTGCTCCAGTTCATTTCTTAGGTAGGTGCTGAGCCTTGGCTTCTCAGAACGTAGGCCACAGACCACCCACCTGCCCCAGAACAGGGGAGCCGACTTTCAAAATATTCCCACAAGCTCCCTATTGAGATTCACTGGGCCCAGGAACCTACATTTTGTACTACTCTCCCCACCAAGGTCCCCACCTCCAAGCCCATCCGTGCTTCTGAGATGTTTAAGAATTTCTGGAGTTCCCGTCGTGGCGCAGTGGTTAACGAATCCGACTAGGAACCATGAGGTTGCAGATTCGGTCCCTGGCCTTGCTCAGTGGGTTAAGGATCCGGTGTTGCCGTAAGCTGTAGTGTAGGTCGCAGGCGCGCGGCTCAGATCCCGCTTTGCTATGACTCTGGCATAGGCCGGTGGCTACAGCTCTGATTAGACCCCTAGTCTGGGAACCTCCATATGCTGCGGGAGCGGCCCTAGAAAAGGTAAAAAGACAAAAAAAAAAAAAAAGAATTTTTGCAAAGGATCAGCCCAATGAGCAGTTCCTCGAGGATGGGGTTTGGGGGGGCTCAGACCAGGTGGCAGTAGCTTTCAAGCCTCCTGTGGCCCCGGAGAGGGAGGACAGTGTGACAGTGACCTCAGCACCAAAGACAATGTCTCAGGTCCTTTCCTTTGACATTCACGTAATGATCTTTATTGCAAACTCACTAAGTGCCAGGGGCTGTGGCTGGTCATTTCAGAAGAAGCCATGCTCACTGGCTGGGGGGTAAAGGAGTGAGGCTGGGGGATGGACGCGATGACCCTCTAAGCTCCGCCAGAGATCCAGAGGCATCCCTGCCCAGCCCCTTCCCACCCCGGCTCTCAGGACACGGGCCAGGCTTCTCTCGGCCTCCTCACAGCACTGCCCTGTCAAGAGGGACATTTCAGCAAGAGTGAAATTTCCTCAAGATGCCGGGCCGCATGGAGGGGAAGGAGCCTCTAGCTCTGTAGTCTCATGTCCCAAGGAAGCCCTCACTGTTCACGCTGAACTCATTGATAGTGTCATCCTTCATTCATTCATTTCTTCACTGGGCCCCTCCTCTGATCCAGACTAGGACTCAGACATCAGGCATACCCTGTGCCATCCAGAGATGGAGTGCAGGCATTCAGGCAGTCTCCCATGCGGGCACCACCCATGTGCCAAGGGTCCTTGGCCTGACCCCCTGCAACCACCAACACTATTGGCTGCAGAAGGATGGTGTAAACAGCAAGGGCTTGGAAGTTCCTGTCGTGGCTCAGTGGTTAATGAACCCAACTAGGATCCGTGAGGATGCGGGTTCGATCCCTGGCCTTGCTCAGTGGGTTAAGGATCCAGCATTGCCCTGAGCTATGGTATAGGTCAAAGATGCGGCTCAGATCCTGCGTTGGTGTGGCTGTGGGGTAGGCTGGTAGCCATCGATCCGATTTGACCCCTAGCCTGGGAACTTCCACATGTCGTGGGTGTGGCCCTAAAAAAGACAAAAAAAAAAAAGCAAGGGCTTTACGGTCAGATGGTCTGCAGTTTGAATCCAGCCTTCTGGTTCCTGGTGAAAAGCATCAAGGGCTTTGTCCCTTGCACCTGGGACTTCCCCTGGCTTGTCAGAGCACCAGGAACCGTGTCAATTAGGGGTAATTGAGGTAACAGCACATCAGTGAGTGAGTTTCTAATCACTAATTTCTCCTGTTAACAGCTTCGCCAATCAAAGTACTTGCCACATCGTCACAACACATACACGAGACTGGATCCCAGCACCTGGTGTGCGGTAGGGGCTTGCTGTACAAATGAGTGCTCAGTGCAATGACTAAAAGGGAAATCAGCAACAGCCTCTGGAAGGAGTTGGGTGTTGCCCTAAAGGTTCTGGTTTTTGTTTTTTTTTGTCTTTTTGCCTTTTTGCACCCGCGGCATATGGAGGTTCCCAAGCTAGGGGTCTCATTGGAGCTGTAGCCCCCGACCTATGCCAGAGCTGCAGCAACACCAGATCCAAGCTGCGTCTTCTACCTACACCAAACTCATGGCAACGCCGGATCCTGAACCCACTGAGCGAGGCCAGGGATCGAACCCGCAACCTCATGGTTCCTAGTTGGATTCGTTAATCACTGAGCCACGACAGGAACTCCAGGTTCTGCTTTTGATTAGATCGAATGGCTGGTTTTTGGCTGAGAACCCGCCGCCCTGTGGAGCCGGGTAACACATAAAGGGTTAATGCTGGCTCCTCTGATGCTTTTAGACCCAAAGACCCAGGTATTCTGAGTTGCCAGGTGAGCGTGGAGAGAGATGCATGTACTATACAGGATGTCCCCACAGTCTTTCAGGGCGGGGGGGGGGGGAGCCAAGGCAGAGACTGCTAAGGAGAGAGGGACAGCTGAATCTCCTCCCAAGGTCTGCCCACCTCCCCGCAACCCTGCTACCACCTTCCCATTGTGGAAGCAACAGCCGTCCGTTCCCCACCCCCCACCCCCCACCCCCAAGAGAAGCCTTTGTATGTATTTGGGAAGCGCTTAAAATTTTCTAGCCTTGGGAGTTCCTGTTATGGCACTGTGGAAACGAATCCAACTAGTATCCATGAGGACACAGGTTCGAGCCCTGGCCCCGCTCAGTGGGTTGAGGATCCAGTGTGGCTGTGAGCTGTGGTATATGTCTTAGATACAGCTCGGATCCTGCATTGCTGTGGCTGTGGTATAGATCCAATTGGATCCTCAGCCTGAGAACTTGCATATGCCATAGGTGCAGCCCTAAAAATACAAAAAAAAAAAAAATTCCCAGACATTCAGACCTGGGAGGTTGGACAGTGTCTCCTGGGCCTACCACCCCCTACTCTCAGTGAATGTGCCAGTGCTGATTATCCAGACTTTCCTGGGTCTTTCCTCTTTTTGCAAGAAGTTTCCCACAAGGAGAGGAGAGGAACGGTCCCCAACACCCCCCGCAAGTGCACACACACCACTATATAAGGAGAGTAGAGCTTTCCCCAGACCATCTAGCCACGTGCCACCCTAAGAGGAAGATCCTGCCCGGGGAGTGCAAGGAGGGAACAGGTCAATTTACCCACTGGGATTTGGGTCAGGCTTGAGGAAGTCCTTCCTAAATGGGCAGACCCAGCCCCAGGATCAGATCGCCAAGGGGTAAAAGGACGCCCTCCTCTAGGGATGGTGACGCATGCGCAGCACAGGGGGGCAGCCTCTCTCAGGAGATCTGATGCGCACCCGGCTGGAGCAGCTGCTCTCCTGGAGCGGGCGCCCACCAGCACGAAGATACCGGGACAAGCATCCTTGTTCAGCCTTACCTGTGATGAGGCTGCCCAGATGCCTCCAATAATCAAGGTTCAAGTTAGATTTCATCCACCCAGTAGGTGTTTTGAAGCCTTAGACATGAAATTGCTCAGTGTGTGCAGATGGGAACTGTTGATTCTGTTCCTATTTGTTAGTAAGGTCCCACTTAAATTCAAAAAAATTTTTTGAATGCTTACAGAGGTCCGGTAGCAAGCACATCAATGTTAACCGCAGTTACTGGAAGGGGGGGATAGGCTTATGGAGCACTTGGTATCTATAGATTTCCATGCTGTTTACAGAAATTCTGCAGTGTCAGCATGCAGAACTTTTGTAATTGACAAATTTGTAAATGACAAATTAAAAAAAGTTTTTTTGATGAAAGTGTCATTGGGAATCCTGGTGCTGGCTCAGTGTTAATGAACCCAACTAGTATCCATGAGGACACAGATTCGATCCCTGGCCTCGCTCAGCTGGTTAAGAATCCAGTGTTGCCGTGAGCTGTGGTGTAGGTCGCATAGAGGCGGCATCAATCTGACGTTGCTGTGGCTGTGGTGTAGACCGGCAGCTGTAGCTCTGATTCAGCCCCTAGCCTGGGAACTTCCATATGCTGCGGGTATGGCCCTAAAATGCAAAAAAAAAAAAAAAATGTGTAAGTGATTTACAGTGTTGTGCCAATTTCTGCTACACAACAAAGTGGCCCAGTCATACATATAGATATATTTCCTTTCTTATATTCTCTTCCATCATGGTCTATCCTAAAAGACAGATATAGTTCCCTGTGCTGTGCAGTAGGACCTCACTGCAATTTTTTTTTTTTTGTCTTTTTGCCATTTCTTGGTCCACTCCTGTGGCATATGGAGGTTCCCAGGCTAGGGGTCGAATCGGAGCTACAGCCACTGGCCTACACCAGAGGCACAGCAACAAGGGATCCGAGCTGCATCTGTGACCTACATCCCAGCACACGGCAACACTGGATCCCCAACCCACTGAGCAAGGCCAGGGATGGAACCCGCAACCTCATGGTTCCTAGTCGGATTCTTTAACCACTGTGCCACACCAGGAGCTCCCTCACTGCAATTTTTTAAATGAGCATTACTTGGGGGATAGAGGGAGGAGAGAAGGCCGGCACCCCAAGGAGAGGCCTACTCCTCCCTGGCACACACTCCCATCAGTCTTGGCTGCACTGAATATTTACAGAGCACTTGCCCGAGGCCACCCAGGGGGTTAGAGAAGAAAGAGACTGATCTTTGCCCAGGAACTCTGGTCCCAGTCCAGTAGACAGCGGGGGTTTCGCAGACTATCAAGGATCCAGAGTAGGAGTTCCTGTCGTGGCACAGTGGAAACGAACACTTTTAGAATCCACAAGGATGCAGGTTCGATCCCTGGCCTCGTTCAGTGGGTAAAGGATCCAGCGTTGCCATGAGCTGTGGTGTAGGTCACAGACGTGGCTTGGATCTGATGTGGCTGTGGCTGTGGTGTAGGCTGGCAGCTGTAGCTCCGATTGGACCCCTAGTCTGGGGACCTCCAAATGCTGTGAGTACCGGCCCTAAAAAGCAAAAAAAAGAAAAAAGAAAAAGAAAGAATCCATAGGAAAAGAGCCTTCCCTCCCCCTAGCCCCCCCCCCCCCCCCCGCCACATATACATACACTCAAACCCCCAGACTGTCATCTCACCAAACTGGGGCCCCACTCATGCTGACACCCTCGTCCCATGTTGTACATTCTCAGTCCCTCCCTCATCATTTTTTTTTCCTGCTTTTTAGGGCCGCACCCTTGGCATACGGAGGGTCCCAGGCCAGGGATCTAATCAGAGCTAGAGCTGCCTGCTTACACCACAGCCACAGCAATGCCTGATCTGAGCCGCCTCTGCAACCTACACCACAGCTCACAGCAAGGCTGGATCCTTCACCCACTGAATGAGGCTAGGGATCGAACCTGCAACCTCGTGGTTCCTGGTCAGATTTGTTTCTGCTGCGCCACAACGGGCACTCCCTCTCAGTCCCTCCTTCAAAGTTGCTGTCACCCCTTCAAATCCAGGAAGGGAGCAGGAGGTCCAGTGGAGGTAGGGGGGAGGGAGGAGTGAGAGGAGGAAGAGGAAGCCCCTCCATCAGGCCAGTCAGGCCTCCCTTAGGGCTCCCCCCCTCTGCTCCCTCCCAAGGCTTCAAGAACCAGCACAGGGACAGGGTTGGTGTGGGACCCTCAGAGACAGGGAGAGAGCAGAGACCACCCCCCGCCCCCCCACCCCCAGTACTGTCCTTATCCACTCCAAATGTCCCCGAGGGAGTGTTTCCTGGTGCACATGTGGCTGGGAAATCTAAAATATAAGGGCAGCCTTGAGAAGGGCCTTGTCCAAGGTCACAGCAAAGGCTGGGCTGGAGACCCGCCCTCAGCTCCATCCCCTAGGCACGCCCTGCTCTCTTGATCTCCTGCCTGCGGTTCTGGTATGGTACCGAGAGACCAGGACCAGCCAGGGGATCCGCTTCCCACACACAGGCATTGGAGGCTACCCCAGCTCTGCAGGCTCATTCTTGTCTTCCCGAGGCTTTGTCAGGATTCCTCAGCCTTCCCTGCGACCCGGGGCGAGCTGCCTGGCCTCCCTGTGCCTCGGTTTTCCCATGTGTAAAATGGGAGCCGGCAATCCTAACGACAAGGATCAAAGCGATGGTGTTTATGAAAATATTTAGTATGAGCTGCTGCTTCTAAAAGAAGACCACGGGCTGGGGGGCGGGGTGCGGGGGGGGGTGCGGGACACAGATGGGAGGAGGGTAGGAGTGGAGGTGAGTACCTGCCAGGTGCACAGGCCCTTCAAGGGAGGGCCAACCGCAGCTGTTGGGCAGCACCCAGAGGTCTGCGTGGGAACTGCATGCCTCCTGCCTTCTGGCTCACTTCGCGGAGGAGGCTGGGGGAGCAGAGGCGAGTCCAGCTTTGCAACCCCCGCCCCCTCCTCCCCCAGAGGGCAGCTCTCGGGTCCTCTGCAGGCCTCTGGGGGTGGGGCTGGCAGAGGAGATGCAGAGAGAGAGAGAGCAGAGAGAGAGAGAGAGAGAGAGAGGGAAATGGGTCTTCCACCTGCAGAGAGCTCTGCTGCTACTCAGAAGGGTATCCAGACCTGGGCTGCCACAGGGGGGACCCCAGGGCAGGATGGGGAGGAGATGCTGGGAGGGAGCCAGGTCCCCCTGAGAGGGGGAGGGGAGAAGGGCAGGGGCCGAGGACTAGGGTGGATGGCAGTGTCCCTGGAGGAGGCAGGCTGAGAGCTGGAGACAGGAGGGCTGTTCCAGGGTAGAGCTAAGCAAAGATGCTGCGTGGAGGCCATTTTGGCCAGTCCCCTGCCTCGAAACCCCTCCCGAAAGGGATGCTTTGATTGGGGAAGTGGCTTTTTTTTTTTTTCCTGTGAAAATCCACCTGAAGCAAAGTTCCCAGCTTCCACCCTTTGCCATGTCCCCACCCCCAGGCTGACTTCCCCAGGTCTAGCCCTTCTTGGGAAGTTCCTTCTGGAGCGTGACCTCAGATGTCCCCCTCCCTTTTGCCTGGGCTGGGGGGAGGGAAACCACTGCTTTAGTCACGCCAGATAATCACCTCTGGTCACTCACTGTCTGGCCTCTTCCTCCAAGTAACTCCAAGTATCTCTTAGACATTATCTCACCATGCAGGCTTGGGGGGAGCGTGGGGGGGGGGAAGAGGGGAGGCAGCATTTAAGAAGGAGAAACTGAGGATAGAGAGGAGCAACGCGCCCACCTACCCCGCTTCCCCGCATAGGCTAGGAAGGTGACACCCTGTGTGTGTCGTGCTCTGAGGAGGGGGAGCGGGCCGAGAGCAGAAAGAACCTTCTAGAAAGCTGTGAAAATGAGCACTTGAAAAAAGGGGCCTTTGGCGGAACCACCAGACTCTGTGGTAGCAGCTTTACAGAAACTATCTCATCCTTTCTCCCAATAAAAGAGACACTCTAAGAGTTCTCGTCGTGGCTTAGCAGTAACCAACCCGACTAGCATTCATGAGGACATGGGTTCCATCCCTGGCCCCACTCAGTGGGTTAAGGGTCTGGTGTTGCCGTGAGCTGTGGTGTAGGTCGACGATTGGGCTCAGATCCCTCATTGCTCTGGTTGTGGTGTAAGCTGGCAGCTGCAGCTCCGATTCAACCCCTAGCCTGAAACATCCATATGGCAAGGGTGTGGCCCTAAAAAGACCAAAAAATAAAATAAAATAAAGAGAGACACTGATTCTTATCCACACTCTGCAGATGGGGAAACTGAGGCAACTACTCATCCAAGACCACTCAGTAAGCGAGGGAAGGATGCTAGGATTCAAGTTCGGGGGCTACCTCCTGGTGAGACAAGGGAACAGTCAGTCTGGGGGCAGAAGCGAGCTGGGGAGACCTCCCGTGAATCCTCCTGAGTGACCTTTAGGTGTCCATTAAGGTGAGGGTACCACTTTCCTATCATCCTGGAAGTTTCCAGGCCTCTGCTAACCATACTGTTGGCCTTTCTCTCCCCTGTGTTTTCATGGGACCTGATTTTTCTTTTCTTTTCTTTTCTTTTCTTTTCTTTTCTTCTTTTTTTTTTTTTTTGCCTCACCCACCAGGAACTGAACCCACAACACAACAGCCGGGGCCACAGCAGTGACAACACCACATCCTTGACCTGCTAGTCATAGGACCTGACTTTTATGCCTGGGAGAGGAAAATGAGCCAGAAGAGGACTAAGTGAATTTCTTTTCCTGGGTGTATATGACCCTCAGGTCTTTTTGGGTGCTCACTCGAGCCTCCCTCCCTCTCCTGTCCATGGCCTGCCTGTCCTCCTACATTGCTCAGTGTCACACCAGCAAGGTGGCCCTCCATAGGACCTGGAGCAGGAGGCTAACTCCCTAATTCTGCCCCCAGGCCGACCTAGATCTGGTTTGTTTAATATCACGCAACCCTATGACCTGGGAAGTTCTTCCCAAATCCTTTGCTGACAGGTGAAACTGCAGTCCCTGCCTTCAGTCGGAGGTGGGAGGGACAGGACTTGCTCAGACACAGGACTTCGTGGGACCCTGGAGGTCACATAGCCACATGGCCCAACTCAGCAGGATGAGAAGGCAGTGCCACGTGCCCAGCCCGGCTGGACCCACCTGTCCCTCAGTTGCGTCTCTCATTAGAATAGCAAATGGCAGGCAGCTAAGGACTCACTTATCTGATGGGAGCCCCCGTGGGGGGGGGGGTGCTCCGGAAAAGCCTCATTACCAGGGCCCCACCCCGCTGGCTCACCTGCCTGTTTACTCGGTCCTAAGAACAATACACACTCCCAACAGAACTTCAAAGGGAGTTTTCCAGTGGCGCTAGGAGGGAGGGAGAGTGGGAGAGGGCCAAGGAAAATGGGGGAGGGGTGACGCGCTCAGGGCCTGGGGTCTTGCTCTGAGCATCTTCTGAAGCCCAGAGGCAGTGGCGGCATTGCCTCTGTCCTCAGGGAGCCCCCAGTTTACAAGGGGGTCGTGAGAGCTCCAGTCTGATGGGAAGAGGCAACTCTCTGCTCTCTCAGACACACACACACACACACACACACACACCCAGGACATTCAGACTTGAATGTGGAAAATGTCTCTCCTGCAGTCCTGGGCCGCAGACGTCTGGCTACAGGTTGAGGAAAGCAGCCCAGCCGTCCCCTCCCATGGCACCACCTGGGGACTCACTGTGTGACTGGTCGCCTAGATTCCCACGGGGGTCTGTGGGAAACTCTTCCCATCCCCTCAGCATCCACCCTCAGCCCCTCTGCCCGCCCTGGGTCTGGTGGGAAGCCTTCCCTGAATCTTCCTGCGGCATCTCCAGCTTTCCATCTCGCAACTCTGCCTCTAGGCAGGGCTTCGGGGAGGCAGAGTGAAGAGCGTGGGGTCTCTTCCCCCCCCCACCCCGCCCCCATCCCCGACCCCACACCCCACAGGCTGCGCTCCCACGGGGCCCAACTGGAAGGACGAGATGGGTGCCGGCAGGTGCCACCTCCACTTCACAGCCCACCTACCCACCCCAGGGAACTCCAAGAGAAGCCCTTGAACCCTCTCACGTTCAGGGGTTTCTTTTCCCACCTGCCCTCTCCATCCCCAGCCTCATTAAGGAAGGTGGTTAACCTCAAACAACAGGCACATTAAGTCCTGAAACCGATGAAATAGGAGGCGCCCAGAGGGTAAATTGAAGGCAACCTGCCTGGTCCCATTCCTGACTCCAACTTGGGGCTCTCTCTTCTCCCAGGATCATAAAGGGTAAAATGAGGGGCTCGGTTGGCACAGAGCATATGCAACCTCTGGGATCTGGAGTCGCCACTCCTGGGAGAGACTCTCAATATAGATGTCCCCCTGCCTCTGTGCTTCGTTGGGAACAACGCCTTTCCACCTTCCCATGGAGCCGGGAGCATGGGATACAAACAGCCCCGAGGCCACAGGGCAGTGGCGCTCTGGCACAGCCATGGTGACAAAGGATGCCGTGGTGGTGCCAGGAAGAGAGTGTTCGCCCCAACTAGGACTGGATTAAACCACGTAAAATACACTTGCCCCCAGACAGTGTGGAAGATTCTTCTGGAATGGTCTCCCACTGGCAGTATGGAAAATGATTTTGTAGTATAGTTCATAGTTCTCGATTTTTATGTATATGAGAAAAATCTAATGGGTGCACCATGCCACAATTTCACAGCTGGTATTGCCCAGAAGTTTTTTTTGTTTTTGTTTTTGTTTGTCTTTTTTCTCCTTTCCTAGGGCCACTCCTGCGGCATATGGAGGTTCCCAGGCTATGGGTCTGATCCGAGCTGCAGCCACTGGCCTATACCCCAGCTCACGGCAACACTGGATCTTTAACCCACTGAGCAAGGCCAGGGGTCGAACCCACAACCTCATGGTTCCTAGTCGGATTCGTCAACCACTGCACCACACGGGAACTCCACTCAGAAGTATTTACGTATTCATTCTCTTTGACAAACACTCATATAGCACTTTCCACGCGCCAGGCACGCTTCCAGCCGCTTTGCAAATATTGAATATCCTCAACAATAACCCCACGAGACAAGCACTATTGTTATTTCCTTTTCACAGATGAGGAAACAAACGCACAGAGAAGTCGAGGGACTGGCCCAGATCACACAGCTAGGAAGGGGTGGAGGAGCTAAGTTTAAACAATAGAGTGCGTTCTCGTTGTGGCCCAGAGGAAACGAATCTGACTAGTATCCATGAGGACACAGAGGCCACCCCTGGCCTCGCTCAGTGAGTTACAGGATCTGGTGTGGCTGTGGCGTAGACAAGTGGCTACAGCTCCAATTCGATCCCTAGCCTGGGAATCTCCATGTGCCACGGGTGTGGACCTAAAAAGACCAAAAATAAATAAATAAAAAGTGGGTTGATATCAAATCAGTTGACTTGAGAGTTCTCACTGCAGGAGTTCCGGGCATGGCTCAGCGACATGGCTCAGTAGCTATCGAACCCGACTAGTATGCATGAGGACACGGATTCGATCCCTAGCCTTGGTTGGTGGGTCAAGGCTCCAGCATTGCCGTGAACTGGGTTGTCGGCTAGTAGCTGTAGGTCTCATCGGAGCCCTAGCCTGGGAACCTCCTTATGCCTTGGGTGCGGCCCTAAAAAGACAAAAAATTCTAAAAAAAAGTTCTCATGGCAAAAATCACCGAATTCCAGGGACATAGTTGGAATTTCATGTCCAGTTATTTGTTTACTTGTTCGTGAAGATTAATTTTATTTATTTATTTTTAAGATTTAATTCTGTAAAATTTCTTTTTTTTATTACTCAGTGAATTTTCTGACATTTATAGGTGAGCCACAATCATCACAACCAAATTTCCATCCGCAACCCTCAGAGCATCTCCCCACCCCCCAACCTGTCTCAATTGGAAACCGTTAAGTTTTGCAAAGTCTGTGAGATTTATTTTATTTTATTATTATTATTATATTATTATTATTATTTTATCTTTTTTGCCATTTCTCGGGCTGCTCCCGCGGCATATGGAGGTTCCCAGGCTAGGGGTTGAATCGGAGCTGTAGCCACCGGCCTACCCCACAGCCACAGCAATGCCAGATCCAAGCTGCATCTACAACCTACACCACAGCTCACGGCAATGCCAGATCCTTAACCCACTGGGCAAGGCCAGGGATCGAACCTGACATGGTTCCTAGTTGGAATCGTCAACCACTGTGCCACGACGGGAACTCCACATGAGATTAATTTTTAAAGAATGTTCTTCCTCACATTTCCAGCCATATTCCATCCTTCTGCCCATTTCCCTTACCTTCCTCTGCCCAGTCTCAGCTGATGAGCAAAGACTCCGGGCAAGTGGTTCCTGCTCGCTGGGTCTCAAGCTGGAGTTCACGCCTACATTTTATCTCGACGCACACCCCGCGCCCCAGCTCCATACCCATCCTGTCCTGACTTCTGCCTTCACAGCCCCACAAGCTGGATCCTGGGCTTCTGTCATTAGCAGAAACCATAGAATTCACATCCTTCGCTCTGCTTATGAATTCATATAATTATGAATGCCTACATGTCAGGCACTGTACTCAGAGCTAGAAAAAGAATAAATGGAGGGGAGTTCCCCTTGTGGCTCTGTGGTAATGAACCCAACTAGTGTCCATAAGGACGCAGGTTTGATCTCTGGCCTCCATCAGTGGGTTAAGGATCTGGCGTTGCCATGAGCTGTGGTGTAGGTCGAAGATGTGGCTCAGATCTGGCATTGTTGTGGCTGTGGTGTAGGCTGGCAGCTGGAGCTCCTATGCAACCCTAGCCTGGGAACTTCCATGTGCCGCGGGTGTGGCCCTACAAAACAGAAAAAGACTAAATGGGAGGGAGGGAAGGACCAAGAGAAAGACCAGTTGCTCTTCTATAGATTCTCACTGAGAGACACCCCCCTTTTTCTGCAGCTGAGGTCCTGTCCAGCCCCCCTCACCTCACTACCCACTGCCCACCATCAGGAATGACCCAGCACCTCTCAGGGACACCTCTCTGGCCAGATCACCCAGGAGACCAGGCCCTTGCCCAGAGCCCCATTCCTGGCTCTAGCGGGGGGGACGATGATGAGATGAGAGGAGACTGGCCGGGGAGCTGTGATGTGCTGGGAAGGATGCCCCAGCCTCTCCCTGAGCAAATAGGGATTGAGGGACATAGCAAAGTGTGCCAGAGCCTCTCCAGACACTGTCATCTCCCCCATTTGGGTAGTGGCAGCGTCTCCACCAATCTGCCTGCCAAGCCTCCCTCGCCTGCAGACCTGTCCTCAACCTCCCACCACAGGGGGGTTTCCTTTTTTTTTTTTTTTTGCTTTCTAGGGCTGCATCCACAGCATATGGAAGTTCCCAAACTAGGGGTCCAGTCAAAGCTGCTGCTAGCCTACACCACAGTCATTGCACCGCCAGATCTGAACCATGTCTGCAAACTACACCACAGCTCACGGCAATGCTGGGGATCGAACTTGCATCCTCATGGATACTAGTCGGGTTCATTACTGCTGAGCTGCAAAGGGAACTCCCCATAAGGTGGGTTTCAATCTCGACCCCCCATCCCCTCATTCACTGTTCCCTACCCCCCCACCCCTCCCTCTTCTCTCTAGCCCACCCTTCCCTCTTTCTCAGCCCAGCTAGTGCTCCTGGTGGAAGCCAGCCCCAACGCCTCCTCTCCCCACAGACTGGACAAGGAGGCAGCCCCTTTGTACCTCTGCTGTGTCCCCACAGCCACATCTGGTCATGAGAAGGTTATCTCAGATCACTTCAGACTTTTTTCTTTTTCTTTTTTTTATCTTTATAGGGCCGCTCCCGCGGCATATGGAGGCTCCCAGGCTAGGGGTCGAATCCGAGCTGTAGCTGCCAGCTTACACCATAGCCACAACTCGGGATCCAAGCCGCGTCTGCGACCCGCACCACAGCTCATGGCAACGCCAGATGCTTAACCCACTGAGCAAGGCCAGGGATCAAACCCACATCCTCATGGATCCTAGTCATGTTCATTAACCACTGAGCCACGACGGAAACTCCCTAAATTTCCTCTTTGAAAGTCGTTCACCTACAAAATCAAGCTGAGGCTCCACATCGAGGTAATCAAAGCCCTTCCCAAGCTCCCTGCAGCATTTCTTCCAGCAACACCTTTCTTGGAGCTTGACAGATCGAATCCCACCTCTGCCAGCACCCTAGCTGTGTGACCTTGGCTGAGTCACCCTACCTTCTTGGGTCTCAGCTCCTCATCCTTGAAATGGGAGATAATGACACCTCTTCTCAGGCAGAGTTAATGCAATCACCTGGGTAAAGTACCTACTAGATGCCTGGCACCCATAGGCGCTCCACACAGAGCAGGAAGGAAGGAGGAGGAGGGAGAATTCTGAGGTGGTGAGTTGAGCTGGCTTGGGGTGTTGGGTGGGTGTGAAGAGAAGGAGTCTCTTGCCCGGGCCAAGGTGGGAACGGGGGCAGTCACCTGCTGAAAAATGTGAATGGTCCAGTCACCAGCAGGGGACCACACTGGTACTCAGCCCCCAAGGTAACATGGCACCAGAATGGAGCTCCCGCTGTGGCACAACAGGATTGGCAGCGTCTTGGGAGCAATGGGACGTGTATTTGATTCCCTGGCCTGGCACAGTGGGTGAAGGATCCAGCATGGCCCCATCTGCGGCTTAGCTCACGGCTGTGGCTCATATCTGATCCCTGGCCCGGATGCCACGGGGCGGCCAGTGGTGCCAGATCCCATCTCCCACCCACTCGTGGAGGGGCAGCCCTGTCTGGGGCCAGACCTGGACCCCACACCTCCCACCAGCCCCAGCAAGCCCCAGAGCCAGAGTGCAGCCCACACGAGGTTGGTTGGAGCCACCAGGCCCTGAACCTGCCGGACCCTGTCCCTGGTGGGAAAGAGGGCAGCTACCATACAGAACATCCGCCGAAGGGGTCGTGAGTCCTGAACCTGCGGTGGCCCCGGCACAGAGGGGCTGATGGCTGTGTTGCTCTGGAAACGGGTCTGCACTCAGCCCTGGCGAGCCCATCCACTCCGCACTGGCCCCATCCTCCTGGTCCAAACCAGACACGCGACCACACAACCACACCCCACGAGGGACCCAGGGCTTTCCTGGCTCTGAGAACCGAACAGAAGTATTTTCCAAATGTGAGAAATAATGAGAGTGGGAAAGGCGGGCATTGGGGGAGGCGGCCTGAGACCCCAGAACCTGGCACACTTCCTGAACCGGAGGGGTTCTCCTCTTCCATTTCCTCACCTGCAAAATGGGGGACACGACCCCACCCCTGCCTGCATCTCAGGGTGGTCAGAGGCTCACACTGAGATCAGGTGTGTGAATGTGCCAACTGTAAAGTGATCACAAACTCGAACAATTCCATTTGAGATGCGTCGTGTCAATCAATTGTAAATACGGTTATTCTAGCAATTGCTATGCAAGCTGGTTGGGGTCACACAGAGCTTTCAACACCCACCAAAGACGTGGTGGCAACTCAGCCCTTCAGACTCTCCATCTTCTACCGCCGAGGGAATGGCTGGTCTACCACCAGAATTTGATTCCAGGTCTATTGTTGCTCACACACACACCCCTCCTTCTTGAAACTGGAACCAGTCAGAGCTTCTCAGCTGATGGGGAAGAACCAGCCTCAGGTCTCGGGACCCACCCACCCCATCAGGCTCTGGAGACAAGGCCTAGGGCACAGAGCAGGGCACCGGGCGTGGGGAGGGGGGGCACAGCAGGTCCACCTGCAGGGCGGGCTGGGGGTGAGGGTGCAGAATGGCCTGGAACCTGCTCTCCATTCACCCCTCACCTCTGGAGTTTTCCTTACCTGATTTTGAGGCTGCAGCCAAGCAGGCTACCTGGGACTGTGTGGGTGCTCCTGCCCCCCTGAACTCCCCATCAGGAGCCCACCCCCACTGCGGGGATGACTTGGGGGCTCTTCCCACTAGCATTCACCCCCGGCACTGCTCCTCCTGGCGCTGGATGGAGTCAAGGAGGAGATGGCTGTCGGAGATTTCCTGGATCTGAGCTGGAAGGGAGGGAGGGTGTGGGACCAGGATGCAAGCTGACTGCTGAGAAGGTAGGGAACCCTACTACAGACCCCACCTCCGCTCCAAGGAGGGGTGGGAAGCCCTCTGGGCTTCCGGGAGGGGGTCCCCCCAAAATATTAGTGGGAGACTGAAGCATGAGGGCCTGGCTCCAGGGTCCTGGAGAGGCCTCAATGCTCAAAATAAAAGCCAGGGGACTGAAACCCTCCAGAATGTCAGGGTGAAGACTCAGCTGTTCCTGGATCCCCATAGCTTTCAGCAAGCTGCCCAAGGCCTCTGTTCCATCTGCCTGCTCCGTGCCCTGAACTCTGATGTTCTCCCTCCCCTTTTTCTTCCTCCCTCCCTCCCTCCTTCCCCCCACGTCTTTCCTTTGAGTTATTCAAAGACTTGTGTGGCTGCCTTCCGGCCCTGGGTAAGTACTGTGGATCTTGTGGTTCTGCCTGGCTGGGAATTGCATCCTGACTTCTCTGTGCAGATCCAGCTCTCTGGGTATCCAGGGTGTCTCATCGCTTCCATTCCACTGAGGGGTTCCCCGGCCAGGGCTGCTCCTTCCCCCTTAGATGGGGGCGGGGGGTGCTTCTCAGAGCCAGCGCTGCCGTGTCCACCCCTGACAGCCACCCCCCAGGGACCTGTGCCTCCCTGCAGCAGAGGTGTGCTAGGACAAGCCTGTTGGGAAGAGAGCACACCCACCTGAGCCCAAATCTTCTGTTTCTAGAGGCAAAAAAAAAAAAAAAAAAAAAAAAACCACCTCCATCACTCCTCCAGGCACCTCCTCAGCCAAGAACCTCAGACTGGGGGCCCTGCCAAGTTGGCAGAGCTGGGGAAACAGGCAGAGTTGTCGAGGGGCGGAGAGGATGAGACCCAGGCAGCCAGGTGTGAGAAGCAGGAGGAGAAGGGTCACAGGAGGGGAGCTGAGGCCGGGAGAGGCAGGAGGCAGAGCCGGCGCTGGGACCTGGGAGATGCCTCCCCGCTGACCGCACCGGACTGACCAGGACCCAGGCGCTGATGCTCAGAAGCCACTCGCATCCCATTCCCAGCCAGGGTCTCACGATGTTGAACGGAGGAGGAGGCCAGCAGGCACTTTTCCTCCTCTCTGCCCAGACCCAGGCCTCAAAGAAAGGGGTTGCCACGCCCTCCTTCGTGCCAACCACCCCTTCCTGCCAGCCAAGGGAGAAAAGTGTCCCCAGGATGCTTCTGGCATTGGAGAGGGGGGTCCTGGCAACTGAGCCCCGAAGGGTGTCCGAGCAGGAAGGGGAGAAAGAAGGAGAAACGGAGAGAGGAGCGGCTGCTGCAACCCTGAAGATGGGGAGAAAACCTGGGCGTGCACACCGCTCACCTATCAGTGCACTCATGTGCATGCATACACACGTGCACGTGTACACATGGACTCACACGCCTGCCTCCTTCTGCTCTCACTCACGTTTATGTATAGACGTGTGTACGGGATTGCCCGTTGTGGCGCAGTGGAAACAAATCCGACTAGGAACCATGAGGTGGTGGGTTCGATCCCTGGCCTCACTCAGTGGGTGAAGGATCCGGTGTTGCCGTGAGCTGTGGTGTAGGTCACAGACGGGGCTTGGATCCCGAGTTGCTGTGACTCTGGTGTAGGCAGGCAGCTCTAGCTCCGATTAGACCCCTGGCATGGGACCCTCCATATGCCAAGGGTGCAGCCCTAAAAAGCAGGAAAAAAAATGATGCAGCAGGGACTGAGAGTGTACAACATGGGACAAGGGTGTCAGCATGAGTGGGGTCCCAGTTTGCCAAGATGACAGTCTGGGGGTTTGAGTGTATGTATATGTTGCGGGGGGGAGGCTCTTTTACTCCAATTAAACCCCTAGCCTGGGAACCTCCATATGCTGTGGGTGCACCCCTGAAAAGCAAATAAATTTTAAAAAAATGTGTGTATGTTTTTCCTCCAGCATCAGAGACCCAAGTGAGTTCACACACACACACACACACACACACACACATCACGCACAGTCAGGACTCACGCCGACCCCTCACAGCACAGGATCGCGGGCACTCCCAGAAACCGCACAGCCTCTCACACACCCACCTAGAGTCATGAACCCTCACTCCAGGTACACGGCAGGCACACACACACCCAGAGTCACTCAAGCTCGTGTACGCACTCACACACACACACACACACACTCACACGATCACACTCCTTGGGCTGCCAGGCCAAGCCACCAGGTCTGGCCAATTCAGAGGGGGTGCTGCTCCCCCAGCGCATCAGACTCCTGATCCCCTGAGCATCCCCCAGGCACAGCCTCTCCTCAGGCCTGTCCAGAAATGCCCAACATCAGGGTCCCTGCAGAAGCCCCTCGCCTCATGAGTTCGGATCCACCCAGGGGATGCCCATCTTCGCCTAGAACCTAGAACTGGCCAGAATTACCCAGGCCTCAGGGACATGAGGCTCCAGCCAGGGCCACGTGTCCTGGTCCCCACTGTCTGGAGCCTGGACTCCCCACGGGGCCCTGAGCTTCCCCCAACCCCCCAGGCAGCTTGCCTTTGCCCCGAGGAGGGGCCCTGGATAGGCCCCCATCCCTGTGCCTCAGTGTCTGCATCTGTAAAATGATGTGGTCACCTTATTCCACACCCAGGTCAGGGGTCATGAGGCCCCCACGTGACCAGGAAAGAGCGCCATCAGCTGGAAAGCATCGAGTCCAACCTAGGGGTTAGTCATATCTTTCTTAGCATCACCCATCCTCATGGCATCCTTGGAAACAGGTCCAGGGGGAGGCCCGCAGGCCACATCAGAGCTGTAGCATCAGTGGGGTGGGGGGGAGCTCACCCTAGGCGCTCAGGCCTGGGGGGTCTAGCCACACACAGAACACTCCTGGCCCAAGGCTTGCCCTCAGGCCAGTCTCTCCAAGAGGGCCTGGGTCTGTGGCACCAGGTGCTCTAAGGGGGTGTCAGGGAGGGGAGTGGGCGCCTCCCCTCTGATGGGGGTGAAACTCTGATGCCTGACTGGCAGATGCTGCTAGAGACACCTGGGCCCCAGCAGGAGCCAGGTGCAGCCCAAGCCCCAGGGCCTTGGAAGGTGTGTGTGTGTGGGGGGTCTTGATCCCCTATGTCCCATATCAGGCCTGGAGAGAAGGCAGGCAAGGCCCCCCCTTCCCCTGGGAAAGAGAATGGTCGTGGTACCACCTGCCACTGGGTCACAAAGGGGGCCCACTGGGTAGGAGGTCAGCGTGGCCAGAAAAACCAGACCTGGGAAGGGCCTAAAAGAAGTCCAGGGAGGAGCAGGAGGCACGGGGGCTGTGCTGGGAGCCCAGAGGACACCAACCAGGGAGGAAGCAGACAGCCTGGAGCTGGCCCAGCTCGCTGCCCTGCAGGCCGGCACAGGGACCAGTCTCCACCAGGGAGGGGGTGGGGCCTGAGCCCCAGCTTCTGGGTGAGAAAGGCATGGATGAGTCCAGCCTTCAGTGTCGGGAGGGGGTGCAGATCAATAAAAAGAAGGGAAGGGTCGGGAATTCCCTTTGTAGCTCTGCAGAAATAAATCCAACCAGTATCCATGAGGACACAGGTTTGATCCCTGGCCTCACTTGGTGGGTTGGGGATCTGGAATTGCCATGAGCTGTGGTGTAGGTCGCAGATGCGGCTCGGATCCCACGTTGCTGTGGCTGTGGTGCAGGCCGGCAGGTGCAGCTCTGACTTGACCCCTAGGCTTGGCACTTCCACATGCCTCGAGTGCAGCGCTAAGAAGCAAAAAAATAAAAAAGGTTTTTTAAAAAGAAGGGAGGGTTCTCTGGTGGCCTAGCAGTTAAGGACCAGCCTTGTCACTGCTGTGGCTCAGGTTTGATCCCTGACCTAGGAACGCACACATGCCAAAAAAAAAAAAAAAAGGTTGGGGAGAAAGACAAGGAGACAGAGAGAGAGCTTGGTAGAGATGGAGAGACAACATGGCAATAAAGACAAGTCTCCAGTCATACAGAGAACACGCAGGAGCTGGAGGAAGGAAGGATGCAGGGGAGAGAGTGTTCATCCTTGGGAACTGCAGTCTGGGGACAAGTCCAGAGCTGGTCCCTGATCTAGACAACGGACCAGAAACACAGAGAGCCAGAGAACCGAGAACAGAGGCAGAGAGAGATGGGGAAAGAGAAAGTAGAGAGATAAAGGCGAGCCAGAGAGCCAGAGCCAGATTGAAAGCCGGGAAGGGAGTGAGGGCGAGAGGCAGCCTGAGCGAGGCTCTAATTATGGGCGGGCGGGCAGAAGCAGAGGGCAGCCTCTTTGAAGTCTGTGGTGAGAAGCATCAAAGGGAGAGAAGGGAGGCCAGGAGGCAGGGGAGACACAGGAGGGGCCACCCTCTGCTCAGGCCCACCTGGACCTCCCAGTCTCCACCCCCACGCTGCCCCAGCCCCCCGCTCTCCTCCATCCCGCTGCGTGGGACTGGACTGGCCGGAGGTCTGCGCCCCTTGGTCACTGGCCTGGGGCTCTGGCTCCAGCTAATCGCTGCTGCCTTCTCAGTATCCCCATGGGCAGAGCAGGCTTCTGGCCTCAGGGACTCCCTGGCTTGGGGAGGGGATGGGCTTCCCTTGTGGTTACGGCAGCTACCCCCTCCCTGTGTCCCAGAAAATGCATCCTGGCATCTCTTAGACCCCACTTTTGGGATTCTGAGGCAGGTTCCGAGCCGCCCCAGCATCTCAGCACCAGCCCCTGTGACTGGCTTTTCCTTGGATACAGAAAGGTCCAATTCTCAAGATTCCCAGCTCTGAAATTCCCATTGTGGCTCAGCGGGTTGAAAACCCAACTAATCTCTGTGAGGATGCGGATTCGATCCCTGGTGTCATCCAGTGGGTTAAGGATCTGGCATTGCTGCAAGGTGTCGCGTAGTTTGCAGTTGTGCCTCAGATCCTACGTTGCTCTGGCTGTGGTGTAGGCCTCAGCTGCAGCTCAGATCCGAACCCTAGCCTGGCAACTTTCACACGCCACAGGTGCAGCCCTAAAAAGATTAAAAAAAAAAAAAAAAGATTTCCAACTCCCACCCAGGCAGATTTGGTCTCTTTTGGCTGCAGGAGGATGTCCCAAGGTGACTTCTGGCTACCCCCTTGTCTCAGGTCAGCAAATCAGCTGTGCTCGGAACCACCACAGGTCACCTTCTCCAATGGACGTCTTTCTGTCCGCCTCCTTTAGCCCATTCCAGAGTTCCATAGCCCTCTAGGCCAGAAAGCCCCTCTGATGGTCTCACCCAAATCTTTCATGCTGCCTCTTATTTCATTCAGAAAGAGGCCGGCGTTGGGGGATTCTCTGCCCAACAGCCTAGAAACACCTGGAAGTTCTTGCCAGAGCCCATCTCTGTGGTCTCAAGCCTTCTCAATCTCTGGGGGCCTCACCTACATCCTTCTGGTGTGTTCTTCAACCTGCTGCTTCTTGGACGCAGCTGAACCAGACAGCAGGGAGGGGGCGGTGGTCTCAGAAATAAAAGGTGGCATGAGGCAAACAAGCCAGGCCCAGCTGAATAGGAGTCTTGATCTTATGACCTCCTAGATGGGTAATACTAGGCATATTCCTTATCTTTCTGAGCCTCAGTTTTCTCATCTGTAAAATGGGAGAAGTGCTACCTACCTCGAAAGGATATCTGAGGCATTCCTGTTGTGGCTCAGTGGATTATGAACTTGACTGGGATCCATGAGGATGTGGTTCGATCCCCGGCCTCGCTCAGTGGGTTAAGGATCCGGCATTGCCATGAGCCATGGTGTAGGTCGCAGAGGCGGCTCGGATCTGGCATTGCTGTGGCTGTGGCGTAGGCTGGTAGCCGCAGCTCTGATTGGACCCGTAGCCTGGGAACCTCCATATGCCAAGGGTGTGGTCCTGAAAAGAAGAAAGGATGTTGTGAGAATTCAGTGTGATGATGGGTGGCAAGTGCCTGGCATCCAGCAGGGACTCAATGCAGAGGCTCCTATAACTGTCACGAAAGCTGAGCCATCCAGAGTTCCCGAGGGAAGATTTTCCCCAAGAGAAGGCAAAAGAGAATCCTCTTGAAGACAAGGATAGGCCTGGTTCCTGGGAAGGGAAAGAGAAACGATTCTGCAGCCCACCCTCCCCACCCCACACCAGGCACACCTCCTTCTGGCGCCAGCCTCCATGTGTCTTGTTACTGTTTCTGTTTGCTTCTCTCTTATTCAGGAACGCAGGTCAGTGTCCATCTTCTGTTATTAGGGTAGCATTGCTATCAAATCTGCGTTTTTTTGTTTTTTTTATGGCCACACCCACGGCATATGGAAGTTCCCAAGCTAGGGGTCGAATTGGAGCTGCAGCTGCCAGCCTATGCCACAGCCACAGCAATGCCAGATCCGAGCCACCTCTTCAACCTATACCACGGATTGTGACAACACCAAATTCTTAACCCACTGGGCGAGGCCAGGGATCAAACCCGCATCCTCACGGATGCTGTGTTGGGTTCTTAACCCGCTGAGCCACAGCAAGAACTCCCTGCTATCCAGTTGTTGTCAGCATCACACCACCCAGGAGATGCTGGGCTAATCTCTGTGATCCTGGGCTCCTGCAGGGCTAACTCTAATCTCAGGGAAAACAGAAGGGACAGCCTCAAGAAATCTGGCCACTGCCCCGACCCTGGGGAAGAAGCGAGCCCGCCAGAGAGTCACAGGGAATCCCATCTGACCCCTTTACACTCTGCAACCATCTGGGAGAAGATGCTGTTCACCCAGCATGGGAAGGAGGTGGAGGATGGCAGGCCGAGAGGAAAGCTGACACTGGATTCCCAGGATGCGCCACACCTATGGGCATGACTAACATGTCACAAATGCTCAGACCCTCAGACTTCAAAGATGAGAGCCCAAACCCAGCCCTGAATGGGATATAAATCAGGTCGCAACCAGGCAGCATCGTCTATATTTTTCCATTACATGGTTTCTCTCCATCAGTTCAGATGATCGAGGGCTGACCAAAACCAAGGAACTTGTTGTGAAAAACTCATTTGCTATATATGGAACCTATCTTTTTTTTTTTTTTTTTGGTCTTTTTGCCTTTTCTAGGGCCATACTCATGGCATATGGAGGTTCTCAGGCTAGGGGTCTAATAGGAGCTGTGGCATGAAAATGCCACAGCAATGCGGGATCCAAGCCATGTTTGCAACCTACACCACAGCTCACGGCAATGCAGGATCCTTAACCCACTGAGCGAGGCCAGGGATCGAACCCGCAACCTCATGGTCCTTAGTCGGATTCGTTAACCACTGAGCCAACGACAGGACCTCCAATGGAACCTATCTTTTAAAGGCTCCTCCAGGCTCCCACATCTCTACCATAAATCCACTCACACACCTACCACCCACTTTCCCATCTGTATCCTTCCATAAACCATCTATCCATCTGTCCACTCTTCATCTGTTCATCCTTCCTTCCATCATCCTTCTATGCATCCATCCATTCACCTACTCTTCCATCCATCTATCCATCCATCTATCCTCCACCCACCTAATAATCCATCCATTCAACCATTCACTCATATATCCATTTATCTGAATACTACCCACCCATCCATCCCAACTCCACCCACCCGCCCATCTACATATTCCACCAGCTCACTTATCCAACCATCCATTCACCTATCAACCCACCCATGCATCCCCCACCCAACTCAACTGTGCATTCACCCTCTTCTCTTTATCCACCCACCTACCACTATATGTCCCGCTTCATATACTGGTCCTCTCTTATATTGCCGGGACTGAGTCAGATCCCTAACTTCCATGGCCCTTCCCAAGTCAATGGGAAATCTCAGCTTCCTTCTTGGCATGCTTGGCAGTTTCCTTTCCATGGAAAGGATGGGACCAGGGCCTCGCTGGCTTCCACTGAAGATCAAATACAAGGAGACAGGAGGGAACTAAACCTGTAGAATAATGCGCTGGTGGAAAAGAATCTGGAGACGTCTTTAAGAACAAAGTAGATTTCAACCCCTCTGGCAGGAGGAGGAAGGGATTTCCGTGAATATTCACAAAAGCACAGGAGGAATGCAAGGACTGTCCATGCGATGGGGCCCTGATTGCTCCAGGATGGGGTGTGACTCAGGGCAGGGCCAGGTCCTCGCACCCCGCTCCCACTGGCCTGACTCCATTCCCGAGTTTCCCAAGACAGCAGACTCTTTGGGGGCGGCAGGGACAGGGTACTGAGGAGGCAGAGGCCCAACCATGGGAATGAGGAGGAACCCCAGGGTCTCTCTTGATCCTTATAGGGCAAGTCTCTGGGCTCCATCCTGGTTCTCTGGCTCCCCTGTTGCGTGATTTTGAGTAAATCCTTAACTTCTCAGAGCCTCAGTCTCAACACCTCTGAAATGGGAGGTGTAGCCATACCTGCCCTACGTGTCGAGAAGGTCTATGCGTGTAAAGAACTTTGAAAAGCATTTCCGAGGAGTTCCCGTCGTGGCTCAGTGGTTAACGAATCTGACTAGGAAGCACAAGGTTGCGGCTTCAATCCCTGGCCTTGCTCAGCGGGTTAAGGATCTAGCGTTGCCATGAGCTGTGGTGTAGGTCGTAGACACGGCTCGGATGTGGCATGGCTGTGGCTGTGGTGTAGGCCGGCGGCTACGGCTCCAATTCAACCCCTAGCCTGGGAACCTCCATGTGCCGCAGGTGCGGCCCTAGAAAAGTCAAAGAGACCAAAAAAGAAAAAAGAAAATAAGAGAAAAGAGAAGAAAGCATTTCTTGGTTGGCACAATACAAAGAAAGTGCTCGACTTGAAGCCTCAAAGTCAGGAGGCACAAAGGAACACACCAGTCACTCCCTGATGGAGAAGCCACGTGGCTCTCCAGAAGCACAAGACCCAGTGTCTTTCCTAAGACTCCTCCTTCGGCCCCACCCCTTCGCTTCACTAGGGTGGGCTGAGCCCCCACCAGAGGGGCGCCCGCTGGCTTCTCCCTCCTTCTTGCTCTCAGCACTTGGGCCTGATCTCACCCCCCACCCACCCCAGGAATGCAACGGGGAAGGAACGGAGGGAGGTCAGACCTGCAGTCGACGGTGGGGGCGCAGGGGGGGTGGGGGGGGGAGAGAGACAAGGGCCCGAACGAGAGATTCAAAGACATAGGGGTGCCCGACACAGGTGTAGGCCCGCCAAGCACACGCTGAGTGATGGAGAAGAAGACACACAGGGGAGACCTGGCCCCACCAGCAGTGGTAGGTGAGTACCCAGGACCCACTGCCTTTCGGGCTGCACCTCTGCTTCCACCGTGGTTTGGGGGCAGGGGAACACACCCACCCACCCACCCACTCACCCACACACACACACACCACCCTCCAGGCTGGAGAGGCTGCCGTGAGGGCACCGCCCCTGGGCTCTGAGGTGTCGGTGCCAGCCGGGTGGGCTGGCATGAGGTGGGGAGAGGGCGGCGCGGGCAGCTAATCCCCCCAGCGTCTCCCAGACGCCCACAGAGCCCAGGGTGAGCTCTTTGTCTGAGTGCAGAGACGACAGAGGGGCGGCGGGCAGGCGGGCAGGCTCCTCTTTCTCTCCCCTGCCTCCCGCCCCGGGGCAGGTAGAAGCCTGCCGTCTGTGGGGATGGTCGGAGGGAGTGGGGGTGAGAGGATTAGGAGAGAGACAGGCGCTTGCAACGTGGAGGGTTGCCTCCCTCAGCCCCAGAGGGCCTGTGGCTTTGGGTCCCCAGGAGGGCAGTGGGGCATGACCCTCCTCCAGAGCTGGCCTCGTTTGCCCCCCGGGGAAGCGGGTGGGTGGCTGGTAGCCCCCGCTGCACATTCACATGTGCAGTCACACCCAGAATGACAACACACACACACACACACACACACACACACACAGCCTGAGTCCCAAACGCTGCATCCACACGAGTGTTTACTGCCAGCCTCACATCAAGGGGGATAATTACACAACCCCACAGGATCAGAGCTGGACGGTTTCAAACAGCCCTAGTCCCTCATCTACCACCGTATTCATAGGCGGCCCCCCCAAAACATCATGATGGGGTCACATGCTGTCCTAGTCACCTACGAGGGAGCGGTGCCATAGCCACTGGTGGGGTTTCTGACACCCACACGCCACCCGAGCCCAGCAACACAGCCACCCACACCACGCAGGTCCCGGCTGGTCAGCCCCCCTCACCCAGTGCTCCCAGAGTGCCCACCGCCCCAAAGCCTCGGCGCTGAGTCAAACACGCATGCGCCTGGCGCACGCCCGAACCCACCACCCGGCGCCACTTGGCACCATGTGGTTGCCTCTCTGTGCGCCTGTTTCTTTCTCTCTTGCACGTATAAACCCCGACCCTCCCAACCTTCTCCAAACATCGGCGCCCAAACATGTCAGTCTCCTTAGAAAGAATGGAAAGGCCACCCCTTTCCTGTCCCTGGAACTCTGCCCCCTGCCCACCCCTCCTGACTGAGGACTCCCAGGCCAGGCTAAGCCCCATGCCACAGACATGCTAGGCCTAGGCTGGGCCCCAGGCTGACAGCTGGGGGTGGTGGCATGGGGAGCGGACAGCAGATCACCGCAGCCCCAGGCCTGCCCCCCAGTGCCTGCAGCAGCCTTCATGCCCACAGACACATCCTGAGCCGTTCAGAGCTGAGTTGTCCTGGCTGGCATTGACACTGCCCCCACCCCTAGCCCCAGAGATAGGCAGGGTCCCTTTGCCCCTTCTCCTCCCTGACCCCGCTCCCTACGGCGCTGCAGCCCAGGAGCCCAGCGTTGGCAAGCTGAGTCCCGCTGTGGCCAGCGCCTCCAAGGATGAAAGACCTCTGGCTCCTCCAGAAACCAGGGCTAAATATACCCCTCGCCAGCTTTCTTGTGCCTAACTGGAACCAGCTGGGCAAGACCCACCCTTCCGCCTGCAGGACAGGCCGTGGGCCATCAGGCTATGGACAGATCGACAGGCCGCTGCCCAGAGGCTCGCTTGATACAGCCCTGGGACATGGGAAGTGGAGCCTGGAAGCAGAAAAAGAAAACTATGTCTCTCACACCCCTCTCCCCAACCCCCATCGAAAAGACAAAAGTGGCGGAGTTCCCACTATGGCACGGTGAGTTAATGATGCAGCTTGTCTTTGTGGAGGCACCGGTTAGGTTCGAGCCTCCCCGCCACCCCCATCCCCTGGCCGGCATGGTGGGACAGTGGGTTAAGGATCCAGCATTGCTGCAGCTGTGGTGTAGATCGCAGATCTGGCTCGGATTTAATCCCTGGGCTGGGCACTTCCACATGCCTTGGGTGCAGCCGAGAAAGGAAAAAAAAAAAAAAAGACGGCAATGTTCTCCGAAAGCGGGCCACGTGAAAGCAAGCCTGGCACCCGCGAAACGGGCGGCTTCCAGCTCTCAGTTTTTCTATCTGCAAAATAGGGAAAAAATAGCGCTGACCTCGTCGAACTGCACACAGTAATGAAATAATATAGGTAAAGCGCCGGGACAGTACCTGGCACACAGGAAGCACTCGGTAAAGGATGATCATTATTTTGAGCATTCCTCGAGAATGACACTGAAGGTGCTGGGGCTGCAAAATCCTGGACACACACAGATGCAGGCCCTGGCCTATTCGCCTCAGATCAGCCTCAGAGCAGCAGGGCTGGGGGGGAGGGGGCAGAGGGATGGGCTGGTGGGGGGGGGGGTGGGGGGGGGGGGAGGGGGGTTTGGCAGATCAGTGAGGGGCCCTGGCAGGGAGGGGTCAGATGAGCCAAGACACGCCCCCACCCACCGGGCCCTGCCCCAGGCCAGGCCACGTCCCGGCTCCCCTCCCCCTGCCAGGACTCCGCCCCGGGCTGTGGTCTGTGCTGTGGCTGCAGCTCCCACGCCGCGGCCCAGTTTAGCGGCTCCAGCCCTCGGCCCCAGGACGGCCCACTCTCTGGCCCAGTCCAGAGGCCTGAAATAGGAAGGAAGAGGGGCCTAAAAATAGCCCTAATTACAGAGGGGCCCAAGGGGGTGGGGGGCGGCGGCTCCTCTCTGGCTCCTGGGCACTGCCACAGCCGGCCCAGGATCCTGCTCGGGCCCTGGGGAAGGGACCCCACCCTGGACCTCCTGTCCCCAGCCCACAGCAGGCCTCCCAGGGGAACAGGGAGGGAGGGGGGGTGGGGTGGGGGGATGGGCCAGGAGGGACGTTTAGCCCAAGTTAGGGCCAACATGATCCCCTCCCCAGACTCCAGGGCTGTGACAGCCGACCCCCTCTGCTGCCCACACGGGAGGATCACTCACAGCAGCTCCTGGCCTGATAGCTGCCGCTGAGGGCATTGTCCTCACTCAGCCTACATTTCCCTAATCCTGGCCTCCTGCCTCCTCCAGGAAGCCTGCCTTGAATACCTTCCCCTGGCTCTGGCTCTATACCAGCAGGGGCTCCCAGAAAGCTACACCTGTGTCTCCCCCTATCAAGAGGTTTCTGGGCCAAGATCATGTTTCCCATCATCCTGGGGGTCCTAGGGGGTGGAGAGGGGCCGCCTCTTCTGCATTTCAGCCCCATTAGAAGAAACAGAACACAAAGATACATAGAGACCAAAGGAGAAAAAGGAGAGACTGGTTGGTGTAGAGATGCCTAAATTCTGAGACGACCTAGAGGCTGAGATAATAGTGGGCACCTCCCTGGGTAAAAGATTATCTTGGGTCAGGTTTGAAAGACACAAGCCAAGAGACACCAAAGGGCCAGCCGTAGGGCCTTACCATGGGAGAAAAGGTTCAAGAGCTCCACCTGCTCTCAGGAGCCTCACGCCATCCCCTTCCCTCCCGCCCCTGCCAGCCCAGGAACCCCAACCCAGGTTTGGGAACCTGCACAGCTAGGGTTCAAGTTCCTTCCCGCTACGGGCTTGCTGTCCCACCCTAGGCGACTGGCTTCATTCCTCTGAGTTTCACTCTCTTCATGTGCACCATGCATGCCACTCAGGACCTCACAGGGTTCGGGGTGGAAAGACCATAAGGTGTATGGACATCCTTTGTGAGGCTGGGGCATGAAAGCCTCTCCCGGGGAGCCGGGAGCTCCTGGCCCCCACCCTGGCCCTGCCCATATTTTGGTGCATCTGTTTTCCTCCATGTTTAAAATCCCAGAAAGGCCCTGGGCAGGGTGTGGGTGCTGGGAAGGGTTAAGGGTGGTTAATCACCCTGGGCTGGGGGCGGGGTGGTGGTGGGGTAACCCTCAGTAAGGATGGCACACATGGTACACTAGTGCCATCTGGTGGCTACAGATAGTAATGCCGGTGTTATTTACTGGGTTGAGAGGAGCCAGGAAGGTGGGGAAAGCAGGAAAGTGGAAGTTAAAGGAAAGGAAGGAGACAGAGAGACAGGCGTTAGGAAAAGGGGAGGGGGGGGGGGGAGAAGTTCCCGCCGTGGCTCAGTGGTTAACGAATCCGACTGGGAACCATGAGTTTGTGGGTTTGATCCCTGGTTAAGGATCCAGCGTTGCAGATTGTAGATCGCAGACGCAGCTGCAGATTGTAGATTGCAGATGCGGCTCGGATCCCATGTTGCAAGAGGAAAGATGCCGAGGACTGGGACTCTCAGATGTTACCACTGGCCCAGGGCTCCCAGAGGCCATAGGGGACCCCACCCACCAGGCCATCAGTACAGGAGTTTGAGCCATGAGGCCTGAAGGTCAGGAGACAGATCCAGTGGGTCAAACCAGGGGTTACTCCATAGCGACCCCCAGATTTTTTTCTTTTTTTGTGTGTGCCCCACCCCACAAAGCATATGGAGTTCCCATGCCAGGGATCTGAGCCAGGGATCAAATTCGAGCCACAGTTTCGACCTAAGCCGCAGCTGCAGCAACAGCGAGCTGGATCCTCAACCCATTGTGCTGGACTGGGGATCAAATCTACGTCCCAGCACTCCCAAGACACCCATGATCCTGTCGCGCCACAGCGAGAACTCTGAGACACCCCCCCCACCCCACCCCCGCCCCAAGTTTTAAGGCCCAGCCCCCTTGAGCCTTCAGCTCTAGGCCCCCCCAGATACCAAGGATGAGGTGAAATGGTCCCAAGAGCCCTGGCCAAACTGGTCCCTGGAAAAGGTTAACTACAATTCCCCCAAGGACGCAAATGACAGCAAACACCCTGCCCACGTGCCAGAGCGCAGCACACACCCTCCAGGCCCCGTGGACACCCATGACACGCACCTGTGTTATGCAGATGGCTTGGGCCGGGCGGGGTGCAGGGGGCCCCCACCTCACCCTCTTCCCTGCTTCCTCTCAGGGGCGGGAGGCAGAGGGGGACTTGTTTACCACTTCAGCTCAGGCAGTGCTGATGAGCTCAGACTGGCCCATTGCCCTCCCCGGGCAGGGCCAGGCCTGAGTCATGGGGGTCAGATGACTGACGGAGGAGGCTAAATGGGTCCCATCCTGCAGCCCCCAGGAGCTGCTGGAAGCCCCTCCCTTCCCACCTACCCCCGCAACAGAGGGCTGCCCTTCCAAAGCGGTCAGGGACTCCCGGGCACACGGGACCGGGGTGGGGGGACGTCCTAAGGTTCAGGCCACCACCAGCCCCTCCCCAGATCAGAGGACAACAGGGCGGATGGCCCCCTTCATCTCTGCCCAGCCAGGTCCCCTGAGCACGCCTCCAGGAGCAGGACTTGCCCTCTGGGGCAGCCTGGTTCAGGCCAACGCTCTCCCAGAACGCCAAGCACCCCCTCAGTCACGTGCAAGCCTCCCCCCCCCGCCCCCACATCTTGGAAATAAATGAAATGCTGGAAAAAAATGGTTGTGCTGGAAACGATGGTCCTGCTTCCTGAGCCTCGGGTTGGCTCCACTGTCAGATGAGAGGGAACCAATGTCCTCCAGTGGCATGTCCCAGTGTTGTTCCCGGGGCTGCAGCCGGTGAAAGCTCAGAGGAAGCGCTGAGCTCAGGCCCCCAACAGACCTGCAGGCCTTGGAATTACCTGCCAGTCGGAAAACCCACGCTTTGGATGGCAGCGTAACCAAGGTCAGGTCCAGGCACCTGCCCCCACCTTCACGATGTGTTGTTGTCTTGTACAATCCTTTCCAATACTGTGGGCCATTTGATGTCTATTGAAAATAAATTTTTTTGGGGGGGTCACATCTAAGCAGAATTTTTTTTTTCCTTTTTTTTTTTTGGCCACACCTGAGGCTTATGGAAGTTCCCGGGCCAGGGATTGAATCTATGCCACAGCTGCAGCAGTGCCACATCCTGAACCCACAGTGCCACAGCAGGAACAGCTCCTTTTCTTTTTTAGTTGAAAATAAATTTCCTTTTTTTTGTTTTGTTTTGTTTTGTTTTGACTTTTTAGGGCCAGACCCACAGCCTATGGAAATTCCCAGGCTAGGGGTTGAATCAGAGCTGTAGCTGCCAGCCTACGCCAGAACCACAGCAATGCCAGATCCAAGCCACGTCTGCAACCTACACCACAGCTCATTGCCGGATCCTTAACCCACTGAGTGAGGCCGGGGATTGAATCTGAATCCTCATGGATACCCGTCAGATTTGTAACTTGCAGATTTGTAACAACAGGAACTCCCCAAAAATAAAGTCTTAAGGGATTTAAATGCCTCCCCCACCCCTGTTCATTTTTTTGCGAGTTTCACCAAAAGTACAATTTCCATGGGACCCTCCCTCCTGGTCCCAGTTCACTCCACCATTGGCCCAGCACATTTACGCAGGGGCACACAGGGCCACACAGGGCCTACCATTGCTGCCTGGGTTTGGATGCGTTTGGCCTCATCTCCCCAAGGACCACTGGCCCCTTTGGTCAAGCCTGGAGCCCTTCGCTCTTGGCACCCCTCGCCCCCCAGCTCCCCGCCCAACACTCCACACATATGGCACAGAGTTAGACACACAAGCAGGTTCTGTCCAGGTCATGCCACTAGACTCACTGGGTGGCCTTAGGCCCCACTGTGGAAGTTCCCTCTGTGGCTCAGCAAGCTAAGAACCCAACCAGTAACCAGGAGGATGTGGGTGGGTTTGATCCCTGGTCTCAATCCATGGGTTAAGGATCCTACGGCGCTGCAAGCTATGGCATAGGTCTCAGATGGGGCTCCGATCTGGCATTGCTGTGGCTGTGGCGTGGGCCAGCAGCTGCAGCATGGATTCAACCCCTAGCCTGGAAACTTCCATACGCTGTAGGTGCCCCCCCCCGCCCAAAAAAAGGCCCCACTGTGGGCATCCCTGTCCCATCTGTACAAAGAAGGAGTTGGAAAAGATAACCCAGAGGTCCCTCTGAACCCTGAACTCCAGGGTTTTCTAACTCACCAACAGAGGTGTCCTATTGCAAAACTGAATGAGACCTGGGGAAAGAATAGGTGTGAGGCCTCCCTCCCCCTGCCCTCCTTGCCCCAAGCTGGCACTGACTCTCCTATTGCTCCTTTGGCACTGCCCACTTCCTCCCGGCCACCCCCTGGCCTCACTGATCCCCACAATCCACCCACCGCCACCCTGCCCCTGGCGGCCTCCTGCTTCAAGCCCTGACAGTGCCCAGGCCCTTCCCCGTCCGCTCCTCTGATCTCCAACCCTGTCAGCCCCTCTCCCCAGCTTGGCACAGCATCTTTCAGCCTGCTGTCTGCCAAGCCTGGGCATCGCCCACTCTCCATGCCTGGGCACCAGGGTTTGGCTTTTGCCTCCCCAAACCTTCAAGCCTCAACACTGTCCTCGCCCACCCGCCCCCTGGGCGCCAGAGACTTGCTGACTCCTGCCAAAGTCAGCCTGGTCATCCCCCTGCCTCAGGGCCAATCGACACCTCCAGCAGCGCTGACTGGCCCTGGCCACTGTCACCTCTTTGGGTCCCCGGGGTGATGAGTCCACTTACTCCACAAGTCAGCTTCACTGTGTCACCATCAGCAACATCAAAGACAAGTTCCTCAGAGTTCCTGCTGTGGTGCAGTGAGTTAAGAATCTGACTGCAGGAGTTCCCATCATGGCTCAGTGGTTAGCGAATCCTGAGGTTGCGGGTTCGATCCCTGGCCTCGCTCAGTGCATTAAGGATCCGGGGTTGCCGTGAGCTGTGGTGTAGTTTGCAGACATGTCTCGGATCCCGCGTTGCTGTAGCTGTGGTGTAGGCTGGTGGCTACGGCTCTGATTGGACCCCTAGCCTGGGAACCTCCATATGCTTCAGGAGCAGCCCAAGAAATGGCAAAAAGACAAAAAAAAAAAAAAAAAAAGGAGTTCCCACTGTGCCTCAGTGGTTAACGAACCCAACTAGTATCCATGAGGACGAATGGTCGATCCCTGGCCTTGCTCAGTGGGCTAAGGATCCAGTGTTGCTGTGGCTGTGGTATAGGCCGGTGGCTACGGCTCCGATTGGACCCCTAGCCTGGGAACTTCCATATGCTGTGGGAGTGGCCCAAGAAATGGCGGGAAAAAAAAAAAAAGAAAAAAAAGAATCTGACTGCAGGAGTTCCCATCGTGGCTCAGTGGTTAATGAATCCAGGTAGGAACCATGAGGTTGCGGATTCGATCTCTGGCCTCGCTCAGTGGGTTAAGGATCCAGTGTTGCCGGGAGCTGTGGTGTAAGTCACAGATTTGGCTCAGATCTGGCATTGCTGTGGCTGTGGGGTAGGCCGGCCGCTACAGCTTCCATTCGACCCTTAGCCTGGCCACTTCCATACACTGAAGGTGTGCGGCCCTAAAAAAAGAAGAAGGGGGGGAGGGGGAGGAAGAAGAGAAGGAGGAGAAGGAGGAGAAGGAGGAGAAGAAGAAAGAGAAGAGGAGGAGGAATCCGACTGCAGTGGCTCAGGTCATGCAAAGGTACAGGTTCGATTCCCCGGCCTGGCTCAGCTGTGGCTGGGATTCAGTCCCTGGCCCAGGAACTTCCATATGCCAAAGATGTGGCCATAAAAAGAAAAAAAAAAAAAAAAAAAAGGCGAGTCCTTCATGAGTCCCAGAGGTGGCAGGTGCCCAGACGTCCCCAAGGGGGCCAGTAGCTGATGATGGGGTTTCAGAGCTTCCTGTCAGGACTCTTAATGGGAAAAGTGAAAGCAGACCTGTGGGCGCAGCACTGGTGGGCGCTCTCCTGCCCTGGCTCAGCCCAGTTTCTGCCACCAGCCCCTTCACTGCAGTTTTTGCTCCATTTTGTCCCATTGACCCTTCCCTCTTTCTTAAAACCCCTCTCCCTGTATTTTTCCTATTTCTCTTCTAATCTTCCTTCTTCAAAATGTATTAATTATAGCAGGCACATAAAAAGGTATAGATAATATTATAGCCAACCAGAATGCTCACGATGTAGCCTAAGAAAGGCATCATTGGCGTTCCCGTCGTGGTTCAGTGGTTAACGAATCCGACTAGGAACCATGAGGTTGCGGGTTCAATCCCCGGCCTCGCTCAGTGAGTTAAGGATCTGGCGTTGCTGTGAGCTGCGGTGTAGGTCGAAATGACCTATATCCCTTCCCTAATCCCCTCTCCCTCCCCATGTGTACTTTTGCTATATGGATGTGTACTTTTTATAATATGGATAGATGGGGGCTCCTGCTGTGACTTAACAGAATTGGCAGCATCTTGAGAGCGGTAGGACACAGGTTTGATGCCCAGCACAGTGGGTTAAGATCCAGCATTGCCGCAGCTGCGGCTTAGGTTGTCACTGCGGCTTGGATCTGATCTCTGGCCTGGGAACTCCATATGCTGCAGGGTGGCCAAAAATGAGGGGAAAAAATATATAGATATATGTTTTTCATGTTTTAAAATTCATACTCTAGGTATCCTTCTGCAACTTTCTTTAGTCGAATATTATATGAGTTTTATCCACAGTTGATAAACTTTAGTTCATTCATTTTCACTGCTGTGTGGTATTCCACTGCCATATTGATTTATCCATTTCCCTGTTAATGGATATTTAGATTAATTTTGATCTTGTCTTAAATTGGAAAAGTAATACACACATATATTCTCATTGTAAAATATTCAAATCAGGAGCTCCCTTCATGGCTCAGCTGTTAACGAACCCAACTAGGATCCATGAGGATGCAGGTTCAGTCCCTGGCCTTGCTCAGTGGGTTAAGGATCCAGCATTGCCATGAGCTGCGGCATAGGTTGCACAGGCCAGCAGCTACAGCTCCCATTCAACCCCTAGCCTGGGAATTCCATATGCCGAAGGTGTGGCCCTTAAATAGCAAAAAAAAAAAGAAGAATAAAATATTCAGATCATACTGGGCATGGAATAGATGATGGAAAATGCTCTTTATCTGCTATCCATCTCAAAAGTTACCACTACAACCGCCCACATGTACTTCACAGCCCTTTTTCTGGATGTTAACATATGCGTATTGGTTTATCAGCTGGCCCCTTCATCTCCTCAGGTTCCAAATTCACAGACTCAGCCAACTGTGGATTGAAAATATTCGGGAAAAAAATTCCGTAGAGTTCCAAAAAGCAAAATTTAATTTGCTATGTGACAGCAACTATTTCCGTACCATTTACATTGTACTGATGGCTATTTGCAGAGCATTTACATTATAATTAATCTAGCGATGGTTTAAAGTATAGGGCAGGAGGTAGGTAAGCTAGTGTGTAAGGTGCGTGCAAAGACTATGCCATTTTATATAAGGGACTTGAACGTCCTCGAATTGTGGTGGTCCTGGAACCCAACCCCATGGATATTGACAGACAATGGTATGCATGTGTCTTTTATAAGCACCTCTTGCTTTGGTGTCTAGCCCTCTTTTTTTTTTTTTTTTTTTGTCTTTTTTCCTTTTTAGGGCTGCTCCCGTGGCATATGGAGGTTCCCAGGCTAGGGGTTGAATCAGAGCTGTAGCCACCGGCCTACGCCACAGCTACAGCAACTTGGGATCTGAGCCGCGTCTGCCACCTACCCCACAGCTCATGGCAACGCTGGATCCTTAACCCACTGAGTGAGGCCAGGGATCAAACCCGCAACCTCATGGTTCCTAGTCGGATTCGTTAACCACTGTGCCACGATGGGAACTCCTAACCCTCTCTTCCATCCCAATGCACCCATCCTTCTAAATTCTCCTTTTCACACCACCCCCTTGTCCATCCCCAGCCTCTTAAACCCCGAGGCTGCTCAGATCGCCAGCTTTAACTTGTTTATTCTCATCTCCCCTCTGTTATCTTGGTCTCCCCTAGCTTCACCTGCTCAGTCCCCTGACTTCCTTAAAGCTCCATGACCTTGTCCCCCAGGCTCTGAGAAACTCCCAGCCTCCTCTCTTGCACACTCACAGACCTTTCAAACTCTCAGACTGTCCATAGTGCTACACACCAGCAGCTCCCCACCCTCCCAGAGGGGCTCCCCTTCTTCTTCGCCAGCCCAATGCTTTCCTCGCCCCTCCCTCCAGACCTCAGACCTGCTGACACCCTTTGCAATGACACAAACAGTCCTCCTCTCCCCAGCCCCAGGTCCACAATGTCCGCTATAGACAATCACAATTACTTCCTCAAAGTTTTCTTCCTTGTCTCCAGCTCCTCCATGAGGGAAGGAGGATCGGGGAACCCATGAAAGGAAACAAACACAATCCCACATAACTCCTTTCTTCTAAAACCTTCTGTGGCTCCCCAGTGTCTGCCGGATAAAACCCACACGCCTCGACCTGGCATTCAAGGCTTCATCTCTTCATTCCCCGATCCCCAGGCAGCCTCTACAGAGTCTCACTGAGAGCTCAGGTGTTCCAGCCTGGGTGAACAGGACAGGGGCCAACCCCGAGTCCCATGCCCCCGCCCCCCATCAGCCAAGTTACCCAACCCATGCGCTGCCTCCAGCCTCCTCCCTGAACCGAGAAACAAACTGTTCTGCAGACAGTGGGCTCTGGAGGCTCCACTTGGTCAACTCAGGAGAGTGCGTGGTACTTATATTTTCAATTAGCTTGTTTGCTTTTCTGCCACCCTCGCCCACCAAGAGCCAGCAAGAAAAGGCCGACTGGAAGCATGAGCTTCTCCTCGCCCACTAATGGGGTCAGACTCCAGCCGCCTGGATCACACAGAGGCGCTGGGAGACACAAGCACAAGGAGAGACTTCACCGCACGTGTCAGGCAAGGGCCGAGGCAGAACCATATCCCCCTACCAGGGGGACTCGAAAGGCCTGAAGCTTCTGAACCCTAAACTTTAAGGTCAGGCACACTGAACCTTGGCTAAGAGACTTGGCCACAAGGAGCTCCTGGTCCGACAGGAGAAACCCAGTCCTGTCCTTAAGAAACTCTCAATCCAATGACACAATATCAGGGAAAGCTGAAATGGTTTTCCTTAATCTGGCTTGCCTGTGACATAGGGATGAGTGTTATTGTTTAATTATATTATTCATAGCAGTAATTATTGCTACCATTTGTTAAGGCCATAGTCCTGACTTAAATTCTTCTTTTTTTTTTTTTGCTTTTCAGGGCCGCACCTGCAGCATCTAGAAGTTCCCAGGTTAGGGGCTGGATCGGAGCTACAGCTGCTGGCCTACACCACAGCCACAGCCACACAGGATCTGAGCCACATCTTCGACCTATACCACAGCTCACGGCAACTCGGGATCCTTAGCCCACTGAGTGAGGCCAGGAATCGAACCTGCATCCTCATGGATACTAGTTGGGGTTTGTTACCACTGAGCCATGACAGGAACTCTGATAGGGGCTGTTTAAATCATTCTCAGAAAAAAATTAAAAAGGAAATACATCAATAAATAAAAATAAATCATTCTCAGGACTCAGAATTTTGAAACCGGGCTATCTATACCTTCAGGGCCTCCCAGAGACCTTCAGGATATTATTGAGAGGCTAGAAATGCCCAAAGGAAGGCAGGCTGGGGCTAAATTGTCTGCCATGCCTACACAAGAGAGCTAAGGCTCGTTTGCTCCATCTGCGACCTGTGCGTGGAGAGACCCACTTTTCCAAACCCAAAGTGTTTTGTCTAGGACAAGTGTGGGTCAAGGGGTCCAGGAGTCTTCTCTTCCCCCATGCTCTTGCCATGGCCCCTTCCACACTGTTAAACGTGTTCAAACGTTCATCTGTTTCTTTCATCTGTGTCCTGGGGCAACGCCCATGAGATAAGGTACGTAGCAAATCCAGAATCAATGAATGAATGCACGAACGTGACCTCAAAGATTCGCAGTAAAGTCATGGCCTCTGGAAGGATCCACAGAGTGCGAAGACTATTGCCCCCGTCATGCACTCCCGGCTACTTTTACCCTTTCATTGGAAGGATGGCGCTGCCCGCCCGCAGGAAGCTCGCCTCCTCTGATGGCCCAGCCCCTCCTTTACCCTCCCGCCTCTCTATGCAAGGGACAGATCCTGAGACCTGGACTCAGCTCTCGCCGGCGCCTGGATCTGCCAACTCGGAGTTGGCGGGGTAGGGGGTGGGGATCGGGCTTCAGAAGAAGCCTCCACATGGGGGCGCTGGAAGGGCGCGGGAAAGACGGAAGCAAGGTCCCGGCGGCATCCTCTGGGCTGGGGGAACCCAGATCGCCAGCTCCCCCAGCTCCCCTTCCCGCTCGGGCCCTTCTCCGTCGTGGGGAAAGAGCCCGCGGCGGGGAGGCCGATCAGGTTCCCGACTCTGCCACTTCCCAGCTTGGGCGGCCTGGCCCGAGGCACCCAGCCTCCCGGAGCCGGCCAGTCGTCCCACCTCCTTTGGACGCATTCGGCGCTCTGGAAACGTCAGCTTCCTGCCCGCATCCCGCCCTCGGCTCGTGTTTCCCCCGTCTCTGCTCTCCTCCCTCGTGCGTCCTTTCTCCTCCCGGCTCCGCAATCTTAGCCAAACCGCAGCCTTTAGCAATCGCGCGCGCCCACCCGGCGCCCGGGCAGCCTCGCCGCGGCCGCGACCCACCCCGCGGCCCGCCCGCCGCCCGCGCGCCGCCCGCTCTGCCAGCCTTGTCCCTGCTCAGCCTCGGCGCCCCGACCCTTCGCCGGGCCGCGAGGATGGGGCGAGGAGAGACGCGCTGGCCAGGGCCGTGCCCGGGTGGCCGAGGGCACCGGGCGGGGCGGCGGGCTCGGCTGCCGGGGGCCGCAAGCGCCAGCCCGACCGCAGCCCGAGGGCAAGGCTGCAAATAGCCGCGGTTTCCAGCCCGTGCCCGGCCTCCCTCCCGGCCTTCCGGACCTTTGGGATTTTCTCTTCCTTCTTCCCGCCGTCCTCTCCTCTGCCCGGTGGCCCCTTCCTGCACCCCCCTCCCTTCCCTTGCACCCACCACACCCCGTCCCACGCAGCCGGGGCCAGGAGACCAGCGCTGAGGTCCAGGGCCCCAGAAGTCGAATAATCACAAAAACTAAGTTAGGATTAATTGAGCACATATTATGCGCACTGACAGAGCCCTTTAAGGGCGGGCATCCGTGAAATATTTCCCACCACTAGTTGAGGGGTGGCTCCAGTTTGCAGATGGAGAAACTGAGGTTCAAAGAATGCCTTTGGGGAGTTCCCATCGTGGCTCAGTGGTTAACGAATCCGACTAGGAATCATGAGGTTGCGGGTTCAAGCCCTGGGCCCACCCAGTGGGCCGGGGATCCTGCGTTGCCTGAGCTGTGGGGTAGGTCACATACGCAGCTCGGATCTGGCCTTGCTGTGGCTGTGGTGCAGGCTGGTGGCTTCAGCTCCGGTTGGACTCCTAGCCTGGGAACCTCCATAGGCCCCGGATTCAGCCCTAGAAAAAGACAAGGGGAAAAAAAAAAAGTGTCCTTGGGTCCTAAGGCCACCTTGTTTGGACCTGCAGAATGGGGAAACCCTCTCCCCCTGCCCAGAGGCCCATGCTGTAACTCTGCCTCCAACCCTGAGCTGCTAACTGTTGTGGGCTAAGGCCCCAGGGGAAGGTGGGAAGCTACTGACAGGGGTCCTGGGATGCTAGTTGGCCCCAATTCTCAGTGTAACCTAGAGCAAGCCCAGCCTGCTAGCTTGAGAAACCCAGTGTTAGATTCCCCATCTGTAAATCGAAAGGTCTGCTTGTCCCTGTAAGGGCGAACTTGTTAACAACAGTGGAACATAAGCTATGAAGTGTCCTGCCCTTGGGACAGTTCAGGGGATGGGGGCTGTGTTGATGCCCAGACCAGGGTTGGCTCCATCTCAAAGCATGGAGCTGGGCAACCTGCATTTTAGCAAATGCAGGGATTCCGAAACCATCAGGCTGGGATTCACCAAAGAGATTCCTGGAAGGGAGCAGAGGGTGTGTGAGAAGCTGTCCTCCCCAAACCACACTTGTCCTTCTTCATCTCTGCCTTCACCAGTCTGGACTACTGTTGTGTGCCAAGCACATACCGCACCGCCCCACTCTCAGAGCGCTCGTGGCATAAAACGGCAGGCTGGCAGGGTTGTCCTCAGCCCAGCTGGCCCCTCTGGGAGAAGTGGAGCCAGACACCTTGCTGGGCATGGGTAGTGCGGGTGGTAGAGGTACTGAAGCCTTGTGCCAGGCTGTGTGGTGCAGTGAGCAGAGCGAGTTTCACCTCCACACCCCCCTCAGCAGCCTCTGTGACCACAGCCCGTGCAGAGCTGCAAGGAGCTGTGAGGAAGAGCTCTTGGGAAAGCGCAGGAAAGGAGCCAATTGATTCTTGCTGGAGTCAGGAATAGAGACAAGAACTCCACGGAGGGGATGGCCATGAAGCAGACCTTTAAGGATGGATGGGAGTTTGCCAGGTGGAAAATGATGTCCAGGCAGTGGCCACAGCGGAGGACAAATCATGGAGGCTAGGACTCTCGTCCTGTCTGGGACCAGGTGGTGGCGCTATCTGGAGGCAGGAAGTGGGCAGACGGGGAAGGGGTGAGGGGGTGCCACCTTCTCTCAATCCCACCTCTATGCGGTCACAGAGCAAACTGAATGTTGCTTATCTGCCAACCAGAGATCTCCTTTCCTAGAGACTGTGAGATGCTGAGGGTCAGGGACTGCGTCTTGTTCAATTTTCTATTGAATGTTTCTATTCAATACCTGCCGTTGAACTATTATTGACACCGGGTGTGGCCAGTGTCAGTAATAGTAACAGTAATGATAGTTAACTGGTATTAAATATTTCCCACCCTGGGGACTTCCCATTGTGGCTCAGTGGTTAACGAATCCGACTAGGAACCTTGAGGTTGCGGGCTCGATCCCTGGCCTCGCTCAGTGGGTTAAGGATCCGGCATTGCCGTGAGCTGTGGTGTAGGTTGCAGACGCGGCTCGGATCCCGCTTTGCTGTGGCTGCGGTGTAGGCTGGCGGCTTCAGCTCCAATTAGACCCCTAGCCTGGGAACCTCCATATGCCGTAGGTGAGGCCCTAGAAAAGACCAAAAAAAAAAAAAAAAAATTCCCATCCTGCCCTGTGCTGGGTGCTTCACAGGCATTGTCCAATTTCACCCTCAAACAGCTTTGGAAAGACTTGCTATTAATAATCTCATTTTACGGATGAGGATTGCCGAGACCAGCTCAGCAGGATGGGGCTGAAGAACATGGGTGCTGTGGAAATTAAGGAAAAGAGTTAACATAAAACAAGACACAGAGACAGTAAAGGTGGGAACCGGGGGACTCAAGGTCTCAGGGACCAAGAGCCCTGCCTCAAACAACCACTCGCTTTTATTGTGCTGTTTAGATGAGATTAAGTGAGGAGGGGCTATGGGTGGAGGATATAGGGTTTGTTTATTATTTTATAAATTCTTTTACTATTTTCAAAGCCACTTAGCTGGTAGAAGGTTAAGCTTTTACTCTGACTTTTAGGCACATAACAGTCTTTTTTCTTTCTTCTTTTTTTTTTGTCTTTTTTTTGTCTTTTTTGACTTTTCTAGGGCTGCTCTCATGGTACATGGAGGTTTCCAGGCTAGGGGTCTCATCAGAGCTGTAGCTGCCTGCCTACACCAGAGCCACAGCAACACGGGATCCAAGCCACGTCTGCAACCTATGGGGAGATGCTGGAAGGTTGTAGGCAGGGAGAGGCAGGTCAAGCTAGGGTTTTTTTTTTTTTTTTTTTTTTGACTTTTTTATTTTTTGTCTGGGGCGGCACATAGAAGTTTCCAGGCTAGATGTTGAATCGGAGCTGCAGCAGCCAGCCTACGCCACAGCCGCATGGGATCCGAGCCGCATCTGTGACCTACACCGCAGCTCAAGGCAATGCCAGATCCTTAACCCACTGAGCGAGGCCAGGGGTTGAACCCACATTCTCATGGATACTTGTTGGGTTCATTGCTGCTGAGCCACAACAGCAACTCCAGGTTAGGGCTTTAAAAAGATCACTTTGGGTGTTCCCATCATGGTGCAAGGGAAACGAATCTGACTAGGAACCATGAGGTTGCAGGTTCGATCCCTGGCCTCGCTCACTGGGTTAAGGATCTGATGTTGCCATGAGCTGTGGTGTAGGTGGCAGACGGGCTCGGATCTGGCATTGCTGTGGTGCTGGCGTAGGCTGGCGGCAACAGCTCTGATTGGCCCCCTGGCCTGGGAACCTCCATATGCCGTGAGTGCGGCCCTAAAAAGGACAAAAGACAAAAACAAACAAACAAAAAAACATAAAAAGATCACTTTGACAGCAGTGGGAAGACAGTTTAGAGCTGATGACATTTGAGCAGGAGGCTATGTTTCTGTCGAATCCCAATTCCTGCTTGTGCTAGTCTCCTTTCTTTAAGCAGTGACTTACCCCTTAGGGCAAGACGTGTGCTTCTGTACTCAGGGCAGGGCATGCTGAGGAAGGGGTTCAGGGCCAGGAAGGGGAGCCAAGGGCAGAATACTAAGTTCTGAAGAGAGGCCTCTCTTCCAGGGGAAGGGAGAAGCCAAACAGTCCCCGCTCCCCATTTGCCCCTGGGGCTTGCAGGCAGGAAGCCGGAAGGCCCCACACACTGCCCCATTGTGCACCTGCCTCCGGAGGCAACAGAGGAAACACAGCCAAAGGTGAGGCCGTGTTGCAAGTGAGATCCACAGCTGGGAGCGGCAGTGGAGGAGGTCTGGTTCCTTTTCTGGGCAGCTCAGGTTATCATTGGCTTTTCCAGCCAGGGAGGGGCAGGGGTGTCACAGGAAATGGCCCCGGGAGCTCAGATAAGCTGAAGGAACCCCAGTAGCTGGGAGGACAGAGAACGGGTGGCATTGCTCCCACCTGCCCTGCCCAGAAGAGCCTGAGAGAGGGACCGAGCCTGAGCCTGCTAGAGGCGGTCTTCAGGCTGAGAGGGGCTCCCCAAGTCCCAGGACAGAGCAGGGCTCACCATGCTGCTTGTCCTCAGCCTGCTCCTCCTCATGGGGCTGTCTGTGGGCACCGAGGCAGGTGATAAGGAACTGACCCTCGATGCTAAAGCAGGATCCTGGGTGACGGTGACCCTGGAGGTAGGTACTTTGGGGGAGATGCAGGGGGTGACCCATGGAGGGGGCAGAAGAGCCCCTTTACAGCTGCCAGAAGAGCAGGTTGTACCCTGCAAGGCAGGGTGTCTGTGTCTCTTCTCTGGGTAGGTTCAAGGCCATGGCCTCTGGTCTGGCAGACCTCCAAAGAAAGCAACAAAATGTGTTGTGTGGGTGGGGGTGTGTGTAGGCTCAGCTTTGTTTTGAAAACTTTTTTTTTAAATTTTATTTTTTATGTTTTTAGGGCCACACCCAAGGCATATGGAAGTTCCTAGGCTAGGAGGCTAATCGGAGCTGCAGCATCCGCCCTGTGCCACAGCTCACAGCAACTACTGCATCCTTAACCCACTGAGCAAGGCCTCCTGGCTACTAGTCAGGTTCATTCCTGCTGAGCCATGACGGGAACTCCAATAAACCTTTATTTAACATATACGATGTTCCTGGCACTGTCCTAAATGCTTCGTAAATATCGACCCATTTAAGCCACATATCAGCCTAGTGGGGAAGGTACCATTAATTACTATCCTCTTTTCATTGATAAGGAGACTGAGGAACAGAAAGGCCAAGCAGTTTGCCCAAGGTTACCCAGCTTCCAAAGCCCAACGGAGCCTCTTGTCTAAGGTCTGATTCTGTGTACCCGTGTCTCAGAGGACGCTGCCAGGAATTTCCTTTCAAGGAGGACCACCTGGGGCAGGATCACTGTTTTGTGTCACCCGTAGAAACTCATTTCTTGACAAGTACTGGTTGTATTGCCAGTCGCTTCTAATCTGACCTGAGTGCTGTCACTCGGAAACAATCTAAATGTTAGAGACACATCCGCGCCCCACCCCATCTGGTCAGGGAGACAAAGATCCGAACCTTGGAGTTCCCGTCGTGGAGCAGCAGAAGTGAATCTGACTAGGACCCGAGAGGTTGCGGGTTCCATCCCTGACTTTGCTCAGTGGGTTAAAGATCCGGCGTTGCTGGATCTTTAGGTGTAGGTTGCAGACGTGGCTCGGATCCTGCATGGCTGTGGCTGTGGTGTAGGCCAGTGGCAACAGCTCTGATTAGACCCCTAGCCTGGGAACCTCCATGTGCCACGGGTGCGGCCCTAAAAAGACCAAAAAAAAAAAAGATCTAAACCTTGGGGAGTTTTCAATCAGACAGGGGAGCGAGGCCAGTGGACCAGAGACAAACTGGCCCAGTACTCAGAAAGGGCTTGGCTCTTCCCAGACCCCAGTTGGCGAGGACACTGGGGCCACAGGAAGAGCCTTCAAATAGACAGCCATCCGTGGGGATTTTTTTCCGGGTTTGTCTGTCTGGGGAAGCGTGTGCAGTTAAGACAGCAGGCTGGGGAGACCCAGGTTCAAGTCTCAGCTTCTCCGCTGACTCTGTGTAACCAGACCAGGTGGACAGGTCACTGCTGCTCTTTGGACGTGAGTTTCCTCACCTGTAAAATGGCTGGAGAGGGAGAGAGGGAAAAAAACAAACAAACAAACAACCCAAGGGTTTTTTTTTTTTTTTTCCTAGCTTTGACATGGAGTCTGTGCCAAACCTCAGGGGACAGGGGACGTGACCCAGGGAAGCCTCTCTGTGGGGGAGGTGCTGTCTACACAGCCCTGCGGGGAAACAGCCTCATCCATTTAGCTAGAGCTTCTGGACCATCCACGGGCAAGCACCTCACCCTGCAGCTGTGTCTCGTGCATCTTTTTTTTTTTTTTTTTGTCTTTTTAGGGCCGCACCCGTGGCACATGGAGGTTCCCAGGCTAGGGGTTGAATCAGAGCTACAGCTGCCAGTCTACGCCACAGCCATAGCAATGGAGGATCTGAGCTGAATCTTCAACCTACACCACAGCTCCCGGTAACGCCAGATCCTTAACCCACTGAGCGAAGCCAGGGATCGAACCTGCAACCTCATGGTTCCTATTCGGATTTGTTTCCGCTGCACCAAGACGGGAACTCCTCATGCTTCTTTTCTGCTCTCTCATTTAACATTCCTCTGCTCCCTGAGACACAGGGCTTGGGATACAGGAGCCATTCATCCGAATGGGGTGATGGAAAGAATGATGACTCTGTCAGGGATGATCTGGTGGCCCCCCAGCTCTCGGGGCTCCCAGCCTGCAGTTACCCTGGGGCTGGGGAGCTGGTTCACATGGAGAAGGAGGGCTTCCAGTGAGGGCAAGAATCCTTTCTGAGGGAAAGATGCCTCCTAATGGGAACCCGGGTGGGCGGTAAAAGGGTCAATGTTACTTAATTCATAAAATGCCATTCTCTCCAGCTTGCATTTGAAGACTGCCTTTCACCAAGGCAAAGTGGTTTTCAGAAGCTTTTCAGAAATGGGTCCAAATCTCCAAAGACATTTTTCTGGTTCTTAGCCAGGCTAGGCAACTCCAGCCGGAGACAGCCATCCTAGCCATTGATGTCCTGGGGAGGGGCAGATTGGAAGTGACTGAATGAGTCCAAGGCTTAGAAAGCAAGCCACTTCTGATCGCAAAAGTTGGAATAAGGAGTTCCCGTTGTGACTCAGCAGTAATGAACTGGACTAGTATCCAGGAGGACACAGGTTCAATCCCTGGCCTTGATCAGTGGGTTAAGGATCCGGCATTGCCCTGAGTTGTGGTGTAGGTCACAGATGAAGCTGGGATCCTGCATTGCTGTGGCTGTGGTATAGGCTGGCAGCTGTAGCTCCGATTCGACCCCTAGTCTGGGAACTTCCCTATGCCACGGGTGTGGACCTAAAAAGACAAATGAAAAAAAAAGTTGGAAGAAGACAAGCTGTGAGAAGAAAAGGAGTTTCCCCTGCACCCCAACCAGGGCCCTGCTGGTCCAGGAGCTCCAGCACTGACGCAGGGGAAAACTAGGAATACAAGAGTGAGCCCCTGGAGTTCCTGTCGTGGCTCAGTGGCTAACGAATCCGACTAGGAACCATGAGGTTGTGGGTTCGATCCCTGGCCTCACTCAATGATTAAGGATCCGGCATTGCTGTGAGCTGTGGTGTAGGTTGCAGATGCGGCTCGGATCCCGCGTTGCTGTGGCTCTGGCGTAGACTGGCGGCTGTAGCTCTGATTCAACCCCTAGCCTGGGAACCTCCATATGCCACGGGAGCAGCCCAAGAAATGGCAAAAAAAAACAAAAAAAAAAAAAGAAAGAAAGACTATGACTGTGATGTTTGAGACTTTGAGTAGATGACCTGGATTCAAGTTCTTGCTTCATTTCTCACATCTGAGCTGGCGATCACTCTGTGTCTCGGTGTGTCCCTTTGTAAAACGGTGACAGTAAGGGTATGAACATCCCACGGTTTTGGTGAGGATGAAGTGAGTTAATATAGGAAGATGTGAAGACGGTCTAATGAATGTCAGTGCTGGGAAGCCAGTAGGTAAAATGTTAGCCATTGATGATTATTACTGCGCACAGTATGACGGAAAATATGCAGAAGAGCTCGGTGCCAGCACAGAGCACGCGTGTTGGAGATTGTCATTGCTCAGGCTGTCTCCTCGCCAATCTCACCCCGACTCTAAGGGACTCTCTGCTTCTTCAGGAAGATGGCATTCCCAGCATTCAGCTCCAGCTCCAGCAGGTGAAGGGGGCCAAAACCAGCCAGTTCTTTGGGCTGATGGGGAAGCAGGTGGGAGGTGAGTGACAAAAGTGGGCCCATCCAGGAGTGCCTCTGGGTGGGTTCGGCCACACCAAACCGAGGTCCTAGCTCACCGCCCAGAACCCAGCATCCCTTACTCCAGTCCAGAAGGGGTCGCTCACGTGTCGGGGTGGGATAGAGTGTCCCTGTCCAGGATCATCCAGACCAGGGCTAAGTGGAGCGTGGTCCTTGTGCCAGGCAACAGGTGCAAACCAGGGCTGCCTCCAGCATCCGGGAGGGTGGTCACCCTAGGGGTGGGGACACATGCTTTGCACTCTGCTGGTGCCCTTGCCGTCAACACTATGGATGACTATGGAGAAAGGTGGTGGGGCTGCAGATCAGCATCTAGATGTGAGTGAAGCCGTGGGCTAAGCTTTCTGGTCAATTCTGTTTGGCTCAGATAGAGTTATTAACATGAACCTGTGTTCCCTGAGGGCACTCTCGACTCAGGCTTCATGTCCTGGGGGGACAAGAAGAAAACAGTCTGAACAGAGCGGTTTTCTTTGTCTTATTGTACATTTCTGCTAAATGGTGTTGGTGAGGATATGAAAATAAAACTGGCGCAGAGGTCCCTTCGTGGCTCAGCGGTAGCAAACCCGACTAGGATTCAAGACGACACGGGTTCGATCCCTGGCCTCGCTCAGTGGGTTAAGGATCCAGCGTTGTCATGAGCTTTGGCGTAGGTTGCAGACGTGGCTTGGATCCTGAGTTGCTGTGGCTGTGTTGTAGGCTGGCAATTGTAGCTCCAATTTAACCCCTAGCCTGGAAATTTCCATATGCTGCAAGTGCAGCCCTAAAAACAGTGAAAGAAAGAAGGAAGGAAGGGAACAAAATTGGTCCTTTTATACAGTTTTGGAAGGGCATGTTGGCAACAGCCATCCAAGTTGGAAACGTGCAAACCTTTTGACCAATAGTCTCACTTCAGGAAACCCATCAAATAGAAGTGCTATTGATACACGAGCTCTGAGTTATTTGTTCCAGAGTGTTCCTTGCCAACTTCTTGGCAGTGGCGAGAATATGGAAATGACATAAAAACTATCGGTGGGGGAATGATCCCACATCCACAGCCTTTTTTTGGCCACACTGGGAAGAAATTCCTGGGCCAGGGATTGAACCCCACCACAGCAGTGACAATGCCAGGTCCTTAACCTGCTAGGCCACCAGGGAACTCCATAGCCATAGCCTTTGTGGCCATTAAAATGGATGAGGCAGATCTGTGGAAAGATAAAGATCTCCAAGATGCTGGTTGAGTGGAAAAAGCAAGTTATATAACAATATGTGAGATAGGAATCCTGTTTAGGAAAAACACTACATTCTTACACATATAGATGAAAACATAGGGAGTTCTAGAAGGATAAATATCAAACTGTCAACAGTGTTTACATTGGGATAGGAAGTGGAGGTAGGGAGAGAGGAGAATTAAGAGGGACTTTTATTTTTATTACACTGACCTCCACATTACCATTTTATAGTGGGCATTTATTGAAAGCCTGCGTCTTTTTTTTTTTTTTGGTCTTATTGGGGCTGCACCCGCGGCATATGGAGATTCCCAGGCTAGGGTTGGAATCAGAGCTGCAGCTGCCCACCTACATCACAGTTCGCGGCAACGCCAGATCTTTAACCCACTGAGTGAGGGGCTGTCCTCAAGGGATGGAACCTGCATCCTCATGGATACTAGTCAGATTCGTTTCCACTGAGCCTTGACGGGAACTCCCCAAAAGACTGCCTTTGTAATTTAAAAAGTGCATATAAAAATAAGGAAAACCAACTTAGGGAGTTCCGGCTGTGGTGCAGTGGGTTAAGAATCCAACTGCAGTGGCGGCTTGGGTCACTGCAGAGGTGTGGGTTCAATCCCCGGCCCAGTGCAGTGGTTAAAGGATCAGCTATCACCACAGCTGTGGCTCAGATCCAATCCCTGGCCCGGGAACTTCCATATGCCATGGGTGTGGCCATAAAAAGAAAAAAGAAAAGAAAGGAAAACCAACTTGTGACCACACACTTTTGGCCTTAATTTCCTCCTCTATGATGATTTTGGACTGGACCATTTCAGAGCTCTCTTCAAACCCAACAATCCACGAGGAACAAGGGGATGGGGGTATAAGAGAAATATGTATTGAGCACCTACTATGCTCATAGGTGATTTAATCTCACAACAATATCTCCTTTATCACCAGCTGGGAAACTAAGGTTTTATAGGGTTTTTTTTTTTTTAATAAGGTTTTATAGGTTAAATACTCTCCCAAAGGATGCCCAGCCAGTGCCAGGCACCACCGACTCCCAAGTGTGTGCACATCCCCCTACTCCACACTGCCTCCTGCTCAAGGGTGCCTCGTGCACCCAGCCACATTGGGACAACGGGAAGTGGCTGGGGTTCCACTGAAGACCCACCAATGGCACAGGATCCCAGAGAGCCATGTGCCCTTCCCACCTCACGGGGCCCCCAAGGAAGTGGTACAGCCCTTGTTCCTTCTCTCTTTCCCCAGGAATACCTCCCATCCAGCCAGAGAGAACGGGTAAGTGTTGTCCAGACTTCCTTGTCACGCATGCTCCCTGCGGAGGATCCAGTTGTTCAGGGAGGTGGGGAGAGGCTCTGGCTGGTGGCGCCAGGCTGGCCTTGCGGAGGGTGGGGCCAGTGTGGTTTGGCCACATGCTGGGCTCCCTGGTTGTTTCCTTAGAGGGTAGTCTGTGTGCGCCTGGGGAGTAGCTGAAGGGATGAAGCAAAGATGGGATGAATCTAATTCTGCCAGTGGTGCAAAATTACCTCGGGCTTAAAGCCTGGAGCTGGAGAAACTAATCACTCCATTCCCCATCCTGCCTCCAAAAGGTCTTAAAAATGGAAATCTGGGAGTTCCCGTTGTGGCTCAGTGGTAATGAACCCGACTAGTAACCATGGGCAGGCGGGTTCAATCCCTGGGTCGAGTATCCGGCGTTGCCATGAGCTGTGGTATAGGTGGCAGACGAGGCTTGGATCCTGCATGGCTGTGGCTGTGCCTCTGATTCGACCCCTCCCTAGGAACATTCTACCCACACCCTTCAGCGCTCTCAGGAGCAAACCTAATGCCTAAGACTCACCACATCCTCCCGGCTGCCCTCACTGGCTGGATTCCTCGCTCCATCTCTCCTTCCCCGACCACCTGCCCTGCCCAGAGCTTGTCTCCGTGGCCTGGGCCTGGTGCCCTCCTTGGCACACTGCTCTGCACAGTTCTGCTGGGTCATGTGGCTGGTGTCCCCAGACTGGAAACCACCCAATGGGCAGGTAGCGGTCTGCCATCTTGTTGGTCCCCATAACACCCAGCAGTTTCTATTCCAGGCACCCAAGAGGTGTTTGTGGAAGGGAGGGAGAAGAGGGGAGAAAGAGGAAGGAAGTAGTGAATGAATTAATCAGTCCAGTTTGTCCTTGGCTCCCAGGGTGATGGAGAAATTACGCCATTCATGAGGCCCCAGCTCTGACTGTGTCCTTCTTGGTTCCTAAGGCAGCCTTCCTCTGCTGTGCTCTTTCTTTCTTCTGTATCTCCTCTCTCCATCACCAGGGTATCAGCGAGGACCAGTGATCCAGGGTCTCCTGAGCCCAGGAGGACCATCTACAGAAGGTAGGTGAGAGGTCTCTTGGATTGCAAGGGCGTCCTGAGAAAGTGACTACGTAGTTTGCAACCAGTCTCCACAGTAGGGGCCAGGCAACTGGACAGATAAAACAGGCTCCCCCCAAGCTATTAGGTGGAGGCCCCATAGAAGGGAGCAGTGGGGGTGCAGGGAGGATCACTGCTTTGATGATCCAGACTTGAAACAGCTGTAGCCCTGAAGCTGCCCCCTCTCCACCATCAACACATCCAGGCACACCGCTCCCCCCTAGAGGCCAGCTGAAGCCACAGGGAATGATGTGTGGTTTTTCAGACTCTGGAATAGCCCCCTTATTACCTCACTAATCATTGTTAGAAAGTCTTAAGAAAGGAGTTCCCGTAGTGGCTCAGCAGTAACAAACCCAACTAGTAGGCATGAGGACTCAGGGGCAATACCTGGCCTTGCTTAGTGGGTTAAGGATCCAGCGTTGCCCTGAGCTGCGGTGTAGGTTGCAGACGTGGCTTGGATCCCGAGTTGCTGTGGCTGTGATGTAGGCTGACAGCTGCATCTCTAATTCAACCCCTAGCCTGGGAACTTCCATATGCCGCAGGGGCAGCCCTAAAAAGATTAAAAAAAAAAAAAAAGTCTTTAAGATATTTCCTGCCTTCAGCAATTGTACTCCTGTGGTGCATTGGTAAAGGATCCAGCATTGTCACTGCAGGGGCTTGGGTTGCTGCTGTGGCGTGGGTTTGATCCCTGGCCCAGAACTTCCATACGCCATGAGCGTGGACAAAAAAAAATTGTAAATAAGTGCAAATCGCCCTGAGAGGGGCAACACCCAAAGCGGTTATCAGTTAACACCTTTTGGCAGGGGCCACAACCCCAAAGGGGCTCAAGGGGATGCTCAAGAAATGAATGAACAGGCATGAAAGGAGATAAGGGGATCAGTCGAGGGGGAGGGGGGAGATCCATAGCTCCAGCCAGCCAGCAAAGAGGAAGTGCTGGGGCATCGCAGCTGGTCAAAGCCACCAAACTCCAATCCGCCTTCCCGAATCCTGACCTTTCCCCGCCAGAGCTGCAGACCTGTGGACCTCTCCCTAGTTTCCCTGATAGAACACCTGCAGCATACGCTCTTGGGAATAAAGATGCAAAAGTCCTCTATATTCCCCCAGGATTTTTTTCCTAAGTGTTTGAGCCATTTCATTCAAAGGGCTGTGGATGTCACCCCCAAGGTAACATGGAAAGGAATGTCCCTCCACGCAGAGTGCAGGCAGGAGGCTTCGTAGTCATTTTTCAGCGATGGAAACCATTTGCCTAAAGTCACTCGGTGAGCTGGTTAACAGGGCCAGGACTCAACACTGTGTCTCCTGCTCCCTAGTCCAGGACCCCTTGCATGTCGTAGGAGGGCCTTTGGAATTTTGAGGGCTGGATGAGCACTCCCTTCTTTAGAGAGGATTCTGAAGGGTTGGCTCATCCACCCTTTGGAGGCATTTATAATTGAAAAAATGGAAGCTATGCCAAATGGACCTGTAATTTGATGAGCTTGGATACCTAGAGCTGGAGCAACCCAAGTTAAGGGAATGGAGGAGCTCGATTGTGTGAAAGCCTCCACGGGTGGAGGAGGCAGACAAGACTCCTCTAAACCGCCCCTCCCCCCCCCTCCCCGCCAAAATGCTGCTCTCTTCCCAGGCAGAGAGGACAAGGACCGCGGGTCAGAGTGAGAGCCCCCACCACACGCCTCCCAGAGGACCAAACCCCTTCTCCCCATGTGGACATAACAGCGGGCCAGTCAGGCCAGGCCGGCTCTTCTCCGTGTCTCCTGTGCTCATCGCTGGCGTGTCCCTCCCACCAGGCCTTCCATGAACTCACTGGGCTCTTTCTTCCCGGGGCTCTGGGTCTCAAGCACCACATCGAGCTTCCATGCAAAGTTGTTACCACTGTGAGCTAGTGCCCTGTGCCCCAACCCTTCCAGCATTCTATTCAAACCTCACCTCCTAGCAGGATTGGGTCTCTTCACTCTGTCTCCTAAGCCCAGAACCCAGAGGGAGCTCAATAAACCAATGAAGAATGAATGGTTTCTTCTCTGGTACAGGGATGGCCTGGGCTCTGCAGGCTGTCCGGTCGTCTGGCTGTCAGTGGGCTGGGAGGCCTTTTCCAGAGCTGTAAAGGGAAATGCTGAACACCCCCCATCCCCAGCAGATGCAGGAAAACAGGCTTGGGAGACAGATAAAGGTGACAGGCTCTCCCTAACCACTGTCATAACCTCAAGGACCCAAACCCATGTGTCTTCAGCCTTGAAGAACTGGGTCCCGGGTCCTTTGTTAATTCTCGGGTTTGCCCCTCAATGAACTGCTCTGCTTTTGGGACACAGTCCTGCTCTGAGCACTGGGAAGAGCTCCAGAGGAATAGAAGTCCCACCTCAGGGAGCCCCCATCTGATGGGGAGACCATTAACCGGACCCAGTGGTTCATAGGTGGGTCAGAGAGGACCCCAGGATGCTTAGAAAGGGCCAAAGTGCAATCCTAGGGGGGCAAACCTAGGTAATAGGCATAGGGGTGGGGAAGGGAATGAGTTGGTAGTTGCGTGGACTCAGCAACAAAGGACAGTTTATTAAGTCATTAGGCTGCGTGGTAACTTTTAGCTTCTCTGTGTCCTCTTCAAAAAAAAAAAAAAAGAAATGGGTTTGGAGTTTTGGTGGGTCACTGGATTCTTAGGCTGTTTAAAAGGAGGGGAAGAGGAGTTCCCGTCGTGGCACAGCAGAAATGAATCCAACTAGGAACCATGAGGTTGTGGGTTCAATCCCTGGCCTTGCTCAGTAGGTTAAGTATCTGGCATCGCCGTGAGCTGTGGTATGGGTCGCAGACGTGGCTGTGGCATAAGCCAGCAGCTGTAGCTCTGATTCAGCCCCTAGCCTGGGAACCTCCCTATGCTGCAGGCATGGCCCTAAAAAGCAAAATAAATAAATAAGTGGGGAAGAGAGTTCCCGCTGCAGTGCAGTGGGTTAAGAATCGCACTGCAGCAGCTCAGTTGCTGCGGAGGTGCAGGTTCAACCCCCAGCCCAAGAACTTCCATATGCCAAGGGTATAACCATAAAAAAACAATGGAGGGGAAGTAGGCACTGGTGGAGTGGGCAGGCCCTTCATCTGGGAGCCTGGGAAGGTTTTAGGGACAGCAGACGCCCTAAGGAGAGGCTGAGTGTTGGCCATGAGGCTTCTCTTCCTCATTCTCACACCTTACCCTAGTCCTTCGAGAAACAGGGGAGTGAGGGATGGTACAAGCCTGCGCCACAACTGCAGAACCTCCCAGGGTCCTTGACCCAGCCATTCCGAACCGCCCGACCTCCCCTAGGCATCCAGCGCCTTCCCCACCTCACCCACCCGGTGCTGTGGTCCCAGGGAGGTGGTTCACTCTAACAACCCACCCCGCGGGATCCACAAAAAAGGACTGAAGATTTTATTGCTGCGCTTGAAGTTTGGGACATGGGAGAAAAAACTGAAGTCACTATTTAGCAAGTTCCCTGTCTGTGCCGGCACTTTGCTGGGCACCCACGCGGGACTGGGAGTATGAAAGAAGCCAGGAATTTGTCCTCAAAGACCGAATGACCACAGGGGGAGGGGAGATGTGTTCACTCTGTGCCAAGGCCACCCCTTCCCTGCTCACCGACGATGCTTTTCCAACCCACCGTGTTCACTCAAACTGGTTTCTGCACACATTGTTCTCCTCTGATGCTAGTGAATCCTGACTCAGAGGTCAACGTCTCCTTAAAGCTTTTCCAACCTGGGAACGACCCATTCACTCCCTCCACCAAGTCCCCGAAGCACTCTGCATAGACTCCCACCACAGCTCTCACATGTTAAACAGTTTATCTCAACAACAGGGTTTCTCAAGCACACAGACCACCTCTTACTTATCTTCACGCCAGTGCCAAGTAGCGCTCTGCACCTAAGAGGTCCCTGAAGAGGGTTTTGACCGGACTCACAATGCCCTGTCCTAGAGAACCCCGAGGGGGCCACACTTAATACAAGTAACTGAACTCTGTATCAGCAGCTACTGATAACTGAACATCTATCTCGTAGTCCTCAAACTCAACATGTGCCAAGGCTGAATTTTTTTTTTTTTTTTGTCTTGTTAGGGCCGTACCCGCAGCATAGGGAGGTTCCCAGGCTAGGGGTCGAATCGGAGCTGCAGCTGCTGGCCTACGCCACTGCCACAGCAACTCAGGATCTAAGCCGCATCTGCAACCTACACCTCAGCTTACAGCCACGCCGGATCCTTAACCCACTGAGCGAGGTCAGGGATCAAACTCATGTCCACTTGGATACTACTTGGGTTCATTAACCTTTAGAGCCACAACAGGAACTCCCAAAGGCTGAACTCTTGACCCACATCTCCAGAGCTAACCGTTACCTCAGCTCACATCTAGGTTGGCACTTCCATGTTCCCTGCTGCAGGCTGGAAACCTGGGAGCGACTGTCCACTCCTCACTCCATCAAAACATGTCCCCTAAGTTGCTGGTTCTTCCGAATCTACCTAGAATCCATTTTGCCACCTTCCCACTAACACGAGGCACTGTCTTCCCTTGAGTGGAGGGCAGCAGCCTCCTGGGAGATGTTCTTGCTCCCCCCCTCACCGCCAGACCAGGCCCCCTTCCATTCTCCACCCAGAGCACGAAGCCCCTGTCTGTCCCCTACTGACCACAGTTCAGTGTCCTAGATAAACTTGACATTCTAGGTGGGGCCTCCAAAGCCCTTTGTTCTGATCCTCCCCCCTCAGCCACCTTGCTGGCTGTCACCAGGATTTCTCTGACCCTCGGGCACACCAAGGGCTCACCTCTTCCTGGGTCTCTGCTCAGGCTCTCCATCTGAATGTTGCCCCCAGTCCTTCCATGCTCCCCCCGCCCCCACCCCCACCCCCTTGGCTAAACTCCTCATCCTTCAGGTCCCAGGATAAAGAAAGGCCCTTCTTTAGACAGGGCTTCCTTGGTAATCACACTCAACTACTTCCCTCCAGTTACGCTTACACAAGAGCTTGGCCTTTGCCCTTCACAGTGCTGATCACAATTAGAAATCCTGCGTATTTAATATTAGTCTTCTCCAGGAGACTGTAAGCTCTATGTCTTTTGTGTACAGATGAATGTGAATGTATCAGGCCTTCTGCAAGACAACTTACACAGGTAAATTGTCCTCTAAGTTAGGATGTTGGGGAGTTTCCATTGTGGCTCAGTGGTTAACGAACCCGCCTAGTATCCATGAGGACACAGGTTCCATCCCTGGCCTCACTCAGTGAGTTAAGGATCTGGTATAGGTCGCAGATGTGACTTGGATCCCATGTTGCTGTTGCTGTGGCATAGGCTGGTAGCTACAGGTCCGATTGGACCCCTAGCCTGAGAACCTCCATATGCTGCAGGGGGGCCCTAAAAAGACAAAAAGAAATTAGGATGTTGATTCACAATAGCCAAGACATGGAAACAACTTAAATGTCCATCAACAGATGAATGGATTAAGAAGGTGTGGTACATATACACAATGGAATAAATACTACTCAGCCTTAAAAAAGAACAAAATAATGCCATTTGCAGCAACATGGATGGAACTAAAGACTCATACTTAGTGAAGTCAGAAAGAGAAACACAAATACCATATGATATCATTTATACTTGGAATCTAATATATGGCACAAATGAACCTATTTACAGAAAAGCAACAAACTCATGGACTGGAAAACAGACTTGTGGTTGCCAAAGGGGATGGGGTAGGGAGTGGAATGGACCGGGAGTTTGGGGTTAAGAGATGCAAACTACTGAATCTGGAGTGGATAAGCAATGAGATCCTGCTGTATAGCAAAAGGAACCATATCCAGTAACTTATGATGGAACACAATGGAGAACAATGTGAGAAAAAAAAATATATGTATGTATAACTGGATAACTTTGCTGTACAGGAGAAATTGACAGAACACTGTAAATCAACTACAAAAAAATTTTTTAAAAATAAATTAGGAGGTTGGGATTAACATATATACACAACTATATATAAAATAGGCAACCAACAAGACTTACTGTATAGCCCAGGGAACTATACTCAATATTTTGCAATAACCTGTAAGGGAAAAGAATCTGAAAAAGTATATGTACAACTGAATCACTGCTGTACTAATGAAATATTGTTTCAACTATACTTCAATTTTTATTTTTGGCTGCACATGTGGCCTGTGAAAATTCCTGGGCCAGGGGTCAAATCCACACCACAGCAGTGACCCAGGCTGCCGCAGCGACACCAGATCCTTAACCCACTGCACCACAAGGGAACTCCTTTACCCACTCTACACTGGAAATGGCAGAGCCAAGATTTGACCCAAAGGTCCTTTGCTTCACATACTTGACCCCTACCCTACATTTCCTTGATGTAGGACACAACTATACAGACAAGTCTCAGGCAGAATTATAGGAAGTCTTCACAAATTCCTTTATAACTAGGTCACTTCAATAGATAGGAAAAACTTCCAAATGTCTGCCCCCCCAATATACTCGTCCTTTCAAGAAAATCCTTGAGTAAAGTCGGCCATACAATGAGACACCAACATCAAATGCTTTCACGGACATGTAGAATCTGAAAAAAGGACAGACTGAGCTTCTTTGCAGAACAGATGCTGACTCACAGACATTGAAAAACTTTTGGTCTCTGGAGGAGACAGTTTGGGGCGTGGGGGGATGTGCTTGGGTTGTGGGATGGAAATCCTGTGAAATTGGATTGTGATCCTCATTATACAACTACAGATGTGATAAATTCATTGAATAATAAAAAAATAAATGTTTACTGAATGAATTTCATCAAAAAAAAAATCTTTGAGCTCCCACTGTGGCACAACAGGTTAAGGATCGGTTGTGGCCACAGCTGCGGCTCGGACTCAATCCCTAGCCAGGGAACTTCCATATGCCATGGGTGTTACCCCCCACACACACACACAAAAAGGAAAAAAATCCTTCCAGATCAAATAATTTTAGGTAATGATACAGACTCCTTGGAAAATCCTAAGAGGGAGACTTTGAGAAGCCCTGAACTCAAGACATACTGATATGTAAATTTAGCTGTTTTCAAGTCTGACTGTAGTACCTGCATTGCCCATAATACTTTGTGTTTGATAGGAAACACTTCAGGGAATGCTGACATTTTTCCTGTAAAAACATGAAAAGAGATGGAGATTACGCAGGGGAACAATGAAAGCTACGTAGGTCGAGTTAGATTGTGGAGATACATGTAGAATAAATGTGAATTTAATCCAAGGAGCAATGGAAGCCATGTGAATTCCTCAGCACGTTAAGAGCTGTGTCTTTTTTTTTTTTTTTTTTCCCTTTTGTCTTTTTAGGGCCGCCCTGCAGCATGTGGAGGTTCCCAGGGTAGGGGTCAATCGGAGCTACAGCAGCCGACCTATGCCACAATCACAGCCATGTCAGATCCGAGCAGAGTCAGCAACCTACACCACAGCACATGGCAACACCAGATCCTTAAGCCACTGAGCGAGGCCAGGGATCAAACCGTCAACCTCATGGTTCCTAGTCAGATTCGTTTCCACTGTGCCACGAGGGGAACTCCAAGAGCTGTGTCTTGATAGCAGGATACTCACTTTTTCTGATCCACTTCTGTAGGAAGGTGTCTAATTCCAAGGCTAGGGAGGGACCTCAGAGAGGCAGTCTGACAGACAGCTGAGACATACAGCTGAGTTAAACTGGGCCCGCATGAACAGTACCCTGGAGTTAAGACAAGGTGGTGGTCCTCTGGGTACCTCCCATTTCCAATCACAGGTAATCAGTTAACAAAATCTACCACCCAAACACTACAAACCCACAACTGAATTCCAGTCCTTTAATTTCAAGTCCTTTTTTTCACTTACCCTCTGCTGTGGATCAAATCATTCCAAAATAATGGTTTAAAAGTATTTCTCATGAATCCTTAGGTTTGGCAGGACTCACTCATGAGGTTGCACCCAGCTGGGCTCATGAGGTGGGGTCTGGATGCAATTGGCTTCAGCACACCGGTTCTCCTAGACAGGGCCTTACCGGGTCCCTCAAAATTGTTTAGTTCCAGCTTCTGGTTTGGAAACATGTTAGCTAGTTTCCAAAAGCAAAAGTAGAAGCTGCCAGAATATCACTTCTGCCACATTTGATTGGTGAAAGCAAGTCAAAAACCCAGCCTATACACTAGAAGGAAAAGCAGTTTTTTTTGTTTTGTCTTTTTGCCATTTCTTGGGCCGCTCCTGCGGCACATGGAGGTTCCCAGGCTAGGGGTCGAATCGGAGCTGTAGCCGCCAGCCTATGCCGGAGCCACAGCAACGCAGGATCTGAGCCGCGTCTGCAGCCTACACCACAGCTCCCGGCAACGCCGGATCCTTAACCCACTGAGCAAGGGCAAAGATTGAACCCGCAACCTCATGGTTCCTAGTTGGATTTGTTAACCACTGCGCCACGACGGGAACTCCGAAAAGCAGCTCTTATTGGAAGGAGCTGGGAGGTGAGGTACCACACCTTTTTTGTGAGGTCAGAGTACAGGTTTCTAAAAACTTCGGAATGGATTAAATATGATGTGAGTGGTTTCCAGAAACAAATAGCCAGTTGAGGAGTTCCCACCATGGTGCAGCGGAAACAAATCCAACTAGGAACCACAAGGTTGTGGGTTCAGTCCCTGGCCTCACTCAGTGGGTTAAGGATCTGGCGTTACTGTGAGCTGTGGTGTAGTCGCAGACGCAGCTTGGATCCTGTGTTGCTGTGGCTGTGGTGTAGGCCGGCAGCTGTAGCTCCGATTGGTTCCCTAGCCTGGGAACCTCCGTAGTATGTCACGGGTGCAGCCCTAAAAACCAAAAAATCCCCAAATAGCCAGTTGAGAACACTGGCTTCTTGGAATGGACAAGCAGGACACAGGATAAAGGTGTTTATATCTCACATAGTACATCTGGGAAGAACAATGGAGCCAAAGTTACGCAACAGCACAGGTTATTTTCTCCACTCTTGGGCACAAATAAACAATGTTCCAAACCCCCAAATGGTGGTGGCTTGACCTGCATCTACAGGTATTGCACAAGACAGAAAAGAAACTGGTATTTCAGCACAAGGGACATCTTCCACCACGGGGTAGTCCTTTTTTTCCTTCTTACTGACGCTCTTTGGCATTTTATTGAAGACACCACAAAGGAAGTGGGCAATTATACTGCCCTCAGCAGGAAACAGTCTGGAAGAGGCAGTCACACAAGTTTGTAGCAGAAAGCCCGCTGGGGCAAAACCAGGGGAGGTCCAATTCTATAACTGCATGTTCCAATGAATGGGAAAAGGCAGTTTCTAGAATTCTTGGTGTCATATATACTTAGCAAAGGAGCAGAGAATAAGTAGCACCTATTCTCTGAACACGTGATATACCCTGTGTACATGTAAGTGTGCCTGCGAAGCCACTGGAAGGAAACTCACATTGAGCCAAGCCTTCTCCCCTGGTCCTCACTGGACCTCACCTGGGAGAACTAGCTTAGGGCCTTGTCACTGGAGCTTTCAGAAATGGACTTCAAAGTTTCAGTTTCACGAACTGTAGAAAAATGTGTGCATTACGTACACTTAAAAAAAAAACAAAAAAAAAACCCAATGCTTTGGTTAGATTCTCCAAAGGTCCGAAGAACAAAGGGTAAGGATCACTGCTGATGGATACGCTGCTTGATTGTAGCTCCTTTTGTAAAAACGAAGCTTCTTAAACATCACTTCGCTTACCAATTGCTCTTCAAAGGAGGAAAAGGCAGACGTGCCTGTGATTACCTCTGAAACAGTTTCTAATACACATCCAAAAAGCTGCTTTTCATTTGTTTCATATCCCAGAAGGAATGCATGCTGTAAGCAGGCTGTGGTCTTCCTCTATCCTGGCTTCACATGAACTCCATTAGAAGCCATTCCTAACCCCAGCCAGGCACCCTGCCCAGAACTGCAGGGACGAACCCAAGCTGAGGACATGTCAAAAGCACCATCCTGCCATATAAAGGGCACACCATATTCTTAAAAATTACTTAATGTGACTCACTATTCCCCCTTGTGAGAAATGCGAAAGCAGGCAGAGGCATCAGATGACTCAGGACGGCATCGTCGCAAGTATGGGTTTTGGAACCAGAGAAGCAAGTCTCTATAACCCAGCAGCAAGACCTCAGAGCCTCAAAGTTTCCTCGTGTGGAAAAGGGCTATGATATACACCTTACAGTGCTCGTGTGGTAAGGACAGAAGGAAACCACGTAAGTAAAGGGTCAGCGCTCACTGATCAGAAGCAGAGCCAGACTGAGGCACATCTTTATCGCTGGCCCCCGAATGCTGCCTATAAGAGCAACTAAAATCAGTTCTTTCATCTCCATCTGAAATTTCTGCCTTGGATACTTAGTGTGTCCCCTTGTGCTCCAGGTCTCCTTCTGCAAAACTGGTGTGAATTCCTCAGTTCCCGTCATGGCACAGTGGTTAACGAATCCAACTAGGAACCATGAGGTTGTGGGTTCAATCCCTGCCCTTGCTCAGTGGGTTAAGGATCCAGTGTTGCTGTGAGCTGTGGTGTAGGTCGCAAACATGGCTTGGGTCCCGTGTTGCTGTGGCTCTGGCGTAGGCTGGCGGCTACAGCTCCGATTAGACCCCTAGCCTGGGGAACCTCCCATATGCCGCAGAAGCGGCCCAAGAAATGGCAAAAAGCCAAAAAAAAAAACCACACACACACAAAACTGGTGTGAATTTCTACGGCCCTGGGCTCACATGAGGGTCATAGGAGGCAGTGTGAAGGTACCCAGCACAGAGCACATAGGAAGCAAGCAGCACGGGCTAGGGTGCTCTCGCTCTAGATCCAGAGTAGCTGCTTCCATTTTGAGGGTTTCAGGAACTAGACCCAGGAATAATTCTGCTCTTCTGATGAAGGAACCTAAGCAGCTGAGCTTCTTTTGTGTAGGTAAAAAGGAGTTAGATGGAGTTCCCGTTGTGGCTCAGTGGTTAACAAATCCAACTAGGAACCATGAGGTTGCGGGTTCGATCCCTGGCGTCGCTCAGTGGGGTTAAAGATCTGGCATTGCCGTGAGCTGTGGTGTAGATAGCTGTCTTGGCTTTGACCTGGCGTTGCTGTGGCTTGTGGTGTAGGCCCGCGGCTATAGCTCTGATTAGATCCCTAGCCTGGGAACCTCCACATGCCGCAGATGCAGCCCTGGAAAAGACAGAAAGACAGAAAGACAAAAAGACAAAAAAAAAGGAGTTAGAGGGGGACAATCTTACTCAAACTAGCCAAGGAAGTGAAAACTCTGTCCCATACCTTTAAGAATTGAAACCACAGATTTTGATTTTTTTATCGGAGGCTTTGATTTTTATCGGAGGCTTGAGATCTGGACTGCGCACAAAACCTTCAAGCGCCTTGACCTCTCAGCATCCATTCTCATGGTCCATCTTACCTACTTCAATTTTTTTTTTTTAAGGTGACAGAGAGCAGAGCTTCCCTTTGATACAAATACCTAGAACAGGGAAATCTGGGCATACGTCTTTCTAAGATGAGAGTAAGAAGGGTTACTCTACAAGCTTAAGTTTCTCTCCATCCCATCTCCTACCCCATAGGTGACACACAGGACCCTAAACTTACGAAGGATGGAGGACCCTTGGTGTGTCTGCAGGAGAGGTTCTTACCCCCACTGGCCACAGTGGGCAACACCACCCTCCTTTCCACTACCCAGTGAAGTGCCTGGCCTCCCTTTCCTGGTACGGGAAAATGCAGCTACTTTCAGAAAGCATCTCAACCTGAGAAAGACAGTGATTAGAGGCGGCCCGGCTCACTACTGGCAAATAAGCCTGGAGATCGGAAGGCAGGGTTATCTGTTCCCACCTCCGGCAACTACGGATCATACCCCACCTCTTCGAACTTCCTGCTGGTTCTCCCGCTCTGGAAATCAGGGGAAATTGAACTTCATGGACGAACGGATAATACGGACCCGTCACTGTTACTCACACCTGTCAGCTGGAACCAGCGTGGGACAGAATTTACCCCACCCACCAGACAAGTTCAGAGAGGGCACTCCCTCTATCCACGGCCTGCATCGGAGGGAAAAAAAGCTTTCCACAGCCACCCACCACGTCCCTCGGCAGTCGGGTTACCGTCAGGAAAACAAATCCCGAGTGCGTTCACTATTAGCAGCAGGTCAGCGGCACTGCTGCGTACGTCAATGAGAGCTCCCGGGTGAAACGGACTTGAGCAGAGAACATGCTTTATTGAGGAGGAGATACAGAAGAGCACATTCTACCACATGTGGGGAAGGGTTAGCTTCTGTAAAAGGCCTTTACCCCTTAAGAAAACCCCCAGTGAAGTTGCTTTTGGATAAATTTTAACAGTGACACTGAAACTGGCAGGGAGCTGCCACCGAACATGCTTAAAATGAGCTCCCCCCAACCCACAGTGAATATAAGTAGTGTACAAAGATGACAAGAGAAAGGCACAAATGACCAGAGTCGGGATTGTGGTGAGGGCTCTGCATGAAGACCGTGGTGTTGCAGGAGACCAAGCCGGGGAGGGTGACATGTCAGACATCAAAAGCTGCCCCAAGATAGCAGGTTATAATGGGCTAGAGAGAAATTAGAGGGAGCGTCTCTTCCTTCGCTTAAACACCACCAAAAATAGGAGGCCAGAGAATGGGGGGGAGGGTGCCAAGTCCCAAAAAGGAAATGGAGGAGGAGTTCTTGGAAGGGCATGAGCACTTTCGTCCTAGAGGGAGGGTGAGGCACTGGTGCAAAGAGAAGCAAACCTTGGCAGGGGTGGCCACTCTGCCTTGCCGAGTCATGGTCTGAGATAAGGAAGTCACTTTCAATCACTTCTCCGAGGATGTTCAGACAAAAGCAATGCAACCCATGTGCAGGGAGAGGTGTGCTAGAGCAGCCGGGGACTGGAGAAAAGGTTTCTGCAGTCTAATTAACCAGTTTAACAGGCAGCATGAAAGGGAGAACTGGCCATTACTTTGGCACCTGCAAATGTAAAAAGGGGCAGGGAGTAAAGAGAAGAAAGCATTTACTGCCGGGCATGTTCTGGTGAGGCCAAAAGTAGTGTTCCATCCCCTTCCACCAAGATACTGCCCGCTGCCCACAGGTGAACGCAAATCAAAATGCAGAATCACCACCTCTCAGTCCTTTTCTCCGTCTCATCTGGACAGTGTGCTGTCACCAAGACTCACCCCTGGGAGGGAGCTGCTAGGGTATTTGGCTCTGGTCAGCCTGATACTGATCAAAAACAGGTCTTTCAATAAAAACGGAGGAGCAAAAAAACCTAAAGTGAGATGAAATCCAAAGGGAAGGGACCCCCTCCCAGCACACACACATACACACGTGGAAGTGTTACCTCTTCCCTGCCCCTCCAAAGACACATGGAAGGAGTAACTGGAAAGGTGCTGGCGGTGGCAACCATAGTTGGCGGTCTGGTGACCGGGTGGCAAGAAGCACTATTACCAAGTTTAGAAGACACGACACAACCTCGGGGGGCCAGAGGACGTGAGGAGAGAACCAGTGACTGGACAGGTACAGTACCAAAACAGAACACCTGGGGTCAGTGCTACGAGGGATCTGCACTCAAGTCTCACAGAGATCCCATCCGGGCAACCTCACTGAGGCCGAAACAACAGTTCCTCAGAACCAGCGTCTGCAGTGTACACGAAGGTCAGAGCCAGGACAGTCCTGAGGGGGATGGCCTTCCCGAAGGATACTGTACTTGCCAATCACAAGAGCAACAGAAATGACAGACAGATCCCTAGGGTACGGATTCCTACTGCTGGGGTTCGCTGGCTCGGAGGAACGGGTCACTTTAAGTGCCCTTGGGCGGGGTCCATTTTAAACAGCTTGGATCCATGGTTTTATTGGAGTTGGATCTTTTGGCCTCTTTGGCTATCCACTCATCGATCAGGTCCTGGGGGAGAACAAGGAGAACAATTATTACGTCCATGTGACTAAAATATCTGCATACGTGGATTCCAAGACGATAGAGAGCAAAGAAGAAATCGCCAAAGCTTGAATAACATACTAAGGTGTGAAGCAGATATAAAAAGTTACCTTTTGATTTACAAAATGCTTTCCTACCTAATCCATTTCTTCCTACTATGGCCTTGGTTAAGACCTGAAAATCATTATTCGTCTTCCCTTATTAAATGCTATGTGTCAACTTAAAAAAATTTCAAATAGGCATGAGCTGAGATGGCATGGTGAAGGAATTAAAACAGACTTCCATGAGCCCTGGAGTTTATAAAGATTTTCTCCACAGAGGAGCAGTTTCTGATCTCAGAAAACCATCGAAGGACAGAAGTCCTACAGTACAACATAAAGCCGCTTAACTGGAGCAGCTTCCATTTATGTCATCCGAATCTGAGACAGGAGCTCACCAAAAGCTTCTGATAAGGATAGGATCAGAGATAGGACTAACGAAGAGACCAAATAAAAGGTGCATAGAGTCAGGCTCCTTTAGGAAGGGAAGGGTACTTTAGGGTGTGAAGGCCCCACGTTACTCTGCCAAGCCTCAAGGGACACTCAGTAATGACCATGAAGAGGCTGACAGAAACGTTACCTGTCTCTTCAAAACTAGGTGTTTTCCTTTCCAATATTTGAGCATCTGAAGGGCTTGCAGAGTGCTGACAATGTCCACAGGATTCACAGCTGTCTCCTGGCTAATTTCTGAAACAGAAGTGCTACTGAGAACTTGTCCAAAATGAAGATCCCCACTCCCTACCAAGACCCCATTCCCTGGGAGGAAATCTAGATGGACCCCCAAATATTTGGAATCTTGGCTACTCAACCCTACCCGCTCAGAAAGTTTATGAAGCATTCATTGGACCAGTTCAAATAAATACAGAAGAGGGATATTACAGCAGAAACCACCTTGGCAGCTATAGAAATCAAGGTCAAAGACAGACCAAACTCAATTCTTCCACTCTTGCTCAAGGACTCGGGACTGTCAGAAGCTCCTGTGTTAAGAAACTTGAAATTTCTTAACGTCTGTTGAGAATTAAAGTGTTAGCAACCCGAGATTTGAGAAACCAAATCATATGACCAGTCCCAAGGGCCAAATGCTCTGGAATCCTTAGGCACCTTTAGGGAGGAGCCCATATTCGGCGGGCCTTCCACTCGCACATCTAGATGGAACACAGAATGGGACATGACCTCTGCAGGTCACAAAGCATGAACAGGGCCAAGGAGAAAAGCCAGAATATTCAGTGGAGCTAACATCTTGGGTAACAACCATTCTCGAAGAATCAAAAACCAGCCTTTGAGGAGTTCCCATTGTGGCCCAATGGTTAACGAATCTGACTAGGAACCATGAGGTTGAGGATTTGATCCCTGGCCTCGCTCGGTGGGTTAAGGATCCGGCGTTGCTGTGAGCTGTGGTGTAGGTTGCAGACGCGGCTCGGATCCCACGTTGCTGTGGCTCTGGCGTAGGCCGGTGGCTACAGTGTCGATTCAACCCCTAGCCCGGGAACTTCCATATGCCGCGGGAGCGGCCCTAGAAAAGGCAAAAAGACAAAAAAAATTTAAAAATTTTAAAAAAAACCAACCTTTGATAGAAATCTCTTTGCCTTGGAAATTATGCAGGTAACGAAGAAGCACTTCTTTCCAGTAACTGCGATAGCTTATGAGCCCCAGATCTGAAAGCGGACGTTCTGGGGAGCCAACTTTTTCTTCCACTTTGGAAAGCAAATAACCTGCCACGGAACAATACAGACACTGTATCTCATCCTGTTAACAACAACGTACCAACATGGCAAAAGATTTAAGGTGTAGAGTCTGCTTTGCAATATCAATTAGGGTTCAGTCATTTAATGCGATCCTACATGGCTGCTGTAGAGCGGGCTGCCTTCATATCAACAAAAGGGGAACAGAACACATGCACACTTACTTAATAGACATTAAAAACAACTCTGGAAGGCTTCACTAGAAACTTACCAACAGTTATTTGAAAGTAAGTATTCAGAACAGGTGGGAAGAGATGGGAAGCCGTTTCACTACACAGCTTTTAATCTCTTTCAAACTTTTGAACTTGAAGAATGGATTATCTCGGCACTGCCTATGAAATACTGGCAGGGGGTAGGGGACAGACACAACCTGAATCTCACAAAGTCTCTAGTTTTAACGTCCAAACATGTAATTATCAACATCTGGGGGATGCAGTCAGCAAAACTCATACTCTAGGAAACCAGCAGATAATTAATCGGCTTTCTTAAATAAATAGTAGAGAAAAAAAAGATGGAATAGGAACTTTTATATTAAAGGTGATTCATGAGATACATCTATCAATCCCAATATCAGTTCTATCTGGATTTGAGTTAAAAACAAACAGATCTGAAAGCGGACAAACAAAAGAAAAAACCCTGCAAGTCTTTTTGGCCACACTCGTGGCAGGCAAAAGTTCCCAAATGAGAGACTGAATGTGTGCCATATCAGTGAGCAGAGCCACGGCAGAAACAATACTGGATGTTTAACCCCTAGGACATCAGGGAACTCTTTAAAAAAAAAAAAAAAACAGGAATTCCTGTTGTATTTCAGCAGGTTAAGAACCCAACTAGCGTAGTTCCCATTATGGCTCAATGGTAATGAACCCAACTAGTATCCATGAGGATGTGGGTTCCATCCCTGGCCTTACTCAGTGGGTTAAAGGATCTGGCATTGCGATGAGTTGGGGTATAGGTCAAAGAGGCAGCTCGGATCCAGAGTTGCTGTGGGTGTGGCAGAGGCCTGCAGCTGCAACTCTGATTTGACCCCTAGCCTCGGAACTTCCATATGCCACAGGGGCAGCCGTAAAAAGAAAAAAAAAAAAAAAAATCGGCAACAAGGAGAGTTCTTGCTGCAGCCCAGCAGGATCAATGATGCATCTGGAGCGATGGGACACAGGTTTGATCCCAGGCCTAGCACAGTGGGTTAAGGATCCAGCGTTGCTGCAGCTGCCGCCTAGATTGCAACTGCCATCCCAGGCATCATCTGATCCCTGGCCTAGGAACTCCACATGCTGCAGAGGGGCCAAAAAATAAAATAAAATCAGCCCACAAAAAGCACAAAAATATGAACGTGGCACCAAGAGACTGTGAAGAGGACACTTGCTTAAACAGAGAGCCAAAACATGACACTTTGACCTCATCTGAGAATTAACTTTTTTTTGCTGCTGGGTGCCCTGTGTGTTGATTTGTGGGTTACAAATCAATTTCAGAGAGGTAAATTTCCAAATACAGAATCCATCATTAATGAGACTCAAAGCCTCTACCACATGTATGGACTGCCTCTAGACAAGTCTTAACAAAACTGAAATCCCTAACATCAAATTTGAAGGCTTATGAAGGTGTGTGCTATTCCTACGTCTCAATTGGGATTTCTTTTCTATCCTCTATCTCCTCCCACCATTAGGGACCAACACAGGGTCCCAAATTCATTCAAGTGTTCCATGTCTATCAGGCCAAACTAAGAACAACATTCAGATTTCTCTACTTACTCATTCACTTAATACCAGTGTAATTCCACTACATGGCAGGAACTGTAAAGAGCACCGGACAAAAAGGCAAACAACCATATTCACAAGGCCCCTGCTTGTGGAACTTAGGACCTGGCTGTTTCACTTACTGAAATCAATGAGCATCTTGCCATAGCCCTGTCTCATGTACTGAGGCATGGTAAGGATACAGGATACATTGTAGTTGAGGAATGAATTCTTTTCCTAAAATCAAGAGCGAACAGATGAGCAGGCGATGAGGATTTGGAATCCAAGGTGTCAGGAGTCCCACAGATACAAAATACAGCTGCTTGCAAAGTATATGCTAACCAGTATGGCCGCTGGCTCAGGGCTGGTACATCCCCACCCTTTACAATGACCCCAGGGTTTCCCTAGCCGAGTCCTCCGGTCTCATCTTACGGTGGCTGACTCTGGGTTCTTTATAGGCACAGAGCAGAGCAAGATGTTTATCGACTGCTGAGTCAGTCTAGAGCAGCCTTTTTAAAAGCGGTCTTTCCACAGGGGACATGCCTACTGGAGAAGCGAGGGATCCAAAGAGTAAATCCTCATTCTGGAAGGGGGGGGGGGGCGAAACATGATTAAATCACATATTGTACAATTCCAGTTACGTGACATGCTCAGAAAAGACAACCTTACAGAGACAGTAGGGCTGGGAGGGACTGAGTGGAAACAGGGAGTGACTGCTTATGGGCAGGGGGTTTCTTATACTGAAAACCACTGCAGGAGTTTCCATCATGGCTCAGAGGTTAACGAATCCGACTAGGAACCATGAGGTTGTGGGTTCGATCCCTGCTCAGTGGGTTAAGGATCCGGCGTTGCCATGAGCTGTGCTGTGGGTTAGCGGCTCAGATCCCGCGTTGCTGTGGCTCTGGCGTAGGCTAGTGGCTACAGCTCCAATTGGACCCCTAGCCTGGGAACCTCCATACGCCGGAGGAGTGGCCAAAGAAATAGCAAAAAGACAAAAAAAAAAAAGAAAAACAAAAAACCAAAAAAACACTGCATTGTACATATTAAAGGAGTGAATTGTATGGTATGTGAATTCTCTTTCAAGACAGTTGTCACTTAATAAAAATCAGAAGCAAAGCCTGGCCTTCAGTCTTTAAAGGCACACTGAGGGAGGCCAGCTAGAAACCAGGCAAAAGGAACATATTCTTGGTTCTAAACTAGTAACATAGGGAAAAGTTGGCTTGACTACCAGATGTGGGCGTGAGGGTTAGTAGGCAGGGTTTTGGCCAGTAATTAATAGGCAGCTTCAACCCACAAGTCCAGAAGTGAATAAACCAGAAGCTTTTAATAAAGAACTGCACATTTGCATCAAATCATCTTTGTTAGGTGGCTTTCCCCCTCTCCCCCCGCCCCTGCCACCCTCAGGAACTGCCTCCCTGTCATCGATGTGCGTCCCCATATGCCAACATCAATCACCCTGCTCTGGTCATCAGCTTCTTAATCTCCAGATCCTGCTGACCTTGGAAAAATATCCAATCAGGTGACAACCAGTGTTGTCCGCCTCTGTCATAACATAGAACAGGAAGGGTTCCACATCATAATATAATGTCTTATGGTCCAGAAAAAGCTTGGCCAGCAGGCACAGGTTCTGGCAGTAGATCTAGAAGCAGAGAAATAGCAATTATGTGTGGGCCAGTGATTCTTAAACTTATCAGAGACAGGCCTAAAACTGAAGCGCATACCATTAGTGTTAGCGAAGCAGAAACTGTATATTTTGGCCAAGAGAAGAGTTCTATCTTCTTTACAATGTGACACAGAGACAAAACAAGCTCCTTCTGAAAACCTGCGAATGGACAACAGTTCCACCCCTCTTTCCGACGGCACCACCTTTTACCTTGTTTTTCTTGCCATCCACTTCAAACACAGAGATTGAACCTTTGCGATATATCTCGTCACCAGGCGGGTGTTTCCAAACACACTTAGCCTGCAAGAGAATGGGACTCACATCAGGGAAACAAACCTCCCCAGGAAGACTGACGCTCAAAAGGGAAAGGAGTCGCAGGCTGAATCTGGTTAGCTAAGACGGACAGGTGGACAAACTTGAGAACATACAGCAAAACATTTCTTTTTTTTTCAGTGAAAACGAACAAAAGCTTCTAAAGTCACTGCAGGAGCTGTGATATTTTTATAGCAGTTTGGAACAAGTTTTCTAGATTGTATGCTGGTAATGTTCCAAGCCAGGAGATTAAACGTCTACTACGTAAAAGCAAGATAAATAAAAAATATCCCTGGCTTATTACAAAACGTCCTGTGCCAACAGGAAATTCTTAAGCAGCTTATTTCTAGCAGCTTAGAGTTGCTAAGTAAAAGTACTCTCACCTTTACCAATAACTTGGCACCTAAACCACCATGGGCTTTTTTTTTTTTTTCAGATTAGAAAATAGACCCAGTGATAACAACCAGGCCCCTTTCCAAGTGTTCCCCTTGTTACACTTGAAGGTTATGAGTAAGTCCTCCTGTGGCTTAAAAAAAACAAAACAAAAACAAAACAACAAAAACCGGAAGAGGCAAGGCAGCCTGACTGAGCAGCAGGAAGCCAGGCTAGGAGTACTCGGTTGGGGATGAATGACAACTTGGCCACAAGGGGGCACAAGGTACCCCTTTCCTCTCGCTCAATTGCTAATAGGTTTAATGTAGCCCGAAGGGAAGCCGCAGTTGTAAATATGTGAATTCTTGAAAGGTTTTATGTAAAATACACATTAAAATATCATTTAAGGAGTTTCTGTTGTGGCTCAGTGGTAACAAACCTAACTAGTATCCGTGGGACACAGGTTCGATCCCTGCCCTCGCTCAGTGGGTTAAGGATCCGGCATTGCCAGGAGCTGCGCTATAGGCTAGCAGCTACAGCTCAGATTTGATCCCTAGCCTGGGAACTTCCACATGCTGCGTGTGAGGCCCTAAAAAGACCAAAAAAAAAAAAAAATCGTATATAGGAGTTCCAATTGTGTGTGGCTCAGCAGTTACAAACCCAACTAGTATCCATGAGAACGTGGGTTCCATCCCTGGCCTCACTCAGTGGGTTGGGGATCCAGTACTGCCTTGAGCTGTGGTGTTAAGTCGCAGACGCAGCTCAGATCTGGCGTGGCTGTGGCGTAGGCTGACCCCTAGCCCAGGAACCTCCATATGCAGCAGGTACAGCCTTAAAAGGACAGGAAAAAAAAAAAAAAAGCCTATGTATGTGGAACATTTTCTATTAAATTTTATTGTGACTCTTGGTCAACTCAAGAATCATGCCCCACTTTGTCACGTCTAAGTCCAACCATGCACTAAGTGGGATTGCTTCAAGAAACCTCCACCTGGAGTTTCTTCCTGTCCCCGCCCCTTTACTCATGCTGGCTCTTCCCAACAGTAAGAAAAACTAACAACAGTTATTCATTTAGAAACAGAAGCCAAACTGTTGGTCACATGGCCAAAGAAAAATTTCTATGATTACGCCTAAAGCAACAGGAATTTGAACAGGTGTGGGTTAAAGCAGGTTTTTATTTCCTGGAATCTGATTTCTTATAACTCACATAATAGAGATTCTCAAATATTTAGAACGTTTACTTGATGCTCAGATTTATCTAGACCCATTTTGCCCCCACACTATTTCTTGCTTTTTGGCTACTCCACTGATTAGTGCCACTAAATAAACAAAGAAGAAGAAAAAGGGTAAGCAGTTCACGTCAATAAAAATGCCAGTCTTTCACACGTAAATCCTTATTTTAGTTTATCTCCAGGGGCTACAAATCACAGAGCCCAGTCCTTGCTCATCACCCCTCCTCCCCACCAGTCTAGTGCCAGCCTAGTGTGCCAGAGCCTAGAGGCCTTAGCGTGCAGTGGCAGTTCTGGGCCACCACGTACTCCAGAGTTGGAAACACACAAACAAATCAGTTATCACCAACCTGGGGTGAAGAGTGTTATGACAGAAATCACAGGAAGCCTGGGTTATAGACACTCAGCAGGGGGCAATCCCGAGAAGCAAAGATGGAGGGGGAAAGAAAAAGAGACGCCCTAAAAAGGTCTTACAGCTACAATTACCTTGTGACTACGGACATAAGAAAAAAGGAAGGTCTCCCTGTCTGAAAGACTAACTGTCACCCCTGACCCTTTCCCATCCCTGCCTGCTCCATGGTAGAAATTCCCTGTAACACAAGACTTTTCAGGAGCTCCCACTGTGGGGCAGTGGGTTAAGGATCCGACGTTGCCTCGGTTCAGCTGTAGCTTGGATTTGATCCCCGGGTCCAAGAACTTTGGTATGTCACAGGTGCAGTCAAAAAAAAAAAAAAGACATGACTTCTCATTCCATAACTGGGGAAAGAAAAACGCCTTAAAGCTGCAAAATTATCTAGTAAGTATTATCTGTCAACAATAAGTTCAGATTCAAGTGCTTATTCCTATTTTAACAGGAAGAAGACTGTTCAGAAACCAGAAAAAACACTAAGCAACTCAAGGGAAAGGCTGACCCAAGGACCTGTTCTGTTAATTTCATAATTTGTCTTCCTTCATTCAACATATTCACGGGGCATTTATGGGGTAATTAGCCCATGCTGGTTGCTAGGGATACAAAGGGGAGTCACGGAGACCCGGCTTGTCTAATAAAGTTTATCTAATGAAGTCCATTTATTTTTCTCTAGTTTGAGACACAGAAGAACTGTGGGCAGAAGTAATTCACATCCCATAGAAAAAGCAGAGAAGGACAGGCAGCAAGAAAAAAGACAGAGAGATGAGTACAGGAGGATGTGGTTACAGGTCACTGAGCACCAGCCATGTCACAGGCTGCTTACCCCACCCTGAAACGTGGCTTTCAATTTCCTGTGCCTTCATCTCATTTCTGTGGACCACCGAGAGATGCTGAGATAGGTGTCAACATCCAGAGATTCTACAGCTTAACGCCACCATGGTCATGGAACCCCCACCCCCACCCCCCGCCCCAACAACTTACCATGTGTCGACGCAGTATTGTTTGACTCTTCATGTATTTTAAACAGAATTCACACATGTAGAGACGTCCCAGTCGTGCATATTCTTCAGGATAGGGAGAATGGTACCATGTATCTAGCTCGTAGCGACCAAAAGCAATTGTTTTAATCATGTTGCTCCCCTCTGTGATTTGGCCTTGCAGCCTCAACTTCTCCTATTGTAGAGAAGAAATCAAGGAAAAGGAGGATTTAGCATTGATCACCTTTGTGGCTGTAAGCTGTGTGCATGCCACCAGGCCAGACACTGGAAACAAACAAAAAAGATTTGGCTTCTACCTCATGAGAAATTTGCACTTTTCTGAAGACGACTACAGTAGACTGAATAAGCAGGAATGCTTATAGACGATCTACTGTCTACCACTGCCCAGAGCACAGCTCTCAAAAGACTAGCTAGTCTCTTGTTTCCTACCACGCTTTGGCTCTCATCTCTTGAACATCAGAACAAGTCCTTAGTAAAATTTTCTTTTTCTCAGCCCCAACCAAACTGAACTCTAAAAGGCAATCTATTGCAAATACAAACTCCCTTCTCCTTTACAAATCCTTCTAAAACCAGACAAAAGAGCCTCTAGAATCCTCTAGAAAGCTGCCTAGATTGGCATGACATACACCCACAGTGGCCATCCTCTCAACTCAGGTCCCTTAGAAAAAAAAATTTTTTTACTCTTTTTAGGGCCAAACCCATGGCACATGGAAGTTCCCAGGCTAGGGGGTGAATCAGAGCTGTAGGTGCCGGCCCACGCCACAGCCACGGCAGTGCCAGATCTGAGCTGTGTCTGCAGCCTATACCAACAGCTATGGCAACGCCAGATCCCTAATCCACTGAGTGAGGCCAGGGAATGAACCCCAGTCCTCATGGATATTAATTGGGTTCATTACCGCTGTTACAACGGGAACTACTAAAAAATATTTTTGAAACATGGATGATGCTTTAATTCTGAAATCTAAAGCTAGGAAAAGTAGAAGATGTTTGGGTACCTGTCCCCACTCAGTGGCTATGAGTTGGCTACAGAAATAATTTTGAAGAATAACCGGGTGGTGAGTTGTGAAAAGCTGGCCTAGGAAATGCTCTGCAGGAGAGAGAAAACCAGCAACAGCCTGACCAAGGGCAGCTATCAAACCCTGCCTCCCAAAATACTTTTAACAAGTCTATTCGAGTTTTTTTTTTCTTTTTCTTTTAGGGCCACACCCAAGGCATAGAGAAGTTCCCAGGCTATGGGTCGAATCGGAGAGCTACAGCTGCCAGCCTACACCACAGCCATTGCAACGTGGGATCCAAGCCACATCTGTGACCTACACCACAACTCACGGCAACGCCAGATCCTTAACCCACTGAGCAAGGCCAGGGACTGAACCTGTATCCTCATGGATACTAGTGGGGTTTGTTAACCACTGAGCCACAGTGGGAACTCCCACTTTTTTTTTTAAAAAAGGAAGATGAAATTCACTTTACAAACTAAGTTTCCTTGAACACATTTAATTGATTAAATCAGAGGTAAACTAAATCACGATTTCCTGAGATCAAAGCTGTTGAAAATTCTGCCTAGGGAGTCAAAATTAAGTAATTATAAATAAAAATAAGAAGAGAAACCATCTTAATGTATGAAATTTGGCTGTGTCAAAGAATAATTCTACAATATCTGAGTTCCCGTGTGGCACAGCAGGTTAAGTATCTGATGTTGTCACTGCAACGCTCGGGTCACTGCGGTGGCTCAGGTTTGTTCCCTGGCCTAGGAACTTCTGCAAAAAGAAAAAGAGAAAAGATCTGATGCAGGAGTCGATAAAGAAGATGTGGTACATATACACAATGGAATATTACTCAGCCATTAAAAAAAAAAATCCGGCGTTTGCAGCGACAGGGACCTAGAAATCATCATGCTAAGTGAAGTTAGGCAGTGAGGCACCAACGTCATATGCTATCACCTACATGTGGAATTTGAAAAAAGGACACAATGAACTTCTTTACAGAACAGATACTGACTCACAGACTTTGAAAAACTTATGGTTTCCAAAGGAGAGAAGTTGGGGCATGGGGGGGATGCGCTGGGGGTATGGGATAGAAATGCTATAAAATTAGGTTGTGATGATCGTTGTACAACTATAAATGTAATAAAATTCATTAAAAAAAGAAAATATCCAACGACAAGCTCTTTTATTATCCCTCTTCACCGTTCTTTTTATTCCTTTATAGCTGTAAGGAAGGGCTGAGGCAAACCTGCAAAGGGAGTTCCCAGTCCAGAGGTTCCCAGTCTAGAGTTGCAATTCTACCCAACCCAATTCTGCAATCAGAATTGCAAACTACCCAACTAAGACAAAGGGGCACCTATTGTTTTATCAACCACCTCCAGTCGGGTCCTTCCAGGAGTAGAGGAGGGAAGGGAAAACTTTTGAGATGAGGCAAGGGAGGAGGGGTAATTAATTTTAAATATGAATGGGAAGGAAGAGAGCCTTCAAATAGGATAGCTGGGGGAAGGGGAAAGAGTCGAGCAGCAAGGTACATTTAATCCCCATCAAACCCATCAAAATGACACTGATCCATTTTTCTTGGCAGGTCCAAATGCCCCTCGCAAGGGGTCCTCGGCTCGGAAGTTTGAACACTCACCAAATCCTCTGAAGCCCGGGCTTGCGCTCTTCGGAAAAGATCCAAGTCATACTCGCTAGTCAGGTTTTCCAAGAGAGGTTCCCGAGTGTTCCCATAGGTCTGCCTGTGTTCCTAGGAGAATAACCAGAGCGTGATACTCTCTACCTCTAAGAACTTAATCCACGGCATTTCAATGGATGCCAACCAGAGGGCCAAGAACAACCACGAGTTGTTTTAGTGCCTACTATTTGCCAGGCATTTATACTAGGCACCAGGGACTGTGTACAAAACATACTACTTATCAGACAGGTTAATTCCAGGAGACACTCACTGCCCACCCTAGTGAATCTGGAAAGGCAATGCTCTTATAAGCTCTCTGTTCTTCAGAACTCCAGGCTTCCATTTCTTCCTCTGGAAATGTGCGGGACAGCATAAAGAAATATAATGTCACAAAGCCAAACACACTACCAATTCCTAGAATCCTGAGATGTGGAAGGAACCTGGGTGGACGGTTCCCATTTAGAAACAAGACCAAATAAAAAACAGAATCTCTAAGCCCTCGAGTCTAAGATTTCACTTCGACTGAAAGTCAAATCTGCAGGAAAGAAGGGGCAGTTGGACCAACAGTCTTTGGTAAACTCTCACTTGAACTGCTGCGCCCACCACGACACAGTCCGCCAAAGGTACTGCGATGCTACCACTTCAGAACGCTGGCCCAAGGGCACAGGAAAAAAAGGCTAACCTCTTTGAGAAAAATTTTTTTTTTCTTTTTTCTTTTTTTTTTTTCCTGCCATTTCTTGGGCCGCTCCCGCGGCATATGGAGGTTCCCAGGCTAGAGGTCGAATCAGAGGTGTAGCCACCGGCCTACCCCAGAGCCACAGCAACACAGGATCCAAGCCGAGTCTGCGACCTACACCACAGCTCACGGCAGTGCCGGATCCTTAACGCACTAAGGCCAGGGATGGAACCCGCAACCTCATGGTTCCTAGTCAGATTTGTTAACCACTGTGCCACGACGGGAACTCCAAGAAATTGTTTTACTAAGTATTAAGCAACAACAAATGAGGGACTAGTCACAAAAATAATCCAGTTTTAAATAATTAGCAAATCTTACCATGGCCGTAACAATGCAAGTAGCCTTACACAGGAAAGAAATTCCACAAGGGAAGCTTCCCTTTTTAACCTTGGATTCTAGCCCTTCCCACTCCGTCCCAGACTCCACCTCCTACCCAGAGAATAGAGGATAAGGGTTGTTAAGAGGAGTGGAGGGCTCATCCCAGGAACACAGCCGGCTGGGCACCTAGATTAGCATCTCAAAACACCCTTCACCAGTACCTTAACCCCTATTCAAGTCTCTTCGGGTTAATCTGGGCCCATCTAACGAATATCTTTTTTCATTTGTGCTCTGTCATCTAGGACTTGTGTTCTAATAAGTATTTGTTACTACTTCTAGGTTTCCTGTCTATACATGCATACATACATATATACACACACACACATATATATAATTTTTTTTTTTGGTCTTTTTTAGGGCCACAGCCATGACACATGGAAGATCCCAGGCTAGGGGTCCCATCAGAGCTGTCACAGCAACACAGGATCTGAGCCGCATCTGCAACCTCACCATAGCTCAAGACAACACCAGATCCTTAACCCACTGAGCGAGGCCAGGGATCAAACCCGCGTCCTCGTGGATGCTAGTCAGGTTCATTAACCACTAAGCCACAACTCCTCAGTCTCCCATGTACAAAACAGGTGAAATACCATCCATTTTTGTAACAAAGATTACAGAAGCAACATAACCACCATGCCTATCACATAAGCACTCAATAAATGGTATGTAGTATTATTACACCTCTATTCAATTTGCAGATAAAAACACTGAACAAAAAGGGAAGCATACAACCTTCCCACCTACAGCCCACTTCTGGAGCCCTCCCTCTTTCTACAAACCCAACACAGTGTGAAGTAGGTGTTTAGCTACAAACTCACGCCACAGCCTCTACACATCTCAAACTGGTCTATCTCCATTTATTCACACGGTTATCGTTTTTAAGACAGTGATGTCTACCACAAAGGCAGATACATAGTCTGGCATATCTCTGTCTCAGTGAAACCATGCTGACTGCCTAAGCATTTAAAAACATAATCTATACAGTAGAACACTGTAAACCAGCTATAATGAAAAAAAAATCATTATACAAAAAAAAATTAGGAACTACAAACAAAAGGCTTGAAATTTAGGGCATAATAAATCCAAAGTATATGCTCTCAAAAAAAAAAAAAAAAAAACCCACACAATCTATTCTAACTAAATAAGCATAGAATCCAATTTCATGAAAACATGCTTCAGAAAAAGATGCCAAAACATTAACAGTGCCCTGTATCTTGGAAGGTGATTTTTACTAGAATTTTTCTTCTCTGTATTTTTGGTATTTTCAATAGCAAACACTTATGAACACCTTTATAATAAACTTTTACTTAAAAATTAAATTTTATGGAGTTCCTGTCGTGGCGCAGTGGTTAACGAATCCGACTAGGAACCATGAGGTTGCGAGTTCGGTCCCTGCCCTTGCTCAGTGGGTTAAGGATCCGGCGTTGCCGTGAGCTGTGGTGTAGGTTGCAGACGCAGCTCGGATCCCGCGTTGCTGTGGCTCTGGCGTAGGCCAGTGGCTACAGCTCCAATTCAACCCCTAGCCTGGGAACCTCCATATGCCGCGGCAGCGGCCCAAGAAATAGCAAAAAGACAAAAAAAAAAAAGAAAAAATTAAATTTTATGCATTTTTTGCAGAATTTTTAATGAAATCAGTTCAAGATATGTAAATGAAAACACAGAATTAAAAGCTATACTTAACAGTAATAACCAAACTTTGTAAACAAAGCATTTGTTAAAAGCTAGAAGGAGATATCTCAAAACACTAGCTGTGGTTATTTTTAGGTAGTAGGATTAATGTTTATTTCTGTATACTTTCCAATTATATTTTCTATTACAAATACACACTTTTTTTTTTTTTTGGCTTTTTAGGGTCACACCTGTGGCATACATGCAAGTTCCCAGGCCAGGGGTTGAATCTGAGCTACAGGTGCCAGCCCACGCCACAGCCCCAGCAACTCGGGATCTGAGCAAGCTGCGTCTGTGACCTACACACAGCTTGTGGCAACGCCAGATCCTTTAACCCACTGACCAAGGCCAGGGACTGAACCTGAATCCTCATGGATACCAGGTTCGTTTCCACTGAGCCACAACAGAAACTCCCAAATGTACCCTACTTGTAAAACTAGAAAATTAAGTTAAAAAAACTAAAAAATTCTATAAGAAGATTTATTACAAATATATCGCCCAATTAGTATCTCTTATCTTGTAGGAATTTTACTCGTCCAATAAAAGAAGTAGACTACTGCTTAGCTTGAATATTTTTCCTTCTACAGACATCTCCAACATCATGGTATTTGTTCAAGCGGGTAAATTTAACCCTTTAAGCCTAAAGTAGGGTCTACAAACTAGAAGAATGAGTTTTTTCATCCAAATTCTAACAGCATTTTGTTTTTCAAGAACTCCCAGTTCTACTCTTTTGGGGAATTTATATATAATGAACTCTAACTGCCAGAAGAGTCCTGTTACTTACAGAAAATACCGAAGAGTAAATGTGAAAAGCAGAATCTTAGTCACCAAAAGGAATCAAATGTGATAGGAAAAGTTCATGCTAATTAAATATTTAACTTCTTCTCACCATATATTTCTCTTTCTGTTCTTTGCTCAGTCCAGAATTCCTTTTCTTTCTGAGTTCAGCAACCTTTTCTTTATATCGCAACTGCCTCTCTGTTGGTGCCTAAAAAGAAAAAGAAGACATTTCAGACGTGTTACAGCCACCCTGTGACTACTATGGTAATCCTAAAACTCCAAATAGGGTTCCCTCTGCACCTAGACCACTACGCTGTCAGCTAATGAGAGTTCGGGAAATGTACTTATTTGTTAATCCAAAGAGAACACAAATTAAGGATGGAAGCGACAGGAATAAAATAAAGTTCATCTCAATTCAACAGGCATTTGTAGAAGGCTTACTGTTTTCCAAGCATCGGTACAAAAATGAATACAAATTTAAAAACTGCATAAGAACAGAACCTAAGACAGACAATGAAGCAAAGCGTAGCTACCACTTACGGAGTGCTTATTACCTGCCAAGCACTGAGGACAGGTACTTTCTGTGCATAATTTAGCTAACTACCCAGCCACACAGGAAGTAGTCACTCCCTTTTATTAACAAGGAAATAAAAGTTTCGGGAGCTTAGCTGACCTGCCCAAGACCACACAGCCAGAGTAAGAGAATCGCAGTATTCAAATCCAGATCTGTTTGGCTCCAAAGTCAAACTTCTCCCTCATCACCGTGCCTCCCCTGCTATCCACTTATAACCTAACCACAAAAACAGACATCTACATGATGAGCTGTGTGTATCTATAATATGCACGTGACACAGGCTAAACTAACATTCGGAGAACATCACAAGTAGGAATATATGAGGAAGAAATTCCACTACTGGTAGAAGATGGGTGAAGAATTCCTACAACAGCTAAGAATTGCACGAGGCCTTGATGAACACAATCTCTTCTCAGTCTAAGTATAGCGTTCAAGCAGAAAAACAGCAAGGGAAAAGACCAAAGGCATTCAGGGGTTCCAAGGAATTAAGTGTAATCATTGGGCATGAATGTTCAGAGAGGGAGAAAGGTTAGGGCCAAGCAGCATTTTGGAATCCACAAGAAAAGAGAAATAGAAGAAAAATGGCAGCGTCTCCAAGTGCCAAGCGCTAAGGAAAAGTCACCGATGAAAACATGCCAGCAGAGGGAAAAGGCCTGAAAGTCAATTACAAAAAAAGAAAAAGAAAAGTCAATTATAAGGAGTTAACAAGTGGATGCAAAATGAGGAAAATAGCACAGCAAGTATAATCTTACAAATAGGCAAGATTATCTATTACTACTACTATTATTATAGATAGCACGATTCCTTCATTTGTGAGGTAGTCTCTTGAAAATTTACGATTTGGGAAAAGTGTGATTCTAACTTTATGACTGCAGACCAGTTATCCAGACATACCGCAGGAAACAAGAGGCATGGATAGACCTAAAGACCATTGTGGGGCAGAGGGAATCCAAGACTTGGCCCTCAAACTGAGAACGGCCAGAGCTTTAATACGGCCCGTACCTGGTGCCTGGTTGCATGCCTGTTGTTGTCATCTTGCCTGTGGGACAGCATCCTTTCTTCTATCTGCTTATCCCGGCTCTGTGCTCTCACCTGCAACCATCAACAACGTCAATAAATCCACCTGCTTCTAAGACTATGTTTACTTCACGTGTAAGAATACAACAGTACTCCCTTGAACTCACATAACGGTACTTTTACTTTCAAAGGGTCTTCACATTTATTATCGCAATCTCTGTAAGAAACAGACAGGGCAAGCTGCACATTCTGTTTTCTCAGCCATTAACCGAGAATCAGAGAGTGAAATAATTACAACTAAATGGCGGTAAAGCTAAGATTTTAAGTTAGTCTGATGACTCTGAGCCTCTGTACCCTTCCCAGTGTGCAATGGACAAGAAAGAGTGTGAGCAAGTGCAAGAACCAGAGTAAGGAAATACAAAGAAAAGGTTAGGTGCTTGGGGTCAAGTCTACAGGGGCAACCTCACCCTGCAGTTAAGACCTTAGACAAACCCCATTCGTTCTCCAACAGTCTCAGTTTCATCTTCTGGGCAGTGAGGACTCCTATCCAACATCAACACAAAATCGGCATGGTCACAACAGCATGACTGACACTCGCCCACAAAATCTGCTCCACCCTAAATTTTTCCCATGACAATAAACAGCAACACTTTCTATACAACTGATCCGGTCCAAAACTTGAACGTCATGCTTGACTCTCTTCTTTCTCTTCCACCTTCCACTGAATTCCTCAGTAAGTCTGTCAGGCTGCTCTCCTCCAACACACATCCCAAGTCCAACCCGTTCTTACCCTCTCTACGAATACAACACTAGGTCATGCCCCCATGTTCTGCTGAGCTGCCTTCCCACCATCAACTCTGTGTCAACTCTTGCCCCCTCCAGGCCATTCTCCACATACTAGCAAGCTGTGATTTTTACAGGACATTGCTCTGTGGCCCAGTGGGTTAAGGAGCTAGCATTGTGGCAGCGGTGGCATAGGCAACTGCGGTGACGGTTTGAACCCTGGCCCAGGAACCTCCACGTGCCATGGGTGCAACTAAAAAAAAAAAAAAGTGTTTATGAAACTACACCACACCTCTGCTAATGCCCTCTGGATGCTTCCCACTGCTATCAGAACAAACGCATACTCCTTTGGCCAAGGCCTACAGGTTCTTCATGATCTGGATCCTGCTTCTACATTTCCCATCATATTCCAGCCACACTGGCCTACTTGCTGTCCTTCAAACACAACCATTTAGCCCCACCTCACGGCCTTTGTGCTTGCTCATTCTTCTCCTTAGAATCTATACACACAACTGTCTCTCTCTCTCTCTCTTTTTTTTTTTGCTTTTTAGGGCTGCAACCGCAGCACATGACTAGGGGTCAAATCAGAGCTGGAGGTGCTGGCCTACGCCACAGCCACAGCCACAGCAAAGGAGGATCCAAGCATGTGTGCAACCTAAACCAAAGCTCACGGCACCGCCAGATCCTTAACCCACTGAGCAAAGCCAGGGATCGAACCTGCATCCTCATGGATGCCTAGTTAGATTCATTAACCGCTGAGCCACGACGGGAACTCCGACACAATTGTCTCTTTGCCGTCAGCCACAACTCAGATAAAATGTCTTCATGGTCTGAGCAAAAGCAGTGCCACACCCTGTTACTCCCAAAACAGTCACTCTCTGTTCAGACTTTTTGTTCCGCAAAACATTTATCACTATACAAAATTCCTATTTCCTAATTTTGTACGTGGATTTTGTCTCCCTTCTAGAAAATGTTAACTCAATGAATGCAGTCTTTTATCTCATTCACAGAATTCTCACATACCTGTGTGCTGGCACGGGCAAGTCACAGAAATTTATGACTGAATAAAAATGGCACTGATTGCAATAATTCACCAGGAAACTCAGTAATTCTGTATACACAGTACTTTAGGAACTTTGACACTTTTGGAAGTTCCTGTGTGGCACAGCAGGTTAAGGATCTGGGGTTGCCACAGCTGTGGCATAGGCCACAACTGCAGGACGGGTTCAGTCCCTGGCCTGGGAACTTCCACATGTTGGTGCAGCCAAAAAAAAAAAAAAAAAAAACCTCTGGAGCTTTTAATAAATGTGAGGAATTAGTCTAATCTTTCCACTTGGGATTCTATACGTAACAACAATAAGTATCTTTCAGAAATTATCCTGACCAACCCCCCCAGCCCCCGCCCTCAACAGTCCAGCAGTAAAGATGGGCTATGCTGAGCCTGGCTACCCTTGTAAAGAAGAGAGCACAAAGGAGGAAAAATTCAGGAACTGAATTTCTTTTTTCAGAATTTTCTTCCTCAAAGTGAACATTTTATTTTTTTTAAATAAATTGCTTAAGGTAATATGTTCATACTGCTATAAGCCAACAATTTAAAAAGGTATACCTTAGGAAGACCTTCATGTAAAACCACAGACACTATCAGATCGTTATAAAGACAAGTGATAAAGGACTCCTCTTAAAAAAACAGAAATCACAGTTATTTCCAGAGAAAGAAGCAGAAGCTTGTCAGCTTCTGATGCAGACGGTGGAAGAGATGTTCCTGTTTTGATCTGATCTCACACTCATGGAAGAAAATGGGAAGACCCACCACTTTTACACAGGGCACAAGAAACTGCCTTGCTTATGTAAGAGCTGGGATGAAGAAAAATAAGAGTAAGTGTCTATAACCTTAAAATCCTTTGAAAGTATACTGCTTTGCTGACAGACTAGACGCAACACATAAAGAAACTTTCCATCCTGTGGTCCACTTGTACCCAGGAGAACAAATGCCTGAATCAGGAAGAATTAATGTTAGCTGTGGAATCTAATTTTTCTCAGGAGGAAACTGGCTCAGACAGGAATAAACCTGCTATCCTGGCCTTGTTAGCAAAATAACAACCACAAAAACAACAATTAATACTTTGGTCTAACCAGCTGGATAATCTGCCCAAATACTACCTGAGAAATCCATTTAATAACATTCTCAACTCTTGCTTTCCCAGAATTAGTTTTTCGGTTCCTCCTTGGCAGCAGCAGTTCATTCAGAAACATACAAAATAGGATCTTAGGCTCTACTCCTAAAGCCATTATTTCAAAAATCACAAAGGTTATTTAGAACTATATTTCTTCAAGATCATGAAACAAGAATTAGCCAAGAGTAGGTGTGACTGAGAGTAACAAAAAGGAAAAGTGTTCCACAGAAATAGAGCAAGAGGAAAAGAACTTTGAAAAACTTTGAAAAAGCAAAATGTCTTCATAGATTTATAAGAGAAACTAATGCATAAACATCAAGGTGACATATTTATGCAAATTATTCCTTAGTGGAAATGGTCCCCAGTAATCTTCGAAGATAATTTTCAATAGAAAATAACAACGTGCCTACAGGATGAGGGTCCAAATACTCCACAGATAATTTATTAATTTCTCTCAAAGCACTTATTATATATAGTAATTCTTGCGTGTGTGTGTTTTTAAACAATTATTTTTTTAGTTCTCCACTAGAAATGAAGAAGAAAGACCCTGCCCATTTTGTTCGCGCTGTATCCCCACTGTTTAGCCAAGTGCCTGGCAAAAGGTAAGCACTCAAAACGTATCTGCTGAATAAATGAGAATACAATTACCTTGCATTCGTCAGCTGAGAGGTTATGATAGAGCGGGCATCCTGATATGGAGAAATGTCTCTCGTGTTTTCCTGTAAGGTGTCCTGTTAAAGGAGGAAAAAAACTTAACCTCAAGATGATACAATGAAGCTTGGAAACCAATATTTTTCTCTAAAACAATACTACCTTTTTTGTGTGTAATATTTTTAGCAAGTACATGTTTGATTACAGATTAAATCTATGAAAGGTAAGTATTGTTAGGGTCATAACTTGCACCCACAATAAATTCTTTTCTTCTCCAGGCTGGATCTAGCCATCTTTTTTTTTTTTTTGTCTTTTTGCCTTTTCTAGGGCCACTCCCGCGGCATATGGAGGTTCCCAGGCTTACGGGTCGAATCGGAGCTGTAGCCACCAGCCTACGCCAGAGACACAGCAACGCAGGATCCGAGCCACATCTGCAACCTACACAACAGCTCACGGCAACGCCGGATCCTTTAACCCACTGAGCAAGGCCAGGGATTGAACCCGCAACCTCATGGTTCCTAGTCGGATTCGTTAACCACTGTGCTACGACGGGAACTCTAGGATCTAGCCATCTTTGAACATACTTGCATATATTCAATATAAATTGTAATTCCTTCTTTTCTAATGATGTATTCCTCAAAATTCCAAAGTGTCATAAACCAGACTTCCTGTGTGGCTCACAACACAACTACTCGGCTTCTACAGCAGCTGTGGGCTCGACCCCTGGCTCAGGAACTTCCATGTGCCGCAAGTGCGGCCAAAAAAAAAAAAAAAAAAAAAGTCAAAAACCCATACATTTAATAAAAAGGAAGAAAAGGGAGTTCCCGTGTGGCTCGGCAGAAACGAATCTGACTGGTATCCATGAGGACGCAGGTTCTATCCCTGGCCTCGCTCAGTGGGTTAAGGATCCGGTGTTGCCATGGTTGCAGATGCGGCTCAGATCTGGTGTTGCTGTGGCTGTGGCGTAGGCCAGCAGCTATAGCTCTGAATCCACCCCTAACCTGGGAACCTCCATATGCCACAAGAGCGGCCCTAAAAGCAAAAAAAAAACAAAAAAAAACAAAAAAAAAGCACCAAAAGGAACTCCTGTAATCACATTTTTAAACAGGCAGCTTGCACAAGGCCCTCTTAAGAGGAAATGTTAGGAATGACAATCCCGAAAGCTCATTTTATCAAAGGTACATTTCTTGAAGTTCCTGTTGTGGCTCAGTGGAAAGGAACCCAACTAGTATCCATGAGGATTTGGATTCAGTCCCTGGCCTCACTCAGCGGGTCAGGGATCCGGCATTGCCATGAGCTGTGGGGTAGGTCGCAGACTCAGCTCAGATCCCAGGTTGCTGTGGCTGCGGTGTAGGCCAGCAGTTGTAGCTCTGATTGGACCCCTAGCCTGGGAACTTCCATATGCCTCAGGTGCAGCCCTAAAAAAAGAAACAAAAAGACAAAAAAAAAATTTTTTAAATGATAGCTCTTTCGTTGATCTGGTAATTCCACTGCTATGAATTTATCCAACAGATTTTCTAGAAAGACATCAAAATACATACATACAAGACTATCCACTACAATATTGTTCAAAATGTCTAAAAATGAGAAACAACATAAATGTCAATCAATACACTTAATAATTTAAATAGGGCAATTTAAATAATTTCTGAACTATCAATATAATATGCCCTTTAAACAAATGGACTTCTGAGTGTCAATACTGTAAAATATCTAAGATGTCAAACCAACCCTTGTATATTTTCCTTTTTATACACAACAACAAAAAAGAAATATGTGTAAGAGTTCCTTTGTGACTCAGTGGGTTAAGGGTCCAGTGTTGTCACTGCTGTGGCTCTGGTTACAGCTGTGGCACTGATTCGATCCCTGGCCCAGAAACTTCTCCATGTCAAGGGCACAGCAAAAAAAAAAAAAAAAGAAAAAGAAAAAGGAAAGTACACATACATGTGTGCTTACACAGGTACTGAAGCTTACTAAAAACATTCCTAAAAAACTACCAACGGTAGTTTTATATCTAAGCCATAGTTTGGGAGATATGAGGGAAGGAGAATTTTCACCTAGCACTGCAGCCCTCCTACAGGGTTTTAATTTTCCACAAGTACCTAATACTTTCATACCACAACTAACAACCACCAAAAAAATTAATGACATTGTTTTGCTTAAGAAGAAGACTGGAATGAGTTTGAGAATAACTTTGGAAGCTCAGGTTTATACCTTTCAAACTTTGCCAGTGCACTGAAACTAAAAGTCAAAGTGAACTTTCCTGAGAAGCAACAGATTTATATTTGCCCTCTGGTCTATCACATTAAGGGTGCCGAGCCCAGGACATAACTAACTCATCATCAGGCCCCTACTCTCTAACCTCACCTCCTTCTCCTCCCCACTCTGGTCTGCCAGGCCCAGGCAGACTGGTCCTGAAGTATTGCTCAAAGTGGTTAAGCATCCTCCTGCCCAGACCCTGTGCACTCGCTATTCCCTCTAGCATAATGCTTAACCCCCAGACACTCAACTTATTTCAGGTTTCTGCTCAAGCATCACTGTATCTGAGTGGCTTTCCCTACACACATGTGCTTGTGTGTATGTAAGCATCCCACCCCTCGTGGCATGTATCCTCATGATGTATTCTATATCTATCTGTTTGCATTCCCCAGGCAGATAGATCATAAGCTCCATGAAGGTAGGGAATCGGAGATGTTTACAACTCTATCCCAAGAATTTAAAACAGTGCTTGGCACATGGCAAACATTTAGTAAGTACTGAGGAACTAATTCAACACAGTACATAAAATAAAAGTAACAATTTAAGAATGAATGGATAAGGACCAGCAGAGCTGAGGGAAATTCTTTCTCTTGCTGTGTGGCAAGGAGATCCTCTTAAAGCATATTAGTTCTCTCTTGTGCTAGCATTTATATGATATTGTCTATTCTTAGTGTTTTGTTTGTTTTTTCGTTGCTGTTTGGCTTTTTTTTTTTTTTTTTTTGCTTTTTAGGACCACACTTGCAGCCATGTGGAAGTTCCCAGGCTAGGGGTCAATTTGGAGCTGCACCTGCCAGCCTATACCACAGCCACAGCAACACAGGATCTGCAACCTACACCACAGCTTAAGGCAACACCAGATCCTTAACCAGCGAGCAGGCCAGGGATGGAACCTGCATCCTCATGGATACTAGTTGGATTCGTTACCACTGAGCCACAAGGGAACTCCCTATTCGTAGTTTTTCATTATTTATCCCAACGAAATTGATTTAGGCCTGAAACTACCCTGAGTAACAACTGGTACAGCATTCAGGAAATCTTTTGCTCTATCTATGCTTTTTTTTTAGGTTTTTATTTTTTCTATTATAGTTGATTTACATTGTTCTGTCAATTTCTGCTGTATGGCAAAGTGACCCAGACACATCTACATACATATATATTATATAAACATACACACACATACATATGTGTGTGTATACATACACACACACATTCTTTTTCTCACATTATTCTCCATCGTGTTCCATCACAAGTGACTAGATACAGTTTCCGGTGCTATGCAGCAGGATCTCATTGCTTATCCACTCCAAATTCAATAGTTTGCATCCACTAACCCCAAACTCCCAGTCCATCCCACTCCCTCCCCCTCCCCGTTGGCAACCACAAGTCTATTCTTCACGTCCGTGAGCTTGTTTCTTTTCTGCAGAAAGGTTCGTTTATGTCGTATATTAGATTCCAGATATAAATGATATCATATTGGTATTTGTCTTTCTCTTTCTGACTTACTTCCCTTAGTATGAGCCTCTCTATGCCTTTGGATCGGTTGAAATTACCTGAGAAATTGCTGCTAAGACCAGAAAAGGATCCAAATAAATAAAATACTAGGAAATACATAACGGTGGTCTGCAAAGCAGCAACTTACTCTGTTCTACCTTTTGTCTAAAACTGGTGGTCACATTCCAAGGCTAAATCTGTAGATAGAAAGAAAGGCCTCTTATCTCCCAATCAGCACCTTCCAGCTCCAGACAGAAGCCTAGCCCAACACTTGCACCTAAGTTCACTTAAGGAGCACAAATAAGATTTAAACCATTACATGAATCCCTCAGTAAAAGAAGAAGTCGGTCAGAGGAAAACAATGAAACATTCATCTATGTGAGAAGATATGCTTATCTATCTAGTTCACACTAAGCACACAGAGCTGCAAGACCTAGAACTACTGCGGTCACAAGGGCCACAGTCTCATCTATACTCTCTAGCTTCAATCTCTTCACACACACACACACACACACACACACACACACACACACACAAATCTGTTTTTCTCATTTCCATAACAGCCAAGGCCATATAACCATTATTCGCCACTAACTTAGGCACTGTTGGTTCTCAGTGAGCCTGAACTATGCACCATACAATGACATATTTGGAGAGAACCGGTCTTCTGTTTTGTTTTTGTTGTTGGAAAAACAGAGGATTTTTCAAAGGGAAAAGCTCTCAATAAACCAAACAGTGCATCACAGTTAATTTCCTTGCAGCCCAATTTGTTATGATGGTTAACAGGTCAAGAAGCAGAAATGCTTTTATCCAAGCAGGCAATTTGTTGCTATTCTGAGTAGTGATCACTAAAGGGCCTGAGGAGCTAAGTCACAAGAGGGCACTAAACATTTCTGGGTGATCTTCATTCCAGAGGTAGAGGGAACCATAGAACACAGGGTGTTATGAAGCGGGGGCAAACTCACCTAGAGAGTTACAGCCTGGGGTAGGACACTTCATGTTGAAATTGTAGCTCTCGTGGAAGCGTCGGCGCTTGGGGCGATGAGAGAGATCACTGCCCGAGTCCTTCAGGGACATGTCCTTGGCAATGCTCTCATCATGGGACACGTTGGGGCTGGAGATGTCTATATCAGACTCAGACGAAGGGGCGTTTCCAGTTGGCGTTCGAGGTGGAGATTCATCATGATCAGCTGTATTTTTCGTTTCTAAAGTAGAAGCAATGGGTAGAGCTCATGACTGCTGCTGACTTATTTAGAGGTTGACTATAGTCACAAGAGTTTATGGGCTACCTTCTTTCTACGATTCGACCAGTAACTTTTAGCCATTTACCTGCCATAAAGGTAAATGGAAAATGAAGAGAAACTAGCAACATTATTCCTCTTGTGCAACCTTAAATGCTGACTAAAATTCAATTTGGGGTTTACTTATTTTTGCTTCTCCCAAAGCCCCAAATCATGGGTAATTGGGACTGGATGAGTACAGGAGTTCCTGCTGCGGAGCAATGGGATGGGGGGGGGGGTGTCTCTGCAGCACCAGGACACAGGTTTGAGGCCCAGTCAGGCACAGTGGGTTGAAGGATCCAGCACTGCCATAGCTGCCCAGCATAGATCACAACTGCGGCTCACATCTGATCCTTGGCCTGGAAAAGCCATGTGCCTCAAGATGGCCAAAAAAAGAAAAAAAGGCTGGATGGGCATAAATTAAAAATGAAACAAAACACTACCATTCCACTCTCTTTCCAGAAGATACACAAGATGGTGGACAAACGAAAATGGTTCTTTCTGGATGACAATGAACGGACTTGAGATGAATGAACTTGACCAGCTCTAAATCAGAGGTTGCTAACCAAATGCCTACAAGGCCAAATAGAGAGCTGACTGTCCCTCTCAAGGGAACAACTACTATTTAGTTCCAGCCAATTACTGTGGGTGAATGGCCATGTAATATTCCCACAGCTTTCCATTTTTTAAAAGAAACTAGTAACTCAGGTTTTTAATGAAAATCTCTGTATTCAAATACAGGCCAGAAAAAAAAATCTTTTTTTTTTTTTTTTTTTTTAAAGTAAATACTGTGCAAGGAAACCAACTGACCATACTGGCAAGGTTAGAGGCTCACCAGTCTATAGCCTTTGCTCTAAGGCCTCTGATTTGTGCTGGTGAATTACAACCTCAATGGCCTACCATTCCCCATTACTGATGGTCATTCCTCCTCAGAAATTCAGAGAGATGGACTGATGAGCATAGCTGGAAGAAAAATCTAAGCCTTCTTCATCAGTGGGTCAGAAGTCTCCAAGCCCTTCCCTTTACCTACTGCAGGTCTGATCTAACATGCTTCAGCTACTCTGGACCTCAAGAATAATACAGTACTGAACTGTCCTCAGTAAGACGTGAGAAAGGAATCAAACAGCACTCCCCTATAGCCGAACTGTGTATTAGGTACCTATCTGCAGTGGCTCTGAGCCTCCCTTAAGAGGTAACTGACACAACCTTCTCTGGAATGGGTTCAAATCATCCCACACCCACTCACCTCTATCTGAAAATTCAACCACTTGCTCAGTTTCTGAGCCAGATGACCGAGTTTGCCGAAGTGGGTATTTCTTCGGAGTCACTGGGGTAGGCTGCTGCTGACTACGGGTCACTCTCCTGGTAGAATAAGCAGGCTCCTCAGTGCCAAAAGACTGCAAATTTCGAACAGGGCTGGAATCTGATCCCGATTTTTAAAACAATTAAAGAAAAAAGAAGGAAATCTGTTTTATTTCCCATCACTGTGATTTATTAGCATGTAGGTCCTCCTCTTCCTATCTCACAAAATGCAACAAAACCTTCAACTATCTTTTTTACTGAATTAAATGTAAACGAAATAGATCAGGTACAGAGATGCAACACACCACAGAATTAATAGTTTAGGCTCTGGAATCCAGACTGAACGTGATTCAGTTCCACTCCATCATACTAACTAACTGTGGCATCTTGGGCAAGTTAATCTCTCCAAGTATTTCCTGATCCATGGGAAAAAAAAAAAAAAAAAGGAAAATACTAGTAGCACATTCCTCATACATTTGTTGTGAGAAATGAATGAAATAATTCACATAAGGCACTTAACACAATCCCAAGATCTCTAAATTTGGGGCTTTATAAACATTAGCTGCATCCTCTTGCTTCTATTCTTACTCCAATCGACCTGAAAATAAATACTCTACTACCAAAGGATAGCAATATGTAACTATGTTCTTTCTCTAAGAATCTCTTTTTGGAGTTCCCATCGTGGCTCAGTGGTTAATCAATCTGACTAGGGACCATGAGGTTGCAGGTTTGATCCCTGGCCTTGCTCAGTGGGTTAAGGATCTGGTGTTGCCAGGAGCTGTGGTGTAGGTGGAGACACACTTGGATCCTGTGCTGCTGTGGCCCTGGTGTAGGCCAGTGGCTACAGCTCCAATTCGACCCCTAGCCTGGGAACCTCCGTATGCTGCGGGCTCGCAGCCCAAGAAATGGCAATAAGACCCCCCCCAAAAAAAGAATCTCTTTTTTTCTTCCTGATTACCCCCTTTGACACCAGGATGCAATATAATCTAGATTTGCAAAGGGTAAGGCAAAAGCACAATTTTAAAATTCTTTTGGATGGAGAAATCTATTCTGAAGCACTCAGCAACCTTTTTACATCTCCAGTCTGATGACACCTAAAAAAGGGATAAAATAAATCTGAAGCTAAAATTAAAGCATATTTAAACAAACAAACAAAATCCTAATAAGAGTTCCTGTTGTGGTACAGCGGAAGCAAATCTGACTAGGAACCATGAGGTTGCTGTGGCTGTGGTGTAGGCCGGCAGCTCTAGCTCCGATTGGACCCCTAGCCTGGGAACCTCCATATGCTGCAGGTATGGCCTTAAAAAGCAAAAAGCCAAAAAAAAAAAAATCCTAATATGTTATGTAAACAAAAAATCCTAATTCTTTAATGAAGAAAACTGAAATTCTCAGAGTTCCCATCATGGCACAGCAGAAACGAATCTGACTAGGGACCATGAGGTTGCGGGTTTGATTCCTGGCCTCCGTCAGTGGGTTAAGGATCCGGCGTTGCCGTGAGCTGTGGTGTAGGTTGTAGATGTGGCTCGGATCTGGCGTTGCTGTGGCTGCTGTGGCTGTGGCGTAGGCCGGAGGCTATAGCTCTGATTAGACCCCTATCCTGGGAACCTCCATATGCCATGGGTGTGACCCTAAAAAGACCAAAAAAAACCCAAAAAACCCCTGAAATTCTCAAATTCCCATGTAAGAGCTAGCACACAGCGAGGTTTTCAGTTTGCATGCCTCCAGGGGGCTCCATTTACAATGTAGTCTACTTTTTGCTTTAGAGGGGGCCCCCTTAGAGAGACCACATGGAGAACAGTGTCCCCAATTGTGGCACTCAGTGTTCATGAAGTACAGTCATTAGAAAAAGACCCAGAGCTCATGTAATTCCTATCTGTTCTGAATACTTATAACTTTCAGGTGACCGGGGCATGGCCTTTTTTTTTTTTTTTTTTTTAAAGGGCCACACCCGTGGCATTTGGAAGTTCACATCCAGGGGTCAAATCCAAGCTGCAGCTGCCAGCCTACACCACAGCCACAGCAACACCAGATCCGAGCCATGTCTGCGACCTACACCGCAGGTCACAGCAATGCCAGATCCTTAACCCACTGAGCGGGGCCAGGGATCAAACCCTTGTCTTCATGGATACTAGTCAGGTTCGTTCCACTAAGCCACAACAGGAACTCTGGCATGGCCATTTATACTTTCTAAGAGCACTTATGCCCATTCCTTTGCATGTTCTGTACTCTCTGCCTATAATAACACTTTCTTGACTTTCAACTTGTAAATTCCTACTAGATCCTTAAAGATTTCCATCTCTAGGCTTCCACGGTACTCTACGCAAACCTCTCTCGCAGCCCTTAGCACAATGCGTTGCCATAAGAGTTGACATCCCACGTTACACTGTGAGCTCTTTGAGGGTAGGAACTCTGATTTTTCTATCACAGTATCCCACTATGTTGCATCATACCTGAATTATAGCAACCGTTTATCAATATTCCCATTATGCCCCAAGATACAAACGTAGAAGTTGAGAAATCAAGAGACAATTATCTATACTTGACCTGAAATATTAAATTCAAAGATAAAGTTAGGAATAACCACAGAGAGAATGTTCCCACTTTCTTGCTTGAAAAAACAGATGTTTCTCCCTCAGTCTGCAACACATTCATATAGCAGTAAAAAAAAAAATCAGTACTTTTAAGTGCTCGGAGTATACTTCTCCCCCTTAATTTATCATCACCTATTGACCATCAGCTTTCTGTATTACTCACAACTTTCTTTCTTTGCCAGCGAATCTCAGAGCAGAGCCAAGACGGTGGGTACCCTCCAAATCTAAGATCAGATGGCTAACTGTACTAGAGAACCTTCCAACACCGAGATTCTCTATTCTTTACTACCATAGCAAAATTCTGGGTACTATTATAGTTGATAGTTGGGTCATCTGTATTAATTGTGCACCTGACTATAGCACAAAATTAAACATGGTTTTAAAGGTCTCAGGCGGAGTTCCCGTCGTGGCGCAGTGGTTAACGAATCCGACTAGGAACCATGATGTTGCGGGTTCAGTCCCTGCCCTTGCTCAGTGGGTTAAGGGTCCGGCGTTGCTGTGAGCTGTGGTGTAGGTCGCAGACGCAGCTCGGATCCCACGTTGCTGTGGGTCTGGCGTAGGCCGGTGGCTACAGCTCCGATTCGACCCCTAGCCTGGGAACCTCCATATGCCACGGGAGTGGCCCAAGAAATAGCAAAAAGACAAAATAAATAAATAAATAAATAAAGGTCTTAGGCCTCCTCCAATAACACATTCGAGAGACCACTCTATCAAGTTCCTAGGCCATTCTAACAAAAAGTGAAAAGATACCATTCTCATTTTATAGGGAAACTGTAATCCATAAAAAATTAAATGACTCAAGACATACAGGTGTCACAAATGTACCATACCAGAGATAGTTCTTCCGGGTCTACAATTGGACAGGACCCCCAAGAGAACCATCCTTAAGGACCTGACACTTTAGCAGTCATTTGCTCTGCACTGTAACAGATTCTGTCATCAGCATCACGTCAAGGGACCAGTTTCCACATGATCTAGCACAGTAATGTGATGACCAGTGAGCTGTGAGGTGTGATCAGGAAGAAGGAAGCGGCCTTTTACCTTGGGAACTCTGGCTTAGCCGGGCTGAGGAGCGGGTGACTCGGGCAGATCGCCGGGAAGTGCCATCACTCTCTGAACTGTCTGTGTGCTCGAGATCTGTAGAAAAATCGGAATCTTCGGTTCCATCTGAACTACTGCCT